>NC_065450.1:5899721-6527578 GCF_917563875.1 Diabrotica virgifera virgifera
GGTTAATTGCATTTATAATAATTTAATGGGTCATTGCGAAACAATATACAGTGCGTCCATAAAGTAACGCATAAATTCATTATTTCACAAACCGGACACTTTCAGGAAAAATACCGAAACAGGTCGATTTTTATTTTTAAATTACAATTTATTGGCATACATATCATACTAGTGACGTCATCCATCTGGGCGTGATGACGTAATCGTTGATTTTTTTAAATAAGAATAAAGGGCATGTAATAGCTCATTTGAAAGGGTATGTAATTCTCTATTCAATAATATAATTGTTAATATAATTATTTATACAGGGTGTCCAAAAAATGTTATTTAAATTAAATTAATTGGTATAAAAAGATGAATGTATGTAATTTGTTTAATTCTAAATATATTTTATTGGTGCCAGCAAACATAAAAATGTTTTATTTAAAACCTAAATATTGATTTTCGCTTAAGCGTAATCTTAAACTTCCAAGAGGCAGGTGGATGGCAGCTCTAACATTTAATTTTCTGACAAAAGTAAAACGAATTTTGAATTAAATAAGTTACATACATTTTTCTTTTTGTCTCAATTAATTTAATTAAAGAATTCTTTTTGGACACCCTGTATATATAATTATGTTATTGTTTGTATTAGTAAATAGAGAATTAAATACCCTTTCAAATGAGCTATCACATGACCCCTATTCTCATTTAAAAAATTCATCGATTACGTTATCAAGCCCAGATGGATGACATCACTAGTATGATATGTAATATGCCAAAAAATTGTAATTTAAAAATAAAAATCGACCTGTTTCGAAAATTTTCCTTAAAGTCGCCGGTTTACGAAATAATGAAATTATGAGTTACTTTATGGAAGCACTGTATGTTACAATGTGTAAATTTTTCAGGAAACGTAAAAATCTTTCCATTAGTAGTTAGAGATTCTGATAGTAATACTATATTTTATATAAGTATTATGGGTTATAAATGCATCTATTAGGTCTGGATCCCGCGTATGAAAAAAAAGTTGATTAATAGCAAGCTGAAAATTTGTTAATAGCTTAAGGGTGTTTAGTCGGATAAACTTTTATATATGGGAACACTGGAACAGGGGCAGTTTTAATTGTGAAACAGGTTGAAAATTTGGAACGGTCACACCACGAAAACGGCACATTTATTTTGTCCGACATAACAGACTTAAACTCTCCGAATAGAGATTAAACTCTCATGCAAAAATTAGACTGCTATTTATCACCTGTCATAATTCCTGTCATTTGACATATTCTACATGCTCTACTCATTAAAAGGCCCATTTGGTGATAAATAGCAGTCTAATTTTTGCATGAGAGTTTAATCTCTGTTCGAAGAGTTTAAGTCTGTTCTGTCGGACAAAATACATGTGCCGTTTTCGTGGTGTGACCGTTTCAAATTTTTAACCTGTTCCAAAATTAAAACTGCCCCTGTTCCAGTGTTCCCATATATCAAAGTTTATCCGACTAGACACCCTTAAGCTATTAACAAATTTTCAGCTTGCTATTAATCAACTTTTTTTTCATACGCGGGATCCAGACCTATATCTGAAAGACCAAAAAAGTTTAAATGTTGCTTATTTTTTTGATATTATGTTTTAAAGTTTGTGGACTTATGTTGTTTTCGAAATGAAACCATAATTGGTAAAGTTTTTTCTTTATTCTCAACAAGAAACAGTCATAATACGGACAACGCACACATCTTATGGAAAATATAATGTCACTCAAATTCAATAAAATTTATACGAATAGATCCGTTTTAATTTACCGATCAAATCTTATCATTGCGCCAACTCTTAATTATGATTAATTACGGCGCAAATTGCAATTAAAGTTTATCGAAATCACATTTTTGGAGTCCATAAAGTGTTAAAAGTGTTAAAGTTACAATCATTATTGCTCCGAGTGCTATTCATAAGAGCTTAAATCCCGCTGGGCCTAAGCGGATTAGTGAAACTAATCCGCTGATTTATGGAGTACCGAAAATCTGGGTAGTTTAAAATATTTTTTCTCTCTCTAACTTATGTACCTACCCATTTGATTTCAGATTTATTTGTATCAATTTCTGCTCTTATTTTTGAAAATAGAGAGTTGGCGCAATGATAAGATTTGATCGGTAAATTAAAACGGATCTATTCGTATAAATTTTATTGAATTTGAGTGACATTATATTTTCCATAAGATGTGTGCGTTGTTTTCGAAATGAAACCATAATTGGTGAAGTTTTTTCTTTATTCTCAACAAGAAACAGTCATAATACGTAGAAATTTATACTAAATTTAAAATCCAGATTCAGTAGAAATAAACAAACCAAGACACGTTAAATGCTACTAGGAGCACTCCCGAATCATAATTATTTACAATGTATTGTTATATTTCTATTTGATATGAAAATTAAATTTTGATGGTTGTAAACAGGATTCAATTTAATATAAAATATTTTCAATTTTCTCAACCACGGGCATATAAATTTAGAACACCCTGTATACAACAAATTGTTATATTTAATTTTAAGAAGTGATTAGACGGAACTCGGGACAGTGCGCTTAAAATAAACAAAGTGAATGACGCGTACCATTATCGTTCTTCTCGGAAGGTCGATCATTAGCCTATGCTAAATAAAACTCAGTGAAATAGATGATAGTTCATTATCGTTTTTCGCGGAAGGTTTCGATCATTAGCCTATGCTAAATAAGACTCATTTGAAAGAGAGAATAGGTCATTAAAATTTGTAAATAGTAGAAAGTGATTTTAGAATGGGAATTAAATATTTTCTTTTGAAATCCATTAAGCATATTTAGAAAGATTAAAAATTGGTTTTTGAGGAATACTGAGAATGAGAGTTGGTGGTGGAAGGTTGATTTGTGAATCTGGAAGGGATATTGAGAAAGTAGGTGAATGAATGACAAAGTGGGATCAGAATGTTTTGAGCTGTCGAGAAGTGAAGTCGAGTAGTAGACGGTAGTGTTCGAGGAGTGAGAAAGCCGGTAGTTCCGTGAGTGTGGAGTATCTATCGTGGAACGAGAAGTAGGCCAGGTCGAGAGTAAAAGAACCTCCTTGAGCCCAGAGTGTCCCGGTAGCTGATAGCAGTTTCGAAAAAGGTAGAACACAGCATCACGACAAAAGCAGGAACGAGAGCTATTCGAGCTAGTTTTTCAAAGGAGAACATCACTGGAAGCCAGGACGAGGTTTGATCGCAGCCAAGGATAGCAGGAAAGGGTTTTGTGTGAGGACGTTTTCAGTTCACCAGGAAAAGGTCAGTCTCATTTGTTTGGACATGAATGTATGGGTTTTTCGTATTAAATTCCACATAAAAAATTGAATAACATAATCAATAATATCAGAAAAGCTTCATCAAACTTAAATAGAGTTGTCCCTAATAACTCCTAATAGTTAAATGTTAATAAAAACTTTCAATAGAAAACCAAAAGGAAATAAAATTCCCAGTTGTAAATGTTATGTTTAAGAATAATAAGAAATAGCAAATATTAAGCATTGATTGCCTTTTGAATAAAATAAAAAATATTTTGATTATAATTGTAACCCATATTTGTATTTTTTTTTACTCTTTTCTTTTCTATCCCGATTAGGAACCATTAAGAAATATTCAGAAGCCACGAAAGTAAGTAATTAATTTATAATTCGCCCTGAGATTGAAAACATATTGATATGTGATCTGGTTAATTAATTAGATTAGTATTAATACATTGATTAAATTAAGTGACATATAAGAATATTATCTCATATCAATAATCAAGATCACATCAGTATATACATTGTAAATTCCAAGTCATGATTTCCAAAGTTTACACATTGTAAATTATGATTCGGGAGTGCTCCTAGTATCATTTAACGTGTCTTGGTTTGTTTATTTCTACTGCATCTTTACTGTTTCTGTTAACTAATCTAAACGTAGAGATATTTTTTGAGATTCTTTAACTCTTTCAATGCTGGGGTTTGTCACATCCCACCTGTCTGTTAGTGGCAAAAAAGTTCACCTGTCGGATGCCGGGTTAAAACATGACAAATTAGATGTGGAATGAAAGCTTATAACCCAAAGATGGTACTAAAGGTGAGAAATTTGGCCTCCGACTTCAGGATAAAGAGTTGCAACCCGAAGTATTGTTCTAAATTCGCAGAAATAGTACAAACTATGTATTACTCGACGCGCCTTAGAAAGACGAGAACAAATATTTATGCCTGTCCGGTTTTATGCCTGTCTGTCCGTCCGTCTGTCAGATATAATCACAGAGGTTGAATGAAAGATTATAACCCATAGATGGTACTAGCGATTAGAAATTTGACGCGCATTAGAAAAATGAGAACAAAGAAATACTTTTTTTAG
Source organism: Diabrotica virgifera virgifera (assembly GCF_917563875.1). NCBI lineage: Eukaryota > Metazoa > Arthropoda > Insecta > Coleoptera > Chrysomelidae > Diabrotica > Diabrotica virgifera. The sequence goes on from NC_065450.1 coordinate 5,904,078, forward strand.
TTTTACACCACTTCCGGTTAAAATGGTGTACCCGGAAGTGACACACATAGTCACAGAAAAATATACTTGATCAATTTACGTGTATTAAGAGGTCGAAACCGAATTTTTTTAATTCTGGTTTTGATGTCATATGCGGTTAAAAAATTGTCTGGAAGTGGAAGAAACCAGTTTAATAGTTGTCCCCTTCGAGTAGCGAAAAATAAACAATACTTTGTAAAAACATTCAACATTGGTTGATATTCCGCTGTTTTCATATTATTTATTGACCTAAGTTTTTGTAAAATGCACTAGTCTTTTTTAAAGATATCATTGGACAATTTACTCACTGTTTTTGGATTTTACAAAATCGCTTGGATTGGCATGAAATTTGACATAAGCATAGCTAACATGTCAAAGAAAAAAGTGATATTGTGCCAGTGTGTGCTTTTTTCTGGGGATGAGTACCACCCCCTTCTCGAGTGTGAAAAAATATAGGTAAAAATATGTCCGTAAGTGGATAAACTAATTAAATTCCTTGTATTTTTTGTTTTTAGATGGTTTTTCGTAAATAAATCAAAAAGTAAGTATTTGATCGAAAAAACTATTCTTAGCAAATATAAAGCTTATAAAACAGTAAAAAAAATTATGTATGTATGAAGTCTGGACACACAATAAAAACAGAGTTGGAGCTGAACAACAGTTTGTTCTTATTCGTCGAATTCCAAATCGACTAGTTCAACGTAAAATATCCAAAAAATAACGCACTTTTCGGGGAAAACTCGCCACAAATTTTTTAAAGTGTTTAAAAAAGTTTTATTTTTGTTATTTAAAAAGTATCTATTCTATCACCATCAGCATCAAAAGTAAGTTACGCTTTAAATAAAATATGTCCCTTTTTTTGCTAAAAGAAATCGTGAAAATCACCACCTAATTAGCATTCCATATGAAATTAATAGTTACCGCCCTAGTTAATTTACTTATATTATACTGTTTATATGATCTATAAGATTTATTGGCAAGAAATGCTTATTAAAAAAAATTGGTTTTAAAATAAAAAAATTTTAATTTTGAAAAAAAATGCCTTGGTTTAAAATAACTTAAACATTAGTGATACTAAATATCTCAAAGAGTAAAAAATGTACATATCACATAAACAATACATAAGTAAATTAGGCGGTGATTTTTACATTTTTTTAACAAAAAAGAGACTTCATTTTGATGCTAACTAACTTTTGATGCTAGAAACGTTTATAAAAATACAAATAAAACTTTTTAGACATTTTATAACAGTTGTAAGTCATGAGTTTTTCCCGAAAAGTGCTTCGTTTTATGGTTATTTCATGTTAAAATATTCGATTTGTATTTTGACGAAGTAGAACCTGCTTTTCATTAAGGTGATACAGTAGCGATCAACAGGTAGCCAAAACGCGTTCCAAGATTGCGGCTGTAATTTTGAATATTTTTTCGAGATATTTGGCACACGTATTCGTAATATAATAAAGAATGGCGGTACAGAGCCGAATTTGAAAAATATATTAATATGTGGAAATTACTCTGTAATTAAATATAATATTAAAAAAACGAGCCTGTACCGCCATTAAGAAGAACAAAAAAATACACTTTCTTCAAATAAACTTTTTATCCGATGCCTAGATTTTGTGTCATTTTGGAACTACTAATGAAATACAAAATTTTAGTAGTTCCAAAATGACACAAAATCTAGGCATCGGATAAAAAAGTTCATTTGAAGAAAGTGTATTTTTTTGTTCTTCTTAATGGCGGTACAGGCTCGTTTTTTAAATATTGTATTTAATTACAGAGTAATTTCCACATATTCATATATTTTTCAAATTGGGCTCTGTACCGCCATTCTTTATTATATTACGAATACGTGTGCCAAATATCTCGAAAAAATATTCAAAATTACAGCCGCAATCTTGGAACGCGTTTTCGCTACCTGTTGATCGCTACTGTTTCCTCTTAACTACAACTCTACTTTTACAGGGTCTACAGACTTCATACATACACCATTGTTTTCACTTTTTTATACGCTATATTTTTGCTAAGAATATTTTTCGTTAAAATACTTTTTGAGTTTTTTTCTAAAACCGTCTAAAAACGTGACTTTTTTGTTGAAAAACGAACATAATATATTCACTTGCAAATAACTCAAACAGTATGTTAAGAAAAAATCTATAGAACAAAAACTAGCTTAGAATTACTCAGTTTATCCACTTTAGGACTTATTTTGAATGTATGTCTTTTCACATTATAAAAGTGGTTGTACTAACTCCCAAGGCAAAAGCACACGTCGGCACAATATCACTTTTTCTTTGACCTGTCAGCTATGTGCATACCCAATTTCATGTCAATCCAAGCGGTTGTTTAAAATTCGGAAGTTTTGCAATATTTACCGTGAGTGGATGGACTACAGATATATGTATATTAGATAAAAATTATAGTCTCAGCGAATCTTTGAAATATCTCCATTCCTTTGAAATGTTACATTTTTTAAGCCTTGAGGGAGTAGGCGCAAAATTATGACCAATGCTATTTAAATGCATTCAGTTTATTCGAATCCTGAGAAAACTAATAAGAATTTTGGAAAAATTTAAACGCAGAATGAAAGATTACATTATAACCGAGGGCGAAACTCTCTAAAAACTTTTATGTTTATATTGATAAGTGAAAGGGTGAAAAAAAAAGAAAATTTAGTGTGATTTTTTATTTCAAATATTTAATTCAAAAGAAATTTTTGTTTATTCTATTCTTTTTGACATGAGGCTGTATTTGATTTCTCTATGTCATTGTATGCTATTGGTTAGTTCCTATCATTTCAGCCGACGTACGTCACGATTGGATCAATAGGGCCGAACATACATAACTAAGGCCCTTTTGGCATGATGCTGTATTATTTTGAAGTCGATACAGCCTGAATATTTTTTTTTATTTTTTTACGTTCTATGTGATTAAAAAAATTAAGAATCACCGCAATTTTAGCCCACCACCCCCTTCCCCTTTCCCCACATCAAAAAATGTCAATTTTTCGATTTTATTTTTTTTTAAGTTGGTTTGCAATTAAATTATAAATTACAAAAAATTCACACGCACAGCTGAGGCTTTTACAAAACATATATTTTTATGGACCCGAAGGTCGAGTGTACATAACCTCAATGTTTTTTGTTTTTTTAATAGGTACGTATAACTTTTTTTGGCGATGGCTGCATGTCTAATTTTTTTGCGTTTTGTGAATTTTATCAAAATCTGTATTTCTGACTTTTTTCAGATTTATTCGTAAGGTGCGCCATCTTCAAAAATCCGGAAAACTGGTTTTTTCGGTAGTTTTTTGGGATTTTCTCCATTTTATATACTTCAAAATAGACTAACTCAAGGTTTTTTATAGGTTACGTATATATAATTTGAAATAACTGAGTTTTTAGGGATATTCAAAAATTGTGTAAAACACCTAAACCCCCCAAAAACTATGTTTTTTCAAATTCTTAAAAGTTTCTTAATTCTTTCGTACCCCATGAAGTTAAATTACAAAGCCATTAAAATATAACTAGAGGTGATTCATACCTACTTACCATCTCAATTGAATGCAATCATCGGCAAAGCCATCTTTTAGTGTCATTGTGTCATCCCCAAAAATCTACCTGGGTCTTAAAATGCAGGTATGCATACTTGTTCCGTTATAACTCTTATCTTTTAAAATTTTGTAGTAAAAGCATTTCTATAGCTATAGTGAGTTTATTGCCCTACCTCTTTATGTGGCTTAATGATTTGGATTGTAAACACAGATAAGAAAGGGTGTGATAGACCAGAGAAATTAGCAAATAAATGGCCTCTTTCGTGACATCCGTTGATACAGGTATCTAAGAACTGCTTATGGCATTAGGGTAAATGTAGTTACAACAGTATCCAATATAAAAATTATGCAAAAAATCAAACGTACTTTTTAACTTATAAACAATATATAAACAATTAAAGATCGCTATTTGATTGTAAATATTAAAGGTGGAGACCGGTATGCTGTATGGAAAGTTGATACAATTTTACTGAAGAGCATAGAAAATTCTTTAAAATGAGTGTTTGGAAAGTTCTTTTTGTTAATTTGTTGCTTAGTTATTGGGAAAATAGCTTCAAAAGTCGATTTTTTGAAAATAATTAATAACTTTTCTAAAAATACACTAAAAGCTTTATTTTCGCGTAAGTAAAGGAACAATATTAGAAGTATTCAGCCGTTAAAATTTCAAGAAGTTTTACCTAATAGTTATTGCAAAATTGAAATTGTTTATCCCAAAAAGCTTCTATCTACAGCGTTATTATGCATAAACTATTAGGTCAACATAAATTCTAAAGACATCAAACCAAAGAGAAAGGTTCAATTTATCAAATTAGATCAAGTCTTGAATAAAAAGTTTATAATAAATATTATAAATAATTATAAAATAATTTTGAAAAAGTAGTGTTATTTTAAGCTTATTCGCGAACTCAAGCGAGGGTGCTGCCGCTTATTTTGAACTAGAGGAATTGGGATGAAGATTTAAACAAAACATCCGTTAACCTATATATCAATGTCGATTGAATGCTTGTCTGGTGTGTTCATTTAATGAATGATTTATTTATATTAATTAATTACATCAATAAAAATATTAATTATATCAAAATGCATTATCCCAATTACATCGGCCATTTTCATGCAACTGCACTGCCACCTATAGTCGATTGAGTTCGCGAATAAACAATTAAAATAACAACCGCATTAACATGTGGGAATTAACTAATTTTGATGGGAAATAAGCCACAATTTTACTAAAAAAAATGGTTTTATTTTGACAACGACACCCGATTTGAGCGTCGAAACGTTAATAAAATCAGTTTTTTTAGTAAAATTGTGGCTTATTTCCCATCAAAACTAGTTAATTCCAAAAATGCCACAAGAAAATAGCTTCAGAACAACAACACGTAGGAAGTTAATTTTTTTTATTCGACATGTTGGTATTCTTATAGAAACTGAAACAAAAATTTAATGCCCTACAACCCTTAAAACCCGAGTTAGCCACTTTTTTCAAAAATTCACCGGGGCTTTGTTTATAAATATTAGAAAATTTGAAAAGCAACATTTAAACGAATGAAAGAGCATGTTTATACAAAAAAAAATTAAAACGATTCTTTTAAAAACGAGCCGTCCATGATGCGCCAAAAGTGAAGAGTTTAAAAGTAAAGCGATTCTTACCCTCTTGATTTTATTATCAAAAACTTAATTCACAACTACACATTTATAAAAGGCGCAATACCTCCGGTAAGATTTAGGTACAAAATTAACAAAACCCAAAAAAAAATATATAATACAATATTCCAGTTACCCGTCGTTTGTCACCATTAATCCCTTTATCCTAAAGATAAATAACAGTTTGTCGACGAAAATTCCATTCGATCAAATGTTCGTCGATGAATTGTCCATTCGATGAATTGTGCATTCGACCAACTGTTTGTCGACCAACTGTTGTCGACCAATTTTCCGTCGACGAAGTGTTCTCGACCAGCTTTCCGACACCGGATTTGGGTGTCATTGTATTCTGTTGGTTAATTCCTACCATTTTAGCCACCGTACGTCATGATTGGAAAAATAGCAGCGAATATACGTAACTAAGGCCCTTTCAATATTTTACTGTAATTGATTTTTCTGTGTCATTGTATTCTGTTGACTGATTCCTATCATTTGAGCCGCCGTACGACACGTTTGGACCAATGGGAGTGAAGATACGTAACTAATACCTAACAAGAGGTTTACTCAAACTTCTTTTTTGTACTTATACCACTCGGTAAAAGTACAAAAAAAAGTTTGGGTAAACTTTTGCACAACTGTGTAAATACTAACGAAAAATCTAAAATATTAAAAAAAATTAGTGGAATCCGTTAATCTGTTCTCGAAAAAATTAGCTATGAAAATGAGCATAATTTTCTATATCCCTAACTTTTGACGAGCAGTTTAGCTTAAATGGGGAAAAGCGGTAAGCTTAGACCAAACACCAGTAGGAGGCATTCAATTAATTGAGGAAAAAAATTAAATGGATAACAATATTTATTTCAGTTACACAAAAGGCATTGTCCCGCTAGAATGTTTGAAATTACAATTAATAGTCCTACAAAAAAGACAGGCGTTTAAAAGTGATAAGACCATTGAACAATAAGCCTGTGAGCTACCTTTTAAACACATTCTTAAAAATAATCCATAACACAATTAAAAAAAGGTTTGTTAAGAAATTCTTTTATAGACTTCAGAAATTCAACAACTTCTCCTGATTATGTTTAAAAAACGTACGGAATGCACTAAATGAAAAAAAAAAAAAGAAAAAGATTTATCATACCGTTATACTATAATATATCCTTACGTTGAATATTTGATGCTTCCCTGTGGAGTATAAAACGGACAGTTGTGTTTTTCCCGTGATCTGCCTTGTTTAGTCTTCTTTGTCGTTTTATTCGTTAAATCCTATCCTCTTAAGTCACAGCGTCAGAAAGCAGTGGGTATATGCAGTGAACGGGAGGCCTATGTCGAACAGTGAACGTTGGGGCCCTTTCGCGTTTATCATATGTAGAGAAGTCGCTTGTCAAAAACTGGACGTATGTAATCGTATTCTATTTGTTAAATACTCTCACATAATATGTCATACCATGTGCGTTAATCCATTTTATTTCTACAATTTTAAAGTGTTATTACATGCCGTCATTTTCATTTGTCTACACCATCGTATTCTGCCAGTTAAATCCCATCGTTTCAGGCGCTGTACGTCACGATTGAACCAATAGGACCGAAGATACATAACTAAGGCCCTTTTGACCTGCTGCTTGTTTGATTTTTCTGTGTCATTGTCTTCTATGATGCCTAAGGCATATTTATGACATGTCTTATTTTTAAAGAAAACAAGTAATTGGACTTCGTAAGTCCTAGGTTTTCACCCAAAGTAATCGAAAGTAGAATTGGAAGTCGATATTTGAATTCTTCGTGTAACTTTGCGTGGATTGATATACAAATTTACTAATTTTGAGTCATTTTTACTAAACTGTTTACACAGAAATAACTCTAAAGATTCAAACCTTTCAATACGCTTCGATTTATGTGTTCGTATACTATTTCTGAGTCTATTGGGACCGTGCAAGTTCGGCAAAACGACACTTGGTTTCTACGCTCTGCAACTTTATTCGCACTTTTAATTATATTAGCCAATTATATTAGTCCTGGTTACTGGATAATTGTCAAGGCCATAATCCAAAAAAATAATAAGAAGAAAAAATAAGATTCAGGTTATGTTATTAAAACGTAAACAATTGTATGTAGTAAATAAAATTAGTTATTAAAATGCAGTACTGCAAGCAAAATACAATTAATTTAATTTGCCTTCATATAATAATTGCATATAATATCAATATTGCAGAGCAACATATAATTTTTCTTCTTCAATGACAGTAGGTATGAAATGTACGTCAATTTGACAATTTCAATGGACAATATGAATTATTTAAGAAAGTTGCAATATTTCTCCGCTATTCGCGCACGATCGTTTCTCGTATCCGTTCCAAGTACTTGCACACCGCGAATAATGGCATTTCCGGTTATAACTTTTTAAGCGGAAATTACGTAAAAACCAAAATTTTACATTTGTTCTCATCTTGCTAAGCCACGTTGAATAATATATCACTTATTCTCTTTCGGCAACTTTAAAATAGTAAATACTTACGGTTGCAACTCTAAAACCGGAACTCCGACGTCAAATTTCTCATCTTTAATAATACCATCCTTAAGTTAAAAGCTTTCATTCGACACCCGATTTGTCATTCTATCTGTATTAATAACGGAGGAGTTGTATTCGCGGATGGACAGACATACGGACAGACAGCCTAGGTAAAATTTTTCATCTTTAATACCATGCTTGAACTATAAGCTATCATTTGGCACCTCATTTGCCATTATACCTGGTATAATGACGGAGGATTTATACTCGCGGTCGGAGGGATCGACGGACAGACAGCCTAGGTCAAATTTTTCACCTTTAGTATCATCCTTGGATTATAAGCTTTCATTTGACACCTCATTTGTCATTCTACCTGGTATATTGACGGAGGAGCTATATTCGCGGTCGGACGGACCGACGGTCAGACAGCGTAAGTCAAATTTCTCACCTTTAGTACCATCCTTGGATTATAAGCTTTCATTTGACACCTCTTTTGTCATTCTACCTGGTATAGTAGAGGAGTTATATTCGCGGTCGGACGGACCGACGGACAGACAGCCCAAGTCAAATTTCTCACCTTTAATACCATCCTTGGATTATAAGCTTTCATTTGACATCTCATTTGTCATTCTACCTGGTATGATGACGGAGGAGCTATATTCGCGGTCGGACGGACAAACGGACAGACAGCCTAAGTCAAATTTCTCACTTTTAGTACCATCCTTGGATTATAAGCTTTCTTTTGACACCTCATTTTTCATTCTACCTGGTATAATGACGGAGGAGTTATATTCGCGGTCGGACGGACCGACGTCTCACCTTTAGTACCATACTTCGATTATAAGCTTTCATTTGACATCTCATTTGTCATTCTACCTGGTATAATGACGGAGGAGCTATATTCGGGGTCGGACTGACCGACGCGACGGACAGACAGCCTAAGTCAAATTTCTCACCTTTAGTACCATCTTTGGATTATAAGCTTTCATTTGACACCTCATTTGTCATTCTACCTGGTATATTGACGGAGGAGCTATATTCGCGGTCGGACGGACCGACGGTCAGACAGCGTAAGTCAAATTTCTCACCTTTAGTACCATCCTTGGATTATAAGCTTTCATTTGACACCTCTTTTGTCATTCTACCTGGTATAGTAGAGGAGTTATATTCGCGGTCGGACGGACCGACGGACAGACAGCCCAAGTTAAATTTCTCACCTTTAATACCATCCTTGGATTATAAGCTTTCATTTGACATCTCATTTGTCATTCTACCTGGTATAATGACGGAGGAGCTATATTCGCGGTCGGACGGACAGACGGACAGACAGCCTAAGTCAAATTTCTCACTTTTAGTACCATCCTTGGATTATAAGCTTTCTTTTGACACCTCATTTTTCATTCTACCTGGTATAATGACGGAGGAGTTATATTCGCGGTCGGACGGACCGACGTCTCACCTTTAGTACCATACTTCGATTATAAGCTTTCATTTGACATCTCATTTGTCATTCTACCTGGTATAATGACGGAGGAGCTATATTCGGGGTCGGACTGACCGACGCGACGGACAGACAGCCTAAGTCAAATTTCTCACCTTTAGTACCATCTTTGGTTATAAGCTTTCATTTGACACCTCATTTGTCATTCTACCTGGTATAATGACGGAGGAGTTATATTCGCGGTCGGACGGACCGACAGCCTAAGTCAAATGTCTCACCTTTAGTACCATCCTTGGATTATAAGCTTCTATTTGACACCTCATTTGTCATTCTACCTGGTATAATGACGGAGGAGCTATATTCGCGGTCGGTCGGACCGACGGACAGACAGCCTAAGTCAAATTTCTCACCTTTAGTACCATCCTTGGATTATAAGCTTTCATTTGACACCTCATTTGTCATTCTACCTGGTATAATGACGGAGGAGTTATATTTGCGGTCGGACAGACCGAAGGACAGAAAGTTTAAGTCAAATATCTCACCTTTAGTACCATCCTTGGATTATACGCTTTCATTTGACACCTCATTTGTCATTCTACCTGGTATAATGACGTAAGAGTTATATTCGCGGTCGGACAGACCGACGGACAGATAGTTTAGGTCAAATTTCTCACCTTTAGTACCATCCTTGGATTATAAGCTTTCACATTTTTTCAAAATTGGGTGAAAACAACTTGATGCCAGAATGATTTGTTGATGAAAATAATATATACATTCTCAAATTGCCTATTTTTCGTTGTGGATAATATTGTATTCAACAGTGATGCCAAATTTCTGATGCCAAAATGATTGATAATGAAAGTGGGATATACGTTTTCATGTATATAGCGGCAGCGACAAAACGGTAAAACACTGAACTAAATGTATATAATATTTTCACTGTGCCATCATTTTGAACTCAAACATTTTATGGAATAAACTTATATAAGTCAGTAAGGAATAAACAAAGAAAGCTGATATATTAAAGTAACATCAAGGAATCAAATCTCTAACTACAGAGTAGATTAGACTTCTGCTAACAAGTACAGGAAAAAAGTTATTAAGGTAGTGTAAAGTGGCATCGATATACAGATGCCACTTTGCAAGACGATGCCAAATTGATGGTAAATGCATAATGTATCGATGCCAAATTGATAGTAGGATTTATATATATATATATATATATATATATATATATACAAATAGTATCTTAATTGACTTATTAGGAAATACGAATTTCACTATTTTTGGGTATAGAAGTCAAACTGGGGCCTTAAATAGAAGTATAGAAGTCAAACCCCAGTTTGACTTCTATACCCAAAAATAGTAAAATTTATATATATATATATATATATATATGTGTGTGTGTGTGTGTGTGTGTGTGTGTGTGTGTGTGTGTGTGTGTGTTTGAAATTAAAAACATTTGAACTGCAAATATTTAAATTTATATTATTCTAAATTCTCGGAGGGGGCCATGGCCCCCATGGCTCCCTCCCTGGATCCGCCCTTGGTACAGCTGCACATTAGGCAATACAATTCATTCGACATAATAGAATTTTTTTGACAAACTGAACAACCTTCGAGCAGAAGCAGACTCGGACATCACTATGAAAATATAAAATCTGCAAGTTCGAAAATTGATTACTAGAATAGTGGCCAAAGAAAAAGAAAAACCAAAAACAGAAAGAAATAAATTAGTTTTTAAGTTTTGATCTGATATTGAAAGGATTCATCACGAATATTGTTCATTCAAAAAGTTTCAATTTTGCTATTGGCAGGGCCGCCGAGAGAGATGAGCAGGCCCCGGTAAGAAGTGAAGCGCGGGCCCCATGCAAAAAAGTAAAGAGAAAAAAAATGTTAAATTTTTATAGAAATAAAATTATCAATAATAAATAATAAGAAACATTTCAAATATAACTTTTATTAAATTTTGATTATATTTTTACCATACTTAGTGAAAATATTTACAATACCAGTACTTTTCGAGTTTTTTTTATTGGCAAAAATGTCTATAATTTTCGAAAAATCGCATGATTTTATTACCAAATCATTGTCGATGCACAAAATTCAAATATTCTTGATGCTATAACGACCTTAGGAAATAATGATTCCAATTTGGGATGATGAGATTCACAAAAATATTCTCTTTGTATATCACTCTATCGTCTTCTTTATAAATCTCGCGCAATATATCCTTTTTTCTTAAATGTTAAATAGCGAATGAATTTCAATTGCCGCATTAAATCTTCTGGTTAAGTTGATTATTACACAATCTATGACAATACTAAATATTTCACGTCGGGCTCAAAATTATCAGTCGCCTCAATACTAAGCCCTATATTTAAAAATAGAGGTAAAGGTAATAGTAAATATAGCTGAGTATTAACTAAACGCATTATGCACATAAAGCAAGGAGCAAAAAAAAAACGGGAAAAATTACGTCTTTGGTCTGGTCGACGCTGCGCCGGGCCCCTTACATCGCCGGGCCCCGGCGATGGGATGGAGGGGTACAGCCGGTAAAATGTACCGGCTGTACCCCTCTCTCGGCGGGCCTGGCTATTTTGCTATTCACGAATTATCCTTGAACATAGCAATACCGAGTTAGAGAATGAAGATACTATTACTAATCTTTTATCTGAAACAGCCGAGGTCATACGCCAAGATGTACCAAAAATAGTAGTCATCGTAATTCCAGCTAACAAAGGCAACGCTACGGTAGTACTGAATATTCAAGATCATAAAGCAAAAACAAATGGCGTCCTAAATGATACAGTATATCATAAAATTCCGTCCGACCCTACAATATGTCTAGAGAGAATATAAAAAGCCAAGATGAAAGACTCAGATATCAAGAAAGAAGAACAGTTCCATCTCATACCTAGAGAGAAGTAGTTAAGATGTTCAATAATTTACGCCAGCATAGGCAAAATACATAAGGCAGGATTACCATTTCTACCAATAGTTATTTCTATCGGATCTCCTCTACAACCACTGGCAAAATTTCTGACTGACCAGCTACAAACACACGCAGAAAAAGCGGATTACTTCATCCAGAATTCAAGCCATTGATGTGGTTTAACTTTTCACGAATGTTGGCTTGGGACTAGGAATGGAATGGGATTGAATGGAGTTGCCTTTAATGATGAGTCTTAGTTCTATTTAGGGATACATGATGGCCGTTCCAGGTCAGGGATGTGGTGAAAGGCGAAATCCACAGTTTTTGTCGAACGACACATGCACATCAATGTTAAGGTTATGGTGTGTAGTGTAATCGATTATGGTTCATGATTACGTTTAATCTTTGTGGACTGCCATAGCTCAGCGGCTTAGCGGCAAGATAATGGTTTCATAAGCCAGAGCGTACGAGTTCGAATCTCGGCACTAACGACATTTTCATTTCTAAAATGATACGAGCCTTTCACCGTGCTCCGAAAGGTACATACGTTAATCCGTCGGTCCCCCTGGGCTAGTATGAGCATCTGCACTAGCTACTTTAAACAGAGTTAAAGATGCAAGTTAGGTAGGTAGCTGGTAGCACTCTTCTACGACCCCGGTAGAAGACAGGCTGCTACAAGGAATGGCGTCCTTGCCCTACGCTAGCTACTGACTTTCTCCTCTATCCCAAGCCCCAGGAGATGTCAGGTCCCTAACCTCTCCTCCCATACAACCCAATTTCCACGACCTTTATATCCTACTCCTATACACCGAATGATTGCCGGTATAAGCAATCCCCCACTTTCTGACCAACGGCTTTGGGCGGATGAGTTGGAAAGTGGTAGGGCACCCTTTTGTCCTGGGGTTGAGAAATTGGCTTCGAAGGCGGAGGAATCAAAAGCATGGTCAACGGCATAAGGATGTAGAAGGCAAGGGGAAACCACTACATTAAAGATCCCTATGGATATCCCTAGTACAATCATCATGGTCTTAGTAACCAACAACGGCGTTACCGATCATGGCCCTCGGAAGCCAAGATCCGGCAGGGGAGGAGAAGACAAGGCCTCTCAGGTCGTTAGTCAGCGAAATCCTTGTCAGAAGAACGGAGGCGATAGAATAAGACTGTCAAACACTAGAATTGGAACCTGGAATGTTCAGAGCATGTTTCAGCCTGGTAAGATGCACAATATTATTCAAGAAATGAACAGGTTGAGTATTGATGTACTGGGTATCAGTGAAGCCAGGTGGCCCAACTCAGGTTGTTTCTCAACAAATGAAGCCATAATATATTATTCCGGTAGCGAGGACAATCAACATCGACATGGCGTGGCAGTCATAGTTAATAAAAAATCTAATAGAGCAGTAGAAGGCTTTTTCCCTATCTCAGAAAGAGTAATGGCATTAAAGTTAGCGACATCTCACGCCAAATTGAACTTGATACAAGTGTATGCTCCTACGGCGAATGCCTACGAAGAAGAGGTTGAGTTGTTTTATCGGGATATCGAAGAGGCACTGAAAATAACGAAAACTAGATAAATCACGATAGTCCTAGGTGATCTCAACGCAAAGATTGGAAGGGGGCAAAGAGGAAGGTGTGTGGGAAATTATGGTCTGGGAAATCCTAACGAGAGAGGAGATCGTGTAATACAATTTTGCCAAGAGCAGAATTTGATTATTACAAACACATTTTTCAAGCTACCAAACAGACGACTCTATACATGGCGATCGCCCGCAGATACATCGGAGAAAGTAGTTAGGAACCAGATAGACTACATTACGATAAATGAAAGATACCGTAATGCTGTTTAAGCTGTGAAAGCATATCCTGGAGTAGACGTGGCCTCAGACCATAACCCACTTATCGCCAGGATTACATTCACACTTAAAAACAATAAAAGACATCAAATAACTCCTACAATAGACACAAGTAAGCTTAAACAACAAGATATAAAAGAATGCCTCCAACATGAACTGCATATGAACTGTAGCAAACTGAACATAGACACCAATGATATTGACGAGCACTGGGATCGACTAAAACATTGCCTACTAGAACCGTGCAAAGAAATACTGAAGATATCTACAAAAAGAAATAAAGAATGGATGAACGACGAGATACACAATATGATGGAACAACGGAGACAACATAAAAACAAAGATAACAATAAATACAGGGAGATTAACCACCAGATAAGAAGGATGATAAAGCAAGCAAAAGAAAAATACTTTGAAGAGAAATGCAAAGAGATCGAGGACCTTCAAAAAAGATACGATCTATTTAATCTACACAAGAAAGTAAAAGAAATGGCAGGGCTAAGAAAACCAAATCTCACTGGTGCACTTCTGGATCGACACGGGATAACTATAACACAAACCGATGAGAAAGTACAACGCTGGGCCGAGTACATAGATGAACTGTTCGATGATGAAAGAGGAGACCTGGAAAACATAGAACTTACTTCAGAAGAAATAGGTCCAGATATCACAAAAGAAGAAATAGCACACGCATTAAAAACAATGAAGAACGGAAAAAGCCCTGGGATGTTCTAGTTATACTTTTGAACCAAATTTATAGATCAGGCGTATTACCCAAAGAATGGTTAACGTCGATCTTTGTTTGTCTCCCCAAAAAGAAAAACGCAAGAGAATGCGCCGATTACCGCACCATCAGCTTGATGTCCCATGTGCTGAAGTTGCTACTGAAAGTCATCCATAACCGAATATATCATAAATTGGACATATATATTAATGATACACAATTTGGGTTTCGCAAAGGCCTAGGAACGCGTGAAGCTCTTTTCTCACTTAATATCCTAATACAAAGGTGCCTAGACGTCAATCAAGATATGTATGTCTGTTTTATTGACTACAATAAAGCTTTCGGTAAAGTACGATGTGAACAATTAATGAATGTCCTGAAATTAAAGAAGATAGACTACAATGACCTCTGGATCATATCTAATTTATACTATAAGCAGCGAGCAAAAGTACGTGTAAACGAACAGTTGTCAGAGGAAATTGAAATTAGACGTGGGGTGAGACAGGGATGCGTATTGTCTCTAGTTCTCTTTAATGCCTACTCGGAAGAGATCCTAAAACAAGCTCTTGAGGGTGAAACAGCTGGAATAAAGGTGAACGGAGTTCCCATTAACAATATTAGATATGCGGATGACACTGTCGTCTTAGCCGAAAATATTGAAGATCTTCAGAGGTTGGTTAACAGAATAGCGACATATAGCAAAGAATACGGTTTAACAATGAACATCAAGAAGACAAAATTTATGAGAATATCTAAAACTCAAAGAAATAACGAGAATCTCCTCATAAACGGAACCAACGTCGAACAAGTAGACCAATATGCATATCTTGGAACAATGATCAACTCCACAAATGATTACTTCCAGGAAATTAAAATTAGAATAGAAAAGGCTAGAGCGAATTTTAACAAAATGAGAAAAGTGCTCTGCACAAGAGATCTAAGGTTAGAGCTAAGAATAAGGTTGGCTAGGTGCTACGTTTTCTCGACTCTGTTTTACGGAATGGAAGCTTGGACCTTGAATGCGGCATCAATGAAAAAACTGGAATCATTCGAGATGTGGGTATATAGAAGAATTCTAAAAATATCATGGACAGAACACGTCACAAACAAAGAGGTTCTGAGAAAGATGAATAAAGAAATGGAAGTCTTAAATACAATTAAAACCAGAAAATTGGAATATCTCGGACATATTACACGTAGAGAGAGATACAACTTGCTCCAACTCATTATGCAGGGAAAGATTCAAGGAAAAAGAAGCATAGGGAGACGCAGAATATCGTGGCTGCGCAACCTGAGAGAATGGTACGGATGTACATCAAACGAACTTTTCGGAGCAGCCGTCTCCAAGGTCCGAATAGCTATGATGATTGCCGACCTCCGTCGCGGAGATGGCACTTGAAGAAGAAAGATGCAAGTGGCACCGGTACCTGTTCTAATTATTACGTCTAATCTTTGTCAAAGAGAATAAGACAATTCTTTGATACATAACAGAAATTCTTCAGACGCTCCAACATTTAATTTTTCGGCAGGATATTGCAAGGCCACCCATTGAGAAATTCATCATGGACTTATTTGAACAGGCTGAAGTAGTATTGCCCAAAATCAGTCTTGGTCTTGCAGTCTTGGTCTTGTTCCTGCGTTTTCGCAAGACCAAGACCGCCTAATTTGAGCAAGACCAAGACCAAGACTAAGAGCCCCCGCAGACTGCAGACTTTTTAATCGGCCGATAGTTTAGTCGGCTTCTTAATCAGTACAGAGAGGTATGCAGATGCGCACATTACACCTGTTCACCGATGCATACCTCTCTGTACTGATTAAGAAACCGACTAAACTATCGGCCGATGAAAAAGTCTGCAGTCTGCGCGGGCACTTAGCGTGCAAGATTTGAGCAAGAACAAGATTAAGCCTGCAAGACTCTTGCGTCTTGCAATTAGAACTGAGGGTCGTTTTATGAAGTATATTAGTTCGGGTATATTCTTAGGTACTCTATGAGAAACAAAAAAATTTGTAAAATTGGACTTATGCGCCTTACAAACAATACCATAAACAAACATACATTCTTCGCTCTCAAATTAATTGTCCAGGTTTTGAGAATAGCCGCCCTCTATTCATAAATTATTAATGTATCGAAACTTTTTAAAAATATGTCATATGCTGGTAAAAATATACCTACCTAATAAGTAGTTTATTTTTTTCGTTATTTAGTTTTCTAGGAATTTAAACACCACAAATCATATCGATATATAGAATAATAAGACCATTATGTATATTTTTTCTGCTGAGTGTGATTACGATAACGAGACAGATAATGCCGTGCCGGCTATACCGTGTAACCAAATACCCAAATATGTAGTAACGATATACTGTCTACGAGGCATTCAACAAAGAAATATTTACAGTGAAATACATACATTCAAAACAAAAGGACATTTATAGCAGTTTTTTCTGTAGGTAGTTAAACTAAACTGGTCATTTCTTTTATCAATCGACTGTTCTGTTGTTACTCTTTTATTGATAGGTATACACTAGTCCAAGAAACTAACGTACCTTCTTAAAAACGGGTCATTTTTGGTATCTCGAATTTCCTAAACTTGTTCGATGTAAGTGGTTGATAATTTGATTTTTTATTTATTTGATTTTAATGTTTGATAATAATATAGCCTTATTCTGTATAAATATCGCTGTATTAATATTGTTTCTAGACAGGTAAATTGTCATTGTATACCGGGTGTACCAATCAAACTGTATTTTTTTTCTCAAAGTTCGCATCACCCTGTGGAATATTCTAGCATTTATAAAATATTAAAATTAAAACCCAACTATAGCCTCATATTTGCTTAACATTTTGTTTTTGATTCATTCGCTTATGTTGGATAATAACAAGTTAGGTACTTTTTTAACTAGCCATGTTTTTCATCAATAATTCAGGGTGTTTTCACATAAGTATGGCAAACTTTAAGGGGTAATTCTGCACGAAAAATAATTTGACAGTTTGCTTTATAAATGTATGTTCGCAAATGCTTCGTTTCCGAAATAGGGGGTGTTAAAATGTTTCCTACAAACTGACGATTTATTTATTGCTTTAAAACCGGTTGAGATATGCAAATGAAATTTGGTGGGTTTTAAGATTCACCAAGATTTTAATATTCACCAAATAAGATTTTAATATTCACCACTGGCGCGCATACGGGTAACATGACCCGTTTGTTTAGAATTACCTCTTAAAATTTGCCATACTTATTTAAAAACACTCTGTATTGATGAAAAACATGGCTAGTTGTTAAAATACCTAACTTTACTGTTATCCAACATAAGCGAATGAAAAAACAAAATGTTAAAAAAATATCAGACTGTAGTTTGGTTTTAATTTCAGTATTTTATAAATGCTAGAATATTCCACAGGATGATGCCAACTTTGAGAAAAAAACACAGTTTGATAAGTACACTCATTAGTACCGATAAGGTATCCGGTACCTATACAACGACAATTTAACTTCTAGCAACAATATTATTACAGCGATATTGTTAACGAATAAGGCTATATAATATTAGAAAATCACTTAAATCAGACAACAGGTTCAGGAAATTCGAGACATCACAAATGACCCATTTTTAAGGAAATGCCTTAATTTCTTGGAGAAGTGTATAATTCTCGGTTTCGTATTCGGTACCAAAATGAGAACACTCATTAATATATGGAGGGCAAGGGGAAAGAACGATGAATGTCTATCTGCAAGCATTTTCGGTAAAATGAGAAACAAAGTTACATATTCATTGTTTTTACCCCTTGCGTCCAATCTTGTGACGTGATTTTAAGACGATTATCATATTTATTTCCCCTTGTCCATTCACAGGTTGATAGTACTCTTTCTGAGCTTTGCAACAGATTGCACAAAAATCTCGAAATGACCAAAAATTGACATTCATCCTTTTTCCTTCTGACCCTTCATATTGTGCACATCTGTCACCGAATTGAATGCTTTTCTAATCACACATTGTCAATGGCAAATACTCGAAAAAATACGTAAGTTCCTAATAAACTTTCGTTAGTTGGAACATAGACACGGATCGCTTAGATCGTAGGTTCAAACCCCACCCGGTGTCAGTTGTTTAGATATTTATTAATTTGGTTGGTCTTTACTATGGCTGTGATATTAAAGCTTAAAATTGACCTACTCTGTTACATTGTTCTAAGATATGTAATAGGCTAATGGGCAACTGCGAGACTTGCAAGAGTCTTGCTGCAAGACCAAGACCAAGACCAAGACCTGGAGCGCAATACCAAGACCAGGTGTACTGTCGCAAGACCAAGACCAAGACTCTATAAGTCTCGTCTTGGTCTTGCATTTGGACAACACTAGGCTGGAGTCAATATTTTATACTTAGCACCCGAGATCCCCAGATTTATCTTGAACACGTGTGGGATATAATGGCTCGGAAACTTCTTAATTTAGAGCTTACTCTTCAAATTTTGGGAGCATTTCGGGATGAGTTAATTAAGTCCTATAACGAGATGATATCCCAGGAGGGGTTTACCCCAAAATCCCGACAGCCAAAATCCCGACAGCCACAATCTCAACGGCCAAAATCCCGACACGCCAGAATCCCGACAGGCCAAAATCCCGACAGGCCAGAATCCCGACAGGTTTGATAAGTTTCTTTTTAACATATGAAACAGGCTCGAAGAATCACAATCTAAATATCGCAAAAGTCCGTCTCTGTCGTATAGATAGAAGTAAGACGAAATGTACTTCCCAACGCGTTCTCTTGGGCCACCCACAAGAAAGCGGAAGGATTAATATTTTAAGAAATTCTAGACGCCTAAGCTGGTCATTTAGCTATTGCAGGCAGTAAAATGACAAAGAGACTTTAGGGCTCGAAGACAACTTTCCTAAAAGTATTTACTATGCACAGGATATGCCTCATAAAAAGAAGAATAGGAAAGATTGCTAGTTGTTTGAGTGATAGAAATCTCAGAATTCCACAAGGTTACAACGCAGTAACTTTCGTGGGAATCCTTAAACGGTTACAAAAAGGACACTCGTGGTGATTGGCCGAAAAAGAAACGTATGATCATAATAAGGCTGGTCTAAACATTATTTTCCAGCTATGTGATTGGTACGAAAATTTCGGAATGATGATTATTGGTAAAATTAGGTGATAGCTGTGAAAAAGGGAGGTGAATATAGAGAGCAGAGAGGAATCTTGTCCGAGATTAGGACAAGAAGGAATCAATTAAGTTCTAGCAGTCATGCAGTGAAGACCTGCATTTTTTCTTGTCTGTGCCTAAATAGGCAAAATGGAATCTTAAAGATTCTGTCGTGAAAATCGCAAGTGCGATATGTTGTCTTAAATACCATACCGGTATATTCTCTGTGTTGTGTCCGGTACGATAAAATAATAGTTTTCTTAGTACGGCGTGAATATGTTTCGTTCAAACAGAACTTAGTTCAACATTTGCGGATAAGACTTCCGTTTAATATGTCTCATATAAACCGCACTTAATTCAATCTTCGTGGAACGCAGTTCCATTTTTTTTAAGACAATGGTCTAAATAAAATATGTTTAATTATCAAGTCAGTGAGAAGTATCACTAATAATCATGAATGCAGTTATTTTCTTTTCATAAAACAAAAAGAACTATGGAATTTTTATTTTTCGTATAATATGATAACAATTATGTAACAGTACTTTAACTCTAAAAATGAAAGTGAAAAGTGAAAGTGATTTCGTCGTATCCACAACTCTGGCGAGCTAACCCGATTCCAGCAATTCAACAACAACGGATTATCACCAGGTATTTTGCAATAAACTGTTTCGTTCCTTTTCCTTTTTTTGAACTTTTAAGATGCAACGCGAAAGACTTATTTTTTTATTTTTCTAATCAACTCAGTTTAATGACTATTTTCTATCTAAATAAATGGTAACTATGTTAAAACTTATTTCGTCTTTTTCTGTTCGCACAATCCATCTATGTATCCTTATTGTATTAGGAAATGCAGCCTACCACAGACAACAAGGGTAAGTACCATTAGTAGTCAAAGGGATACCATTTTTTTCGTAACATTTTTGTAATTTTTATATAGATAAATAGTAATAGATTCTGATCTATTAATGGCGCCCAAAAAATTAATAATTTCTTTTCTCTAGCATAAATATTATTGTATGAACTCACACCCTAAAATCTCTTGATGATTAGAGCCGCCGGTGCGATTTTAAATTATGTAGCACGTATTTTTTTAAGTTTATGTACATCACATGTTTATCTAATTTGTCGTGCTTCATAAAATGGCGCGCAACATGTGGGGCTATCTCTTGTCTAATTCTTATTAGTTTGTTTTCTTATTTTGTCCACGTTGTTCTGCTCATTATTGATTCATAAAATAACGCTAAGTTTTTCATCTAACTCTTAATTAGTAATATCACAAAAAGGCTTTTTTATTTTTAACGCAACCTAAGTTTTATTCATAAAACGGCGACCGCACCTAGAGGTTTCTGTCATTTTTTGTTACTTTTTGCTCTGTGTTAACGAGTACTTAAAAACAACGTCATTGCATTCCTTTTTTAGTTTTACACGTAAATGGTATTTTTCCCAGCACTAATTTAAAATGTGGCTCCTTGTTGTCTAAAGGTGTCTGAATAGAGATTTTATACTGTTTATAAAATTTCGATGGATGCGCAGATAAGAAATAAGATAGTAATGTAAATATGAAAAGAGAAAATTCCAAAGGTAAATAAAATAATAACTCCTAGTTTTCAATTCCAAGTTTACAGTAAAATTTGAGTTTAAATAATTTTGTTGAATTTTTTTTGCATAATTTTTGAAAGAATATAATTCAAAATGGAATCCTCCGTGGTTCAATATTTAAAAAATGACGAAATTGATTATGAATTGTTTATACGAGGGGTTAAGACTAAGAAAAATCTTAGTGACAAAAAAAACAATGCTTCGTAAATTACTTAGTAAAAAGGCCGTTATTGATTTAGAGGAAAATAGGTTAATATTCAACGATGAGAAGAAGCAGATAGACGAAACTGCTGTTGACATCCGTAGTTTAATTGGAGATTTCGAAGGAGACGTTAGAGATTCGGTCTATCGTAGGGCAAAGGCTCATCTTACGCATTTATCTTTTAGAATAGCTAGGTTACCCGTAGAATTTGAGGAAGAAGAAGAGTATAAGGCAGAGGCTTCTGCAGATTGTTTACTTTTAGAAGGGCAATTAGATGACAAAGTCGTTCCTGTTGGGCCATTAGTTTCTTCGAATATAATTCCTTCACAGCCGGTCGTTAATATTCCAGCTCCCGTCGTTCAGGTGTCGCATCCAACTAATTTAGCTGATTGGAACATTCAGTTTAGTGGAGATTCTAAAGGAGTTTTCCCTTTCATAGAAAAAGTTAGAGACCTGGCTGAATCCCGTAATGTAGGACAAGAGGTTCTTTTCAGATCAGCTGTCGAGTTATTTACAGGTAGCGCTGCTGTGTGGTTCAGGAGTGTTCATAGTACCGTTTCTTCATGGAACGAATTGATTGGTCTTTTGAAGGCTACGTTTCTTCCCCAAGACTACGACGAGGATTTATGGAACCAGATCAAATCCAGGAAGCAGAAGAAAAATGAGTCGTTCGCTTTATTTCAGGCACAGGTTATGTCTTTGGCAAAACGGCTGACGGTGCAGCCTTTAGAGAAAACTATCGTGAAACACTTGAGGCAAAATATTATCCCTGAATATATTCCGTTGATTGCATTAGTCGATACCAATACTGTTGAGGAGTTGTCTGCTGTTATTCGTAAACTAGAAAATAATGTGGTCGTGCCTAGTGTCAAGAAGGAAACGTCCGTCGCTTATGTTAATCATGAGTTCCCCGGTCCCTCCAGAAAAGCCAATGTTCCTAACGGAAAAGCAAATTTTAAAAATAATGACGATCTCTCGGCTCCGCGAAATTCTGAGACGAAAAACCCTAGTAAAAGTACTTCGAATAAATCGAAGATGATCGTTTGTTTTCATTGCCGAAGACGCGGGCACAATTTCAACGACTGTAAACAGCGTTTTGATAGATATTTTTGTTTCCGATGTGGCGCAGATAATGTTACGGTAAGGACATGCCCAAACTGTGTCAAACCTTCAAAAAACGAATAACCAACACCCTTAAGTTCGGTAAGAGTGTTCACAATAAAATTTCAAACCCCGAACATTCATGTTTTGCGGCCGATAATAAGTTTCCAGAAAATTTTAATGTCTCTGATTGGTACAAATGGCTAGGTACAGTAAAAAATTTTTATAAACATTCGTCAAAATTATCTCCGGTCATTGCTTCAAAGCCATTCGATAACAGACCTTACTTGGAGGTTCAAATTCTTTCGCAACCCTTTACGCTTTTATTAGATACCGGGTGTTCCACTACTGTAGTCGGATCCAAGGGATTGGATTTTCTTGAGAGAAACAACATTGAGATCGATTTACCGTGTAGTCAGAATGTGTCTTTAGCCGACGGATCGAGTCAAAAGGTTTCTGGTATTGTAGATTTGCCGTTTGTGGCGAACGGAATTTGTCATGTGATTAGTTGTCTTGTAGTGCCATTGCTACCAATAAATTTTATTTTAGGAAGTAACTTCATTTCAAAATTTTCTTTAGCGATAAATTTCGAACAAAATAAATGGAGTGTCAGAAATCCTTGTTGCGAGATAGTAACTTCAAAACCTGAAGGCGATGTTTCGTTCCCACAATCTTTGTGTTCGATTGATTCTCTTGCCGCCGAGTTAAGACCTCTAGCGGATGCTGTCATCCATAGTTTTCAGGAGGTAGACAAAAAGAATGGTATAGGAAGAACAGATAAGATCAAAATGACTATCGATACGGGTGACGCAAAGCCTTTTCGACAACGTCCTTTTCCTATGTCGCCATACATGTCAGATATTTTAAATCGCGAATTAGATGAGATGCTCAAACTTAAAGTTATAGAACCGAGTAACAGTCCTTGGTGTAGTCCAGTCTTGCTTGTAAAGAAAAAGACAGGCGAGTTTAGGTTTTGTTTTGATGGCAGGAATCTTAATGAAGTTACTCGTCATGACACATATCCTCTCCCCAATATTGACCGAATTTTGTCATTATTGCGTAACGCTAAATATATAAGTTCGATAGATTTGAAAAAAGCTTTTTGGCAGATCCCTCTTGATCCATCTTCGCGAGAAAAAACTGCTTTTGCTGTTGTTGGCCGTGGATCTTTTCAATTTACTGTGATGCCTTTTGGTCTTTGTAATAGTGCTCAAACCCAGCAAAGATTAGTAGATCAAATTTTTGGACCAGAATTCGAACCTTTTATTTTTACTTACTTGGATGATATTATTGTTTGTTCTTCCACTGCTGAGGAACACGTTGCCTTGTTAGGACAAGTGCGAGATAAACTAAAGGATGCTAACCTTACGATAAATGTAGACAAATGTGAATTTTTCAAAACAACTTTGAAGTATTTAGGCTATATCGTTGGTGATAACTCTCTTCGGTCGGACCCCGACAAAATTTCCACTATGGTTAATTATCCCCGTCCAACTAACACAACGGAGATTAAACGTTTTATTGGTCTTTGTTCTTGGTATAGACGCTTCGTCAAAGATTTTTCTACCCTTGTTTCCCCTATCAATGATCTTTTGAAAGGAAAGAAAAAGAAAGAACCTATAGTTTGGACATCAGAAGCTGAGAATGCTTTTATCGCCATAAAGGAAGCTTTAGTATCTTCCCCAGTTCTAGTACAACCCGATTATTCTCGTCCCTTCACTATTCAGTGTGACGCAAGTAACACCGGTCTAGGAGCTGTATTGACTCAAGAAATAGACGGTGGAGAAAAGGTGATTTCCTATGCTAGTCGGTCTTTGACAAGAGCAGAACGTTCTTATGGAACCACCGAGAAAGAGGCCCTTGCAGCTTTGTTTGCTGTTGAAAAATTTCGTCCTTACGTAGATGGTGTTGAATTTACTCTCATCACTGACCATTATTCGTTGTTATGGCTTAGAAATTTAAAAAATCCCACAGGCCGTTTAGCTCGTTGGGCTATGCGTCTCAAACAGTTTGATTTCCGAATCGTCCATCGTAAAGGAGCATGTCATAAGGTGCCTGATGCACTTAGTAGGATTCATGAGAATGATCAAATTGCTTATCTTGAAGTTGATACTGATCGCATCGATCCCTGGTACGATGATTTGCGTACAAAGATTTTGTCTAACCCAGAAAGTTTTCCACAGTGGAAAGTAGAGAACGACCTCATATACAAATTTATTCCGGCTTGTCTTCCTTTTAATTCAAATTTAATCGAGTGGAAAGTCCTTGTTCCCAAACCTCAACGTGAGGATGTTATTAAGTCGTGTCATGATCCTGCAACTTGTGCCCATCCTGGTGTTTATAAAACTCTTGCTCGAATCCAAGAAAATTATTACTGGCCAAAAATGCGAAGAGATGTTGTTAAATATGTCCGTGCCTGCAAAACGTGTGGAGCACAAAAAGCACCAAATATAGCGCAAATGGGTAAAATGGGTAAAGAGAAAAAAGCCGAATACCCATGGCAAATTATCGCCGTTGATTTAATAGGCCCTTTAACCAGAAGTAGAAACGGTTTTACGTGGTTGCTGGTGGTCTCAGATTGGTTTTCTAAGTACACTTTGTTACATCCTCTTCGCAAGGCTACTGCTTCAAATATCTGTAAATTTTTAGAGGAACAGGTGTTTCTCATATTTGGAGTTCCACAACATCTCATGTGTGATAATGCCTCTAATTTAAATTGTAAAATAATGAAAGATCTTTGTGAGAGATATGCAGTCCAAAAAATCTGGTTCTCTGCGGTTTATTCTCCCCAAGTAAATTTTGTTGAAAGGAGCAATCGTACTATTGGTACGGCAATCAGAAGTTATATTGACGAACATCGCGATTGGGACAAACACATACATGAAATTCGGCAAGCCATGAACACAGCGAAACATGAAGTAACCAAATATTCACCGGCATTTTTAAATTTTGCTAGACACGTACCGTTGTCTGGAAATTATTACGGTCAAATACCCCATGATTTTGTTGATATAGAAATCCTACCGGGTGATCGCGATAATTACGCGTCCGAAGTAACGGGAATAAAAGAAGTTTTCACGGCCGTGCGTAAAAATTTGTCTCGTGCATATCAGAGAAATGCAAAAACATATAATTTGCGTAAACGCGACGTACAGTTTAACGTTGGCGATCAAGTTTGGAGAAAAAATATGGTTTTATCTAGCGCCCCGAAACATTTCATGGCAAAATTGGCTCCCAAATATATTTTATGTACCATAATTAAAAAACTATCCTCTTTAGTTTACGTTCTTAGGAATCCAGATGGTTCCAATGCTGGAAATTGGCATATTAAAGATTTAAAAGCTTATTCATCCGTCAATGTTTCGTCAGATGCTTCAGATTTGTCCGATAGCGAATAGAAATGTATATTCCGTTATTTACAGGGCGATATGAACCAACTTTAAATATAATTTTTTAGATATTTTTGATTTTTTCTATTTTATAGTACAGGTGCTTAAAATTTTTTTTGAGAGAAATAATTTTTTTGTTTTGTGCACCAAATTTTTTTTATTAGTCGAAATTCTTCAACTTTGGAAAGTGTGATTTCAAATAAATGATTTTGGACATAGAATTTTTGATCTGAAAGCCTATTATAATCTAAATACTTCGGTAATTTTTTTTAGCGACACCCCATTTCCTCCGTGGTCCGTGTTAAAGGAAAAGTCGCGCAAATTGCGAACTTTTTCCTGGAAGGGATTTGTTTCACTTCCAACAAATTTTGGCGTGGGATCAGTAATGCACTGATACCCTAG
The DNA here is from genome assembly GCF_917563875.1 of Diabrotica virgifera virgifera. NCBI lineage: Eukaryota > Metazoa > Arthropoda > Insecta > Coleoptera > Chrysomelidae > Diabrotica > Diabrotica virgifera. The sequence continues at coordinate 5,930,591 of NC_065450.1, forward strand.
TACGTAGTACGTTGAATACAACTTTGCTTCGGCAAAACCGTCCCCAAGTGCCTCGTTCCCTTCAGGACGAGAGACGCGCATAAATTTTTTAGAGCTGTCTCGACAACCTTTTTTTTTATGTGTGGTGTAGACCAATAGTAGGGAATTGTCCCGCTGCGGTCAATGTTTATCTATTTGATATATTTTTTTTTGATGTTGTCGCGAAGGAGACGAGCCTCTGGAAGTAGTGTAGGGGATTCCGCACGTTGATCTCCAGAGCAACTCAGTTTGGCTCACACCCCAGTTCTTTGAACTGTTTTACCTAGTTATAAGAATAAAATTTTTTTGTTTTGTTGAAAGGAAATATTAAAAATCCTTCTTCAAATGTTTTTATGTCGTGCGTTAGTCCGATATAGAAGTAAAACTTTTTTTTACATAATAAAAAGTTTGATTTTTTTTATTTTTTTATTTTTTTGGTATCCTTCTAGGATATACTACCTTCGCTTATGTGCAATCCAGCTTAAGCTTAGGGAAAATGTTTTTTATATTTTTTTTGAAAATCGTTTCTTATTTTTTTTTGGTATCTAGATTGATATCAGAAGTCCTTAGTACAGTTACTAGTGATAGTTCGTAATAGAACCTATTTGTTTTGCCTAAGTTTATTCTTACTTCAAGGACCTATGAATTTCAGCCCCCTCTATTAAAATATGTTGTCTAACCCCCTTTACGGTATGGATGGCCAGACACTGAGAAAGGCTAGGGATGAAGTGAGCGGATTCCCGCCAGTTGACTCGTCGGAATGAGAAGCCATTCATAATCGCAATTTAGCCACAGACCTTAGGTGATGACTTCCTATGTCATTTCCTAAAACTTCCGTTTGGTTGTGTAACTTTGAATAATAGACTCTACCGACTATGACCCTACCTTAAGTTGACCCCACCGAAAATGTTCCTATGATAGGCGTATGATACGCGTCAGTTATCGCTTGTTCTGGTTACCACAACGAAGTTAAAATATCAATATTTTCCTAATCCCCCCTGTTCTTGAAAGAGTAGTAAGTTTCTGAAAAGCAATGTGTCCATTTTTCCACAATAAACTAATTACAGGCTTATCTTTATAGAATTACAAGGTCCAACTTAGAACTATCAGTAACTCCTTTTTTTTTGTTTTTTTGTCCGTAAGTAATAACTGCCTATGGCGTTATTATATTGTGTTATCTCTGGAATAAGTCATGAATGAGAGACTTTATGCATCCAAGTCAAGGATAACATGTTAATTTTTTATGGCGTTAATGATGCTAAGACATCATTATTCTTATGTTATTCGTGGTGTTAGTCTAGGTTGAAAGAAACCTATACATCCGAAAAAACGTTAACATATCTTGCCCTATTTTTGTGTTTTTATTTTTTTTTGTGTCTACGATGACGAATTGCGTCGTTGTATTCTTGTGAATTTTTTGTGTTATGATTAACGCGTCCATGTCTAGATTGTAAGACATGTATTGATCGTTAGAGAAAGCCTAAGGCCTCTGAACGATATTACGATATGGTGACTAACAAATGTGGTTTTCATTTTTTTTTGCTGTTTCATTTTTTTATTTCCGTTTCCGATTTCAAACTGGTTAGCACGAAGTTGAAATCGTGGGGGAGGCAGTGAAACAGGCTCGAAGAATCACAATCTAAATATCGCAAAAGTCCGTCTCTGTCGTATAGATAGAAGTAAGACGAAATGTACTTCCCAACGCGTTCTCTTGGGCCACCCACAAGAAAGCGGAAGGATTAATATTTTAAGAAATTCTAGACGCCTAAGCTGGTCATTTAGCTATTGCAGGCAGTAAAATGACAAAGAGACTTTAGGGCTCGAAGACAACTTTCCTAAAAGTATTTACTTTGCACAGGATATGCCTCATAAAAAGAAGAATAGGAAAGATTGCTAGTTGTTTGAGTGATAGAAATCTCAGAATTCCACAAGGTTACAACGCAGTAACTTTCGTGGGAATCCTTAAACGGTTACAAAAAGGACACTTGTGGTGATTGGCCGAAAAAGAAACGTATGATCATAATAAGGCTGGTCTAAACATTATTTTCCAGCTATGTGATTGGTACGAAAATTTCGGAATGATGATTATTGGTAAAATTAGGTGATAGCTGTGAAAAAGGGAGGTGAATATAGAGAGCAGAGAGGAATCTTGTCCGAGATTAGGACAAGAAGGAATCAATTAAGTTCTAGCGGTCATGCAGTGAAGACCTGCATTTTTTCTTGTCTGTGCCTAAATAGGCAAAATGGAATCTTAAAGATTCTGTCGTGAAAATCGCAAGTGCGATATGTTGTCTTAAATACCATACCGGTATATTCTCTGTGTTGTGTCCGGTACGATAAAATAATAGTTTTCTTAGTACGGCGTGAATATGTTTCGTTCAAACAGAACTTAGTTCAACATTTGCGGATAAGACTTCCGTTTAATATGTCTCATATAAACCGCACTTAATTCAATCTTCGTGGAACGCAGTTCCATTTTTTTTAAGACAATGGTCTAAATAAAATATGTTTAATTATCAAGTCAGTGAGAAGTATCACTAATAATCATGAATGCAGTTATTTTCTTTTCATAAAACAAAAAGAACTATGGAATTTTTATTTTTCGTATAATATGATAACAATTATGTAACAGTACTTTAACTCTAAAAATGAAAGTGAAAAGTGAAAGTGATTTCGTCGTATCCACAACTCTGGCGAGCTAACCCGATTCCAGCAATTCAACAACAACGGATTATCACCAGGTATTTTGCAATAAACTGTTTCGTTCCTTTTCCTTTTTTTGAACTTTTAAGATGCAACGCGAAAGACTTATTTTTTTATTTTTCTAATCAACTCAGTTTAATGACTATTTTCTATCTAAATAAATGGTAACTATGTTAAAACTTATTTCGTCTTTTTCTGTTCGCACAATCCATCTATGTATCCTTATTGTATTAGGAAATGCAGCCTACCACAGACAACAAGGGTAAGTACCATTAGTAGTCAAAGGGATACCATTTTTTTCGTAACATTTTTGTAATTTTTATATAGATAAATAGTAATAGATTCTGATCTATTAATGGCGCCCAAAAAATTAATAATTTCTTTTCTCTAGCATAAATATTATTGTATGAACTCACACCCTAAAATCTCTTGATGATTAGAGCCGCCGGTGCGATTTTAAATTATGTAGCACGTATTTTTTTAAGTTTATGTACATCACATGTTTATCTAATTTGTCGTGCTTCACATATAATTACCTTTATTTCTTGTTTTTTGTTTAGGGCCATCTGTTTTTTATTTATTGTTACTAAACAAAAGTATTTTGTATTAAAAGTATTAAACAAAAGTCGGAATTTTTACTTATGCGAGGATTGTTGCATGTCGGGATTTTGGCCTGTCGGGATTCTGGCGAGTCGGGATTCTGGCGTGTCGGTGTTTTGGCCGTCGGGATTTTGGTTGTCGGGATTTTAGCTGTCGGGATTTTGGGCGGCACCCAAAATGTGGTCAATTTGGGTGCCGCCCAAATTGGCGGCACCAATTTGGGCGGCCAAATTCGGGATTCTGGCAATGCAGGACCGCCCAGGAGGATATTGACCACCTAATAGAGGTACATCAACAGGTTATTAGTTCATTTACCCTGTAAGTTGTTTCAAACATATTGAAATTTTGATCGTTTGTTTATTTTGCTACCCTGTACAATTTTAAAAAGTATTTTCAAAATATAGTAATTAATAATTGATGGATTCGACCGTTACTTGATGGAAGTTCATTTTATCTCACAATAAAAAAACACTGAAAACTTTTGTTTTCTATACTTCCACAAAATTTATTATTTACAACTATGTGACTACAGCTGTTTCGGCAGAGTGCCTTTCTCAAGTGATATAATTTACAATGTGTTTGCCTTTTTAAGTCTCTAACTGAAGAGGTTGAGGAGTGGGGAGCTGTTTGTCTCGAGTTGGTCATTCAGAATTATATCTGTATTTTTCAGTTTATTAATTTCCATAGATTCTAAAAAAGATAGCTCAAGGCCTTTATTTTGGATATGCAGAATTTGAAACTCTTCATTGAAAGAATGATTATGATCTAGAAGGTGAAGTGCGTACGTAGAAGTGTCTGTTTTTCTATTGTTGAAAGCCCTTTTGTGTTCTGCTATCCGTTTGTCAAAAGTTCTGCCAGTTTGACCGATGTACGTTTCCGGACAGTCACCACAAGTTAGTTTGTACACACCACTCTGTAGTTGCTTTCTCTTTCGGCTTTTATTGTTCTTAATATATTTGCTTAAGTTGTTGTTAGTTCTGTAAGCTGGTATTATTCCTTTCTTTTTTATGTATCCGGCTATTTTTGTTGTTATCTTGCCAGTATATGTGAGACCACCACAGAAAGAACCCAGTACCTTCTGCTCTCTTAAAGTACCTTCTGCTCTCTTAATAAAGGCCTTAAGCTATCTTTTTTAGAATCTATGGAAATTAATAAACTGAAAAATATAGATATAATTCTGAATGACCAACTCGAGACAAACAGCTCCCCACTCCTCAACCTCTTCAGTTAGAGACTTAAAAAGGCAAACACATTGTAAATTATATCACTTGAGAAAGGCACTCTGCCGAAACAGCTGTAGTCACATAGTTGTAAATAATAAATTTTGTGGAAGTATAGAAAACAAAAGTTTTCAGTGTTTTTTTATTGTGAGATAGTAATTAATGGTTGTTCGGATTTCTGTGTCACTTGTATATCACACCCAATATTTTGCTCGTTTATATGCATTTCCGAATATTTGCCGGAATGCCTTAAATAAACCATAACATTCATAACTTATATTTCCATTAACATTCTAACAAGGAAATTTATCTAGTCGTAAATATGCTTATCAATTTCACTTTCATAAATTGAACAGCTCTATTAAGTAAATAGAACGCTCGAGACTGCCGGTCGTATATTTGGTAACAATGCAAATGGTAATAAACACGAGGCTTAAAGTATCTGCCCGTCTGGACAGACGTTGTGTAATTATTCGAGAATTCCACACACTTGGTATTGCATGTGTGTCTTCTTTGAAATCAGTTCTTAAAATGTTTTTTGTAAAAAATTAGCATCAGGAAAATTTTTACAAGAATTTTTTTGAAACTTTTCGGGACCATAGTTTATTAGAAATACCATTTATTGCTTTAGGCGAGGGTTTTGCCCCTAAAAAGACGTTTAGAAACGTGAGTATTCGCTCCGTGCCGTGGTAGCGGCGAAATATGACAACTCTTGCGAATAATGATTGAATAATAATTTTTTTCAATAAATATTATGCTTACCTTATTATTGCCGTATTAATTTTTATTATTTATATTTATATTATCATACTGACTTTCTTTCCTTCCCCGATCTGGCGATATATTCCTATCGTCATCTATTTGCGTTTTGTGTTACACATACACCACAAAATTAATAGTTCAATAGACCCAGCTAATGTTAAAATCTGGTATTATGTTATAATGTTAAAATACTAATAGTCTAGTACAGCGGTTCTCAATCTGTGGTACATGTACCACTGGTGGTACATATCATTATTTGCGGTGGTACACAAAACGCAAAACTCTCAAAATCACCACTATTACAGTTAATTAGATTACCTATCTAGATAGGTAGTTATTTCAGTTAGGTGGTACCAAAAATATTAAAAAGTATTTTGTGGTACATGACTCAAAAAGATTAAGAACCACTGGTCTAGAAAAATAAAATTACACTACATGTAAATCAAAATATAAATTCGTACAGGTTAAAACGAATGTTATATTAAAGTTTAGGTGGGTACAAAAGATATTTTCAAGAAAGTATCCAAATCATACAAGGGGATCATTGTTTAAATAATTAAAAAGGGGGCATTTTTGCAAAAAAAAATACTTTTTTAACTGCTGAGTTCATTCAATTACTAATGAACGTATATAGGATAGTCTTCTACAAAGTTGAAGGGTAAATCTTTCACATAAGACTTGCTAAATTAAATTTGACCTCCTATTTATTTAAATAATTATGTATAAAACTTTAAAAACAAATTTGCGAAAGATTATTTTTAGCGTTTTAAATTAGCACTATAAAATATCTCATTTTACAGGAGAAGTTGCGCTATGTTATCACTATTAATAAAAAAAAATTGGTCCAAAAATATTTAATATTTTTTGAGATATTGAATTTGTTTAATAAATGTTACTATATTTTTAATTGAAAAAACGCGGTTGTTGCCAAAGAAATATTCACCTGTAATAAATCTTATTATTTTTATTTTTATGTATATTTTCGATAAATATATTGATAAATTCAAATTTTAATTAAACTTCCCCCTAAAGTGGCATTTGAAAATTATTCAAATTTGTTTATAATTTGTTTTTTTAATAACGTCGCGGGGATTAAATATTTTGAAATGCTGTTTCGATAATTGGGTTTCTGGGAATTTTTCACTAATTAACTAGTTTTTTGTATCTTTTTCCTCTTCTTTTTTTTTTCTTGGAGTTATATTACTACGGGCCCTTTTAGGGTTAAGTTTCATTAAGAATGTCGAATCTCTAAGTTGTAGATTCTAGACCTAAAAATATTAAGATTGGTCAAAGATTACTTAAATAAAATGTGGCTACTTACTGAGTTACAGGGTGTTTTATTTAAAAATTTAAAAATTATTTTTACCAAGTACTTTAAAATTATTTGACGTATCCTTATCATATTTGGCAGATAGTGTGGCTATTATACACCCTACTAAATTGTGATTAGTAAACGTTTCTAGCTAGTGCCAGAAGCGTACGACGGGGAATAGTTAATGGTTGACCCTTCCCAAATTCTACGCCACTGAGGGAAATACTATTTTAGCGAAATTTTTCGATTCTCTAACACTTTCTATGTAAATAATATACGCTTTACTGGTAACGATTAAGTCAATATTTTTCGAGATATTGGACGTTAAAAATGAAACGGCATAGTTATTTTGATTCATCCATTCATTCATTTTAAACTTCCAATATCTCTCAAACTGATGACTTAATCGATACCAATAAAGTTATCTACATACAAAGTATTGGAGATTCTAAAAATTTCGCTAAAATAGTAATTCACTCAGTGGCGTAGAATTTGGGAAAGGTCAATCATTCACCATCCCCTGTCCTACGCCTCTGGCACTAGCTAGAAACGTTTACTAATCACAATTTAGTAGGGTGTATAATAGCCACACTATCTGCCAAGTATGATAAGGATACGTCAAATAGTTTTAAAGTACTTGGTAAAAATAATTTTTAAATTTTTAAATAAATCACCCTGTAACTCAGTAAGTAGCCACATCTTATTTAAGTGATTTTTGACCAATCTTAATATTTTGAGGTCTAAAATCTACAACTCAAGAGATTCGACATTCTTAATCAAATTTAACCCTAAAAGGGGCCCGTAGTAATATAAAATAAAAAAAAACTCCAAGAAAAAAAAAGAAGAAGAAAAAACGACAAAAAACTTTGCTAATTAGTAAAAAATTCCCAGGGACCCAATTATTGAAACGGCATTTCAAAATACTTAAATCCCCGCGACGGTATTAAAAAAACAAATTATAAACAAATTTGAATAATTTTCAAATGCCATTTTAGGGGGGAGTTTAATTGAAATTTGAATTTATCAATACATTTATAGAAAATATACATAAAAATAAAAATAATGTGACCTTAAGCAGGTGAATATTTCTTTGACAACAACCGCGTTTTTGCAATTGAAAATTTTTATTTTTTGAGATATAATTTTTTTAAAAAGTCACTTTTTTTACACGCAAGACCTATAAGACCTATAAGACCCTTAATAATTAATGTTAACACCGACAACTAAACTATAACGAAAAAGTGAAGAAAAACCCTAAAAATTGATATTTTATTCAGAGAACTGTTACCCGCTTTTTAATTTGACGTTTATTTGACACTCGAACTTATTGTTTGTATGGTTTTTTATCAAAAATGGTAAATAAATATTACATATTAACGTCAAATATGTCATATGTGTATCATATGTTTAACGTCAAATTTTTGTCGCCAAATATGTCACGCGACTACGCTAGGTGTCGCGTCAACGCCAACGATTTATCGTCGCGATGTGACTGCGCAATTGGCTTGTGGAGTTTTATAGATAGTGTGTACGAAAATTAGCGCAGATTTTAGGTTGGTGCAAACGATTGGCAGGCAGGAACAAAATTTATTTGCTAAATCGATGGAGGTTGGACAGTTTTATCGTATGTTGGTAGTGTGTAGACGGAAGTTGGGCCAATCATTCGGTTTGTTCACAAGTCTTGCTGTAGGTGGACGTATCTGCGCACGTTAAAACATATCGCAAGAAGATTGTAGCAGAATTCGTGAGAAATTGGAAGAGTGTATCCAATACTGTAGATATGCTTATCATTTAATAAATTTAGGTTTAAAATAGGCTTTTGACCTTTACGACCTTTTTTATGCTGTTTTTAAATAAAGTTAAATTTAAGTCAAAAAATAAGCTCTCGGAGTATCGTCGCTTGGGGCAGAGATCAGCAAACCTACGCCTCTCTGATGATGGCTCCAATTAGAGTCGAAAATCGTCGATTTAGAGTGCTGGTTTGCGCTTTCTGTTCTAAGTGAAAAATAAGACAGTTTTGCCTTCGCATTGGAACTGAATAAAAATGGTATACATTTTTATTTTATTTTATATTAGTTTTACTCCTTGGAGTAACTAGGTCCATTTTCCGTTGGAATTTACCAGCTGAACAGACGGGGTCGTGGATTGTAAGTTTTTGAATTCCCTCTTGTCTTCTTCGCTTCAGCATCCATCTGGCTTGCAATTTTTAGAAGCCATGGAGGTGTTAGCAGGAAAATGATCCAATAAGTTTTCAATTAAATATCTTTTAGGAATATTTTTAATATTTTCCAATATTTTTAATATTTCTATTAGGTTGAAAACTTTGACTTTCAGTTGCCAGATGTCGCTAGACACCTACTCCATAAACATCAGTTGCAATGCGGGGATAAGCTCTCGGAGTTACGTCACTTGGAGCAGAAAGCAGCAAACCTACGCCTGTCTGATGATGACTCCAAATAGAGTCGAAGTGCAAAGTTTTGCCTTCGCATTGCAACTGAATAAAAATCTTATACATTTTTATTTTATTTTAAATTTAAGTATTTATAGTCAAATAATCATTTTTAATAATTATAAATAAATGTAATAAAAACAAAAATAATGTTATCGTTTATCGTTAAGCTAAATATAATTAAATAGGTTATATTTATATTATGACAGCGTTTCGTGGTAATACAACGCATGCGTAATCCATGAAATCATCTGAACTGGGTTCTGAAATCTTTGAACGGTCGAATTCCAGCGTTCAAGTTGAACGTAGTTTAAACTGCCATCGGTGAGAACGACGATTATGACTTTAAACTGACGTTCACTAAAAGTTCAGGTTAAACTGGAGTTGAACTTGATATGAGAAATTGGCCCTTAGTTTCTTCTTCCGTATATTTTCTTACTGCTAATATCTCTGGATTGTATATTTTAAATAAAAAAATATGAAAAAAAAAATATTTTTAAGAAACTCTTTTCTTTAGTTACGAGTGACTAAAATTAAACATATTATAAAAAAAAATCAACTAAAAAGCAAAAAATAAAAAAAATTGAAAAAATCTAACACATTTGTCAAAAAAAAGCGTGGCGCGTCTTCATCGAATAAACGGTTTTCGCACCACGCTTTTATTTAACGAATATGTTAGATTTTTTTCAATTTTTTTATTTTTTGCTTTTTAGTTGATTTTTTTTTATAATATGTTTAATTTTAGTCACTCGTAACTAAAGAAAAGCGTTTCTTAAAAATATTTTTTTCTAATTTTTTTATTTTTTACTTTTTAGTCTTACACTTTTCAAACATTAAAATATATCGTTATGCTTATTAAAATATGTATAAAACATATGATGTACAAACATGAAAAGTAGTCGGAATCGGCAAAAAATTTGAAACTGTATTGTTTATTTATGAAGCATAACGTTAAGAATTAAGGTAAAAAGTGAAATTATGTATAGTTCATATAATTAGCTACAATCTGTAAAAGTTTCAAATTTTTTCATTGTAAAAATCAAGAGAATTTAAGCATTTTCCGTTAAAATCGTTTTTTATTTAAACAATTAATAAACAAAAAAAAAATGTTTATTGACTATTCGTGTATTGTTCCCGCGAAGGCATATATCTGCAAATTTTTAGTCATTTGCATTGAAGAAAAGGCAGTCAAATTAACGTCCAAATATTTGACTAAACGATTGAACTAAAGAAAAGCGTTTAATTAATTAATACGACAAAACGAATTCTAATGTTAATTGTAGCACAAAACGTCCCTACCGGTGGGTTTTCTAAGACTACGATAAACACGAATTTTTTGAATTCGAGTTTTGGTTGAAGTTTTGTTTCATATCGTATTGAAATTTGACACGAATAAACGCCGATTTATATATAAACAAATATATGAGCGTTCCAAATTTTAAACTTTATTGTTTATTTATGAAGCATAACGTAAACAATTAACGTAAAAAGTGAAATTATGTATTATAGTTCATATCATTCGCTACAATCCGTAAAAGTTTCAAGTTTTTGCATTGTAAAGAATAAAAGAATTTAAGCATTTTCCATTAAAATCGTTTTTTTTTATCGAAACAATTATTAATAAACATAAAACAAAAATTATTGACTATTCGTGCATTGTTCCCGCGAATGCATATGTCTGCAAATTTTCACTCATTTGCATTGAAAAAAAGTCAGTCAAATTAACTTCTAAAGATTTGATGTAAACTATTGAAGTAAAGAAAAGCGTTTAATAAGTTTTTATTTGCCTCGCTTATGCAATCGAAGCTAACCTATGACCTCTTCTTTTCATATTATTAAACTGAATTTAAATTAAAATTTTGTCAAATATTGAAAACCTCTCCTTATACGTAATACATTGTACATAATTTGTTTTAATCCGAAATGGAAGTAAGTGAAGAACGAGTTTTACTTTCATGTCGCAACGTCCCATGCAGTCCAGCAGATGTTACATCCACCAACACCGAATCTCATCCGGTCTAACAATCATGCTGATCGAATGTTATAACTTTGATTACAATGTTGCCAAAAGGAATTTATGTTCGTATTGAGTATACAATAAAAGAAAAATGGTGTTTCCCTTTTTTTTAATAAAAGAGTTAAAAAATACAAACAAGGAAATCGTATAATTAAATAAGCTTCAAAATATCTTACTTCAAAATGAAGTTTCAGGCATCATTCTTTTTTCTATGATTATTTTTTTGATTGTTAAAAATATTCCATTCGTCGACGAACAACTTTAATTTCTAAGGTATGTATATTTTGCAAATTTGCGACTATTTTGGATTAAAGCTTTGACTTAGGGATTAGGGATCAAAGCTTTGACTTAAGCGGTCCGCTGTCTAAGAAAGCCAATAGCAAGTGCTCCCAATATTTCAAGCATTGTCGAAGAAAAGCAAAGATACTGAGACTGATCATTTTCCGTCGTCAAGTATGATGTCAGATGCCCTTCGTTGCTACACAAAAATGAACATTCAGTGACCTTAATGACAATACCTAATGTTTTACAACTTGTCAAAAAGAACACCATAAACAGGTTTAGCAAATATGCAAGTTAAAAAATTACAATAAAATATTAGTTAAAATGATTAAAAAAGACAGTTTCATTCATGACATAATCTTACCGAATGACGCTCGAGCTCTTAAAAATTACCGATTTGTTTTTCGCTCGTGACACTTTGACATAATTTCACTCCCTTTCGGATCGTGAAATTAAAACTCACACAGGGCCTATTTTACCACTAGGCCCGTGAGGCACCTGCCTCGGGCCTGCATTTTAATGGGGCCCAGAATGATCATCAAAAAAGAATTTTATTGCAATATCAAAATACATTTTCAAAATTCTTTCATTTTACGACCAGGAATTGATAAATGATAACAATAAGACTTATACATATTCATAAACCATAAACCGTTCTTTTCAATTTTTTAAAAGGACAAACATTTTTAAATAAATAGTTTTTTACTTATTTGTGATACTCTACTATACTAAATTTACATTCAAGATGCAGTAGAAATAAACAAACCAAGACACGTTAAATGCTACTAGGAGCACTCCCGAATCATAATATACAATGTATAAACTTTGTAAATCATTATTTGGGATTTACAATGTATATACAAGACATTGCAAATTATGATGATTATCGGAAATGCTCCTAGTAGCATTTAACGTGTCTTGGTTTGTTTATTTCTACTGCATCTTGATTGTACATTTAGTATATTTTAATATTATTCTGAAGCTATTTATTTGTGGCATTTTTTTCATTATCTATTTTAATTGTGAAACAATTGGGAAATAATTAAGTACCTTCTTGGTACTGAAAAGAGTACCTTAGTTACATTTAGTTATATTTAAGAAATTCTCTAAATCAACAAAGTCTGTCTGTCTTGTTACTTTATTAACTAGTACGAGATCTGGTCTATGATGTGCCACTGTTTGATCTCTGAGTACAGTGCGGTCCCAGTATAACTTGTAGTTGTCATTCTCAAGCATATTCTCAGGGACGTATTGATAATATGGGAGATGGTCCATTTGGAGAAGTCCCAGCTTGATAGCTATCTCTTGATGAATGATCTTTCCTACTCAGTCATGCCACTCCTTGTATTCAGTTGCAGTAAATGCCTGGCAGCCCCCTGTAAGATGTTGGATGGATTCTTGGGCTTGACATCCACATCGTGATCTCTCATTTTGGACCTGAGGGTCTTTGACAATATATTTCAAGTAATTTTTGATTGGTATAACCTGACCCTGCGAATAGCTAGTAATGAATCTTCTGTTTCAGGGAACATCTTTCCTGATGTCAACCAAGAGTTCGACGCTGTATTGTCGACATAGTCTTGGCTGACCTCACTGTGGTGACCTTAACGTAATTTATGAGCATTTCCGGTTCCCTCGGTTTGATCGGTGTTGTGCCATCTACTACACAAATAGCGCAAATAGCGCAAACAGAGAAGTCTTAAACAGAGTAGGTCAAGGCGAAGGTGACTATAATAAAGATGATACAAAAGAGAAAACTTACATATTTGAGGCATATAATGACAGATAGCAGATACAGGATACTACAGTTAATACTTAACTGAAAGATCGACGAAAAAAGATGAATTGGTAGGAAGAAATATTCATAGCTCCGAAACTTTCGTCAATGGACTGGTTTATCAGCAGATGACCTATTACATGCTGCGTAAGATCGAGAACGATATCGGCAAATTGTCATGGAAGCTCTACCCACGCCTAAAATTTGGACACGTTACTTACAGAACAACAAGAAGAGTAGATGTCACAGCCTGTATCTTAAATTAAGTTCCTAAATTGGCAATATATTTATCTAATTGCTCATGTATATCCATAAGTCCTGGTCCTCCTAAATACCGCGGTAATGTCGTTCTTTCTACTGCACTTCGAGAATTGTGTTTTTGTGCCTTTGTGAGGTTTGTTCGTACTTTTCGCTGAAGATTTTCCGTATCAATTTTTGTCCATTTAACAATATCTATCAAATAAATAGCTAAGCGCGGAACAAGCGTAGCTGTTTAGTTCCTTAACACTAGAAAGTCGGGCTTAGCTTACCTACCTAGAAAGCCGGAAGGGATCATTTTGGCCCCACGTTCTTTAATCAATTAAAACTCAGTTTAAAGTAATTAAATCGACTCTAGACGATAGAATCTGATTTTATTTTTTACTTTCATTGTTTAACACATTCGCTGCCTATCAAAAACATTCGGAACACCATACAGTTTGCAGTTTTTGATATTTGCCACACATTGCCTTGTTACAGCCGCGGCAATGATTGGAAGTATGATTTCCTTTACAAAATATTTTCAACTGATATTTTTGTCGTTTTTGGATAGTAACAGTGATAGTTGTTGGTAGACCTGGTGTTGCTAGGCGTAGTTCCAGATTTCGGGAGGCAAGGTATGGGGCCCATAATTCTTCACACAGCCGAAGAATAAACTTACAAAGACTGAGTCTACTTCCAGTTATTTCTTTATGATAAATAATCCATGCATTTATTGCTTCCAAGTCAAGAGTATTATAAAACACGTACATAGGCCATCGTCTTGAAGTTACTTTTGTAGTATAAATACGCGTCATTTGGTCCTCTACCCCCACAATTGTATCTTTATGTTCACTTGTGTTCACCAACAATTTTATTTTTATTACGTAGATGATTAGTACCAGTATAAGAGTAACCATTTACAATAAACATACATAAATATAATTTTATCCATCCGACAGGAATTTGAAAGAAAGGCTCGTCGAATTTCCCAGAAAACGATAATAACTTACACAGGGCCAATTTGGCCCCTTTAGACTTCTATGGTAGATTTGTTAGAAAAACCATTTAATAAATTTAGTAAACAATATTTTTTTGTGTTAAATAAGTCTTTGTATCAAAATATTAAAAGTCATAAAATATGAAATTATTATTGCCTCAAATAAAAAAACTACAATAACTTCAAATCGCAACAGGGGCCAAATTGGCCCCTCCGACTTTCTAGTGTTAAACAAATTTTTACTGTTAAATTGTGAACGAAGCAGCTGTTTACCCTTCGTATAAACTCCGTAGTTATCTCAGTTTTCATTTGCTTATGGTAAATTTTCTGCGCTTGCTTTACTCCCAAGATATTTGTACATATCGTTTTCACCCATGGCTCCGATGTTCTGGCCATTTTGCATATCGAATCGAAAAAGTTATTATTATTCAGATTTAGTCATACGGCTCACACTCCCTCTAAGGGGAAAATTGACCTATCCCAGTTGTCTACGGTATCAAAAAGATTGAGCTCTGGTGGTGAGAATATATTTAGGGGTCCGAAAATTGTGTAGTGCCTCGGGCCTGTAAAATAGACTCTGAACTCACAAAGTGTCACTCGAGATACCAATCGATAATTTTAGAGCTCTCGTGTAATTACTGCTGATTATTTCATTCGTAGAGATTCTGACCAATTTGTCTCCGAGCGTTAACAGAGTGTCAAAGCAAAAAACGACCGACCTGCTCATGGTGGCGGTTGCTTGAAACCTTTATAAGGACGCTATAGTGTTTGTTTAAATGGGACATTTAAAAAAAATGCTATATCACGCTATTTGTTGTGTTGTTCACTGTAAAAATGCATGGAGAAATAGTGATGTGAAATACTTTTATTTTCCTCGTTTCCAAAAAAATTAGATCAAAGCATATTATTATTTACGTTTTTATAAATTTTGCACATATTACATACACTTTTTAGCTCTGATAACTCCGAATTGACTCCAAAAAATACGGACACGGTGTGTCCTATATAACCTCACTATCGCAGATTATGTCAATAAATCTTTATTAACGACAAAAAATATTTTTGTTGGAGTAGAAATGACACTATAAAACAATAACTAATGAATTCTAACAATTTGTATTGGGTTATTATCACTAGAAAATAAAATATTCAAGTTTAACAAAATAATTCCATAAGACTCAATGCTAAACTCTCTCTTGTCGTTTCCCCATTACTGAGGATCGTGATTTCTTCCAATATTCCTAACAATGTTTCTCCATTGGTCTTTATCTTCAGCTGCTCTAAGAGCTTCGCAGAATGAGTTTCCAGCTGAATTCTTTATTTGGTCAGACCATCTAGTTGGTGATCGTCCTCTTGATCTTCTCCCCGGAACGTTTCCAGAAACAATTATTCTCTCCAAACTGTCGTCACCTCTGCGAACCACGTGGCCAAAGAATTGCAGAATCCGTTGCAGACATATTGTGGACAGCCTTTTTTTAATGTTGAGTTGGTTTAGAATGGAAACGTTTATTCTATGAGCTGTCCAAGGTATGCGCAGCATTCTTCTCCAGCACCACATCTCAAAAGCATCAATTTTTTGGCGCTCGCATGCGCGAAGAGTCCAAGTCTCTGCTCTGTATAGAAATATTGAGAATACAAGGGCATTCACCAGTCTTATCTTGATAAATTGAGAGATAGATATGTCTTTCCAAACTTTAGTTAGGCGACTCATCACATTTTTTGCCATACCAATACGTCTCCGAACTTCTGCTTCACAGTTAGCATCGTTAGTTATACTAGACCCGAGATAGACAAAGGTGTTTACTATCTGGTATTCCTATAACATGTTAGTCAGTTGAATAGTGTCGAATCTGTCGACCACCATTATTTTTGTCTTAGCTTTATTGATTTTCAGACCAACTTTATTGTTTTCGTACTCAACTCTTCGCAGAAGATCAAACATTTCTTACTCATTTGCTGCTATAAGTGTAGTGTCATCAGCAAATCTTAAATTTGAGATTTTCCTACCAGCTACTGTTACTCCACCGGCCCATCCTTCTAAAACCATCCTCATGACATATGTTCACCATAAATGTTAAATAAGTCAGGTGACAACACGCATCCTTGTCTAACACCTCTCTCGGTCTTGAATTGCTTTGAGAACTTTTGATCTAGTCGTAGTGTCGCTATATTAGACTGGTACAGATTTTTAATAAGTGTCACCAGGTGCATTGATGTGCCCATTTCTATTAAAATTGACCACAGATTTATCCAGCTTACACAATCAAATGCCTTTTGGTAGTCAACGAAGCATATAATCATAGGTACTTGAAATTCTCGAGACTTTTCAATGAGTTGTCTTAGGTTCAGGATTTGTTCCCTTATACCTTTACCCTTTACAAACCCCGCTTGTTCCTGAGGTATTTGGTAATGTAGATAGGTTTTTAATCTGTTTTTGATGATAATCAACAAGATTTTACTAGCATGTGTTATTAGTGACAGTGTGCGGTAGTTTTCACATTTGGTAGTAGTTCCTTTTTTGTGTAGTGGGATATAAATTGAGGTACACCAATCAGATGGCCATTGCCTGAATTCCAAACAGCGACACAGATGGAATGGATGATATGTAATCCTTTGTCACCTAGTAACTGTAGTATTTCACATGGTATTGAATCAATGCCTGGGGATTTATTTCTCAATGCTAGAACGTCTTTCCAAATCTGACAGCGTGTCACGTGACTGTGAATAGAGGGGAGATGCACGGAGCGAATAGAAAGCTACAGAAATAAAAATTACAGCGATAATTTTTTATAATTTCCCATCGTCAAATATTACGTCAGATGCCCTTCGTTGCTACAAAAAAATGAACATTCAGTGACATTAATGACGATTCATGTTTTAAAACTTGTCAAAGAGAACACCAGGAACAGGTTTAGCAAATATTCAGGCTAAGATATCAATAAAATGTTAGTTAAAATTATTTGAAAACAGTTTTATTCATGAAAAAATAATCTTATCAAATTACATTTAAACTCTTAAAAATTATCGATTTGTTTTACCCTCGTGACACTTTGACATAATTTCGCTCCCCTTCGATTCGTGAAATTAAAACTATAAAAGTGTCACTCGGGATACAACTGGATAATTTTAGAGCTCTCGGGTAATTACTACTGATAATTTTTGATAATTTCCCGTCGTCAAGTATTTTACGTCAGATGCCCTTCGCTGCTACGCAAAAACACATTCAGTGACATTAATGCCAATTAATGTTTTACAACTTGTCAACAGAGAACAACAAGAAACAGGTTTAGCAAATATTCAGGCGAAGATATCAATAACATATTAGTTAAAATGGTAAAAATGATCTAAAATGACAGTTTTATTCATGAAATAATCTTACCGAATTATTCTCGAGCTCGAATTATCGATTTGTTTTGCCTCGTGACACTTTGACATAATTTCACTTCCCTTCAGGTGGTGAAATTAAAACTGTCAAAGTGTCACTCGGGATACAAATCGATAATTTTAGAGCTCTCGTGTAATTACTACTGATAATATACCGTCATCAAGTATTACGTCAGATGCTCTTCGTTGCTACGCAAAGTTAGGTACATTCAGAGAAATTAATGACAATTAATGTTTTACAGCTTGTCACAGATAACACCAAGAAATATGTTTAGCAAATATTCAGGTGAAGATATCAATAAAATATTATTTAAAATGACTTAAAAAGACTAGTTTATTTCATGAAATAACCTTACCGAATTACTCACGAGTTCTTAAAAATTATCGATTTGTTTTGCCCTCGTGACATTTTGACATAATTTCACTGCCCTTCGGATCGTAAAATTAAAACTCTCAAAGTGTCACTCGGGATACAAATAGATAGTTTTAGAGCTCTCGTCTAATTACTACTAATAAGGCAACACAAGAAATTGCTTTGAATCCATTATTTATAAAAATCACAAAAGTAGCGCCATTTCAAGCACGGTAACTCGATAAAATGATAATGAAAATGACATGAAATTTTGGCAGCATGCTTTTGAACGTTAGGACTACCAAAATGTCAAATGGAAAATTCATTAGAGTCACCATCTCATCGTTAGGGCCGCGACTAATTGACCGACGACGACCGACGTATACTACAACCACAATAAAGATGCATAGCACTTGAAATACACAAACCGAGACTCGTAACACGTATCTTGGTTTGTTTATTTCCAGTGCATCTTTATTGTTATTTTAGTATAATCTTCTTCTTCTTCGTCTAGTCATTCACGTCCACATCTGAACATAAGCCTCTTCAAGTCTTCTTTTCCATTGTTTCTTGTTGTACGCTACTTGTATCCAATTTTTCCCGGCAGTTCGTTTCAGATCATCTGTCCATCTCATAGGAGGTCTGCCTCTGGGTCCAGGTTAGAATTGTTCTGTGCCATTGATTTAGATCGCTCCTAGCTACATGTCCAGCGTATTCGCATTTCAATTTTAATGATTTTTGTACCACATCGGTGACTTTGGTTTTCTGTCTTATCCATGTGTTTGTTTTCCTGTCTTTAAGCGATATGCCAAGCATTGCTCTTTCCATCGCGTTTTGAGTGACTCTCAGTATGTTCATATTCTTTTTTGCGATTGTCCATGTTTGTGCCCCATATTTTAATATCGGAATAATGCATGCATCAAACACTTTAGATCGAAGGTGTAGTTGAATTTGCTGATTTCTGAGTATATAGTTCAGTTTGCCGAATGCTGCCCGTGCCAACTTTCTTCTTCTTTTCATTTCTTCCGTTTGAATTTCCCTATTTAGTATTATTTTTTGTCCTAAGTAAGTATATATTAGAAGTTTCTGTGTGTAGTTCTGAACTCATGGTTTGCAGTTCTTGTACGTCAGTATCTATCAGGATTATGTCATCCGCAAATCGTAGATTACTGAGGTAGCGGCCATTGATGTTTATTCCCTTATATTTCCAATTTAGATTTTTAAACACGTCCTCCAAAACTAAGGTGAACAGTTTGGGTGATAGAGTGTCTCCCTGTTTGACTCCTCTGTTTAATGGTACAGGGTTCGTGTATTCATTTTCATTTAGGTAGTATGTAGCTGTAGCTTGGTTCATAGATTCTTTTATCAAGTTAATATATCTGCTGTCTATTCTACAATTTTGCATTGCGTTTATTAAGGCCGTGTGCTCTATAGTGTCGAAAGCTTTTTCGTAGTCTACAAATGCTATAAAAACTGGAAACTTGTATTCGTTACATTTTTCTATTAATATTTTTGTTGTTAACAGGTGATCGGAAGTTGAATAGCTTTTTCTAGGAAGCTCTATCGGAAGCTGGTCTCATTTCATCGTCTTGTTGATGTGTTCTGTAGAGTTCCGTGTAAAATTCTTCTATTCGATTCAGTATGTTTACGCTAGTTGTGATTTCATTTTCGTCTTTTCCCATTACTGATATTATCTGACGTCGTCCTAGTGTCGGTCTGAGGCATTTCATACTCTTATTTTTTTTCCAAGAGTTGTTGTTATTAATTTTTCTTCTTTTCTTTTTTGTTTTCTGGTTCCTTTTCTAATCTGCTTATTAAGTTCTCTATATTCTTCGGTTCCCTTTTTGTTAGATTTATTTAAGATCTTTCTTTTTTTATTTGTTGTAATATTTCTTTGTCTAATTCATTGTGTGTTGTTTTTGGTTTTTTCAATTGAAGAATGCTTTTGTTCACTGTTTCGATTATAAGGTTATTCAAATCATCAATATCATTGGAGTTTATCTGCTGCATGTTAACTTGATTTAATGCATGCATTATCTTTTTATTAAATTCACTATTTTTTATTTCTTCAGATGTCCATTTGTATCTTTTTTCATGTATTCTATTTCTTTCTAGTTTTTTGTTTATTACTACTTTTGTTCTTATAACTCTATGGTCGCTTCCTAGGTCAAACTGATTTAATACCGATACGTCTTTTACTAGGTTTCTATTTTTCGTTAAGATATAATCTATTTTATTTTTGTCTTTTTATCGGGGCTCATCCATGTCCATTTTCTGCTTGGTTTTTTATTGAAAAAGGAGTTCATTGAGTACATGTTATGTTCATTCATAAAATTGAGAAGCATTATTTCTCCTCTATCGTTTTTTTTTTCTCATAGCCATTTTAGTATAGTATTATACTCGATTTTGGATTTTCAGGTTTGTACTTTTTATGATGATAATTGATAATTGTAAACTTCATATTTATTTGTATAAAGCCCTGTCTTCATTTATTTTGGCAACATTGCAAAGAAAATATCAAACCCAAAAATGTTGTCCTCTTCTATACCCCTTTTACCAAATTACGAGATAACATTCGAAAACAAAAACAAAAACCAACTTTTGAAATGATTAGTTTGATTGCATACAGAAAGCAGCTGCATATTTTTCATCGACAGAGACAAAGAGTGTGTACTTCCCACGTTTCATTCTTACAAGTTGGCGTGAGGAAAGGCACTAAAAGACAGGTTAGCACAAGACAATAAAAAATGAATCATTTAGAGAGTTAAAGACCTTCAAGGTCGTTGTCGTGGATTTTTCAAAAGGATTAGTCAGAATCGGAGTAGCCAGAGGTTAAAGTGGATCAGTTTTCATAAGAAAATCCCATCAGGTGTATTGACCTTTGTTTTCCGCGTAAATTATAGGCCTCAGTCGAGAGGCCAATGCGGGTTGAAACCAATTTTTTACCTTTTGATTTAAATGCGCATAATATTAGCGCCTACACTATAAATCAATGTTTGCAGATAATTTCTAAACAACACTTTTAGTGCAGTCACTGAAGGTCTTAACCTCCGATTTCGTTGAAGCTACATCGATTTTCATGAAAATTTATTAAATCATTAGAGGATACCTCAAGAAATAAAAGTGACATGGTGCCAACTTGCGCTTTTACCCTGGGAGGTGGATGCCACGCCACAGATTCTTGAGGGTGAAAATTGTTTTATTAAAAATATCCCCATAAATCGATGGAGGGACAAATTCTAAGCCAAATTTGTTTTCAAGTAATCGAGTCATTAAAATAAACCATTTAGGCCTGGATCCCGCGTGCCAAAATCAAGTTTATTAAGAGCAAGCTGAAAATTTGTTAATAGCTTAACGGTGTCTATTCGGACAAACTTTGATGTACGGGAACACTGGAACAGGGAAAGTTTTAATTGTGGAACAGGTTGCAGGTTTAGAACGCCAGACTACGAAAACATCCCATATATTTTGTCAGACAGAACTTCCAATTGATTTGTTACCCTTTCAATAAACTCTCATGCAAAAATCAGGCTGCTATTTACCACCAATATAATTCCTGTCATGTCATTTGACATGTTCTACGTGTCGGACTTATTACATTGCCCAACATATTTTTTGGACAAAAATTTTTTCTTATACTATATTTATAAAGTTTGCTTTTGAATAAACTTAAAAACAACGTGCTAGTTTTTACAATCATAAAGTAAAATTTTACAATCATTCCTTAGTTTTTAATAAAAATCTTAATCTTTACATTATTTGCATCTATAGATCACCTGACTCTTCCGTGGAACTATTTTTTCAGAACCTGCTAAATTTGTTAGATGACTTGCCTCACAAAAGCAGAAAAATTCTATGCGGAGACTTCAACATAAATTATGCTGCTGCTTGTGCTACCCAAATGTTCTTGGTCAACATATTTGAATCATATGGTCTCTCAATGCACGTTAATTCTCCTACAAGGATTACAAAAACTACATCTACCATAATTGTATATATTGTCTCCGATTTCTCACCCCTTGATGTCTGCTCTACAGTTATTAATGCGGAACTATCGGGTCATGAAGCAGTATATACGAAATTTAACATCTTCAGCAAACCCTCCTCGAAAACCCGACGTTTAGGTAGGATTTTTTCCGCTCGGAATTTTCATAAATTCCAAAATTTATGTTTAAGTTCTGACTGGCATTTTCCTTCTACAGACGTGGACTATAATTTCAGTGATTTTTTGGAGAAGCTTGTCTGTATCTTCAATAAGGCATTTCCTTTAATTACGATTAAGCCAAAACGTCGCAAACCCTGGACTACCAAAGGTATCCGCATATCAGCAAAAAATATGCGTTCACTATTTTATATCAAGAAATTTGCTACCAACGTCTCTGTCACTCAATATATCACCAATTACAGAGTCACATACCTAAAACTCATCAAATCAGCTAAAAAAACCTACTATCAAAATCGTCTGGGAAGCTCCAAAAGTGTTGCAAAAAAAACTTGTCCATAATAAACGATCTTCGAAATAAAACCCACGCAGCTCAAACATTTGACCTTCCAAACCCTGAAAATCTAAACGAATACTTCATTAACGTGAGTAAAAATATAACATCAACTATTCAGTCTCAACAAGATCCCATTTCCTATCTCCCTAATTCAGAAATTGTCTCGAATTCATTCTTTATAAGACCAATCTATAAATCTGAATTGATCCAAACGATCAATAGTATCAAAAGCAAATCATCTTGTAGTACTGATGGACTATCCATAAAAATCTTCTCAAATCTCACAGATAATGTGTTAGAACTCCTCGTGTCACTAATTAATGATTCCTTTGAAAACGGTAAATTTCCAGAGTGCCTAAAGACAGCCATTATTATTCCTCTTCATAAAGGTGGCGAAAAATCTAATGCCTCCAACTATAGACCTATTGCCCTACTACCGGTACTCTCCAAAATTATTGAGAGGCTCATAAAAACCCGACTTATGTCCTTTCTCTTTGATAACAATATTTTATCACAAAATCAGTTCGGCTTCTTAACTAATAAATGTACAACTGATGCCATGTTTTCTGTACTTCACGAGGTTTACCAAGCACTAAACAATAATCTTTATACTGCCACTGTTTTCTGTGACTATTCCAAAGCTTTTGATTGTGTAAATCACAACATTTTGATTAAAAAACTTAATTTCTATGGAATTCGAGGTATTTCTTTGAATTGGTTCAAATCTTACTTAGATAATAGAAAACAACTGGTTAGAGCAAATGATACTGACTCTAGTCTCAAAAACATTGTATGTGGAGTACCACAAGGTTCAGTATTGGGTCCTCTACTTTTCCTTATCTTTATAAATGACATCACTAATTTAGAAATCGATGGAAAATTTTTTCTTTTTGCTGATGATACCAGTATCACTTGGAGCAACTCAACTATTGCAACTCTTCATGCAACTATAACTTCTGATCTTCTTACGATAAAATCTGGTCTGACTCTAATTTACTCTTCTTTAACGTGGATAAAACGGTAGCATTATCATATAAAGGTGCTCTTCAACCCCTGCTTGTGAATAGCAGCCAGATCTCTACCGTTGATTCTGTAAAATTTCTTGGTATTCTTTTAGACAGCAACCTCAAATGGTCCCTTTATATCGATTTGTTAAGTAAGAAACTCGTCTCAGCCTGCTATGCCATAAGATCTGTTTCGAAGGAACTCAATTTAGCATCTTCTAAAATAACATCTTTTTCTTTATTCGAGTCTCATCTTCGATATGGTCTTCCTTTTTGGGGGTCTAGTAGAGCTGCCCAATTTGATGTTATTTTCAAATTACAAAAAAGAGCAATAAGATATCTGTTTGGCCTCAGAAGAACAACCCATTGCAGAAGTTACTTTAAAGATCACGAAATTTTAACCCTTCCATCTTTGTATATTTTAGAAACTGTTTGCTTAATTCGTAAACACATGTCTTTCCAGCAAGGTCTCATCATGACTACTCCACCAGAAATTCAACTTTTGATGTCTATTTACCGATCCCGTCTTCTGAGTTAGTAAAGAAATCTATACTATATTCCGCAAAAAAACTATACAACCATCTCCCTTTACAACTCAAATCTGCAACATCCTTTCTCAAGTTCCGTAAAATGACAAAAGTTCATTTATCTAAAAGACCATATTATTCAGTAGAAGAGTTTCTTAATGACTAACTAAGAAATCACAGTAATGTACAAGTAACTAAAGTGTATTTATCTATATTTGGGTGTCACATACAGCAGCTTACACTTATTAGTTCCTTTGTTTGTGTTTTATTATATTATGTTGTATGTTCAATTTTGCAATTTATAGTAATTTTGCAATATATTGGTTTTTGTTTTTTTACTTCACTTTTTTAACTTGTTTATATTTTTTTTATTGACGATTTATCTAATTTTATAAAATTGTATTTGTTATTGTTATGTATATCTTTTTCGTGACTCTATGTTAAGCTTTGTCCATAAAATTGTATAATTTTCAGTGACAATATAGCATATTTCTATTCTATTCTATTCTATAAACCAGTCAGGATGACACGTTCCACAATTAAAACTTCCCCTGTTCCAGTGTTCCCATAAATCAAAGTTTGTCCGACTAGACACCGTTAAGCTATTAATAAATTTTCAGTTTGCTATTAATCAACTTTTTTTTGTACTCGGGATCCAGGCCTAATTGCTTTTTAAGTTATTAAAGATCAAATATTTTAATTTTTCGTGAAAAATGCATGTTTTAAAAAAGTTTTATAAATATGTAAATCGAAAACTGTAAGTTTTTACAAAGAAGTTATTACCATCAAAATGAAACTAAAAAAAACTTCTTACTTGAAAGCATTTAATTATTAATTAAAAGTGAGTTATTGGTAATTTAATGTATTTTTTTTTCGGAGAGCACTCAAATCTAAGCATTCAAGCTTAAATACCGTGAAAACGATGCATTTTATAAAATATACTAACTAAACATTGGTCAAAGTACTTATTAGGACTGTCTATCAAATGAGCTCCAGAAGAAGTTACCTCAAAATTAAGCGAATTATAATGAAAATAAGAGGCCCTTGAAATTATTTTTTAAATGGTTTTTGGATGAACCTGATACCATTAAAACTAACGGAGTTTTTCGAAAAAACATCAACATATTTTTGGAAAAATATTTGAGGCCTAAATTTTGAAAATTTTTTGGAGTATAAATTTTGATGCTGTCAATTTTTTCTGGAGCTCTGATATGTATCTTTGAGTTCTTTGACAAGTAAGTATTTATATGTATGTTATAAAATGCATCGTTTTCCCGTTATTTAAGTTTGAATACTTAGATTTGAATACTCGCCGAACAAAATATATATATTCAATTACCTATAACTCAGTTCGAATTAGTAATAAAATGTTTTTTAAATAAGGGTTAGCTTCAATTTTGATACAGATAAGATTTTTGTAAAACTTTTTTTTAGAAAACCCGCTTTAAAGCATGCATTTTTTTCATAAAAAATTAAAAATTTTATCTTCAATATCTCAAAAAGGATTGATTTATTTTAATACCTTTATGTAACAAATTTTGCTTAGAATTTGTCTCTTTATCGATTCATGGGACTATTTTTAATAAAATAATTCTTACCCCCGAGTAGGGTAAAAGCGCAAGTTTGCACTAGCCGTTTTTTGTTTCTTGGAGACTGCTCTAACCACTCACCAATTTTCATAAAAATCGAATCGGAATGTTCACCGAAATCGGAGGTAATAGGTTGATTTTTGCCTTCAAATACTGTACTATTTTAGCGGTTGGACAACAAAACCAAATTAATTGGTGGTATATTGTCTTGGGAAAAAGAAATTGATACTATATAATTTTGTATTAATCACAACAAACCGAAAATACCTGTATTAATGGTATTTCATAGAAAGAAGTATGGAAATCCTTAAAGAAATCCTGCTCCTATAGAGTTAAATACGTACCTACTATTAGAAAACCGCACTATTTCAAAGAGCTGTCAAGTATCTATTAAACAATAAACTTAATCTAAATTTTCTATTTAAATCATTTAAAATTTAATTTCTTTAAAAACCTACTAAGGAAGTAAAACTTCACTTGTAGATAGATGGTACATATATAAATTTATTAAAATTTTTATCTAAAAAGATCCAAATTAGATTGAAGTGGGTACATCTATAGTAGAAAAAACACAAACGTTTTCGGACCAATTAGTCCATCATCAGGTTGAAACCTAAAATAAGCAAACCACTGTATAAAAAGGCCAATAGACCAATCAAGTTAGTAAAAAATAAGCCGTTTTTCCACATAATTGAAAAGACGAGGTTTGACAGTTGAAATGTGTAGTATGAGATATTACAAAAGGGCTACCATCTTGGGATTCATCAATTTTTTAGTGGAACAATTTTTAAATAAGCAATCAAAACGTCAAACTTAGCTTTGTGCTCATAACTTAAAAACTTGTTTATTTAGAGATTTGACGTTCACAGGTAACTTTTTTAGAATAAAAAGATACATCGAATGAGATATGCTAAATGAAAATCCGTTAATAAACAAAAAAGTTATTGCAAAACAGACGACAAAATCATTGTTTTTTAATATTGTTAATAACAATTTTATTGTTTATTAGAATATGTTTAAATATACCTAAACTTGAGGGCATTATGGTGTTTGAATGGTGTGAAAAAAAGGGTCCAGATCTGTTTAATAGTTTTCGCAAAATTGAATTTGTTTATAAATTTTTTTGAAAAACGAGCTAATTTCTGAGGCTGGTCCAGTTAATATAGCTCAATGTATCTCAATAATCCGGAGCTCATTTCCTTCGTTAAGATGTATACTAACAGCCTATGTAAAAAAAGTAAAAAAAAAATTACACATACGTACACAAAATTATTTGTTAATAAATAGCAGTTTTTAAGCTTATAAACAATTACAATAATTTCGTAGAAATCAGATCAAATTAAATGCCAATAAAAAATACGGAAAGCTGGTTAAAATACACAACTTTTAAAAAAAATTTTAGGTCGTACGACCCTTGGGGTCTGAGATAGCCCCTTTTTTTGAAAAAATCACTGTTACGTTAATTAACAACACTAAGATCTGAAATTAACCAATATTTTATAAGAAAAGTCAAAGTTTTTAAAAAAGTTTTTAGCAAGAAAAAATGTTAAAAATTGTTTAAACAGTAGTGTTATAAACAAAAAGTATTTTGCGTTCCGACTAAAGTAAAAAATAGCGGGCGTAGTCGACTGACTGAATAGTGGGCGCGGTTGGCGACCGGCAGCAACTCCTAAAATTACGTTATACCGACCACAAAAATCAACTTTAAAGTGAATAACAAATTTTCGTCATTCCTTATGTTTTCGAGGTCTCCGAATCCGAATATGGAGTTTATTTTTTCTAGAATTAGTGGAACTTGTTCAAAAATCAAATTTTATGCCAAAATGCGATAAATCAATTTTGATGATTTTTCAATTTTAACTCACTGTATTTTTGGTCGCTGTAAATATTTCCTTTCGAAAATTTTAACAATTGAAACACATTAAAAGAGAAGTTGTTAATTTTTAAACATTTTGTCGTCAGATTTCGTTAGTTTCATGCTTACTTAAAAAAGTTGAGTGACAAACTTTTAAGTTTATAATTTTAACTAACACAGAAATAAAATATAATTCATGAAGAAGTTTTCCAAAAAAATTTAATTTAAAATATGCAATAGGAAAAATGTTATGTGACTTTATAGACGAGCGGCACACTGGCACACCCCAAAAAAGCTTATTTCTCGAGATACTGATACTAATTTTGGTAATACTTTATATTTTTGATGGTGCTGAAAACGAAAATTAGGGTTGTTTTGAAAAAATGCCCCTTTTTTGAAAAAATCACTGTTACGTTAATTAACAACACTAAGATCTGAAATTAACCAATATTTTATAAGAAAAGTTTTTAACAAAGTTTTTAGCAAGAAAAAATGTTAAAACGGTAGTGTTATAAACAAAAAGTATTTTGCGTTGCGACTAAAGTAAAAAAAATAATGGGCGTAGCCGAATGAGAATAAATTCGCGGACTACCATTCGCTAGCGCTAGACCGTTGCAGCCCATTTTTAACATTGACAGTATACCGGATTTGAAGCTTAATATTATATTTATAAATTTTGGTAAAAACTTGCATTTTATGAATATTATTATCTTGCACATTTATTTAGTAAAATTATATTTTAAATAAATAAATTTAAAAAATGGCAATAAAAATGCCACTTAAAAAAGGTTTATACATCCCATTAGCTGCTTTGTTTTGGATAATTTTGCAATGAAAATAAGATAAACATGATTATTTTAACGTGGTACCATAGATAAAAAAAATAGTAAACTTGGTACAGTAGAACCCGATTGGTAGGTATAGGCCATTTTTTATTCTCTATTTTGAATCCGTGTGTAGTCCAGGCTGTATCGTCGACCCCGTTAGGTGAATTATTCCGATTCTTATGTTTTGCACAAACTTACTAAAAAAAAGTTCCTTATAACAAATCCAAAGGGTACCAAGAGCTACCGCGGCCGGAAAATTGTTTAAACAATTTTTTCGTTAGTTTTCTGTTAACTTATAAAAGTTGGGTGACAAACTGTTTAGTTTATAATTTTAATCAACGCAGCATTAAAACATAGGTCCTGAAGAAGTTTTCTGGAAAATCTCAAGTCAAAATATGCAACAGAAAAAAAGTTACGCGACCTTATAGACGAGTGGTACTCCCAAAAAAACGCTCATTTCTCGAGATATCAACCGCACTGTGGTGAATGGCTAATTTTGGTCTTACTTTATGTTTTTGATGGTGCTGAAAACGAAAATGAGTTTTATTTTGAATTTTAGATGGGGAAACATTGTCAAAATCGAAATTTTACCCTAAAAATAAAAAAAAAATGAAATCACGTTTTTCTTAAAATTAAAAGTTACACCACCTTTTTTCATAACATAAACATAAACTTAACATAAAATTTTAACATAAAATTAATTGAACAGCTAAATTTCAAATTTTGTCACTCAACTTTTGCGATTAAACTTTGCAATTCAAGAATCTGCACCTTTTACTTCAAACAATTTATAACTTTCTTTATAGCAAGACAGAAATATTGAAGCAGGTCCCATTGTCTTCAGAATGGTGAGAAATATATACTATAAAAATTTCAGAAAAAATATTACAATGGAACTGAGTTGTAGCAAGTTAAACGCAAAAACGTGATTTTTATTTTTAGGGTAAAGTTGCGATTTTGATAATGTTCCCCCACGTAAAATTCAAAACAACCCTAATTTTCGTTTTCAGCACCATCAAAAATATAAAGTACCTATTACCAAAATTAGTATCAGTATCTCGAGAAATAAGCTTTTTTGGGGTGAGCCAGTGTGCCGCTCGTCTATAAAGTCACATAACATTTTTCCTATTGCATATTTTAAATTAAATTTTTTTGGAAAACTTCTTCATGAATTATATTTTATTTCTGTGTTAGCTAAAATTATAAACTAAAAAGTTTGTCACTCAACTTTTTTAAGTAAGCATGAAACTAACGAAATCTGACGACAAAATGTTTAAAAATTAACAACTTCTCTTCTAATGTGTTTAATCATTTTGGACAAATCTCATTGTTATCTAAATGCTTCAGAGATAACACAGTAAAATTTTCAAAAGGAAATATTTACAGCGACCAAAAATACAGTGAGTTAAATTTGAAAAATCATCAAAATTGATTTATCGCATTTTGGCAAAAAATTTGATTTTTGAACATGTTTCACTAATTCTAGAAAAAAATAAACTCCATATTCGGATTCGGAGACCTCAAAAACATAAGGAATGATGAAAATTTGTTATTCACTTTAAAGTTGATTTTTGTGGTCAGTATAACGTAATTTTAGGAGTTGCTGCCGGTCGCCAACCGCGCCCACTATTCA
Source organism: Diabrotica virgifera virgifera (assembly GCF_917563875.1). NCBI lineage: Eukaryota > Metazoa > Arthropoda > Insecta > Coleoptera > Chrysomelidae > Diabrotica > Diabrotica virgifera. Next base: position 5,960,638 of record NC_065450.1, read on the forward strand.
GTCAGTCGACTACGCCCGATATTTTTTACTTAGTCGGAACGCAAAATACTTTTTGTTTATAACACTACTGTTTAAACAATTTTTAACATTTTTTCTTGCTAAAAACTTTGTCAAAAACTTTGACTTTTCTTATAAAATATAGGTTAATTTCAGATCTTAGTGTTGTTAATTAACGTAACAGTGATTTTTTCAAAAAAAGGGGCTATCTCAGACCCCATGGGTCGTACGACCTAAAATTTTTTTTTACAAGTTGTGTATTTTAACCATCTTTCCGTATTTTTTATTGCCATTTAATTTGATCTAATTTCTACGAAATTATTGTAATTGTTTATAAGCTTGAAAACTGATATTTATTAACAAATAATTTTTTGTACGTATATGTAATTTTTTCTTACGTTTTTTTTTCATACGCTGTTAGTATACATCTTAACAAAGGAAATGAGCCCCGGAATAATGAGATACATTCAGCCATATTAACTGGACCAGCCTCAGAAATTAGCTCGTTTTTCAAAAAATTTTATAAACAAATTCAATTTTGCGAAAACTATTCAACAGATCTGGACCATTTTTTACACACCATTCAAACACCATAATGCCCTCAATTTTAGTTATATTAAAACATATTCTAATAAACAATAAAATTGTTATTAACAATATTCAAAAACAGTGATTTTGTCTTCCGTTTTGCAATAACTTTTTTGTTTATTAACCGATTTTCATTTAGCGTATCTCATTCGATGTATCTTTTTTTTCTGAAAAAGTTATCTGTGGACGTCAAATTTCTAAATAAACAAGTTTTTAAGTTATGAGCAAAAAACTAAGTTTGACGTTTTGATTGTTTATTTAAAAAATGTTCCACTAAAAAATTGATGAATCCCAAGATGGTAGTATTTTTGTAATATCTCATACTACACATTTTAACTGTCAAACCTCGTCTTTTCCGTTATGTCTAGAAAAAACCTAACTTGATTGGCCTACAAGTTGAAATTTTGACTGTTAGAAAGTTAGGAAAAAAACATGTGATTACTTGCTTTAGATCCAAAGTAGTTGGAACTAGCTACATAGTTCGGTCAAAAGACAATACGGTATTACAATACAATACACGGTACACGGTACACGGTACAATAGACGATATTACAATAATTAGGCCATTTCGGCTACAACAATGTCGACAATAAGTCGATGTTAAAAGAATATATACAGGGTGTCCAGAAACTCTACCGACAAACGAAGACAGGAGATTCCTCAGATAATTTTAAGACAATTTAACTCAATTCACTTAGTCCGAAAATGCTTCTTAAGGGAGCTAGAGCTCTTTGAAGATGGCGTCATGAAATTAGTTTTCCTAAAATACCTCCAGAACGCTTCTATTTAGAAAAACGAAAATTGGTATGCATATTTACTTTTCAGAGATGAATCGATTCCATTCATTGCAAATTTCTAGTACCGGTCATAGGCGTGCGTTTTGGGTAGAGCAACGGGTATTTTATCGCATAACTTTTTTGTCCTTAACTTTTATGCATTTTTGACACCGAATTAATAAATTGTGAGGTATTCTAGTACTAAAAGGTACTCTTGATTTAAGTCGGTAGGACACACCGTTTTCTAGAAAAATCGATTTGAATGTTTTTCGTTTTTGGAATTTGAAAAAAAATTGAAAGAACTTTTCAACAAAAAACGAAGTATTTTACCAACATAAAGTAAGAGTAACTTTTAGTACTCGAGTACCTCATAATTTAATAATCTAGTGTTAAAAATGCTCAAAAATTCAAGACAAAAAAGTTATGCTATAAAATAACTGTTGACCTACCCAAAACGGACGCCTATGACCAGTACTAGAAATTCGCAATTAATGAAATCGATTTATCTCTGGAATATAAATAAATGTACCAGTTTTCGTCTTTCTAAACAGCTTTTTTTTTGAATTTTTTTTTTAATTCAAAGAGCGAAAAGTTTTCAAATCGATTTTTCTAGAAAACGGTGTGTCCTACCGATTTAAAACAAGAGTACCTTTTAGTACTAAAATACTTCGCAATTTAATAATCCAGTATCAGAAATGCATAAAAGTTAAAGATAAAAAAGTTATGCGATAAAATAAGCGTTGCCCTACCCAAAACGGACGCCTATGATCGGTACTAGAAATTTGCAATCGATGGATTAGATTTATATCTTGAAGATAAATACGCGTACCAATTTTTGTTTTTCTAAATCGAAGCGTTCTGGAGGTATTTCAGAAAAACTAATTACAAGACGCCATCTTCAAAGAGCTCTAGCTCCCTTAGGAAGCATTTTCCGACTAAGTGAATTGGGTTAAAGTATCTTAAAATTATCTGAAGAATCTCCTGTCTTCGTTTGTCGGTAGAGTTTCTGGACACCCTATATATAGTGTAGTATAGAATATATAGTGTAGTCTTAATTTTGGCTTCAGTACTCATTTGACTTTCGTCAAGTGAAGATCGTTTCGACAGCAAATGAGTGTAAAAATTAACATTAACATACGATAGAAAAAGATAATTACAGTATTAAGGTTTTTACCTTCATTAACTAGTTAAATTCAATAAATAGTCCGGGCGCTTTAGTGAAAATATGTGCCATGGGAGTGCAGAAATACCAAGAAAGGTGAGCAAATAAATTAAATAAAATGGAAAATTCCTACTATTTTCAACCAGGACAACAAATACAATCACAACTTAATTATGTAGATCCTAATAACCAATATAATCAACCCAATTATCCACAAATACAGGGTCCCATACTACAGCAAATGCAACCTACGGTTTCCCAATATACTCCTTCAATACCCATCATGCCCAGTCACAGTCAATGTCTTTCACAAATCTCACAACCACCACAAATATATTATAATCCTAACATGGTAACCCCAACAGAAAAAGAACCACATGACAAAAACGAATGGCAAACAGTACAAGGTAAACAAAGTAAAAAAAGATTAAATTCTCCAATTCTCCAGATGAAGACAAAATATACAGACAAACTAAAATAACGAAGTACTGGCTTCAACAACCTATTGAAACTAAAAATCGTTTTGAAAATCTGAGCAGAGAAGATGAGGAAACAATGGAACAGGGAAAAGAAACCAACGAAACTAAAAACCTCCACCAATAACCATATATAACGTAGGTACTGTAAATCCTATACACGAACTACTTAAAAAAATTACAAATAACGAGTATACAATAAAGAGCCTAGGCACAGACACAGTGAAGGTCCAACTTAATCAAGCTGACCATTATGAGCCTGTAATAAAAGAGTTAGAAGCGAAAGAAACCCAGTTCCATACATATAGATTAAAACAAAATAAAACATTTCGAGTAGTCATAAAAGGTCTTCACCATTCAACTGATGCTAATGACATTAAAACTAGCTTAAAAGAATTGGACCATGAAGTGACTAACATATATAATATCAAACACAAAATAAATAAATCACCACTACCTATGTTTTTTATAGATCTCGAGCCTAAAGACAATAATAAAAAAATATACGAAATTACAGTTTTAGCAAACAACAGAGTACAAATTGAAGCTCCTTACACAAAAAGAGAAATCCCTCAATGCGCAAGATGCCAGGGATAGGGCCATACAAAAAATTACTGCAGAAAAATTGCACATTGCGTTAAATGCTCTGGACCACACCTAACGAAGGAATGCTCAAGAAAAGTAAGAGATGAAAACGTAAAATGCATAAACTGCAAGGGAAACCACCATCCAGCTAACTATAGAGGATGCGAAGTGCATAAACAACTGCAACAACAACTGTACCCCACACTTAGGCACAAAAACATAGAACAGCAGACAAGAGCCGACTCCAGAGTAAGACAAGGAGTGAACTTCGCGCAAGCTACCAACCAAAGTAATATAAGCAACAACCCCATCACAATGCCTTCAAATCCAAACCCGCTCCCACACAGTACACAAGTAGTGTCCCCGCACACAGCTAATCAAAACTATCTCAGCAAATTAGAAAATATGATAGGAAAACTTACCGAACAAATAGGAACCATACTTAACCTACTAACCACAGTCATTAATAAAATTGCATAATAGCAGCGTAATATAAGTTTAAAATAGGAGTCTGGAATGCTAATGGCCTTCAACAACATATTGATGAAGTAAAGTCATATATAAATAATGAAAACCTTGACATGCTGCTTATATCTGAAGCTCACTTTACAGAAAAACACCACTTCCGTATACCAAAATACAAAGTGTACACTACGAAACATCCGAGCGAGAAGGCACATGGAGGAACCGCAGTAATTATACGGGATAATATTCAACATTTTGAGAGAGAAAAATTTTCTAAAGAACACATACAAGCCACGAGCTTAACTATAACAAATGACTCCAGTCCACTAACCATATCTGCAATTTACTGCCCGCCCAAACACAACAATAAACAAGAACAATACGACGAATACTTCAAGACATTGGGCAATAAATTTCTAGCCGGCGGAGACTACAATGCCAAAAATACCGTTTGGGGATCACGTATAACAACCACTAAAGGCCGAGAACTATTAAAGGCAATGAATGCAAATAACCTCAAATACCTATCTACTAATGACCTACTTACTGGCCATCAGACATCAACAAACTTCCAGACTTGTTAGACTTCGCAACCATCAAAGGCCTAGATATTAAAAAATGCAAGGTGACCACATCTGATGACCTGTCCTCCGATCACTCCCCGATAATAATCGCAATACATTCAAAGATCTTAAAAAAAGAAATGCCCCCTACATTATATAATAAAAAAACCAATTGGGATGAATACAGAAACAATTTAGATAACCTAATATCACTAAATATACCAATTAAAATAGAAAATGATATAGACGTCGCGACAGAAGACCTAACGACAAAAATCCAACAAGCTGCATGGAACGCAACTCCAATAATATACCGAGAAGGAGAAGGAAACGAACTACCCCAATCAATTAAAGAGAAAATAAATATTAAGAGAAAACTGAGAAAGCAATGGATGAAAAACAGAACACTAGAAAATAGAAGAAAATATAACAGAGCTACCACAGAATTAAAACAGATATTATCGAACAGTAAAAATGAAAACATTAAGAATTATTTAGAATCTCTAACCCCAACGGAAGCCTCAGACTACGCACTATGGAGGGCTACAAAAAAGCTTAAACAACCTCAACAGTTTAATCCTCCAATTAGAAACGGAAATAAATGGGCAAGAAATGACAAAGAAAAATTAGAAGTCTTTACTGAACACTTAAAAAAAGTATTCCATCCATACGATCCAGAGCAGCATTCAGAAGATAATGAAATAGACAAAACACTTAATGCACCCTTCCAAATGGACCTGGCTGTAGAAAAAATTCTAGTAAGTGAAACCAGAAATATAATAATGAATGAACTTGACATTAAAAAAGCACCAGGATATGATCTTATCACAGGAAAAGTGCTTCAGGAATCAACACCCAAATGCTTTAAATTACTAACATATATCTTCAATGCCGTCCTCAAACTAGGGTACTACCCAAAGAAAGATCTGGAAAGTAGCACAAATAATAATGATCCCTAAACCAGGCAAAAAATTAGAAGAAGTTACCTCTTATCGACCTGTTAGCTTGCTACCAACTATCTCCAAAATTTTCGAGAAAATATACGTCAAAAAGCTGAAGTCGATAACAGAAATGATGCACTTAATTCCAGACTACCAATTTGGATTCCGAAACAAACATGGCATTATCGAACAAGTACATAAGATAGTTAACAAGATTAACGATGACTTCCAACAAAAACGTTATTGTTCTGCTGCATTTATTGATATGTCACAAGCATTCGATAAAGTTTGGCATATTGGACTCTTCTACAAAATTAAGAAGCTACTTCCATATCCCCACTTCCTGTTACTAAAATCATACCTAACCAATAGACACTTCCTTGTCAGACAAAATCAAGAATACTCTTCTCTGAACATAAAATCAGGGGTACCACAAGGCAGTGTACTCGGACCTATCCTGTATTTGTTGTACACAAGTGATCTTCCTACTACACCGACGGTTACAATAGCCACATTTGCGGACGATACAGCTGCTCTTTCTTCACACGAAGACCCAAAGATTGCATCAACTTCAAATCTGCCTTAACAAGATACAAAAATGGCTGTCGAAATGGCGCATGAAAGCTAACGAACTAAAATCTACACATGTAACATTTACACTCCGTAAAGAAACTTGCCCACCAGTACAACTTAACAACAACAATTTACCTCAAGCCGAAGATGTAAAATACTTGGGAATCCACCTAGACAGAAGACTAACATGGCGAAAACATATTTTCACTAAACGCAAACAGTTAGGACTAAAACTAAGCCGTCTATATTGGATTATCGGCAGAAACTCGAAGTTGTCTCTAGAAAACAAACTACTGGTCTACAAAGCCATTATAAAGCCCATTTGGACCTACGGTATCCAGCTCTGGGGAGCAGCTTCTAATAGCAACCTAAATATAATACAGAGGTTCCAAAACAAGACGGATAAAGCTGATTCTTGATGCTCCATACTACGTACCCAACTACGTGATCCAACGAGACTTAGCAGTTCCAACAGTGCAAGAGGTGATAAGTGAATATAGTGCAACATATCGCGAAAGAGTGTCTGAACATCCTAACGAGTTAGCCAAGCGGTTGTTTGAAGACTTACATGAACATGAAGAAAGAAGATTAAAAAAATTCAAACCAAGAGACTTAATTAATAGGTTTAAGTAATTAGTAATGTACATATCTTTGTAAATAATAACATATTGTAAATATTAGAGGTAATGCCACAAAGTTAGCAATAGCTACATTATAAAACAGGGTGCTTAATGGAGCATCATGTACATGTCATAATTATTTATCAACAAAGACGCTTATTGTCATTACTGATAGATTGCAGAATAAAGGAGTTAAAAAAAAATTTTTGGCTTCAAACTGACAGACTGAAATATGACATTGAACGAATATTGACAAGACCTTCTAGGTAGGGAATTTTATGTGTATGCAGTTATTTTATATTTTAGAAATGCAAAAAAATTATTTTTTACTTAAATAAATGAATTTAATTAGCTATTAAATAAATGAGTGAAAATAAAGCAATTTGAATTAGTAACAACATAAAATTATTTATGATTATTTTTTTCACCTGCCAAATTCTGACGTTTTTGCTTTTTCAGCCAGTCACCACGCGTCGTTCTAAGCAATCATTGAGTGTAATACTGATAAAACAGCCTCTTCCTTGATAAAACAGTCTCTTCCCTGATAAAACTTAAGGTACCCTAAATTTCACATAATACGTTACGAACGACATTGGAAAATCTCATATTAGTTATAAACATTGTGTTTTTAATAATTGTTCATTTTCGATTTAAACAGTTTTTTATGTATTAACAATATAATAAATAAATTGGTTCATTTTTAAATCATAAAATAATTTATCTATAACCTACTTAAGGCATTGATCCTAGTTGTCTTAAAAATATTTCACAGATGCCCGTATTTACTAATAATACATATTGGTTCACAAAATAATCTTTTCAAATACCACTCGTCCTCTAAATTTTGCTTGATAAATTTTTTCGTTTTCATACTTAAACTTCTTTATTTAGGGTAAAATCACTCAAACAAACCGAAATGGATAAAATCACTCGTCCTTCGGACTCGTGATTTTATTATTCGGTTTGTTTTCGTAATTTTACCAAATAAAGAAGTTTTCGTGAAAACAAAAAAATTTATCGATAAAATTTAGGACTCGTGGTATTACCTTTGATAATTTTATGACGATTGAAAGCGAAAATTTTGCCAACAAGGTAATGACGTCACTTGTTCGAAAAGAAGAACAGAATAAAGAAAACCTAAAGAAAAATAAAAGGAAATTTATTAAATGATAAATATAAGGTAAAAGAATTAGTGATTAAATCTGAAGTTTGACTGTTATGCAATTTAAGTTAATAAAAATCACAGAGTAGAGTTAAGAGTATAACTGGTTGCCTGAATTCATGTAAATTAGACGGGGTGAAGAAAACAAAATTAAGAGTAAATTACTATGGCTTAAGGTAAATGAGATTAAAGCACTAAATGGTTGTATTTTTTATGTGAAAGTAAAATTAAAAATTCAAAAGATAAATGATATGGAATGAAATGAAGTGGAATTTCGGTTAGTTTAAAAAATTAAAAATAATTAGAATAATGATGTATAACTGGTTGACTGAATTTATGTAAATTGAAGTGGAAATAAAAACAACAATAAGAGTAAGTTGATATGGTGTGAAGTAAATGAGAATTTAATTTTTCCTAACTTTCTAACAGTCAAAATTTCAACTAGGCGTTTTTATACAGTGGTTTGCTTATTTTAGGTTTCAACCTGATGATGAACTGATTGGTCCAAAAACGTTTGTGTCTTTTGTACTATAGATGTACCCACTTCAATTAAATTTGGATCTTTTTAGATAAAATTTTTAATAAATTTATATACCATCTACCTACAAGTGAAGTTTTACTTCCTTAGTAAGTTTTTTATTATGGTATACAGCCAATGAGAGGAATCTTTTCCTTTATATTTTAATTTCTTTACTTAAAGTAAATCGAAAAAATTCAGTGAATTAAATAATTTTAGACAAACTATGCCAGAAGTTGATGAGAATCAAAACCAACGCACATATATATCTTTTGTATAGTACATTTCACGAATTTGCGATTATTTTGGATTAGGGATGAAAGCTTTGACATAAATGGTCCGCTGTGCTGAGAAATTTAATAGCAAATTCTCACAATATTTGAAGCACTGTCGACACTGAAGACAAGCAAAAATACGGTTTTACCTAATAATTTAATTTTTCTACAACCGTGTTAAAAATGCAATTTTTAGCACTCCATACGAGCGTTAAAAATGCTACTTTAAGGCACTAGTGCAGTTCGTATTGACCGTATAGGCAATTTTGATGTAATCTTAAAAAAATATAAAAATGGAATGTCAGTCAAGTTCAAGTAAAAGTTTTTGTAGATATTGTCCTGTAATTACGTTTGTAGAAAAAATATTGTATGATATGCGTGTTAAAAAGTAATTTTTAAGGCACTCATGTGAATTGCAGAACTCGCTTCGCTAATTCTGCAAACTTTCACATGCGTGCCTTAAACGTGTACTTTTAACACTTATATCATAAATTACTATTTTCTACAACCGTGTTAAAAATGCAATTTTTAGCACTCCATACGAGCGTTAAAAATGCTACTTTAAGGCACTAGTGCTTTAAAAAAATTTTAAGGCACTGCAGTTCGTATTGACCGTATATGCAATTTTGATGTAATGTCAAAAAAAATATAAAATTGGAATTGCAGTCAAGTTCAAGTAAAAGTTTTTGTAGTTATTGTCCTGTAATTACGTTTGTAGAAAAAATATTGTATGATATGCGTGTTAAAAAGTATATTTTTAAGGCACTCATGTGAATTGCAGAATTCTCTTTCGCTCATTCTGCAAACTTTCACATGCGTGCCTTAAACGTGTACTTTTAACACTTATATCATAAATAACTATTACACACTCATTTAGAGAAATCTATAATCATTAGTGCAAAAAGGGAAGAAAATTATAAATTTTATTGTCTCTAAATTGCAGTGGTAAATATTTACTGATAAAATAATAACAATATCACTCGAATCTTTTCTTAATGGGAAAATAAAAACATATTACCTTATAGTTTAAGACGATGGTGAAAGTTCCCAACTTCCTATGTCAATTTTTGGATATTTTCTTTTGTTACCCTAAAATTAAAGAGAAATGTGTATATTTTTACTGTTTACAAGCTCCTATGTCGTTGTTCTGAAACTATTTCCTTGTGGCATTTTTAGAATCAACTATTTATAATGGGAAATAAGCCACAATTTTACCAAAAAAAGATTTTATTAACGTTTCGAAGCCCAAATCGGGTTTCGTTGTCAAAATACAAAATACTATCTTATTTATTTTTATTTACAGTAGTATTTTGTATTTTGACAACGAAAATCGATTTGGGCTTCGAAACGTTAATAAAATCTTTTTTTGGTAAAATTGTGGCTTATTTCCCATTATAAATAGTTGATCCTATGTCGTTGTTTCATATATGGCCATCTATAAGCTAATTAATGAAATAATGACATAGGAGCTTGTAAACAGTAAAAACACATATTCTCTTTAATTTAGGGCAACAAAACAAAATAGCCAAAAATTGACAAAAGAGGTTGGGAACTTTCACCATCGAAGAGCTAAGAGCGGATTTTGTGCCTGATAAGCAATATGGAAAAACTATGCAGGGATATGTTGAATTGGTTGTGTACATGACTTTCCCCAACGGCCGCAAACCAGAGTGGGGGACGAGGGTAGTTATAAGGGGTCAAAGTCGCGGTTTTTATTATTTTTTTTGTGACGCTCATGATCGAGATAATGCACCAAAATTTGGGAATAAGTAGGTCATGACGTACCTAAGTAAAATCTCTAGGGGCGGAATGCTGCGTGGCCGACAAAGGGGTGGTAGGCAGGGGTGAATATAAAAAATATAAGAGCTTTTTGCGACGTTCGTGATTGAGATAGTGCACCAAAATTTGGGAATAAGTAGACCATGACATAACTAAGTAAAATCCCCAGAGTCGGAAACCAGAGTGGGGGACGAGGGTAGTTATAAGAGGTCAAATTCGCGGTTTTTATTATTTTGTTTTGTGACGCTAATGATAGAGATAGTGCACCAAAATTTGGGAGTAAGTAGATCATGACGTAACTAAGTAAAATCTCCAGGGGCGTAACGCTGCTTCGGGTACAAAGGGGTGGTAGGCAGGGGTGAATATAAAAATATAAGGGGTTATTTTGTCGTTCGTGATCGAGATAGTGCACCAAAATATGGGAATAAGTAGATCATGACATTACTAAGTTAAATCTCCAGGGGCGGAACGCTGCGTAGAGGACAAATGTTGTGCATTACAAAAAAAAAATAATACAAATTGCGACTTTGACCCCTTAAAACTACCCTCATCCACAACTCTGGTTTCCGTCCCTGGAGATTTTGCTTAGTTACGTCATGATCTACTTACTCCCAAACTTTGGTTCACTATCTCGATCATGAGCGTCACAAAAAAAAATAATAAAAACCACGACTTTGACCCCTTATAACTACCCTCATCTCCCACTGTGGTATCCGGCTCTGGGGATTTTACTTAGTTATGTCATGGTCTACTTATTCCCAACTTTTGGTGCACTATCTCAATCACGAACGTCGCAAAAAACTCCTATATTTTTTATATCCACCCCTGCCCCACCCCTTTGTCGGCCAAGCAGCGTTCCACCCCTGGAGATTTTACTTAGTTACATCATGACCTACTTATTCCCAAATTTTGGTGCACTATCTCGATCACGAACGTCACAAAAAAAAATAATAAAAACCGCGACTTTGACCCCTTATAACTACCCTCATCTCCCACTCTGGTTTCCGGCTCTGGGGAATTTACTTAGCTATAGTAGGAAAACTGAGAGAATACTCTTGAACGAACATCTAAAACACGCTGTATTTTCCTGTCACCGTGTCACACAAAAAATTGGCCAGCGCAAGTACATGTAATAATTATTATTACATGTACTTGCGCTGGGCAATTTTCTTTGTGACACGGTGACAGGAAAATACAGCGTGTTTTATATGTTCGTTCATTAGTATTCTTTCATTTTTCCGACTGTATGTCATGGTCTACTTATTCCCAAATTTTGGTGCACTATCTCAATCACGAACGTCGCAAAAAACCCCTTATATTTTTTATATTCACCCCTACCCCCACCCCTTTGTCGGCCACGCAGCATTCCGCACCTTTTTTTTTTTTTTTTTTTTTTTTTTTTTTTTTTGAATGAGGTGGAAAGATTCGTAAATCGACTAGGGAAGGTGTCCCTAGTACTGTTGGATTCAACCAAACCAGAGACATACGCCGACGGCACGGTGTCAAAACTAAGTGACAGAGGGCCCCCTTCGGGCATCCCTGCCAGGTCACCTACCAACTAAAACCACCCCCTCTTCGACCCGAGGTATCCCTGGACGAGTTCATTAGCGAACGAAACATGGGGATACCCCGCGCAGACCGGATTAAAGGTGCCCTTAGAGCTATTTATTATATCTACAACACTTACCTAATAGCGGTGAGCGTGTAGGGAAAAGATCTAGTTCCCAAGCGAAGGAACTTGGAAACATTGAGAAAAAAAAAAGAGAAGATAACTCGATACATTTTTATACAATAAAGAAGAAAGAAAGAAATAAAGTTTTTATTTTTTTATTTTTTTATTTTTTTTTTTTTACAGTTGACCGCTATGAAGGAGGTAGACTCCCTCACCCAGCTTGTTCTAATCTTTCCATTATAGACTTTCTTTTCATGATGCTTGTTATATGGTCGATTATACACTCGAAATTCTCTTTGCTGGTCATTGCAATCTGCATGATGTTGTTGGGCGAGATAGCACCAAACCTATTCTGCAGCCTTTGTTGTTCTACGACGAAAACATTGCACCGGAAAATGCAATGTTCCGCATCGTCCCTCTCGTGACACGTGGTGCATATATCATCGTTGGTTTTTTTGATGCCATATGTGTAAGACCTAAAAGATCCATGACCCGTCAGGAACTGAGTAAAGTAGTAATTTACCCGTTTAAATTTACAGTTGTACCAAGCTACAACATCGGGGATCAGTGTTTTGGTCCAGCGAGCCTTCGTGGTCTGTACCTCCCATTCCCTTTGCCATTCCATTAGCATGTTTACTCGTATGGTCCTTCTCACCTGTTGCAAGTGGCCATCGTGTGCTTCATACAGCATTTGTCTCTCTTTGGCTAACAGGTGAATAGGAAGAGTGCCCGCTATCACCTGTAAGGCCAACGTAGAAGTGGTTCGGTACGCGCTCACCACTTTTAAAAGAGGCTTCCTTTGGGCCCTTGTTATGATATCTTTGTACTTCTGGTATTTTAGTACGCTGATCCAGACGGGGGTTCCATATAGAAGGGTCGACTGCACCACTTGGAGGTACAAACTTCTCTTGTTGCTGCTGGGCCCTCCAATGTTAGGTATTATTCTCTGGATAGCTGCCGTCCGTTCGTCTGCCTTCTTAACCAATCTTAATAAGTGTTTCGTGTATCTTAGGCCTCTGTCCAGGTCAATACCCAAATACCTCGCACAGTTCGTCGGGCTCTAGTTGGCTACTACCTATTTGGAAGGTCAAGTCCGGCCCATTTCTTGGAGCTTTAAGGATGACCACTTCTGTCTTGTGACCTGCAAGTTCCAGATCATTATTTTCCATCCACCTGTTCACTTTCTCGCAGCATTCGTTTACGATTTCCACAAGGTCCCAGTACATGTCGTTGGTGACCAATATAGCAAGGTCGTCCGCATAGGCTACTGCCATGTTGTTTCTACCGTAATCGATATTTAAAACCCCATTGTACAAGACATTCCACAACGTTGGACCTAGTACAGAGCCTTGCGGTACGCCGGCTGTTAGTTTCATCTCAACATTTTTGGCCACTGATACATGTCTCTCGCTTAAATATCTTTTTATAATATTGATCAGGTATCCCGAGACATTAGCGGTTTCTAATTTAGTAATAATATGGGCCCAGTTGGCCGAGTTAAAGGCGTTCTTTACGTCAAACATTACTAAAACGGCCCATCTTTTTCTGGTGTTCTTCACAATGTCTGTAATATGCTTGACCGCATCTATAGCAGATTTTCCTTTCCTGAAACCGTACTGTCTGGTTGAGATGATGTCTTTTTCTCTCAGCTCTCTTTCAAGACGGTTTTTAACAATATTCTCATACAACTTTCCTAGGCAGTCGAGTAGGCATATCGGTCTATAGGCGGTGGCTTCTTCCGGGTCTTTGCCGGGTTTGAGTATTAGAGTTAGTCTCGCGAGCTTGAGCTGGTTAGGAAACTCTTGTTTTGTCAGCAGCTGGTTCAATATGGCTCTGATAGCGTCTGGCTGTGTTTTAACTATTAGTTTTATCACCTCTGGTGGCACACGATCGGGTCCTGGGGATTTACCTACTTTAATGGGCTCTGCTGTTTTGATGAGTTCCGCATTACTTATTTTCTCCGGACAGATATGTGGATTGTACGTATGTTCAATGCCGGGCTTGTTGGGAAAGAGAGTGTTAGCTATTTCTATTCTTTTCTCATCGCACAGATTGTATGGGACCTCGAACTTCAGCGTTTTGGTGGCTATTCTATAGGCATCGCCCCATACGTCATTTTCCAGTGCCTCGCACAAGTCTTGCCAACATGTGCGCTTTGCGCTCTTTATAAGTTTGTTTAGTTCTTTCTTGACGGATTTATATTCGTCTTTTGTCTGCTGGGTCCTGTGTCTCTGGGCGATTCGTCTGAATCTAAGGCATTCTGTCCGTTTCGACTGAATTTCGTCATTCCACCAGTAGGGTACGGTGTATGAGGCGGTTTTGCTCCTACTACTTAATTTGTATGCCCTAGTAATGGAATTCCTGAAGGTGGGAAAGTCAGTGGCTTCTTCCCGTAGATTACTAATCAACTCCGCAAATCTTGCTTTGTTGAAGTCAAGTATCCTCCTGCCGTTCTTTTTTGTTACCTTTGTGCCAATCTCGAAGAAGATGTACTTATGGAAGGTAAAGATGTTATCATCTAGCACGTCCCAATTCGTAATCTTCTTAGCGTAGTTTTTGGATGCCAGGGTAACATCTATGTGGCTCCGCGATTCACCTCTTTCGAACGTGTGTTTCCCATTATTCATCACTACCATATCGGTAGAGGCAATCCATTCGTTCCATATATTCCCTTTGACGTCATTTCTTGGGGACCCCCACCATATGGACTTGGCGTTTATGTCGCCAGCAATTATATAATGCTTCTCTGTTATTGACGCCTCTATGATGTTTTCGACCTTCTCTTGGTATTGTGTGATGTTGATGTTTGGTGAGATATAACAGGCTATAATAGCTACCTCATTGAGTTTTAACTTGATGAAGCTTTCTTTCTTGGTGATTTTGCTTATGGACAGGTTCCTATTAACCAAGAAGATGGCGACGTCAGCCCGCTTGTCGGCGACCCAACCAAACTTTTTAGATATGTTTTTATTAGGTTCAGGGACTATAATGAGGTCTGCTTTTATTTCCAGAGCTTTAGCGTGAATCAGATCATGTCCCACCTTGGCCCTTCCGATATTTACTTGTAATATTTTGAGAGTATTCGCACCGCTCGAAGCCATTTCAGATCAATTAAGTGTCTATATCTGCTTAGAGTGCTTAGTCGGGGACTCTCTAGGCTCTGTCCCATGGGTAGGTGGGTCACCCACCGTGGGTGTAGGGTTTACATCAGGTTCCTCATTTGGGGTTAAAGAGGATGAACGACAAGGCCGTTCGGTCCGTTGTACGTGTTCGGCCGCCACGCTGTCGGACATGGAGCCAAACTGTTCCACGAGGGTGGAGTGAGACGCTTCATGGAAGACCTCGTCGTCGGCCCTCGCGATATCCTCATGTGAAGGCGTTGAAGCACCAATCTTTGACTCATCAGTTTTCTCTGAGCCTATGTCCATTTCGGTCGGAGTGGGGGTAGGGGGGGTGATGTTTTTTGTAGGAGTAGGGGGCTGGTACGCCTGTGTAAGGGGAGTCTCAAGGGTCTTCGTTTGGTCTGCCAATCGAGCTCTCTGGAGAGCCGATCGGAACTCCTTACATTTACCGCTGCCAATACGGTGTGAGTCTTCGCAAATCACGCAATCTCCTCACAAGATTCGAAGGTGTGACCGTTCTTTCCACACTTCGGGCAGAATCCAGTACGGTCAGGGCCATTACACTTGCTCACGTCATGAGTATATGACCAGCATCTCTGGCACCTCTTGATGCTGTACCTCCTTTCCACCTCACAACTCACGAGGCCGACCTTCATGTTTCCCATATCTATGATTCTCCTTGCCGCTTCCGCGGAAAGGACGACCGTCGCTGCCAAGGTGTTATTCCGCATGGGACGCAAGTGTTTGATGGAGTAGCTAGGTTCCCATTTACCCAGCTCTCTCGTAAGAGCAACCTTGAGGTTCTCTGCATTCGTATTCAAGGTCATCCCTCTAACGTGGATGACGGCCTGTCTCTCCTGGCCTATCAGTTTGGCCGATACGCCGCTATCCTTGATAATAGCCTTTTTTATTATCAAGAGATTTTGCTTAGTTACGTCATGATCTACTTACTCCCAAACTTTGGTTCACTATCTCGATCATGAGCGTCACAAAAAAAATAATAAAACCACGACTTTGACCCCTTATAACTACCCTCATCTCCCACTGTGGTATCCGGCTCTGGGGATTTTACTTAGTTATGTCATGGTCTACTTATTCCCAACTTTTGGTGCACTATCTCAATCACGAACGTCGCAAAAAACCCCTATATTTTTTATATCCACCCCTGCCCCACCCCTTTGTCGGCCAAGCAGCGTTCCACCCCTGGAGATTTTACTTAGTTACATCATGACCTACTTATTCCCAAATTTTGGTGCACTATCTCGATCACGAACGTCACAAAAAAAAATAATAAAAACCGCGACTTTGACCCCTTATAACTACCCTCATCTCCCACTCTGGTTTCCGGCTCTGGGGAATTTACTTAGCTATAGTAGGAAAACTGAGAGAATACTCTTGAACGAACATCTAAAACACGCTGTATTTTCCTGTCACCGTGTCACACAAAAAATTGGCCAGCGCAAGTACATGTAATAATTATTATTACATGTACTTGCGCTGGGCAATTTTCTTTGTGACACGGTGACAGGAAAATACAGCGTGTTTTATATGTTCGTTCATTAGTATTCTTTCATTTTTCCGACTGTATGTCATGGTCTACTTATTCCCAAATTTTGGTGCACTATCTCAATCACGAACGTCGCAAAAAACCCCTTATATTTTTTATATTCACCCCTACCCCCACCCCTTTGTCGGCCACGC
The DNA here is from genome assembly GCF_917563875.1 of Diabrotica virgifera virgifera. Classification (NCBI taxonomy): domain Eukaryota; kingdom Metazoa; phylum Arthropoda; class Insecta; order Coleoptera; family Chrysomelidae; genus Diabrotica; species Diabrotica virgifera. Next base: position 5,977,612 of record NC_065450.1, read on the forward strand.
AGCATTCCGCACCTATAGATTTTACTTATTTACGTCATGACCTACTTATTCCCAAATTTTGGTGCACTATCTCGATCATAATCGTCACAAAAAAAAATAATAAAAACCGCGACTTTGACCCCTTATAACTACCCTCGTCCCCCACTCTGGTTTCCAGCCGCTGGGGAAAGTCATGCACACAACTAATCCAACATATCCCCGTATAGTTTTTCCACATTACTTATCACGCACACAATCCGCTTCTATCTCTCCGACTATTACATTGTAATCCATAATTAGATTCATACCCATAATCTCTGTGGTAGTTATCTTCATTTGTAGTGTAAATAATTACTGGGTTAATTGCTTCGATGAAGTTTTCACGTATCCGACACTCTTCTACTAACTTTTTTCATTTCCGCACTTGTTTTGAATGTTTCTTGCCATTTTTCCAAAACTGCTGCCACTGTAACCGTTACGTCCAATGTACATAGTTATCGTAGTAAGCTTTGGATTAGTTTCGCAGTCTTAACACATCATGTCCAAATATACAGACAACCAAACTTATATGGAATCATCTGATAGTTCTTATTATTTCGTGCGCATTTAAATAAAAAAAACGAACACACGAAGTCAAACAATTTTTATTTTAAAGCAATTTAATAACAAATACATAACAATTAAATCAATCAATAAAGTATTTAACAAACAATTTGAAACTAGTTGTTTTAAAGTCAATAGCCTAAAAAATTTCAATGCAAAAAGAATAATGTTTAAATTGTTTTCATTTATTTTTTTGTATTCTTTGGTAGTCAGTGTTATCACCTCTAGTCTTTATGCAAGCTTCAGTTTGCGTGGACGCGCTCCTAACCAAATTATCATCATTTTGTTGTGGTAGGTTGCTCCATCCTTCAAGAGCAGCTTGTACTAGCCGTGTGGTGTTTTGTGGATTATCCCGGCGAGCTCTAATTCTTATTTTAAGCATATTCCACAAATACTCTATAGGGTTAAGCTCGGGTGAGCAAGCAGGCCACTCCAAACAAGGGATACCTTGTGCTTCAGTGATGTCTCTAGTCACTCTAATGGTATGTGAAGGTCTATTATCATAAAAGAAAATAAAATTTTCTCCTGTTGAACCTCTCCAGAGCCTAACTACAGGTTATCAACATACCTGTAAGCAGTTAAAGTTGATTGGATGAACATTAAGGGAGTATTTTACGGATCACAATTCCTCTCCAGAGCATTATACTTCCCCTTGTATATTTGCGAACAAATCTGACCGTTTTCGTTCTTGCCTGTCTAAATCGACCTCTAAGTACACGATTTCGTGGGTCTCCTGACTTTTTTTGAAAATAACACATTTTGTCAATTCCCAATGTTCCAGTTTTGGCGCTGAAGACACCAATTTAGGCGATCAATCTTGTGCTGACTGGATAACTCGGGAATCCATAACTGTCTCCTGCTGTATACTTCTTGGCACGAACTCTTCTTCTTATCGTTTCAAAGATGCTACACCTGTATCATCCAAAAGCTGTCTTTGGAGCTGAAGGTGAAAAATGTTTGGGTATCTTCCAGCTGATTGGACAATTAAACGATCGTGGCGAGCCGTTATTACTTTTTGGCGACTTTCCCTTGCTTTATTTTGGAGCTTTCCTAGTTCCTGTTGCCTAGAATAGGTTTTGGACAGATCGCTCTATGTTACGCCTAGCTCTACAGCTATGTCCCTCTGAGAACATTACTTGCTCCACAAAACCAATAATCTTTCCCCGTTATAAGTTCTATAACCCCACATGAGGCATATTTTCGTTTTTGGGCGCAATAGTTAGTTTATTTATTTTAGTTCAATTTGCAACTCAAGCAAATAACCTATACCGTACCAAGCTGTACTATCTGATTATCTTATAGATTTGTTTATTTTCAATAAAAACCTTTATTCTTCGCAACAATAACAAGTTTTTTCAAAAGAAATCAATATTACTTTGAAATACATGGTGATTCCATATAACTTTGGTTGTGTGTATCTATAATCTCGTCTACTATAAATATTTTTGATTTTCCATTCGTTTTTCAAGAGCCACAACCTTTCTCTTGATATAAAAGTAAGAATTTTGCGATGCTACGTCTTCTCTGTCCTTTTTTATGGTATTGATTCGTGGACCTTGAACGAAGATATGTGCCGAAAATTGGAAGCATTTGAGATGTGTCTATATCGGAGAATTCTTAAAATCCCGTGGACTGACTGGGTCACAAATGAGGAGGTCCATAGGAGAATGGGGAAGAACTGAGAGGTACTAACCACTATCAAATCTCGAAAGTTGGAATACTTTGGACACATTATGCGAAATGAATCCAGATATGCCCTCCTACACGCCATTCTGCAAGGAAAAATATTTGGAAAGCGACGTCCAAGAAGAAGAAGAATATCCTGGTCAAAGAACCTCAGAACCTGGTTCAACACAACATCTGTGCAGCTTTTTCGCGTTGCTGCAGATAAAATAAAGATTTCCATGATGATCGCCAACATTCGTCACGGATAGGCACATCAAGAAGGAAATTCCTTTTGGAGAACTGTAGTAATTCTGACTTAAAAGAATGTTTAGAAAATAAAAATATTTATATTTTTAAACCATTCTCTTATTTTATGTACTGTCTTGGAATTTATTGCTTGCTTATTTAAAATTTCCTAATGGTATGGGGCGTTATCCAAAACTATAAAAGATGATGGCTCATGTAAACTTGAAAGCAGTTTTTTGCAAAGCAAAATTTGCAGTCCAAATGAATTAGCTTCAGTTCTTGTGTCAGTTCAACTTTGTAAGCATGGAGATGCAAATCTTCAGTGAGTATGCACCGTAGATATCTTCTCTAAAATTTGTAATTCTTGTTCACGATGTCGAATTGATGATTCTGAACTTTCACCAACACTGTCACGCACTGCTTCGATATTGACGTTTGAGTGCTTGTTTATAATCGGTGATGCTAAACGCACTGGACAGACACAAGTGTGTTTATCATCACCCATTACTCCAGTCTTCCTAAATTTTTAATTACTCTTTTTACAGTTGCTGAAGTTAAATCACTATGCCGTATTTTGAAGGAAATTTTCCAACAGTGAGCACCAAACTCTCATTAGTTTTAAAATATTGTTCACCAATCAAAACTCGTTGTCTCTCGTGTAACGTTCCATTTTTACTAATCTAACCTAAACTGTCACCTGTCAAACTGTTTTGTTTTGTTGTTGTTTACTCTTTACTGCGCAACTAGCGGCTTTAAATCTTTCGTGAATTTTGAAATATCTGATATATTGAGACGTACAACATAATTTGTGTAGGTACATACTTACTAATCTAAAAACAAAACATAGAAAATGATATCAAGATCAAACTGTAATATTAAGGTGATACAGTAGCGATCAACAGGTAGCAAAAACGCGTTCCAAGATTGCGCTTGTAATTTTAAATATTTTTTCGAGATATTTGGCACACGTATTCGTAATATAATAAAGAATGGCGGTACAGAGCCCAATTTGAAAAATATATTAGTATGTGGAAATTACTCTGTAATTGAATACAATATTAAATACAATACAATTAAATACAAAAAACGAGCATGTACCGCCATTAAGAAGAACAAAAAAATACACTTTCTTCAAATAAACTTTTTTATCCGATGCCTAGATTTTGTGTCATTTTGAAGCTACTAAAATTTTTCATTTCATTAGTAGTTCCAAAATGACACAAAATCTAGGCATCGGATAAAAAAGTTTATTTGAAGAAAGTGTATTTTTTTGTTCTTCTTAATGGCGGTACAGGCTCGTTTTTTTAATATTGTATTTAATTACGGAGTAATTTCGACATATTAATATATTTTTCAAATTGGGCTCTGTACCGCCATTCTTTATTATATTACGAATACTTGTGCCAAATATCTCAAAAAACTATTCAAAATTACAGCTGCAATCTTGGAACGCGTTTTCGCTACATGTTGATCGCTACTGTTTCCTCTTAAAAGAATTCCAGTCCTGTAATCCATTTCAGTTTTTGAACCTTACCTGCTCGATTTAATGATTTGACTAGGTTAAGTAATTTTAAATCAAGGTGAATATATTAAGATTGCTGACATCCCACACTAAGTATAAATTAGTTATAATATACATATTATATCTATATAAAATGTATTGGTAACATAAAATTAAAAAATGTTTTGCAGTTTATACGGATATTTATAGGATAATAAATAATTAGAAATGTATTAATAAACAGGAAACTATTTCATTTTAGTGCTAGGGATTATCTTTTTGAATTACAGGTATTAGATTATTACTTTTTAATTTCTTTGAATAATGTTATTTCCGCATCACGATAATCGAAGGGTACTGTTGATGAGTAATTTCTGGTTTTGTATTTCATGTTGATGATGTAGTTTTGGACAAAAACTATAACAAAGATAAGAGGAAGATATTTTGGATGTTTCAAATACATATTCAACATCATCATCATCAAAGCCTTTCAATAATTATGGTATGATATGATTATGGCAGAAAATGTATAGCGTTTTTTTTTCTTTTTTTTAGTTTACTGCTTATTATGTCCGAATATGGTTCTCTTAATTTTTGACACCGTTAGAGTTTTGCAAAGCAAACGGACGAAAGAAGAAGACTAGATGTCTTGTTTGAATGTAAGATTGTGTTCCACTACCTGTCTATTCATCTAGGTAAAGATTCCAACGAATCCTGGTCTTGGAATCTTAGCAAGTTTAGAAACACGAATTTAGGTTGTTTACCAGAACTTGGTTCCTGTAGGTATAAGTCTTTAGTTCTAATGAGCTGAAACTTCGAACTGTTATATTACATAGTTATATATAGTAATTGATGTTCATTCAAAAATTGAACTTGGCTTCTTTCAAGATATTTTCAAAGTTCTCTATTTCTGAAATACTGAACTTATTCCATAGATTAGCATTATACTTGATCACTTTCATTTTTATGGGTAGTTCTGAGGTCAGCTATACTCTTAAGCCATGGTAACACTTATTGGCAAGCACTATTCTTCTTTTAACTCCTTTGCTGAGGTTGTTATCTTTAGTCGAAAGAGAGTCTAGGTACATGACACCTAGTTCCAAATCATCAATTATTCGTGTAGGTGTCTGGCTGCATGAATAGTACAAGATAATAATATATATTTGTTTCTTTGTCGTTTATATTTAGTACCATTCTCAGTGTCCCTAACGAATGCACTTAACAACCGAAATCCTTCTGTCAGAGATTCTTTGGACCTAGCTATGATGTGGATGCCATCTGCATATCCAACAACTTGGTGATTTGTTAACTATATTGCCATTTGTGTTAATACTTTTTTGCAATGGATGGATCTTGAAAAATTGTTCTGGATTCTGATCATAACGATTCTGACTATAGTTATCACACACCATCATGTCTCACTTTTTGTGATGTAGACACAAGATGTCCAATTTTCAGTGTGTGGGTGTTTCTGTCTGTTGCCAGATTTCAGTTATTAATTTATGTATATGGCAGTGATTTTGGCTAACGAACATTACAAGAACTGAAGAACAAAATCAAACGCATTTTTAAAATCAATGAAAATTATTTCCAAATTTTCATTATGTTGTTTGGACATTCGTGTGTTCCATTACACAAATGTCTTTCTTCTCCATCCAAAAATTGTAAGACCTTGTCATGGCTCCACGTGTTCAAGACGTTCAAGACATTCAAGACGTGTTCCACAATGCAGTTGAATTTTTTTTAATCCTTATTATATTTGGTTGGTGCCCTATTTTCTTGCTTTATTCAGTTAGTCTTCTTCTATTTGAATACGAGATTGATTATACTCTTTGGGGTTTCGTAGTCTCTGTTGTCCTTCCCTTTATTTGAGTTTATCCACTTCATAGTTCTGGAGTAATGTATATTATTTTTTACTTCTTATTCTACCTACTCATTACAGCTAATGTAGATACTATGTTAATAAATACTATATGTACCTATATTATACTTAATGGATATCAAGAACAAGAACACATATAGTGTATACATTTTACAAATAAAAATATTAATGTTAATATTTGAAATAATTGCGATCATTTTTGTATTTTTTCTTGTTTTTTTTGTCACTATGATAAGATGTCAACCCGGTTCAACACCTCGGAGGTTTAAATCATCTTAGTTATATTTATTTCTTTAATTTTTTTAAAATTTTTTATATATTTATAATCAGGGCCGCTTTATCCATTAGGCAATATAGGCAGTTGCATAGGGCAGCAAATTATGAGAGGGCGGCATGTACAATTTCACAAAAATTACATGTTTGTACATGTTTGAAGGGCGGCTACTAGAGAGTTGCCTAGGGCGTCATTTGACCTAAAAGCGGCCCTGTTTATAATAATCATGTTTCACTAATTAACAATTTCTTTAATATATATTTACTTTTAATTGAGACTGGCTGAATGACTATAGTTATAGTACAAGCAAAAAAAATATGTATATTACTTAATGTTGTAATCTTGGTTACTATGTGCTATATTGTTTCTTTGTTTATTCATTTCTAGGTTTCTATTTTAAGTTCTAGATTTTTTAGATGCTTAACATAAGTTTTTAATAATTTTAGTCTGAAATATATTTGATATGTGATTTTAGTCACCACCCTCGGTATTCCCTTTCGATGTATGTCTACTTGCAGATTTAATTTCTAAATACCCTACCATCTGTTATTCGACCTTCTGTCTTAGCGTTTTTATGTCTTCATTCATAGTTATATTTGTTCACTATTATTTTGTTAGTTGTTCTGTATTCAAAATATTCAAATTTCACTATAGTTTAATTACAATTTCTTCTCAATGGCTAATACTTATATTTCGATTAAAACATAATTTCTCGAAAAATCTATTAATACCTATTTTCGTTAGTTCACTTTATTTGATCTTAAATTAAAACTTACTAATGAAAGAAATAAAAAAAAAGTTAATAATAGGCAGGGGCGTTTATGAGAACAAGAAATTAAACAATATTGGGCAATATACAGTTGAGGTCTTTGACACTGGCCAAGGCTCTTGTTAAGGGCATCCAAAAATTATGAATCACACCATAACATCTTGTATGACAATTACTTATTGTAATATAATCATATAATTGAAAGATGTGAAGTTTGCAATAAAATTTCATTGTTTGGCAATGTTGACTAATTTTAAAAGAATTACCTACTAATAATTTTGGACCTCTTTATAGAATATAAGGATATAAAGTACGTAAAATAAAATTTTATTTATTCTAAATTTTATTAAAAGTATTGTTACAATTATTCTTAATCATTATTGCCAGAAATTTTGTAGACTGGCCACAGTTTTCAGAAGATTCAATTGTTTAAACTAGGAGAAATATTTCCCAAGTTTTCACTTGAACCATTTTATATTTAAATAATTTTGTTTTCCAAATTTTTAATACGACATAATTTACACTATTTATAAAACTATTTTAAACTATTTATACATTTTTTATTTGATTTACAATGTGTAATATACCTTAGCCAGCAAATATCCTTTGTCTGGAGGATCTTTGATAAAATTATTGATATTCTCTGATTTTTTTGTAAACTATATCTATTTTATTATCAATATTGACAGCTTTTCATAACGTAGAGTGCTGCGCTTATAAAGCAAAAACACTTAAAATAGATACTTAAACAATAGAAAATATCTAACGTGCTATGTACTAAGAGTATAAGTCATAAAAAAGATTTTTCGGGATTCTTCTATATTTTGAATTATATAATTAATAAGGTATTACCAAAGTAGAAAGTAAAATAGTTAATTACTAATTTATTAATCATATTTCGTCACCATTTTCATATTTCGTTGTAATAGTTATTTCATCACTGCTAAAAAAGACTTTGAAAAGTCATAATAAAAAAAAATCATTTTTGACTTATACTCTTAATACATAGCACTCTAGATATACGGTTTCGTTTTGATCTAAATCTGTCTCCTGCCATCTCCCGATAGCGCTATTTCTAGGTTTACCTGTTATCAAGGAGGCTATGCAAGAAGACAAATTCACACCAAAACGTCCGTAGATCTCGGTACAAAATATAACTATTTATACCGTAGTATGGTTAGAACGCCCTGTAACGGGGAAGAAGTGAAATGAATGTCGATTCGATTCAAGTTTTCTGTTAACCCAGATATGATAATATCAAAAGGCACCGCTAGGAAAATATTCCAATATGCGGTTCAAATAACCTGTATGAAACGAGTCTTTGTACTCTAATACAGAGTATGGCATTAGTAAAAATAGAAAATATACGGTTTTGTTTGGATTAAATCTGTCTCCTGCCATCCCCCGATAGCGCTATTTCTAGGTCTACTTGTTATCAAGGAGGCTATGCAAGAAGACAAATTCACACCAAAATATCCGTAGATCTCAGTACAAAATATAACTGTTTATACCGTAGTATAGTTAGAACGCCCTCTAACGGGGAATACGTGAAATGAATGTCGATTCAATTCAATTTTTCTGTTAACCCAGATATGACAATATCAAAAGGCACCTCTAGGAAAATATTCCAATATGCGGTTAAGAGAACCTGTATGAAACGAGTCTTTGTACTCTAATACAGAGTATGGCATTAGTAAAAATAGAAAATATACCGTTTCATTTTGATTTAAATCTGTCTCCTGCCATGCCCCGATAGCGCTACTTCTAGTCTGCCTGTTATCAAGGAGGCTATGCAAGAAGACAAATTCACACCAAAACGTCCGTAGTTTTCGGTACAAAATATAACTATTTATACCGTAGTATGGTTTAAACGCTCTTTAATGGGGAATAAGTGAAATAAATGTCGACTCGATTCAAGTTTTCTGTTAACCCAGATATGACAATATCAAAAGGCACCGCTAGGAAAATATTCCAATATGCGGTTCAGAGAACCTGTATGAAACGAGTCTTTGTACTCTAATACAGAGTATGGCATTAGTAAAAATAAAAAATATACGGTTTCGTTTGGATTCAAATCTGTCTCCTGCCATCACCCGATAGCGCTATTTCTAGGTTTACCTGTTATCAAGGAGGCTATGCAAGAAGACAAATCCACACCAAAACGTCCGTAGTTCTCGGTACACAATATAACTGTTTATACCGTAATATGGTTAGAACGCCCTCTAACGGGGAATAAGTGAAATGAATGTCGACTCGATTCAAGTTTTCTGTTAATCCAGATATGGCAATATTAAAAGGCACCGCTAGGAAAATATTCCAATATGCGGTTAAGAGAACCTGTATGAAACGAGTCTGTGTACTCTAATACAGAGTATGGCATTAGTAAAAATAGAAAACATACGGTTTTGTTTGGATTAAATCTGTCTCCTGCCATCCCCCGATAGCGCTATTTCTAGGTCTACCTGTTATCAAGGAAGTTATGCAAGAAGACAAATTCACACCAAAACGTCCGTAGTTTTCGGTACAAAATATAACTATTTATACCGTAGTATGGTTTAAACGCTCTCTAATGGGGAATAAGTGAAATAAATGTCGACTCGATTCAAGTTTTCTGTTAACCCAGATAAGACAATATCAAAAGGCACCGCTAGGAAAATATTCCAATATGCGGTTCAGAGAACCTGTATGAAACGAGTCTTTGTACTCTAATACAGAGTATGGCATTAGTAAAAATAGAAAATATACGGTTTTGTTTGGATTAAATCTGTCTCCTGCCATCCCCCGATAGCGATATTTCTAGGTCTACCTGTTATCAAGGAGGTTATGCAAGAAGACAAATTCACACCAAAACGTCCGTAGATCTCAGTACAAAATATAACTATTTATACCGTAGTATAGTTAGAACGCCCTCTAACGGGGAATAAGTGAAATGAATGTCGATTCGATTCAATTTTTCTGTTAATCCAGATATGGCAATATTAAAAGGCACCGCTAGGAAAATATTCCAATATGCGGTTAAGAGAACCTGTATGAAACGAGTCTTTGTAATCTAATACAGAGTATGGCATTAGTAAAAATAGAAAATATACGGTTTCCTTTGGATTTAAATCTGTCCCCTGCCATCTTCCGGTAGAGCTATTTCTAGGTTTACCTGTTATCAAGGAGGCTATGCAAGAAGACAAATTCACACCAAGATATCCGTAGATCTCGGTACAAAATATAACTATTTATACCGTAGTATGGTTAGAACGCCCTCTAACGGGGAATAAGTGAAATGAATGTCGATTCGATTCAACTTTTCTGTTAACCCAGATATGACAATATCAAACGACACCGCTAGGAAAATATTCCAATATGCGGTTCAGAGAACCTGTATGAAACGGGTCTTTGTACTCTAATGCAGAGTATGGCATTAGTACAAATAGAAAATATACGGTTTCGTTTGGATTAAATCTGTCTCCTGCCATCCCCTGATAGCGCTATTTCTAGGTCTACTTGTTATCAAGGAGGCTATGCAAGAAGACAAATTCACACCAAAATATCCGTAGATCTCAGTACAAAATATAACTGTTTATACCGTAGTATAGTTAGAACGCCCTCTAACGGGGAATAAGTGAAATGAATGTCGATTCGATTCTATTTTTCTGTTAACCCAGATATGACAATATCAAAAGGCACCTCTAGGAAAATATTCCAATATGCGGTTCAGGGAGCCTGTATGAAACGAGTCTTTGTACTCTAATACAGAGTATGGCATTAGTAAAAATAGAAAATATACGGTTTCGTTTGGATTTAAATCTGTCTCCTGCCATCACCCGATAGCGCTATTTCTAGTCTGCCTGTTATCAAGGAGGCTATGCAAGAAGACAAATTCACACCAAAACGTCCGTAGTTTTCGGTACAAAATATAACTATTTATACCGTAGTATGGTTTAAACGCTCTCTAATGGGGAATAAGTGAAATAAATGTCGACTCGATTCAAGTTTTCTGTTAACCCAGATATGACGATATCAAAAGGCACCGCTAGGAAAATATTCCAATATGCGGTTAAGAGAACCTGTATGAAACGACTCTTTGTACTCTAAGACAGAGTATGGCATTAGTAAAAATAGAAAATATACGGTTTCGTTTGGATTTAAATCTGTCTCCTGCCATCACCCGATAGCGCTATTTCTAGGTTTACCTGTTATCAAGGAGGCTATGCAAAAAGACAAATCCACACCAAAACGTCCGTAGTTCTCGGTACAAAATATAACTGTTTATACCGTAATATGGTTAGAACGCCCTCTAACGGGGAATAAGTGAAATGAATGTCGACTCGATTCAAGTTTTCTGTTAACCAAGATATGACAATATCAAAATGCACCGCTACGAAAATATTCCAATATGCGGTTCAGGGAACCTGTACGAAACGAGTCTTTGTACTCTAATACAGAGTATGGCATTAGTAAAAATAGAAAATATACGGTTTCGTTTGGATTTAAATCTGTCTCCTGCCATCACCCGATAGCGCTATTTCTAGGTTTACCTGTTATCAAGGAGGCTATGCAAGAAGACAAATCCACACCAAAACGTCCGTAGTTCTCGGTACACAATATAACTGTTTATACCGTAATATGGTTAGAACGCCCTCTAACGGGGAATAAGTGAAATGAATGTCGGCTCGATTCAAGTTTTCTGTTAACCCAGATATGACAATATCAAAAGGCACCGCTACGAAAATATTCCAATATGCGGTTCAGGGAACCTGTATGAAACGAGTCTTTGTACTCTAACACAGAGTATGGCATTAGTAAAAATAGAAAATATACGGTTTCGTTTGGATTTAAATCTGTCTCCTGCCATCACCCGATAGCGCTATTTCTAGGTTTACCTGTTATCAAGGAGGCTATGCAAAAAGACAAATCCACACCAAAACGTCCGTAGTTCTCGGTACAAAATATAACTGTTTATACCGTAATATGGTTAGAACGCCCTCTAACGGGGAATAAGTGAAATGAATGTCGACTCGATTCAAGTTTTCTGTTAACCAAGATATGACAATATCAAAATGCACCGCTACGAAAATATTCCAATATGCGGTTCAGGGAACCTGTATGAAACGAGTCTTTGTACTCTAATACAGAGTATGGCATTAGTAACAATAGAAAATATACGGTTTCGTTTGGATTTAAATCTGTCTCCTGCCATCACCCGATAGCGCTATTTCTAGGTTTACCTGTTATCAAGGAGGCTATGCAAGAAGACAAATCCACACCAAAACGTCCGTAGTTCTCGGTACACAATATAACTGTTTATACCGTAATATGGTTAGAACGCCCTCTAACGGGGAATAAGTGAAATGAATGTCGGCTCGATTCAAGTTTTCTGTTAACCCAGATATGACAATATCAAAAGGCACCGCTACGAAAATATTCCAATATGCGGTTCAGGGAACCTGTATGAAACGAGTCTTTGTAATCTAATACAGAGTATGGCATTAGTAAAAATAGAAAATATACCGTTTCATTTTGATTTAAATCTGTCTCCTGCCATGCCCCGATAGCGCTACTTCTAGTCTGCCTGTTATCAAGGAGGCTATGCAAGAAGACAAATTCACACCAAAACGTCCGTAGTTTTCGGTACAAAATATAACTATTTATACCGTAGTATGGTTTAAACGCTCTCTAATGGGGAATAAGTGAAATAAATGTCGACTCGATTCAAGTTTTCTGTTAACCCAGATATGACAATATCAAAAGGCACCTCTAGGAAAATATTCCAATATGCGGTTCAGAGAACCTGTATGAAACGAGTCTTTGTACTCTAATACAGAGTATTGCATTAGTAAAAATAGAAAATATACGGTTTTGTTTGGAATAAATCTGTCTCCTGCCATCCCTCGATAGCGCTATTTCTAGGTCTACCTGTTATCAAGGAGGTTATGCAAGAAGACAAATTCACACCAAAACGTCCGTAGATCTCAGTACAAAATATAACTATTTATACCGTAGTTTAGTTAGAACGCCCTCTAACGGGGAATAAGTGAAATGAATGTCGATTCGATTCAATTTTTCTGTTAATCCAGATATGGCAATATTAAAAGGCACCGCTAGGAAAATATTCCAATATGCGGTTAAGAGAACATGTATGAAACGAGTCTTTGTAATCTAATACAGAGTATGGCATTAGTAAAAATAGAAAATATACGGTTTCGTTTGGATTTAAATCTGTCCCCTGCCATCTTCCGATAGAGCTATTTCTAGGTTTACCTGTTATCAAGGAGGCTATGCAAGAAGACAAATTCACACCAAGACGTCCGTAGATCTCGGTACAAAATATAACTATTTATACCGTAGTAGGGTTAGAACGCCCTCTAACGGGGAATAAGTGAAACGAATGTCGATTCGATTCAACTTTTCTGTTAACCCAGATATGACAATATCAAACGGTACCGCTAGGAAAATATTCCAATATGCGGTTCAGAGAACCTGTATGAAACGGGTCTTTGTTCTCTAATGCAGAGTATGGCATTAGTAAAAATAGAAAATATACGGTTTCGTTTGGATTAAATCTGTCTCCTGCCATCCCCTGATAGCGCTATTTCTAGGTCTACTTGTTATCAAGGAGGCTATGCAAGAAGACAAATTCACTCCAAAATATCCGTAGATCTCAGTACAAAATATAACTGTTTATACCGTAGTATAATTAGAACGCCCTCTAACGGGGAATAAGTGAAATGATTGTCGATTCGATTCAATTTTTCTGTTAACCCAGATATGACAATATCAAAAGGCACCTCTAGGAAAATATTCCAATATGCGGTTAAGAGAACCTGTATGAAACGAGTCTTTGTACTCTAATACAGAGTATGGCATTAGTAAAAATAGAAAATATACCGTTTCATTTTGATTTAAATCTGTCTCCTGCCATGCCCCGATAGCGCTACTTCTAGTCTGCCTGTTATCAAGGAGGCTATGCAAGAAGACAAATTCACACCAAAACGTCCGTAGTTTTCGGTACAAAATATAACTATTTATACCGTAGTATGGTTTAAACGCTCTCTAATGGGGAATAAGTGAAATAAATGTCGACTCGATTCAAGTTTTCTGTTAACCCAGATATGACAATATCAAAAGGCACCGCTAGGAAAATATTCCAATATGCGGTTCAGAGAACCTGTATGAAACGAGTCTTTGTACTCTAATACAGAGTATGGCATTAGTAAAAATAGAAAATATACGGTTTCGTTTGGATTTAAATCTGTCTCCTGCCATCACCCGATAGCGCTATTTCTAGGTTTACCTGTTATCAAGGAGGCTATGCAAAAAGACAAATCCACACCAAAACGTCCGTAGTTCTCGGTACAAAATATAACTGTTTATACCGTAATATGGTTAGAACGCCCTCTAACGGGGAATAAGTGAAATGAATGTCGACTCGATTCAAGTTTTCTGTTAATCAAGATATGACAATATCAAAATGCACCGCTACGAAAATATTCCAATATGCGGTTCAGGGAACCTGTATGAAACGAGTCTTTGTACTCTAATACAGAGTATGGCATTAGTAAAAATAGAAAATATACGGTTTCGTTTGGATTTAAATCTGTCTCCTGCCATCACCCGATAGCGCTATTTCTAGGTTTACCTGTTATCAAGGAGGCTATGCAAGAAGACAAATCCACACCAAAACGTCCGTAGTTCTCGGTACACAATATAACTGTTTATACCGTAATATGGTTAGAACGCCCTCTAACGGGGAATAAGTGAAATGAATGTCGGCCCGATTCAAGTTTTCTGTTAACCCAGATATGACAATATCAAAAGGCACCGCTACGAAAATATTCCAATATGCGGTTCAGGGAACCTGTATGAAACGAGTCTTTGTAATCTAATACAGAGTATGGCATTAGTAAAAATAGAAAATATACCCTTTCATTTTGATTTAAATCTGTCTCCTGCCATGCCCCGATAGCGCTACTTCTAGTCTGCCTGTTATCAAGGAGGCTATGCAAGAAGACAAATTCACACCAAAACGTCCGTAGTTTTCGGTACAAAATATAACTATTTATACCGTAGTATGGTTTAAACGCTCTCTAATGGGGAATAAGTGAAATAAATGTCGACTCGATTCAAGTTTTCTGTTAACCCAGATATGACAATATCAAAAGGCACCTCTAGGAAAATATTCCAATATGCGGTTCAGAGAACCTGTATGAAACGAGTCTTTGTACTCTAATACAGAGTATTGCATTAGTAAAAATAGAAAATATACGGTTTTGTTTGGAATAAATCTGTCTCCTGCCATCCCTCGATAGCGCTATTTCTAGGTCTACCTGTTATCAAGGAGGTTATGCAAGAAGACAAATTCACACCAAAACGTCCGTAGATCTCAGTACAAAATATAACTATTTACACCGTAGTATAGTTAGAACGCCCTCTAACGGGGAATAAGTGAAATGAATGTCGATTCGATTCAATTTTTCTGTTAATCCAGATATGGCAATATTAAAAGGCACCGCTAGGAAAATATTCCAATATGCGGTTAAGAGAACATGTATGAAACGAGTCTTTGTAATCTAATACAGAGTATGGCATTAGTAAAAATAGAAAATATACGGTTTCGTTTGGATTTAAATCTGTCCCCTGCCATCTTCCGATAGAGCTATTTCTAGGTTTACCTGTTATCAAGGAGGCTATGCAAGAAGACAAATTCACACCAAGACGTCCGTAGATCTCGGTACAAAATATAACTATTTATACCGTAGTAGGGTTAGAACGCCCTCTAACGGGGAATAAGTGAAACGAATGTCGATTCGATTCAACTTTTCTGTTAACCCAGATATGACAATATCAAACGGTACCGCTAGGAAAATATTCCAATATGCGGTTCAGAGAACCTGTATGAAACGGGTCTTTGTTCTCTAATGCAGAGTATGGCATTAGTAAAAATAGAAAATATACGGTTTCGTTTGGATTAAATCTGTCTCCTGCCATCCCCTGATAGCGCTATTTCTAAGTCTACTTGTTATCAAGGAGGCTATGCAAGAAGACAAATTCACACCAAAATATCCGTAGATCTCAGTACAAAATATAACTGTTTATACCGTAGTATAATTAGAACGCCCTCTAACGGGGAATAAGTGAAATGATTGTCGATTCGATTCAATTTTTCTGTTAACCCAGATATGACAATATCAAAAGGCACCTCTAGGAAAATATTCCAATATGCGGTTAAGAGAACCTGTATGAAACGAGTCTTTGTACTCTAATACAGAGTATGGCATTAGTAAAAATAAAAAATATACCGTTTCATTTTGATTTAAATCTGTCTCCTGCCATGCCCCGATAGCGCTACTTCTAGTCTGCCTGTTATCAAGGAGGCTATGCAAGAAGACAAATTCACACCAAAACGTCCGTAGTTTTCGGTACAAAATATAACTATTTATACCGTAGTATGGTTTAAACGCTCTCTAATGGGGAATAAGTGAAATAAATGTCGACTCGATTCAAGTTTTCTGTTAACCCAGATATGACAATATCAAAAGGCACCGCTAGGAAAATATTCCAATATGCGGTTCAGAGAACCTGTATGAAACGAGTCTTTGTACTCTAATACAGAGTATGGCATTAGTAAAAATAGAAAATATACGGTTTCGTTTGGATTTAAATCTGTCTCCTGCCATCACCCGATAGCGCTATTTCTAGGTTTACCTGTTATCAAGGAGGCTATGCAAGAAGACAAATCCACACCAAAACGTCCGTAGTTCTCGGTACACAATATAACTGTTTATACCGTAATATGGTTAGAACGCCCTCTAACGGGGAATAAGTGAAATAAATGTCGACTCGATTCAAGTTTTCTGTTAACCCAGATATGACAATATCAAAAGGCACCGCTACGAAAATATTCCAATATGCGGTTCAGGGAACCTGTATGAAACGAGTCTTTGTACTCTAACACAGAGTATGGCATTAGTAAAAATAGAAAATATACGGTTTCGTTTGGATTTAAATCTGTCTCCTGCCATCACCCGATAGCGCTATTTCTAGGTTTACCTGTTGTCAAGGAGGCTATGCAAGAAGACAAATCCACACCAAAACGTCCGTAGTTCTCGGTACAAAATATAACTGTTTATACCGTAATATGGTTAGAACGCCCTCTAACGGGGAATAAGTGAAATGAATGTCGACTCGATTTAAGTTTTCTGTTAACCCAGATATGACAATATCAAAAGGCACCTCTAGGAAAATATTCCAATATGCGATTCAGAGAACCTGTATGAAACGAGTCTTTGTACTCTAATACAGAGTATGGCATTAGTAAAAATAGAAAATATACGGTTTTGTTTGAATTAAATCTGTCTCCTGCCATCCCCCGATAGCGCTATTTCTAGGTCTACCTGTTATCAAGGAGGTTATGCAAGAAGACAAATTCACACCAAAACGTCCGTAGATCTCAGTACAAAATATAACTATTTATACCGTAGTATAGTTAGAACGCCCTCTAACGGGGAATAAGTGAAATGAATGTCGATTCGATTCAATTTTTCTGTTAATCCAGATATGGCAATATTAAAAGGCACCGCTAGGAAAATATTCCAATATGCGGTTAAGAGAACCTGTATGAAACGAGTCTTTGTAATCTAATACAGAGTATGGCATTAGTAAAAATAGAAAATATACGGTTTCGTTTGGATTCAAATCTGTCCCCTGCCATCTTCCGATAGAGCTATTTCTAGGTTTACGTGTTATCAAGGAGGCTATGCAAGAAGACAAATTCACACCAAGACGTCCCTAGATCTCGGTACAAAATATAACTATTTATACCGTAGTATGGTTAGAACGCCCTCTAACGGGGAATAAGTGAAATGAATGTCGATTCGATTCAACTTTTCTGTTAACCCAGATATGACAATATCAAACGGCACCGCTAATAATATGCGGTTGAAAAAACCTGTATGAAACGGGTCTTTGTTCTCTAATGCAGAGTAGGGCATTAGTAAAAATAGAACATATACGGTTTTGTTTGGATTAAATCTGTCTCCTGCCATCCCCTGATAGCGCTATTTCTAGGTCTACTTGTTATCAAGGAGGCTATGCAAGAAGACAAATTCACACCAAAATATCCGTAGATCTCAGTACAAAATATAACTGTTTATACCGTAGTATAGTTAGAACGCCCTCTAACGGGGAATAAGTGAAATGAATGTCGACTCGATTCAAGTTTTCTGTTAACCCAGATATGACAATATCAAAAGGCACCGCTAGGAAAATATTCCAATATGCTGTTCAGAGAACCTGTATGAAACGAGTCTTTGTACTCTAATACAGAGTATGGCATTAGTAAAAATAGAAAATATACGGTTTCGTTTGGATTTAAATCTGTCTCCTGCCATCCCCCGATACCGCTATTTCTAGGTCTACCTGTTATCAAGGAGGCTATGCAATTATTTAGATATTTTAATTATTATAATTAGATACTTATTCAATGTAGAACCAGGAAACCTATAATGAAGGAGCATAAAAATAGGTATTGTCATCATTTAAAACGATTAAAATAGTTACTACTGAACAAAACTTCTTGTGTAAGTGCCGACTCCCAATCGGAGGTTGAATATCATCATCACTATCTTTATCTACAGCTGTTCTGGAGAGTTCTAATGAGCTGTGTTTAAACCAGCTCCTTAATTTTTTTAACCATACCACTCTCCTTCTTCGTATACTCCTTGCTCCTCTTGTCATTTCCTGTATTATCAATCTCAGCATAACTTTATGTCATCAACCATCTAGTTAATAGTAAACGGGATAATTAAAAAAATATGCTTGCACTTGACATAATATATTGACATTAAGGTTGATGTCAATGAAAGATTGACATCAACCTTAATGTCAATACATTGTCAATGTAAAATATATTATGTCAAGTACAAGCATCTTTTTTTAATTATCCCGTTTACTATTAACTCGATGGACGAGTTAATAATAAACGGGATAATTATATTTAAATTAATTAATTATATTTAAATTTAAGTTAATTATATTTAAACTACAGTCGGAAAAATGAAAGAATACCCATGAACTATGAACGATCACATCAATCACTTATTTTGTATTTGCTGCCTTGTTCTATAACGAACGTTTGTTATTTATAGAAAAAGACAGCAAATACAAAATAAGTGATTGATGTGATCGTTCATGGGTATTCTTTCATTTTTTCGACTGTATATAAATTTCATTGACTTTAGACAAGCCTTTGACTAGATTAACAGATAAAAAATGTGGGAAATAGTAAAGATATGGAATTCCATTAAAATACATAAGAATTATCAAAATTTTCTATGAAAATTATACCGCACAAATCATGCCCAATGGGAAATTCACAGAACCAATCAACATCGACAGTGGAGTCAGACAAGGGTGTATTTTATCTCCAACCATATTCTTGATCTTAATCGACTGGGTCATGAAGAAAGCAACGAAAAATAAAACAGGAATTAAATGGAATGATTTCGCTCAGCTTGAAGATATAGAATATAGACTCTGAGGATGATATATGTCTAGTGTCCGAAAAAAGACTACATATGCAGAAAAAAAACAGAAAAGGTGACAAAAGAAGCAAGAAAAATAGGATTAGAGATTAACACAAGAAAAACGAAACTTATGAAGATAAATGCGGAAAGAGAAATGGGGATATTCATTGAAGGAGAAGAAGTAGAAAATGTACAGAAGTTTTGCTATCTGGGTAGCATAATTGACGCTTGCGGTGGAATAGAAGTGGAAATTAATGGAAGGATAACTAAAGCCCAGAATGCGTTCTATATGCTGAAGAAAACATGGGAGTCCAATAGATTAACAGCCAAAACCAAAATCAGGAGATTTAATATAAAATGTAAAGAGAATTTTGCTATATGCAGCAGAAACTTGGAAATTAGAGAAAAAGACTATACAAAAGTTTCAAACATTTGTAAATAGATGCCTTTATTAGACGATTATTGCAAATATATTGGCCAAATCGGATAAGTAACAAGGAACTTTGGAGAAAAACCGATAGCCTAAACAATAAATAGACGCAAATGGAAGTTTATTGGACACACATTAAGGAAAAATGAAGGTGATATAACCAAACAAGCCCTGGATTACCAATCAACTGGAAAAGGAAAACAAGGCAGAACAATTACATCCTGGAAAAGAAATATTACCAGAGAGCTAGAAGACAATGGGTTAACATGGAAAGAGGTGAAAGCCCTGGCCAGAAACAGAGATGAAAGGAGAGGGGACTGTAGAGGCTCTTTGTTCCAAATGGAATCAAGAGGAGTAAAGTAAGTAGTAAGGTTGATGTCATATGTTGACCAATTTGTAGTTTCTAGGACTAGATTAACAACTTTGGCGGTATTACGTCGCCTTGTCTAACTAGTCTCTTAATAGGGAATTTGTATTTTCGTCTAGTTGTACTATCATAGTTGGGTTTTCATATACAGTATGTATGTCCCTGTAAGTTGTATCCATATGGAAAACTTTTTTATTATTAATTTTACGAAAAAAAGTTATTCTTTATAAAAAGCTCTGCATGGTCCAAAATCTAAGATTTAACCATCAAATATCAAATTTTTTTAATATTATACGAGGTATGTCAAAAAGTTTGAATTTCACTCAAGAGTAAAGTAGCTTTATTTTTCGTAATATTGGAAATTGCTATTATAAAAAGTTGTTTGTAATTAAAAACTATATTCTAATATGCACTTACATCCTTCTAATTGAATTTTTTTTTTTGAAAAATGGATAACTATCATTATTTTTTCAGTTATTTCAATTCTGATAACTCTTTTATTATTAATTTTACGAAAAAAAGTGATTCTTGATAAAAAGTTCTAAATGGTCTAAAACTTAAAATACAACCATATTATATCAAATTTTATCAATTTTATATGAGGTATGTCAAAAAGATAAATTTAGATCAAAAGTAAAGTACCTTTATAGTTCAGAATATTTCAATTAGAAGGATGTAATTACATACTGAAACATAGTTTTTAATTCTAAATAACTTTTCATAATAACAATTTTCGATATTGTGAAAAATAAACGTATTTTACTCTTGAGCGAGCGAAATTCATATTTTTTGACATACCTCGTATAAAATTGATAAAATTTGACATAAGATGGTTGTATTTTAGATTTTAGACCATGCAAAACTTTTTATTAAGTATCACTTTTTTCGTAAAATTAATAATAAAAGAGTTATCTGAATTAAAATAACTGAAAATAATGTTGTTCTGAAGCTATTTCCTTGTGGCATTTTTATGATTAATTATTGATATGGGAAATAAGCCACAATTAAAATGAAAAAAGTAATTTTATTAACGTTTCGACGCCCAAATCGGGTGCCGTTGTCAAAATACAAAATATTACTGATATATAAATAGTAATATTTTGTATTTTGACAACGGCACCCGATTTGGGCGTCGAAACGTTAATAAAATTATTTTTTTCATTTTAATTGTGGCTTATTTCCCATATAAATAATTAATCACTGAAAATAATGTTAGTTATCCATAATTTTTCAAAAAAAAAAAAATTCAATTACAAGAATGTAATTTTATACTAGAATACAGTTTTTAATTCCAAACAACTTTTCATAATAGCAATTTTCAATATTGTGAAAAATAAAGCTACTTTACTCTTGAGTGAAATTCAAACTTTTTGACATACCTCGTATAATATTCAAAAAATTTGATATTTGATGCTTAAATCTTAGGTTTTGGATCATGCAGAACTTTTTATAAAGAATAACTTTTTTTCGTAAAATTAATAATAAAAAAGTTTTCCATATGGATACAACTTACAGGGACATACTGTATATTATTAGTATGGTATAGTTATTAGACCCAAACCCAGACATCCAAAGTGAAAGTTATCCTCCAACACCAAATTGTTCTATATGGTCCACATAATCTTCAGAAAAAAGTCACACCATTTTGAGCGTCGGGTTTGGGGGGGGGGGGAGGGGGGAGAAATCTGCAAATTCGTAGTTTTTTAGGTTTTTCGTCAATATTTCTAAAACTAAGCGGTTTAGCATGAACAACCCTCTACACAAAATTGTTCTACATTAAATTTGACATAAAAAAGGCCCTATGCATAACCCTTCTAAACTGAACGGTTCCAAAGTTACGGAGGTAGTATAGTATAATTGGTCCAAAAAAAGGCCTAACCCAGACATCCAAAGTAAAAGTTTTCCTTCAACACCAAATTGTTCTATATGATCCACATATAGTTCAGTAAACAGTTACACCATTTTGAGCGTCCGGTTTGGGGGGAAGATGGGGGAGAAGTCGGTAAATTAGTAGTTTTTTTAAGTTTTTCGTCAATATTTCTAAAACTATGCTTTAGCGTAAGGAAAGTTCTATAGAAAAATTTTCTACATAAAATTTAAAACAAAAAAGGTTCATACATAATGGTTATAAAATCAACGGTTCCAGAGTTACGGAGGGTAAAAGTGGAGGTTTTCGATACTTTTTATATTTACCGATCTCTCCCCCTCTCCCCCCCCAAACCCGATGCTCGTGACTTTTTTCTGAACATTATGTGGACCATATAGAACAATTTGGTGTTGGAGGATAACTTTCTCTTTGGATGTCTGGGTTTTTGGTATAGTTATAATATCATATATTTATATTGCCCAAAAAATATAAAAGTATCGAAAACCTCGACTTTTCACCCTCCGTAACTCTGGAACCGTTGATTTTATAACAGTTATGTATAGAACATTTCTTGTTTTAAATTTCATGTAGAAGATTTTTGTATATAACATTGTTTACGCTAAAGCATAGTTTTAGAAATACTGACAAAAAACGTAAAAAAACTACTAATTTGCCGGCTTCACTCCCATCTCCCTCCCAAACCAGACGCTCAAAATGGTGTAACTTTTTACTAACAATATGTGGACCATATAGAACATTTTGGTGTTGGAGGAAAACTTTTACTTTGGATGTTTGGGTTAGGCCTTTTTTTGGACCAGTTATACTATACTACCTCCGTAACTGTGGAACCATTCATTTTAGAAAGATTATGCATAGGGCCTTTTTTATTTTAAATTTAATGTAGAATAATTTTGTATAGAAGGTTGTTCATGCTAAACCGCATAGTTTTAGAGATATTGGCGAAAAACTTAAAAAACTACGAATTTACCGATTTCTTCCCCCTCTCCCCCCCAAACCCGACGCTCAAAATGGTGTGACTTTTTTCTGGACATTGTGTGGACCATATATAACAATTTGGTGTTGAAGGATAACTTTCACTTTGGACGTCTGGGTTATGCCATCTTTTGGATCAACTATACCTACTATACTATATGTTTTAGTTGCCTCTATCTCCAAACTATTCTACAATTAATATTAACTTTTTCTATGTCTCATATCTTTACACTGTCAAATGCCTTTTGTCAAATGCAAGAAATACGGGTTTTTGATATTCATTTGCATAATTATCCATTTTGTATACTTCTCCTTTTTCGTCTTATATACTTCTTTTAATTTCTAAAGATTTTGATATCTCTTTGTTAGCTGCACCATTATTGGTTCAATAATCCTTGTATTATACCAAAGTCACTCCTGTTCAGTTTTCTCTTTTTTTTATTAGTTTTTTAACATCTAAAATTTAGATGGCGTGTTCTCAAAAGCTGATAGCTGATACAATTTATTTTTTTTTTACTATTTTTTTAATAGTGCTCTAATAACATCGACGATAAAACTATAAGTTTATTATTTTTGATTTCAACTGTTTTGGCATTTGATGATGTTTATTGATATCCTTAAGAATGTTTGCTGTCTGAAAATCTGGTTTTCTAAGCAAACTCTCGACCCTTGGTGGGTGGTCTGTCTTAAATTTGTTTGAGGTTTGACGTCTGAGGTCTGTATCATTAATTAGAACTACCAAGCACTTTTAATAAGTTCAAAACCGTGTTATTAAATGTCCAAAAGCTGTTAGTAATTTAAAATTTGACAGGTCCAATGGAGATTATAATATTATGATTTATTAAAAAGTGATTTCAAATATGTTGAAGAAAATAAATGATTTTATATAATTAGTCCCATGACTCGTTTATACATGGTGTAACAAAAATACAGGTCATAAATTTAATCACATATTCTGGGACCCAAAATAGTACGATTGAACCTAACTTACCTTAGTACAAATGTGCACATAAAAAAAGTTACAGCCCTTTGAAGTTACAAAATAAAAATCGATTTTTTCCAATATATCGAAAAGTATTAGGGATCTTTTATTGAAAATAGACATGTGGTATTCTTATGGTAGTAGTATCTTAAGAAAAAATTATAGTGAAATTTTGACACCCCATAAAAAATTTATGGGGGTTTTGTTCCTTTAAACCCCCCCCAGACTTTTGTGTACGTTCCAATTTAATTATTATTGTAGTACCATTAGCTAAACACAATATTTTAAAAACTTTTTTGCCTCTTAGTATTTTTCCAAAAGTCAGTTTTTATCGAGATATTTTGAATATTTTTCAAATCCACCACATATTTGTATATGACTAAGTACGATTATGGAGACTTGGTAATAATATTATGAACATTTATTTATGATTTACATTTTTAGGTATATTTTGAACCATATTAAAAAAGAAGTAATATTTCGATAAAAAGGGCCTTCTCGAAAAAATACAAAGACGCAAAAAAGTTTTAAAAACACTGTGTTTAACTAATGGTACCGCAGTAAAAGTTTAATTGGAACATACACAAACATTTGGGGGGTTTAAAGGAACAAAACCCCCATAAAATTTTTATGTAAACATATTAAAAAAGAAGCCGCAACTCGATAAAAACTGCCTTATCGAAAAAATACTAAGAGGCAAAAAAGTTATAGAAATATTGAATTTAACTAATGGTACCACAATAATAATTTAATTGGAACGTACACAAAAGTTTGGGGGGGTTTAAGGGAACAAAACGCCCATAAAATTTTTATGGGGTGCACAAACTTCACTATAATTTTTTTAAGATGTTCCTGCCATAAGAATGCCACATGTCCATTTTCAATAAAAAATCTCTAATAGTTTTCGATATATTCGAAAAAATCGATTTTTATTTTGTAACTTCAAAGGGCTGTAACTTTTTTTATGTGCATATTTGTACTAAGGTAAATTAGGTTCATTCGAACTATTTTTGGTCTCAGAATATGTGATTTAATTTATGCCCTGTATTTTCGTTACACCCTGTATATTATTACACAAATACACTGAATTAAATACTGAAATACTGATTACTGAAATAATGTGCTCTATAATACTTTCCCCATTCAAAATCTGCAAGTTCAGTGATATTTTGTGTCTGTTGAACTAGTTTTGTGTCTAGTATTTTCGCTCATTCTTTATTTTCCACTTCTTTTTTTAAGTTTACTCCCCTTTAGATGATCTGTCTTATTCGTTTTCGACAGAATGGATTGTTCCATCTATTTTCAAGTTATGTTTAAAGAATTTCGTCAACCTATCTTTTAGTATTGTTTTATCATCTGAACCAAATTTCAAAACAGCGCTATTATCAGATTATTCTTTATTCGTTCATTATACAGTGCGCTGGAATAAGTGTTACCCCTCTTATTAACTTATTATTTATTCTTAGCACATAAGCAAAACGCTCGGACAGGTCGATTTTTAAAATAATCATAGTATATTATAGCATCAACGTTTCGAACTTTACGCGATCCCTCTTCAGGTGACAGGCATAGCTTTGATTTTTTTAAATGGGAAAGTACATCATGTAACACCTCTTTTAAAAGCTTTTGAAATATCGATTACAAAAATGTATAATACTTTAATCCTGTTTGAGAGCATAGGCGCAAAATTTTGGTCGAATTCTTTCTAAATGCAATCATTTTTTTTTGAATACTGAAAAAGCTAATAAATATTTTTGAAAAATTTAAACGCAGAATGAAATATTACAGTATTATCGATGGTCGAAAGTCCCTGAGAATTCCTGTAATGTTTATTTTAATAAGTCACAGGGGTGAAAAAAAAAACAGAAAATTTAGTCTGATTTTTAATTTCAAATATATCATTTAAAACAAACTTTTTGTTTATTCTAAGGGACTGTCAGCCCTCGGTAATAATGTATTCTGCATTTAAATTTTTCAAATATACTTATTAGTTTTCTCAGGATTCGAAAAAAATTAATGCGTTTAAAAAGATTTCGACCGAAATTTTGCGCCTACGCTCTCAAAAAGAATTAATATACATTTTTGTTATCAGTATT
Organism: Diabrotica virgifera virgifera; assembly: GCF_917563875.1. NCBI lineage: Eukaryota > Metazoa > Arthropoda > Insecta > Coleoptera > Chrysomelidae > Diabrotica > Diabrotica virgifera. Next base: position 6,003,781 of record NC_065450.1, read on the forward strand.
TCAAAAGCTTTTAAATGAGTTGTTAGATGATGCAATTTCCCATTTAAAAAAATCAAAGTTATGTCTGTCACCTGAAGAGGGATCGCGTAAAGTTCGAAACATTGATGCTATAATATACTATGATTATTTTAAAAATTGACCTGTTCGAGCGTTTTGCTTATGTGCTAAGAATAAATACGTTAATAAGAGGGGTAACACTTATTCCAGCGCACTGTATAAATAAGCTGTCTTCTCTATTGCTTATATATTTTATTTCTTATTTGAATCTAGTCTCCTTTTTATTTCATTTACTTCTTTATTGTATTTCTCTTGCCCCTCCATAAACTCTCATTTCATTGAGCATTGTTAGTTTTTGAGTTACATTGTCTACAGCGTTTAAAAAAAGCAGTTTTGAGGAAAACGCGTTTAAAGTATTGTCAATTTTTATTTTCAATTTAATTTACAAAAGATATTGAGAAACGCTGTTGACCGTTGATCACTACGTTCAAGCGCGCTGGCGCGAACCTGCTGCATAGCGGGTCGAAAGCGAATGTAGGAATAGTCAACACTATCTCCCTACCTCCCTACCTTCGACTCGCTTTGCAGTAAGTTCAACGTAAGTAACGGTCAACAGCTGTTCTCATTCTCTTTTGTAAATTACTCAAAATTGATTTGATTCATAAACATATTCCGATGTGCATCACTTTACGATTTGACAGACAAAAAAGAAATTGAAAATAAAAGTAGATAATACTTTAAACGAGTTTTCCTCAAAACTGCTATTTTCAAAGGCGGTAGACATTGTAATTCAAAAACTACTCTGCTGGAATTTTGTATATATTTTCTTTAGACATTCTTTGAGGTAACGCTGTCGAGATATTTTTTGTTTTATGCTTATTTTTTGTATACAAATAAGTGATGTGGATTTTCACACATTTTTGCAAAAAAAAACGTTGTTTTGATTTCTGAGTGATATCAAAAGTCAAAAGTCGATAAAACTAAAAAACTTAACGGCGTTACCTCCAGAAACTCATAAGCTAATAAAATCTTTTTGAATTTTTTTTTTACCATGATCCAACGATGAGTTCTGATGTTCACCGCAAAATTCATTGTTTTTTGGGGTGTCTTTAAAAATTTGCCACCGTTTGCTTATTTTTCAATATTTTTCCGTGATTTTTTTAAATAATCTTTGCATTGTACTGAATATGCTTGTTTAATTTAAAAATAAAATAATTCTACCATACTTTCAAAAAATATGTACTTGAAATGTTGATTTCAAACCCTACGCCCCCCTTACGGATAGCTACGACTAGGGGTCGCCAACTTCTTGAAATTTTCAAGATCTTGTCTTGATCTTGTCTTGATTTCAAGACAAGATCAAGACAAGAAGTTATTTCAGATTTCAAGACAAGACAAGAACTTTTATAGCAATACCAAGATTTCTTGTCAAGAAAACAAGAAATCTTGAAATCTTGACTAATAATGAAAACTCTAAAACGTATTTATTTGTGAAAAAGATAACATTATTTTAACATAACATATTTTAATTTATTGAACACTTTTTTTGCTAAAACGATTTACAAAAATGTAAATTAAAAATAATAATTAATGATCCGTACCTAATCTTGTTGAAAATAAAATTGCAAACTAGATTTTATTTTAAATAACAAATTTAGCACATTGTTAAATCGGAATTGACCAGTGGCGGCTGGTCTGTAAGTGAAGGGGGAGGTCATATCCGGTGGTTCAAGATTTTTTTGGAAAAACAAGACCTACAAATCCCATTTTAAATAATTTCTTATTCCATCATCTGTATTGGTTTCTTATAACTTATTTTGCAATATGTTATTTAAATTTAAGCTGATCTTTATTTGACAAGTAAATATGAAATAAGTAAAAGGAACAAGTCTTCATTACTAATTGTCAAATAAATCAGATAAATAGTATGATATAATATGTAATTATAACAGCCAGAATATCAACAAACTACTTAAACTCAAAACCTAAAATAAATAAAAACTTACATTTTTATGCGGATTTAAAAAGTAAATCGATTCTTCTGGCATTAGATTTTGCGAAATGATCGATCACTTGCTCGTTGAAATTTGTGATCGTTCGAATACCTACCGAACAACAACGAAAACGATACCTACGGTCTACGGTCAATGACCACGATTTAGTACCAACTTGCATATAAGTGCGTATTTTTGTGAACGTTCGGATTCAAAGTGCTGTATTCTCACAGTGAGGTCAAATAAATTTCTTGACCATCGTGAATGTTCGTATTTAGCTGTTTAAAAGTAATATTGCGGTAGTTTCAGTCAAAGATAAATTTGGCTATTCGGTACCGTCAAACAGCTCGTATTTCATGTTTATTTATCGGTAATCTTTTGGCGGCATCTTTGTCGCTATATTTTAAAACAACAAAATGACTGAAAAGTCAATACAATAAAAGCAAAATTTAACTTTGAACGATACTTTGTATTCCGAACATTTTTAATACAGAAAATTTTCTTTTTTTTAAGGAAATAATTACATTATAATCGTTTGATTGTACAATTATTACAGGGAGGTCATTGACCAATCGACCTAAAGGGATAACCGCCACTGGAATTGACAAGCCATGAATTAAAGCAGATAATACTTCTTATGGAGTCAACACCTTGACACCAAGGAGCAGATTTCTTGGCTTTGTTATTGTTAAAGCTGCTCTTGAAAATAGCATTTCCGCAGGTACAGATGTTGCTGGCGTTCCGAGAAAATCCTTGGCCATTTTCGATAATGATGTCTTCTCCACCAATCAAGTATATTCTCAGACCAGTATATTCTGACCTAGGCTCATTTGTATATTTTTCAATTTTATACTTCCAACTTTGTAAGTTATCATTGTCAGCGTTCTTAAATAGGTAAGTAATATCTAAATCAAATTGCAGAGCTGGGTAGTATCCGGATACTTCTGTATCCGGATACAATATCCGGATACTTTTTATGTATCCGAAAGCTGTATCCGGATACTTTTTAAATTTTGTATCCGGTATCCGTATCCGTGATCAAATTTTAAAGTATCCGGCATCCGGATACTTTTTTTAATATTCGGATACTTTTAAATAATTATCGCCCGCCGATAATGCACCTAACGTAGGCACAACACTGCCATTCCTTCAATCCAGATGTGTCTAATATGTTAATTCCCATTTTTCGTACTCGTCACCGTTATAATATATTTATTATTATATAGCTAATGGAGCTTTGTTTTTACCTAATCAGTTGTTTTTACCTTAAATACTCGTTTTGCAAACATTTTAAATTTGGAATGGGAAGATCCAATTATAGCTGCAGTTCTTCTTCCTAAATTTCAGCTTAAGTGGAACAATGTCGTAATAAATCCAAAAAAAAACTATAGAAGATATAAAAACATGCATTATAACTGTCGCCAAAACAAAAATGGAATTGGAAAGTTGCAATGAATCAGATGAAAGTGGAGATCAAAATTTGGATGACTTTTTTGATTTTAGCAATTTTTGAGACCAGCAAATGGACAACAGCTGTACTATTAATTATACACAGGATGAACAGGGTTCCAGCATCAATAATAAAACTTCAAAAGTACAGTTGGAGTTGCTAAGATATTTGGAGGACAAAAGAACCAATTTGAACATCTTAAGAGTAAACAGTAGCAATCAACAGGTGGCAACAAAATATAACTTCGGGATATAGTATCATAAACTTTGGCAACAGTGGTAATCTTTGACATTTTCTAAGATTAATATTTTGACAATATCATAGTCGCGCTAAATGGAAGTAATAGAAAACGATTTTATTATTAATAAATACATATTTATGGAAATAACATAAAATGGGTGAAAATTTTATGTTAAGATAGGTATTTAGAAAGGTATGTGCATGAAATATCTAATAATAAAACAATAATAAATAATCATTTTTTGTTGTGAAGCGAAACAAATTTCGATTTTCGCATAATTTTGGCACGGTTTTTAATGGACTTTTTCTTGGAAGGTTTCACTTTATTTTTTGTTTGATTTACTTTTTCCATTTTGTTAAACTATTGATAATATTTTAAGAATAAAAAATCCTCCTAAAACTTTATATACTCGCATTAGAATTCGAAATATTTTTACGTAAAATATACTTACCTACCTACATATAACTAAAACTCACACTTAACAACAATCTATTCTTTCAAAGAGGCCAACAACTTATACAACAACAAATATAATAATAAATTAACTATCAATAAACACTTCTTTCCTCTGAAACAACAATAACGAATTCTTAAATTAACACACTACTGCACTGAACAGATATAGATAAAGATGACAGAACAGATTAGAGAAAATCTAACGCAGGTTTGTCAAAATGACAGTGATAATTTCTCTATGTTGCCTAATTATTTATTTAGTTATAATATGTTCGATTTCTTATTAGAAATAAAAAATTTTAGTAGTTCCAAGATTACAGAAAATCTAGGCATGGGATAAAAAAGATTATTTGAAGAAAGTTTATTATTTTTTTCTTCTTAATGGCGGTACAGGCTCCTTTTTTCAATATTTTATTTAGTTACAGAGTAATTTCCACGTACTAACATACTTCTGAAATTGGGCTCTGTACCGCCATTCTTTATTATATTACGAATATGTGTGCCAAATATCTCGACAAAATATTTAAAATTAGAGCCGCAATCTTGGAACACGTTTGTGGCTACCTGTTGATCGCTACTGTAGCCTCTTAAATGAATACCCAATCTTAAAATGGGTGTCAATAAAGTACAACACATGCTTACCTTCGTCAGCACCAGTTGAAAGACTTTTCTCTTTTGCAACTATGGTTGATACGCCTAAAAGAAGAGCTTTAAGCGATGAACACTTTGAGGTATTGGTACTTACAAAGGCAAATTCAAAGGCACTTCACTTCTGACTTCGTCAGCAATTGGAATACTTTCTGTATTAGAACGTTTTTATTTTAATTTAATGTTTCCTTATAAGTTTATGTTATAGTTTTATTATTCATAAGCAATAAACAATTTTTTGAGTACTTTCTGATTTCTTTCTCCATCATTTAATGTATTTTTATTATTATATATTACATTAAAAATACATGCACATCACATAGTTCTAATACTAATAATTTATGTCCTTCTTAAAAAAAGTATCCTTCAAAGTATCCTAGGAAGTATCCGAAAAAAATATCCGGATACTTGTATCCGAATACATTTTTAAATGAACGTATTCGTACTTTTTAAAAAGTATCCGGATACATTTTGAGTATCCGTATCCGGTATCCGGATACTTTTTTTCAATATCCGACCCAACTCTGTCAAATTGGTTATCTTCTTTACTCAGACTAAGTGCTGGCTCTGGTATTGGATTCTGTAGATCATTCTGGGATTTATTAAAATAGTAAGCTTTAAATATTTCTTCAAATTTTTGTACTGTCTCTGATTGTAGAAGCTTTCTCCAAGATGAAGAGGAAAATGCCTCTACTTTATGCGGAGGATCCAAAATAAGAACTATACACTATACAGTATATCTAATTAGTTTTGTTATAGTGTTTCAGTATTTTATCTCTCGCAGCTTGAATGAAGTAAATTAACTACTCGTCGGTAGTGTCTCTATCAATTTAATTATCAGTAGTAATTGCACAAGAGCTCTAAAATTATTGAATTTTTCTCGAGTGACACTTTGACAGTTTTAATTTATCAAATTTTTTTAATATGTCAAAGTGTCACGAGGGCAAAAATTCTATATTAATTTTAGACATCGAGTGCAATTTGTTGCGATTATTTCATGAATAAAACTGTTCAAAACCAAAATTTTATTGTAATTTATTTATGTAAGTACAAATTAGTACTGTTAAACACACAGTTGATATAAAATATTTTACGGTTGAAAGTCATCACTTTTATAATTTTTAAAACATTAATTGTCGTTAATGTCACTGAATGTCTTTTTCGTAGCAACGAATGGCATCTGACGTAATATACTTGACGACGGGATATTATCAAAAATTATCACCTTAATTTGCATTTCTGTAGCTTTCAATTGGCCAGAATCTCCTATGAATGAATGAGCCCAATATTTCCAGTTTGTCTAAAAGTAAGTTTACTCCAATTACCACCAATGGGAGTGTGCAATATTTTTCCCCTTCGAGCATTCGAGTATTGAAGAAAGTGTTTTAAACCTTCTCAGATACTGACAAAATTTACTGATCAGAACCCATTCTTTATCTAATATTTTGCATTTATTTAGATTTTCGATCGGGACTCCTCCCAGTGGCCGTGTTAGCACGCAACGCAATAAAAAGGTCGCCGGGAATCACCGGACCGGGTAATCAAGAAATTTCAAGATCTTGAAATTTCTTGAGTCAAGACAAGATATAAAATGTCAAGAAAACGTCAAGACAAGATTTTTTAAATGTCTTGATTTTTTCTTAAGACAAGACAAGAAGTTGTTGTCAAGACAAGAATTCTTGTCTTGTCGAATGACAAGATTTTGATAGGAAATCCATGCAAGTAATATTTATCTATGTGTGAAATTTAATATGAATGTGGATGTGCATGTTTGTTACGTTGATTTTGAGAAAGCTTTTGACAAAGTAAAACATGAAAAATTAGTCCAAATTCTAAAGACAAAAAACATAGACAAAAGGGACTTACGGATAATAAAAAACCTTTACTGGAATCAAAGAGCACAAATTGTAATGCATTAATGCATTAATGTAATTTTTGAAGAAGCATTGCTATCTCAAAGTGAAGGAATAATAATTAACGGAAGATCTATTAACAACAGAAGATATGCAGATGACACCGTGATTATGGCAAGCTCTGCTAAACAACTCCAACTATGTACTACTAAACAAAACAAACAATTTCTGTGAAGAATATGGACTAAAAATAAATATAAAAAAGACCAAATACATGATAATAACTAAGAAAACAAACATACAAGCAAGCATACATTTGGGAAATGTACCGGAAGAAAGGGTTAATAAATACAAATACCTAGGAACCTGGATTTCAGAGAAAAATGATCAAACAACAGAAATAAGGACCAGGATAGAAATAGCAAGAAATGCGTTTGTAAAAATGAAAACAGTTCTCTGCAACAAAGACCTTAGCTTAGAACTGAGAGTAAGAGCTTTGAGATGCTACGTGTTCTCGATACTACAATATGGACTTGAAAGCTGGACATTAAAGCAAGAATATATAAATAAGCTACAGTCATTTGAAATGTGGTGTTACAGAAGGATACTTAGAATAGCATGGACACAGAGGAAAACGAACACGGAAGTATTGCGAGAAATGGGTAAAGAATGCGAAGTAATAAACACAATAAAAATAAGAAAGTTACAATATCTTGGACAAGTAATGAGGGGACCGCGATATGAAATGCTAAGACTGATAATACAGGGAAAGATAAGAGGCGGAAGGAGTATAGGAAGAAGGAGAGTGTCATGGTTAAAAAATTTAAGTGACTGGTTTAGATGCAGTTCTGTAGAACTCTTTAGAGCAGCGGTGGATAGAGTGAAGATAGTGATGATGATATCCAACCTCCGATTAGGAGACGGCACTTGAAGAAGAAGAAGAAATTTAATAAAAAAAATGTTTCATCCGGAAAGCCGATGGCTGAAGGTCGACTTAGATTCGGATCCCGTACTAGTGGCTTAGGGGTCACAATAAAATAATCGAAAATAACAGAAAAATGTGTACCCCTTTAATCAAAGATTGACCTGTCGCTGGGGGTTTCAAAAATGTTGTCGTAGTTCCTGATAATGCCTCTGTTTCGTTTTCGTCCGGCTACCTTGTAGTATCGTAGGGAACCCAAGCACGGATTTTGCGCGTAACTCGAGTGCTTCAGAAAATCACATGGGGAGAACCCTTGTACCCTGTAATTAATGTACCCCTACCATATATACATATCGTCGGTGATGTGACAATACCTCCTATCTGCTTTTTCATGAATTTTGTAAGAGAGACTCAAACTTTTTTTAGGGTAATTTTCTGTTTTCATATGTAAGATTTAACATGTTTGTTAGTAAATAAAAAGTTGAATGTACTACAAAATAAGTCAAAAAAATCATAATATGCAAACAGGAGGTGACCCTAAAAAAAGTTTGAAGTCTCTGTTACAAAATTCATGAAAAAGCAGATAGAAGGTATTGTCACATCACCGATGATATATGGACTCAATACACTTCGTAAAAAAACTATCCTTAGGAAAACTTGAAAATGTTAGATTAAGACAAGGTAGGTTAAGTACATGAGGAGCAGTGTATATTCAGCAGAAAGCAGAGAGCAGAAATGGGCGAGTCACAAAGTTTCACAAAAAAAGCGAATATTTCGCGAAAGGAACATCAAATCAAAAAACTTAAAAATACGTGTTTAGTATGTTTTAAAAATCTATCGAATGATACCAAACACGACAACCACGGAGGTGTGGTGGTGGTAACTTTAAAATCTTAAATAGGTATTACCTCCATTTTTTATTGCAGATTTGCATTCTTTGCGTAAAAATAAGTAACTTTTATTAGAGACATTTTTTAGAATTATCGATAGATGACCCTATTAGAAACAAAAACCATTTTTGAACCCACTATAATGGTAAACAACTATTTTTGGTTTTAGGACCTAATATTCACAACCCAATACGTCCCCACGACGCTTTAGTAACTGCAGATTAGGAATCCAAGCCTCCCCTACTATTATAAATATTTCAATAATTTTTAATATAATTAACTCTTCACTATTTTCAAAAGATCTATATAACCCGGTCTATATAGACATTTGAAATAACAAAAATTGCCGAAAGCCAAATTTTGGTGGAGAGCTAGGGTTTACCATAACAAATAAAGTTTTGAAAATCCCCATCGATCCCATGTGTGCAACAAAAGTTATTCGGGGTCAAATGTCAAAATTTGAGATTTTTTGGATTTTTCTAGAAAACGGTAAGTTTTATCAAAAAAAAAAACTTCAAAATAAAGTTACAGATCTTAAAATTCTCTATAAAAATAGTTGTTACAATTTTTTTCCTAAGAGTTGCCATTCCTGAGATATTGCGATTCTAAGAGTCACATTATACATGATATTCACACGTTTCCACACCACCTGTAAGTTAGTGTACTCGGCGCGTTTTTTTACCGTGGTTTCCCCTGTGGCCTACTCTACTGATGGTTTTGACAATTTTAGGATAATTTAACGAAACAATACCGGTCAAGTTCTAGATATTACCTTATTATTGATATTGATTATTGATATTGCTGTTGATTATTGGGTTATCTATTGTTTTGATTTCTTTAGATATTTTAATCAGATTCACATTCTTGAAAGTCTACTTCAACAGTCAAGTCTTTTTCGATTTCTTCTTCCTCTTCCTCTTGCTGGATGTTCAAAAATTGTTCAAATGTGACTGAGTTATTGGTCTCTTCATTACAATCACAGGAATCTTCCTCTGTTGTACTCAACTGGGAATTTGAGCAAGACTGACCTTGGCAATTGGTACACGCTGGAGAACACAGCAACCCGACTTTTTTACATCCACATTTGGCACTACAACCTTTTTTGCAATTGCAAAAAATAGTGTTAAGGAGTTTTTCTGGAGCAGGTGGGAGTAAGGTTTTAATCGGTTTCAGAGTATTATCTATTAATTTCCAACCCCAGTCTTCTGGATCCAGTTTATTGCCTATCCATGTTTGAACTTGATAATATACTCGATACAAGTGTTGAATAGGAGATGCTGATGTTGGAGGAAGACATGATAGTTGTACTTGTTTCTTGTTTCGCGTATTTTTTACAAAAGTTAAGTATCGGTATTTATCAAGACAACTAATTTTTTTGGAGCTCCATAAACCGCAAGAAGAAAGCGAATTCCTTCCGTAATTATTGTTTGCGGTGTGGAATCAAGTTCTGTAAAAACTTTACCGCAGTCTGTCCACTCTTTTTTTTTCGAATAATTTAAGTACTGACGTTTTGCCCCTTCTGTACATTGCTAACGTAGTGTCGCAGCCGATTATTGCATGTAAAAATAAAATGTACTTTTGGCATTTGGGATAAGCAGATAATCTTTTCGAAGAATAAATTTATTTTTCTCAGTTTCTTCATTGGCTCCATTGCCACAAAATAAACAGTATTTTTTAAAACAAAAATTTGATTCACTTACTCGCGTTCTAGTATGAGATGGACTTACTTTTGAAGTACTAGCGTTGATTGATAAATACGGAAGTTTATCAGTCAACGGTACTAGTCTGTTCCTCCCCACGTTGTCTTTTCACTGTAGCGATTGAAGTTTTCCGGGTGTATGATTTTCTGCAATGCACGTGTATTGTAACGGATTTGTTAGTTCTTAAATACTCAGTAAACTCATCACCTCTCGCAACACTAGCCTCGATTAAATTTGGCATTCCATCAACCACAACTGTTTTATCTTCACTTAAAAGTTTATTACAAATAAAGCAAATCCGAGACATTTTAAAAAAATATAAAATAATACAAATAACGGTAACGGCACTAAATGGTAGACGCTTGTAATAAGTACTTAAATTCACTTGAACTGAACCTTTAGCACTAAAAGAAACAGGTATATTATGAACAAGACCTACGGACAATACTGTAGCCATTGTTTAGAATAGACAATCTGTTCTTTTTTAAACAATGATATAGCCAAATTGGTACATGGAACGTCCAGGGACTGATCCAAAACCCTGGAAAGTTACACATAATTGAAAAAGAAATGGCAGACCACAATCTTTCGGTACTGGGACTCTCTGAAACTCACGGGAGAGGTAAAGGGCATTTTAAAACAACTGCTGGCAACGTCGTCTATTTTTCAGGCCCAGATAACAAAAGTACAAATAGAGTCGCAATAATTGTACCCTCTAAACTTAACGACTGCGTTATTGGATATAATACTATTGATGATAGGATAATATCCCTTAAAATGAGAATATCCACCAATACCCTACACCTTGTCCAGGTATACGCTCCTACAACAGCTGCACAAGAAGAAGACATCAACAGGTTCTATGTCTAGAAGAAACTGTTCGCGCTATTCTGAATCGTGAACTCATCATAATTTTAGGAGATTTTAATCTAATGAAAATATTGAAGGAGTGCTGGGCAAAAATGGACTGGGACAGAGAAATGAGAATGGCGACCGTCTAGTGGAGTTCTGTGTAGAACAACATCTTACAATTACAAACACGTTATATCAACATCATCCACGGAGATTATACACATGGCGCAGCCCAGATGGACGAACAAGGAATCAACTAGAGTACATCCTAATAAGATCAAGATAGAAGTCGTCAACCATCAACTGTAAAACATATCCTGGCGCAGACTGTGGAAGCGATCATCAACTCCTGGTATTGAACGTTCGACTTCGTTTTAAAGTTCCCAAAAGAGGACCCCAGAGAAAAGTCATGTCTCTAAATCCATCAAGGATCAATGACTTCCAACACAACCTAGAAGAAGCTCTCTCTTTAGACCAAGTAGATAGTGACCCTGAGAGTACTTGGATTTATTTCAGGGATAAGGTAATCGAGGCTGCAAAAGACTGTGAGGCAGCGGTTTCCACTGGACGTAAGCCATGGACATCCGATAATACGTAGACTGTGATTCAACGCAGAAAAGAACAAAAAACTAGACACGGAACAAACGATGAATACAGAGCGTTATCGAAAGAAATCAAAAAACAGTGCCGTAAAGACAAAGCTGATTACATCTCTCAAATATGCAGAGATGTAGAGAGGAACATGGCTGTCGAAATGAACCGACAAATTTATTCCAGAAGATCAAACTAATTACCAGAGAATTTAAACCTCAAACGTGGTCTGTAATAGATAAGGAAGGTAATCTAAAGATCGATACTGACGAAATATTGGAAACATGGCGAAACTACTGTGACGAGCTATATAAAAATAACGAGGTATCAGCACAAAATCAGTGGCCTTCTGACTACCCTAGAGAACCTACTGTCTTACTCGCTGAAGTCAAAGATGCAATTAAATCACTAAAGAGAAATAAATCCCCAGGCATTGATTCAATACCATGTGAAATACTACAGTTACTAGGTGACAAAGGACTGACTACATATCATCCATTCTATCTGTGTCGCTGTTTGGAATTCAGAAAAATGGCCATCTGATTGGTGCACCTCAATTTATATCCCGCTACACAAAAAGGGAACTACTACCAGATGTGAAAACTACCGCACACAGTCACTAATAACACATGCTAGTAAAATCTTGTTGCGTATCATCAAAAACAGATTAAAAACCTATCTACATTACCAAATACCTCAAGAACAAGCGGGATTTGTAAAGGGTAAAGGTACAAGGGAACAAATCCTGAACCTGAGACAACTTATTGAAAAGTCTAGAGAATTTCAAGTACCTATGATTATATGCTTCGTTGACTACCAAAAGGCATTTGATTGTGTAAGCTGGATAAATCTGTGGTTAATTTTAATAGAAATGGGCGCACCAATGCACCTGGTGACACTTATTAAAAATCTGTACCAGTCTAATATAGCGACAGTACGACTAGATCAGAAGTTCTCAAACCAATTCAAGACCGAGAGAGGTGTTAGACAAGGATGCGTGTTGTCACCTGACTTATTTAACATTTATGGTGAACATGTAATGAGGATGGTTTTAGAAGGATGGGCCGGTGGAGTAACAGTAGCCGGTAGGAAAATCTCCAATTTGAGATTTGCTGATGACACTACACTTATAGCAGCAAATGAGCAAGAAATGTTTGATCTTCTGCGAAGAGTTGAGCACGAAAGCAATAAAGTTGGTCTGAAAATCAATAAAGCTAAGACAAAAATAATGGTGGTCGACAGATTCGACACTATTCAACTGACTAACATGTTACAGGAATACCAGATAGTAAACACCTTTGTCTATCTCGGGTCTAGTATAACTAACGATGGCAACTGTGAAGCAGAAGTTCGGAGACGTATTGGTATGGCAAAAAATGCGATGAGTCGCCTAACTAAAGTTTGGAAAGACAGATCTATCTCTCAAAATATCAAGATGAGACTGGTGAATGCCCTTGTATTCTCAATATTTCTATACGGAGCAGAGACTTGGACTCTTCGCGCATGCGAGCGCCAAAAAATTGATGCTTTTGGGATGTGGTGCTGGAGAAGAATGCTGTGCATACCATGGACAGCTCATAGGACAAACGTTTCCATTATAAACCAACTCAATATTAAAAAAAGGCTGTCCACAATATGTCTGCAACGAATTCTGCAATTCTTTGGTCACGTGGTTCGCAGAGGTGACGACAGTTTGGAGAGATTAATCGTTTCTGGAAACGTTCCGGGGAGAAGATCAAGAGGACGATCACCACCTAGATGGTCCGACCAAATAAAGAATTCAGCTGCAAACTCATTCTGCGAAGCTCTTAGAGCAGCTGAAGATAGAGACCAACGGAGAAACATTGTTAGGAATATTGGAAGAAATCACGATCCTTAGTAATGGGGAAACGACAAGAGAGAGAGAGAGAGAGAGAGAGAGAGAGAGAGAGAGAGAGAGAGAGATAGCCAAATGTTTTTCAAGACCACGTGGATAGAGGAAATTCAGTTTGGGACTGATTTTATTTTGAAAAAAATTTTCAGAATAGTATAATATATTATAATGTAATTATAAAACAGACACAAATAGGCATTTATACTTGTCGTAAGTGCCTGATTATACGTGGCTTATAATATGTGCATATCATGTATAATGTAACTTTTAAAATCGCGATATCTCAGGAATAGTAACTCTTAGGAAAAAAACGTAAGGACTATTTTTGTAGACAATGTTAAGATCTACAACTTTGGTTTGAGGTTTTTTTTTGATAAAACTTACCGTTTTCGAGAAAAATCCAAAAAATCACAAATTTTGACCTTTGACCCCGAATAACTTTTGTTGCACACATGGGATCGATCGGGATTTTTAAAACTTTATTTGTTATGTTAAACCCTAGCTCTCTACCAAAATTTGGCTTTCTGGCAATTTTTGTTATTTGCCAACTATTTTGATGTCTAAGTTGACCGGATTAATAGTTCTATAGCGTATATATTTTTAATCATCATAATAAAACTAAAAACAAACACGTATGTCATTTATCTCAAACTTCGCAAGACTTAACGGTTAACGGTTTTCTATTTGTCGTGATTCACTACGCAAAAAACTTAACTAATAAATGCATAAAAAAATTCACTTTACTGTACGTGCTGTGACATAAATGTTAATTAAAACAGTAAGCAATCCAAACATTCGACCTAATCACTACCTACACAAATTACTCATTGTTTAGGTGTATCGATCAAAAACGGTTAAAGATAAAAAAGTATTAAAAAAATTGGGTTCATTACTCTCATAGGTACGTTTTTTATGGAACGAAAAATTGAACGTACTCATTTTGTAACTGTAGATTATTAATTATGTACTTTAGAAAGGAATTACAACTTTAACGGTGTTTTATTGTTTCACATGGTCAATGGACCTCTAAATATGAAAAAACCGCGGAGTGCTACCATTTAAAGGGGTGCGTTTTTGGGAAGGGGTGAAATAGTCCCTAGGCACAGAGTCAATTAGGGTGAGTTCTATGCACTTTTGCTACAAACATGTCTACAGAAAAATTGTTCCAGATTAAATTTACTATCAAAATATCACATTTTAAAGTCAAAAATATTTTTTTTTCAAAAATATATTTTGTTTCACTGAAAAAAAACTTCCACCATTCCTTTTTAAAATGACGTTTGGTAGAAGTCTTTAGGATTTACAGTTTCCGAAATATGATTTTTCAAAGTTAGCCACTCACAGCGATTTTGGGTAATTTTTCTTGTTATTTCGCAAACATTGTTCTGTAACTTTTTTCTACGCAGCTTTAGGTGCTTGCAATGATACATATAATAGGACTATTTGCCCATTACTGTAATTTATTATATAACTTGTACATTATTGTAAAATTTTGCAGGACTATTTTATGCTTTTTCAAAATATGATATATTTATTTTACACATGCAATATGTCCCACTAAGTTGGAACCATATGGAAAACTTTTTTATTATTAACTTTATGAAAAAATCTATTGTTTATAAAATGCTCTGTATGTCTAAACCCTAAGATGCAATCGTCAGATATAAAATTTTATCAATAGTATACGAGATATGTTAAAACATATGAATATCGCTCAATAGTAAAGTACCTTTATATTTCGCATTATCGAAAAGTGTTTTGGAATTAAAAATTATATTATAACATGCAATTATATTCTTCTAATTGAAAAAAATTTAAAAAAATTCAAAATTTTCTCAAATTACGGATACCTTTGGATATCCCACGGATCATCATCATTCTCTTTGCCTTATCCCTATGCGGGGTCGGCTTCCCTAATTGCATTTCTCCACACAATTCTATCTTAGGTAATATCAATGTTAATCCCCTTTACCAACATGTCCTGCCTTACCGTCTCCCCCAGGTATTCTTTGGTCTTCCTCTCCTACTTCTTCCAGGAATAACCTTCAGCTATCCTTCGAATTGGGTGATTAACGTCTCGAAGTTGAATATGACCAAACCATCTTAACCTATGCTCTCTCATTTTGGCATCAATTGGTGCCACCCCTAGACCTCCCCTAATATATTCATTTCTAATTTTATCCTTCTTTGTCACTCCACTCATCCATCTAAGCATTCTCATGTCCGTTACATGCATTCGTTGTTCCTCTTTCTTTTTCACTGCCCAACATTCAGTTTCGTACATCATAGCCAGTCTTATGGCTGTTTTATAGAATTTTCCCTTCAGATTCATTGGAATTTTTCTGTCACACAACACACCACTCGCTTCTTTCCACTTCATCCATCCAGCCTTAATTCTACTGCATGCATCTCCATCTATTTTTCCATTACTCTGTAATACCTATCCTAGGCACTAAAAACTATTGCTTTTCACAATCATTTCACCATCCAAAGATACCATTTTATTTGTAGTAACTCCATATTTAAATGAACATTCCAAATATCTACTCTGTTTTTGTCCTACTAAGAATAGAATAGAATAGAAATATGCTTTATTGTCACTGAAAATTATACAATTTTATGGACAAAGCTTAACATAGATTCACGAAAAAGATATACATAACAATAACAATAACAAATACAATTTTATAAAATTAGATAAATCGTCAATAAAAAAAATATATAAACAAGTTAAAAAAAAAGTGAAGTAAAAAAACAAAAACCAATATATTGCAAAATTACTATAAATTGCAAAATTGAACCTACAACATAATATAATAAAACACAAACAAAGGAACTAATAAGTTTAAGCTGCTGTATGTGACACCCAAATATAGATAAATACACTTTAGTTACTTGTACATTACTGTGATTTCTTAGTTAGTCATTAAGAAACTCTTCTACTGAATAATATGGTCTTTTAGATAAATGAGCTTTTGTCATTTTACGGAACTTGAGAAAGGATGTTGCAGATTTAAGTTGTAAAGGGAGATGGTTGTATAGTTTTTTTGCGGAATATAGTATAGATTTCTTTACTAACTCAGAAGACGGGATCGGTAAATAGACATCAAAAGTTGAATTTCTGGTGGAGTAGTCATGATGAGGCCTTGCTGGAAAGACATGCATGTGTTTACGAATTAAGCAAACAGTTTCTAAAATATACAAAGATGGAAGGGTTAAAATTTCGTGATCTTTAAAGTAACTTCTGCAATGGGTTGTTCTTCTGAGGCCAAACAGATATCTTATTGCTCTTTTTTGTAATTTGAAAATAACATCAAATTGGGCAGCTGTACTAGACCCCCAAAAAGGAAGACCATATCGAAGATGAGACTCGAATAAAGAAAAATATGTTATTTTAGAAGATGCTAAATTGAGTTCCTTCGAAACAGATCTTATGGCATACCAGGCCGAGGCGAGTTTCTTACTTAACAAATCGATATGAAGGGACCATTTGAGGTTGCTGTCTAAAAGAATACCAAGAAATTTTACAGAATCAACGGTAGAGATCTGGCTGCTATTCACAAGCAGGGGTTGAAGAGCACCTTTATATGATAATGCTACCGTTTTATCCACGTTAAAGGAGAGTAAATTAGAGTCAGACCAGGTTTTTATCGTAAGAAGATCAGAAGCTATAGTTGCATGAAGAGTTGCAATAGTTGAGTTGCTCCAAGTGATACTGGTATCATCAGCAAAAAGAAAAATTTTTCCATCGATTTTTAAATTAGTGATGTCATTTATAAAGATCAGGAAAAGTAGAGGACCCAATACTGAACCTTGTGGTACTCCACATATAATGTTTTTGAGACTAGAGTCAGTATCATTTGCTCTAACCAATTGTTTCCTATTATCTAAGTAAGATTTAAACCAATTCAAAGAAATACCTCGAATTCCATAGTAATTAAGTTTTTTAATCAAAATGTTATGATTTACACAATCAAAAGCTTTGGAATAGTCACAGAAGTTTTAAACCTTTTTCCTCCAGAGCTTGTCTCCACTGTTCCAGTTTTTGTTCTAAGTCTCTTTCACTATTTACTATTAACACTATTTGGATATCCCACGGATATCTTGTTGAAATAATCCTAGAATTTTTTACAATACACCCTTTTAAAGCAAAGAAAATGAGCTTTCTTTTTTATATACCTATATTTTTATATACCTAAATGTACAAGAAAAAAAAAGTTATAATGAGAAATTTAAAAATAATCGTAAAACATATCAAAAATTGTTAAAAGTATAAAATTTTAAAAAACTATATCTTGCTTAAAAACATCCATACAGCCTTCTACAATAGACCATTTTAAAGGAAATCAGGTTAAAGTAAGGCTTCAATTACTATGCCTAAGCATTGCATATACCTAAAGATGCGTAGAAAAAAGTTACAGAACAATGTTTGCGAAATAACAAGGAAAATGGCCCAAAATCGCTGTGAGTGGCGAACTTTGAAAAATCATATTTCGGAAACCATAAATCCTATAGACTTTTACCAAAAGTCATTTTAAAGAGCAAGATGAAAGTTTTTTTTTTTGCTTATCGTCACCCTTATTAGCAAAACTCGTAACTCGAAAACGATAAATTGTTCAGGAGACGCATGACGCAAAAAAAACGTTCTATATTTAGGTGGAGTAACAGGTTTTGGTTAAAAAACTTGTGTGTGTGTGTGTGTGTGTGTGTGTGTGTGTGTGTGTGCTTGTTTTTGGCTTGGATGCAAGTCCATTTGCCACAGGTTTTTTTATGTCATAATTATCAAGATAATTATGTACGATAATAAAATAAATTCATATTATAAACATTTATAAATATATATTATTACTTTTGAGAAAACTAACTAGCAGATTTA
This sequence comes from Diabrotica virgifera virgifera, assembly GCF_917563875.1. Classification (NCBI taxonomy): domain Eukaryota; kingdom Metazoa; phylum Arthropoda; class Insecta; order Coleoptera; family Chrysomelidae; genus Diabrotica; species Diabrotica virgifera. The sequence continues at coordinate 6,022,124 of NC_065450.1, forward strand.
ATATGTTCATATCAGTGGTACAGACAACATTATGGATATGGTAAGGTGGTAAATAATTCTTTTGAATAAGTGATTGTATTAGAATTTTTGTATTTAAGTTATAATTAATGCAATTAAAAAATATATGATTTAAGTCTCCGAAAGACCCACAGCTACATAATGCATTTTGTGTTATACCTAATTTGGATAAGTGAGCAGGAAATTTGCCATGGTTTGTTTTAATACGAAATAAGCAGGCGGAAAATAATTTAGAGTGTGTGTGCATTAATTTAAAATAAGAAGAACCTGGCAATTTTGGATGAATACTAAAGTATGGGTTGAATGATGAATTTGCTAGAATAATATATTGATTTTCCCATTGCGACTGGATGTTAAATTGTATAATATTTTTGTTATCTCTTTCAGTAATTATATTACAGAATTCTCCCTCTGTAATTGCAAGTTTAGCCAATTGATCAGCTTTTTCATTACCCATTATCCCTATATGTCCTTTTACCCAAACAAAAGTTACATCAATATTTTGAAGGTATTTTTTAATGTCGCATAATATTGGACATTTTAGCGTCTCGAATTTGGTACTTTCAATAGACATCAATGAAGATTGAGAATCTGACACAATAACTGCTTTTTCAATATTTTTTGATATTAACCAACTTATGGCTTTTTGAATAGCAAATAATTCTGCAGTGTATGTACTGCTATATTTTGGGAGCTGATACAATAATGATTGGTTGGCGGTTTGAATAAAAACGGCACAACCGACGCCATCTATCGTCCTAGATCCATCAGTGTAAAGAGTAGTTATGTCTTTGTCTACAAAATCTTCTAGTACGGAATTTAGTATTGCTTTGTTGATTTGTTTGGACTCTGTATACTTCGGTATTATGACTCTATGTTTTTTAATTAATTGCATATAATTTATGTTAAACATTGGTAGTTTTTTATAATTGCCGTAAGTAACGGAAAGGTGTTTGGTATCAATAACAGCTTCTGCTAGTGGTGGAATGTTTTTAATTTTCCAATATTTATTGGTTAGGTCTTCGATTGCTAATTTGTTTAACTTATCTATCATTGTAGACTCCCGAGTTTTTAGTTTAATAATATATTTTTGGGCAAGCAGTTGTCTACGGAACCGTAATGGTTGTTCATTACATTCAGCTAATATAGCATTCACAGGTGTTGATTTCAATGCCCCCATACAAGTCCTAAGACATTTGTACTGGAGTCTATCAATATATAATAGATTTGTGTTACTCGCGGATCCGTAGAGACAACATCCGTAATCCATAATAGATCGTATATAGGCTCTGTAAAACATAACTGCAATATCTGGAGTGGCGCCCCATTTACAATTTGTGACATATCTTAATAAATTAAAACCTTTGTCACATTTACTTTTGACGTACTGTATATGTTTAGTCCATAATAATTTAGTATCTAGAATTATGCCCAAATATTTATATTCATTTACCACTGCTATGGTACGCCCACACAAGGCTAGGTTCCTCGGCGAGCGCAGCCTGTGCCTGGTAAAGAAGAGAACTGAGCATTTTACTGTTGATAATGTCATACCAGTATTGTCAGTCCACTTAATTGCAGTTTGCATCATGGTTTCCAAAGCCCCCACACAACCATCATAGGTTTGTTGGATGGAATATATACAGATATCGTCCGCAAATTGAATGCAGTGAATTCCGTGAATTTTGTTAACCAAGGAGTGTATATCAGCTGAATATATATTAAAAAGTGTAGGACTTAATATATAGAACCCTGAGGTATACCTTGATAGACACTTCTGGGGCCATGTAATACGTTATTATGATCCCTAATGTAAATATTGCGCGAGTGATAAATCTGCACTATAGCATGAGAAGCATTATTACTGAGACCAATATTTATCATTTTATTTTTTAGTAAATTTAAATCCACGGAGTCATATGCACCTTTTATATCTAGAAATAGACTAACTAAATATTTATTTTCTGAGAGTGTCATCTGAATATCATTAAGGCTATGGGTACATAATTCGCAAATATTGTACGTGTATCCCTACTTTATCTGTCTTTACACGGCAAATTACGTGTAGTAAAATTCAAACTGGTATGGATATGTAAACATTACTAGAATGTCATTCTACTTGAAAATGTCATCATTAATTTAAAGAGATGGCTTTTGAATGTTCTTGGATAACTGTTATTTTTATAATTGCAAATTATTAATTCAGTGAATAAATGTGATAATTTTTTCACTAACTATGTATTCAGTGATTGTAATAATTTATTTGTACAACAAAAACTAATACTCAATCGAGAAAAGAGGAAAAGTGTTAAAGTGATTTTTTAATAATATATTGTTACGGAACGCTTACAATTTTGAACATCTTTAACAACAAAATACTTGGATCACAGAATATATTATCCTGACGTAATCTCTGCTTGGATCTTCCACAAATAATACACAATAAATAACTTTTTATTAAGTTCACTTCTTAAATCAATTATTTATCAAATACACTATATATCAATAATATTTAATCAATATTTCAAAATATTCCCGATGCAATGTCAAATATTTAAAATTGTCACTGATTGTCAGTGTCTGACTGACAATATATGCTGGCAATGTTATATTCGGCTGAGTGCGTTGTAAGACAAAGATATATTTGGAAAATATTACCACGGCATTGTGTTCATTTTTTTCGAATCCTGAAAAAACCAATAAATATTTTTGAAAAATTTAAACGCAGAATTAAAGACTAAATGATTACCGAGGGCCGAAAGTCCCTCAGAATAAATAAAAAGTTTATTTTGAATGAGATATTTGACATTAAAAATCACACTAAATTTTCTCTTAGTTTTTCACCCCTGTAACTTATTAAAATAAACATTATAGAAGTTCTCAGGGACTTTCAGCCCTCGCTAATAACGTAATCTTTCATTCTGCGTTTAAATTTTTCAAAAATACTTATTAGTTTTCTCAGGATTCGAAAAAAATGAATCCCCATTTGAATAGCATTGCAGCCGAAAATACGTACCGATCCTCTTAAGTAAATGGGTAACTGCATCTAAACTACTACAACCCCTACGAAAACCATATTGATTTTGAGGCAATAAGGCATTTCGTTCAACAAACCACTCAACACGTGTTTTGATCATTCTTTCAAAAGTTTTTGTTAGACAAGACATAAGGGATATAGGACGATAAGAAGTTGCCATATTCTTATCTTTTTTCGGTTTTAAAATGAGACAAATAGTTATTTCTTTTAGTTGGTTAATATAATTTGCATTAACCCACCAATCATTATATATTTCCAACAAGATATTTTTAGCTTCACTTGATAGATTATTAATTATTTCGTATGTAATGAAATCTTTTCCAGGGGCCGTACTCGGCCCATTTTTTATTGCAGCTTCCAATTCTATGATATCAAACGGGTTTTCAATTTCATATATTCTTTGATCTGTATGAAAGTTATTAAGAATGTTCGGACCAAGACTTGGAGATATTATATCGAAAATTTGATTGATAATGGATTCTGAAATAGGTGGTTTTTTTAAAAAAGAATTTTTATTTGAAATTTTTTTTGCAAAGGACCAAATTTTCGATATTGGTGTATTTTTATTCAATCCATTAACAAATTTTATCCAACTGCCCTGTTGTTTTGTCTTAAACAATCTTTTCGTCTTGGCCTGAACATGTTTAAGGTTGATGTAGTTATGAAAGTTTGACAATTGATTGTAATCAATCAATGCCGATTTTCGTTCTGAAACCATTCGGGTACATTCTTCGTCCCACCAAATTGGTTTTTTGTGATTAATTACTTTGCAGGTACGAGATTTTATAGAATTAGAAGCTGCAATATTTATAGCATTTGTAAGTAATTCAAAATTATTATTTTGTTTTTTATCTTCCCTATTGCTTATTATATATTCATTTACCAGGTTTTGAAAAAGCTGCCAATCGGCAGTAGATTCAATCCATTTCCTAGTTAAGTTAGGAGAAGGAGAATGTTGGTCTCTACCTACAGAAATAACAATTGGAAAATGTAAGGTACCGAAATCATCATCTAATGGGTTCCATTCACATTGGCTTATTAAGCTTCCGGAGGCAAGAGTAAGGTCTATAGCTGATGGTCTTTCATTAGGACGACTTAGTTTAGTTGGCCTACCATCATTTAATATAGTTAATTTAATCTCTTCGATTGCATCTGACAACTTGTTCCCTTGTGTACTGTTTAGTGCGGATCCCCAATTGGTGTGATGGGCATTGAAATCACCACATATCAATGCATCACCATGTAGTTGTGAAAATATTGATAACCAATCATTTGTAGTAGCCTTTACGTTAGGAGGTTTGTAAATACAAACCAGAGAAATTTTGAAAGTATTAAGTTTTATTCCGCAAAGTTCAATATCACTGTTATAATTTTTTATTAAATTTAACTCAGAAAAACATAAGTTGTCTTTAATAAGTATACCAACCCCTCCGTAACCATCTTGTCTATCCACATGAACAAAATTAAATCCACTAAGAGAAAAAGTTCTTTTCTTGGATAACCAAGTCTCATTTAAAATAATAATATCAAATGATAAGCTAGAAGAATTTAAGAAATATTGTAAGTTAGCTTTATTTTTAATAATTGAGTTACAATTCCATTGAAGTATATGTAACATTTTAACTATAGTTATCGTCTTCGCTATCACTAATTGATATTGAGTTTAATATGTATTTTACTTCGTTTTGTGTTTCATAAAACAATTGTTTATTTGGTACCGTCATTTCAAATTTTTTGAAAATATTTTCAAAGATTTTGGGTATTTTCTCTAAAATTCCTAGTTGAAGTTTTTCTTTATATTGTTGAAATTCGTCTCTATAAGGATTGGGTAAAATGGTTTTAGAAGTAGATGGTCGGGTAATTGCTTTAGGTGTGAAAGTAGGTGCATTTTTAACTTCTATGGGTGAGTTAGCTTTACGCTTTTTAGGAAAATGATGTACTGGCTTAGGTACCCAATTTTTAGCAGTTGAATTACTATCCTCATTATGTTGAAGAGAAGGAAAATTTTCTTGATTGTTCAATAAATCGTATCCATTATTAATTACTATTTTAGAATAAGTTGGATTTTTTTCTAGTGTTTCTGCTTCTTTGAAGGTTATATTTTTTTCTGACAATATTTTTTTAATATTGTATTGAGTTTGATATTTTGGACAATTTTTTGAAATAGATTGATGTCCAGTTTTATTACAATGAATGCAGAATTATACATTATTACACTGAAAATTCTCGTCGCTATGCTCTTGGCTGCATCTCTTACATTTAAAGTTTGTACTCCTGCAGTACTTTGCCGTGTGTCCAAATCTAAAGCATTTGAAACATTGAACTACCGGATAAATATACGGCTCTACCGTAAAACGAACCAAATTAATTTTTACTGTTTGCGGTAGGCTGTTTCCTAAAAAGTTAACTATAATCATTTGCCTAGGAACTAACTGTACTTCTTTATCTGAATCAATAATTTTGCGCTTCATTCTCTTTACTTCAACAACTTTCCTGTCGCTTTCAATGTGTTCCAATAGATATTTTTCGTCAAAGAATGTATCCACTTGGCGTATAATGGCTCTTTTGTGGTTGAAAAAAAGAGGAATGTACGCTATTAATTTATTTGAATTTATTATTTCATGACCAATAATTGAATTAGCAACATTAAAACTTTTAAAAATAATTTTAACTTTGTCCTTCCCTACATTTTTAATATCTAAAACGTCATTTTTAAATGTATTATTATTAAAAAGTTAGAAACCCAATATGACCGCTGACAAACGGTTTGTTTTTTCTTTTGGTTCTACAGTAACATAATAGGGGCCAGTATCATTTTCTGAATATTTGTTATCCAAATTATATTTACCTATGTCATTTTCCTCAATAATCATATCATCTGGGGGTTTATTACCCCCATCAGATGTAACGCTCATTGGAAAATAAATATATTAAAATCTCTTACCTTTATACAGTTTGTTAAAACTATAATCTAAATATACAACCTTAATCGTAAAACTAATTACACTAAAAACTTATCACTAATTGCTATGCGGAGCAGGTATTCGATATGTTTACTGTTCAGAGATCCGAACTAGAATGGTTAAAAAACTTAATTACCTACTTAATTTGGTTAAAAAAAGAATTAGTTTACAAACAGATACCACATATATTCACAAATTGAGTAAAAATGGAGTTACGAGGTTTGATAATTAGGGTGACGATATATCTATATCCCCGTGGAAAACAGTTATAAGGCAAAAAACAAAATTGCTTTGTTTCGTGTTTTTTTTTGCTTTACTTTAATATATTTTTGTAAAAAAAAATATTTTTCACTTTAAAAGATGAAATTTCGATAGTTAATTTAATCTGGAACAATTTTTCTGTAGACTTATTTGCACCAAAAGTGCATAGAATTCACCTTTTTGTACCCTGTGCATAGGGACTAATTATTCACCCATTTCTCAAAAACGCACCCATTTAAATGGTAGCACTCCGCGGTTTTTTCATATTTAGAGGACCATTTACCATATAAATCAATAAAACTCCATTAATGTCGTAGTTCTTCTCTAAAGTACATAATCAATAGCGTATTATCTCTACCTACTCAAATTACTCATTGTTTATATTAGGTGTATCGATCAAAAACGGTTAAAGATAAAAAATTATTAAAAAAAATTGGGTTCATTACTCTCAGTACCTACGTTTTTTATGGAACGAAAAATTGAACGTACTCACATTTTGTAACTGTAACAGACATTTGAATTAAAAGAACAATACACCCGGGCTTTAGTCGGTGGAACCGAGCAGATCATAGAAATGTTTAAATAATTTCGGTTATTATAACTGTAGAACATTTATGTCTTATGATGTAGGGGAAGGTGGGGGAATACCGCGCGCGGGGGAATACCGCGCACCATGTTTCTCGCTCTCTGAGAATTATTATAAAATTTCGGCTAGTGCTGATCTCTAGCGGTCGACCAACCAACGGTTGTTTTTGAGTTTGTGTAAATCTATGGTGTTTTAGCCTTTGTTTAACCATAATTTATCGTACATTAATTGCCCCACTTTTTTTATATTTATTATTGTTTCTAAAATATACGTGAGGGGTAATACCGCGCGGTTTTTACCCGTGTTGAGTTATGTGGTAAAATATTTGTAATAATTTATTTTTTTTATTTTTTTACTTTACATAGATTTTGTTGATTAATGGCTTTTATTTGTGCCTTTTTTAGCTTATTTTATTAATCTTTATTTTCTATATTACCAATAATAGTTTGTCAAGTTTTTTGCGCAGTTTTAATTAAAGGTTTAAGTTTTTTGTTTGTTTGAAAAATTTGTTTAAACAGTTTGCAAATACTTGTTGCTTTTATAATACGAATTTACATAAATATCATAGAATCTATCATAAATTCTTAACGCACGATATTACCCCACTCTGTGCACGAAATTACCCCACGGGGTGGGGAATATCGCGCAAATGCACTAGTGTAGAAAAAATATTATTATTATTAAACTGTTTGAATAGAACGAAATTGAGCATAGCCAATTTTTGGCCAATACCATACTCAACAGGCCAATGCAAATTTTATTTTCAAAATCAGTTTTAGTTGCTTGTAATCACCTTTTCCGCTTAAGGGCGCGGTATTCTCCCACCTTCCCCTAATATTGCACAAGAGCGGTATAAAAATATTTAGTTTGCAGGATAAAACAGGCTTTGATTGTGTAAGTGTAAATATATAAATATTTTAAATATATACATAATATACAGTATGTCTTTTTTTTTCATATTTTTGGAGGTGGGTGGGAAATCTTCTTAAGATACCGGTCTTATGCCTGGTTATGTGGGATTCCCTCGCCGCCGCTGAGATGGCTGCATATCTGCGACACTGCATCCACCTCACGTCTCATTAAATATCTACAATGTTACATTTATATACATACACAGTTCGACTTAATTGCCACATATACACACACATACATATATAATATACACATATATACACACGTATATTTCTTTATGGGCGTAGTTGTCTTCCTTCAGTCTCCTTGGATTGGAGCGTTTGTCTCACGAACGCATGGGTCCTTGCCCACGTACCTTCATCCTCACACAGAGGACTCACAGAGTCAAAACGAACACCATTCCTTCTCTCCAATTGTATTCTATCCACACTCCATCTTGCACACTCCAACAACGTATGTGACACTGTGTCGACCAAATCACAGTAAGGGCAGTTTTCTGTAGCCGCTTTCTTGAACCTGAAGAGATACGAACGGAAACAACCGTGACCGGTGAGCACCTGCGACAGGAAATAGTCCAAGCGCCGGTGCCCACATTCGAGCCACGTCTTCAGGTCCGGTATAAGTGATTCGGTCCACTGCGCCACATCCACAATTGCCTCCCATTCACTTTGCCACATCCGTATGGATATGGCTCTCTCCTCGCGTCTTACACTCTCAGTCGGACCGTTGTCCCTAGTACGATAAAATAAACGGGCCTCTCGGAAGCCAAGATGTGAGAGGGTACGCAGCCGGTGATGGCCCACAATGCTGCCGAAGACACAGTTCTGTAGGCGCTTGCCACACGTAAGAGACTTGCTCTGTCTGTGCGCGTCAAGAGCCTCCGGTAGGACGATATTTCTACCGCCTCACTCCAGACTGGGGCCGCGTAAAGAAGAACAGACTGTACCACACCGTGCAAAGCCCTCCTCCTTTCAGATTTGGGCCCGCCAATGTTGGGCATTATCCACTCCAACGCGGCCGCTCTCTGCGTGGCCGTGCGCGTCACCACCCGCAGGTGCTCGCCTCAGCTCCCATTCGTGTGGAGAGTCACTCCCAGATACTTAACACACTTTTTCGGGATGATCTCTGCTTCGCCGCACTCAAATATCACGTTCTCGCGTTTCCGTGGTCCCTTGAGGATCACGGCCTCGGTCTTCTCCCCAGCGAGTTGCAGACCGCGCTGACTCATCCAATCTACCGCGAGATCACATGCACTCTGTGCTTTGTACAGAAGTTCATCCGTATCCCGCGCTACCACCAACAACGCAAGATCATCCGCGAACGCGAAAGGAGTAACCCCCTCACCGTATTCGAGACGCAAGACCCCGTCATATACAGTATGTCTGCTTAAGTTAGAACTTATCTATCTGACTTATTTTGTTTTATTTTCATTACTACTAAATAATATAGTCCAGGGCGGATCTGTTTTGAGATGGACGTTGAGAGGTGACTCTAATTTTTTTGCAGAAATTGCTTGGAATTAACCCATATAATAATAATTGAGTTATCCTCCCACCCAGAAAGGTCCGGAACATTGTTTAAATAATAAAAATGTCAAAAAATTAAGGAAAAATTCGATATTTTATCTTGGTTTTTTGATTATAACTTTAAAAGTAATCACTTCCGAGAAAAGTTGCACTAAAATAAAAGTTGCGTAATTAAATTTCCTACAATATAAGATTGGTTAAAAATTTCAAAATTGTTACCCTTGTTGCAAAATAACAATAATTGCGAAAAAAACGTAAAAAAACAAGTATTCGCATTTTACGTTTTTCAACCATTTATGCTAGTTAGGACCTTTTAGGACCTTAGGACTAAATTTAGTTAAAATCGGTTCAATAGATTTTGCAAAATAAATTTTGCAATCCAGCTTTCGCAAAAAACATTTATTTTTTCAAAATGTTGCAAGACTGAAAATAAAGCAGATAGCAAGTTAATTTTTTTACAAGTAGAAAAATACTGTACCTTTTATTTGCAATTTGCAAAATTAAAATCGGTTAACTACCACGGCGCCAGGAATTTTTTTAAATTTGGTGCTACACGCAGGACAGCGGTGTTCAATTCACACAAATTGATTTCCACCAAAATTTCTTCCAATCTTTATCTAATATATTATTTTCTTACTTTATATTTTGTTGTATGTTCATATTTTAATTCTACAAAAATCAAACTAATTTGATTATTGTTTGTGAAAAATTGTTTAAACAATTGCATATGTTTAAATATAATACACTTTTATTTTCTAAGTTAACATATATGAACAAAGAAAGTTTTTGCTAAAAAAGTGTTATTTCAAAGGACAGAGTATGTATTTTTATTTTGCAGTAAACAAATTTATTTATTTATTTCGAAATGTACGAAAAATTAAAATTTATCAATCATTATCAAAGGTCATTGGAATGCCCAATCCGAGCTAACGCTGTCCTGCGCGTAGCACCAAAAATTCAGGTTTATTTAAAAAAAAATCCTGACGCCGTGGTAGTTAACCGATTTTAATTTTGCAAATTGCAAATGAAAGGTACAGTATTTTTTTATACGTAAAAAATTTAACTTGCTGTCTGCTTTATATTCAGTGCTGCAACATTTTGAAATAATAATTTTTTTTTGGCGAAAGCTGGATTGCAAAATTTATTTTACAAAATCTATTAAACCGATCTTAATGAAATTTACCGTATTCTTTTATCATATGATAAAGTTTTTCTGAGTGAAATATGAAGGTCCTAAGTGTAGCATAAATGGTTGAAAAACGTAAAATGCGATTACTTGTTTTTTCAACAACAACAACTTTTCTAGAAAATGAATACTTTTAAAGTTATAATCAAAAACCCAAGAAAAAATAGAATCTTTCCTTCATTTTTTGACATTTTGATTATTTAAACAATGTTCCGGACCTTTTTGAGTGAGAGGATAACTCAAATATTATATGAGTTATTTTCAAGCAATTTCTGCAAAAAATATGAGTCACCTCTCAACATCCAAATGTACTAATATTTTTACAGATGCGTCCTGGTCTAATAGTGATCACTTCCTATTTCTGGCCCCCTTAACTTTTGTATCTATCACGTTTCTTCTGATTTTTTCTACGAACATGTAATCAATTATCGATTTTTTCTCTACTCTTAACTTATCTTGAGTACACCATTACCGTTTATTTTCCCATATAACTTAATAGTTTATTGTCATCTGCATTTCCTTTCTCCCAGCATATATTCCAAACCAAATATTTTAACGATATCTCGTAACATTCTTTACTAATTATCTTATTAAGATTATATTATGTCTTATTATATCTGCAATCGATATTCCGGTAGACCAGTTAGAACAGTTTATAGCCCAAGATAATTCACTCCGAGATATTAATTGCTTCCGATTGGAGACTGATGGCCAATTATACCGCTACCGCGTATACCGGCTTTTATATTAACCTATTCTATCAGATTTTGACCTGATAGGGGCTTTCATAAAGACCAGTATGACCATATAAGATGTGAGATAATACAGGAGCTCTCTTGTTAAAGTCAATTTAAATTGAATCACAGCAATCAGAGATGTATGATTTATATCACGATAAACGAATGAGATATTACTTTCTAGATAAAAGAAAAAGTAGAAGTTAAAAGTTAAAGTTTTCAACTTAATAAAATTTAAAGTAAACTGGTGACACCTCCGTGGCTTCTAAGTGAAGTGCAAGCCAATCGGATGCTGGAGCTAGGAAGATGAGGTAATTCTATAATTTGCAATTCACGTCCCATCTGTCCAGCGCGGAAAAATGCCAACGAAAATGGAACCCTACATACTCAGATAGGAGTAATACTAATAGAAATAAAAATGAATACCCATTTTCATCTCATTGGAATACGAAGCCAAAGCCGTCTTATATTTAGTTAGTTTAGAGAACGCATCTAGCACCCTTACCGAACGGTTTCAAACCTCGTTAGGTTTTCCTCAGAGAATGCATATCTCTAAACCAACATGGTTTAAAATGGCCAATATTATTAGAGACACTGCTATTGAAATACTTGGGAAAACGCCAGGAAAAAAGTTTGAGGATAAAGAGACTTGGTGGTGGTCAAACGAAGTACAAGGAAAAATAAAAGAGAAGCGAACATTATATAAAAAGTGGCAAGAAACCAGATCCGACACATATCTTCAAAACTATATGGTGGCGAAAAAAGAAGCGAAAGTAGCAGTAGCAAAAGCCAAAGCAGAAGCGTATTCAAACCTATACGATCAACTTGATACCAGGGAAGGCGAAACGAAGATATATAAAATAGCCAAACAGAGAGCAAAGAAAACAAAATATTTTAATCAGATTAGATGTATCCGAGATGAAAATAATAAAATACTAGTTCACGAAAAGGATGTCAAAAAGAGATGGAGAAAGTACTTTGACAGCTTATTAAATGAAGAATTTGACAGACAGCCTGTAGAGTCAACGGAGACAGTAGCAGCAATGGTCACCGAAATAATAAACGAGGAAGTGGCTCAAGCGCTTTAAAAAATAAAGAAAGGAAAAGCGGTAGGACCAGATGATATTCCTGGGGAAGTATGGAGAGCATTGGAAGAGACAGGAACAAGGTGGCTAGCAGGTTTATTTAATAGAATTATGGAAGTTGGACAAATGACAGACGAATGGAGGAGCAGTATACTAGTACCTGTCTACAAAAACAAGGGAGATATACAACAATGTACAAACTACAGGGCTATAAAACTGCTTAGCCACACCATGAAAATATGGGAAAGAGTAATTGATAGACGGATACGTGAAGAGACCGAAATATCCGAGAATCAGTTTGGCTTTATGCAGGGCAGATCAACAATAGATGCAATTTTCATTATAAGGCAGTTGATCGAAAAATACAGGAGTAAAGAAACAAACGCTCATATGGTATTCATTGATCTTGAGAAAGCATATGATAGAGTTCCTCGAGAGAGTCTGTGGTGGGCACTCGATAAGAAAGGAGTCCCTGGTGAATATGTAAAGATTGTGAGTGATATGTATGAGGGAGTAACGACTAGTGTTAGGACAGGTGTGGGAGAGACTGATAAATTTCATGTGAAAGTAGGATTGCACCAGGGTTCGGTGCTTAGTCCGTATTTATTCTCATTAGTTTTGGACCAGATAACAGCGAAACTACAGGGTAACATTCCATGCGAGTTACTACAAATAGCATGGTATCTTTGGATGGTGAACTGATTGTAAAAAGCAATAGTTTTAAGTACCTGGGATCGGTATTACAGAGTAATGAAGAAATAGATGGGAATGCATGCAGTAGAATTAGGGCTGGATGGATGAAGTGGAAGGAAACGAGTGGTGTGCTGTGTGACAGGAAAATTCCAATGAAGTTGAAGGGAAAATTCTATAAAACAGCCATAAAACTGGCTATGATGTACGGAACTGAATGTTGGACAATGAAAAAGAAAGAGGAACAACGAATGCATGTGGCGGAAATGAGAATGCTTAGATGGATGAGTAAAGTGACAAAAAAAGGATAAAATTAAAAATGAGTATATTAGGGGAAGTCTAGGTGTGGCACCAATTGATGCCAAAATGAGAGAGCATAGGTTGAGATGGTTTGGTCATGTTCAACGTCGAAATCACCCAATACGAAGAATTGCTCAAGTGCAGATTCCTGGAAGGAGTAGGAGAGGAAGGCCAAAGAAGACGTGGGGGGAGACGATTAGGCAGGGCATGTTGGTAAAGGGGATTAATATTGATATGACTCAAGATAGAATTGTATGGAGAAATGCAATTAGGGAAGCCGACCCCGCATAGGGATAAGACAAAGAGAATGATGATGAATGCATATCTCTAAACCAAACTGAAATAATCAGATGACTAGCCTCGCATTGCAACTAAAGAAATGGTCTAGGTATCATAGCGACATCTGCTAGATAGAAGTTAAAGTTTTCAACTTATTAAAATGTAAAATTAAATTAAATCAACAACTTTATTTTGACCATTTTCTGGTTACATCTCCATGGCTTCTAAAAATGCAAGCCAATCGGATGCTGGGGCTAGGAAAAGCTCTCTAACCGAACTAAATATAAGACCTCTTTGGCTTCGTATTACAATGAGATGAAAATGGTTATTCATTTTATTTCTATTAGTATTACTTTTATCTGAGTATGTAGGGTTCCATTTTCGTTAGCATTTTTCCGCGCTGGACTATGAATGTAAAAAAACTAGGTGTGAATGTAAAACTAATCGTTTGAATGGATAGGTATTTCCTTTGTATTATGTATGTTCGAAAAAAAATATATAAAAAAAAGATTAAAAAAAATAATAAAAAAATTAAAAAAAATATTAAAAAAATAACAAAAAAACATATATATATATATATATATATATATATAGAAAAGAAAAATCATTGGCAAATAACTCGCAATGTGAATGTGAATACAAAATTAACAATATAAAAAGATGGAATGCAACTGCAGACACGTGTTTCTGAATATTGCATTCCATCTTTATATATTGTTAATTTTGTATTCACATTCACATTGCGAGTAATTTGCCAATGATTTTTCTTTTCTGTTTATAGTTGTACTCGCTTACTTAACATCCTTTATTATATATATATATATATATATATATATATATATATATATATATATATATATATATATAAAATTTTTATTATATATATATATATAGATAAAATAGTGTTGATCACAGCTGATTAAGTTAGAGAACAAACTTTGAGATTCTTTGGGTAAAACAGCTGAAAGAATAGGCTAAGTGTACTCTTTATTCCTTTATTGATCCAATATTTCGTCGATAGTCATCGACATCATCAGGGATAAGCTACAAATAGTTTTACATACAGAATTGACAGTCTATTTAAATTTTTTTGATGTTACTTACAATTTGAGATTAGCGCCGTAATGAAAGCTGGTCAATGTTATAAAAACTTGTATAAGTTGTCTTACAAAAAACATGTAGTGTATATTTACAAAACTGGTACAAAAACAACGAAAAAGGTGTTTTCTTTTTATGCATCGGACTGAAATAAGTCCTCTCTCGAGAGTTTTACATCTTTTTATTTTATTTTAATGCAGAACCTGAACCATGTGACATGTTGTAGGTTGGAAAACACTAACCTCTAAAATCTTCTTCTCTCTTAGATAGTCGAAGTAGAATGGAGATTTTAGTGGCCTTTGCCTTCATTGGATGTATATACCTATATTTGCTTAGAAACTCAAGTTCTAGCTAATTTTATTTATTTAAAAAAAAAAAAAAAAATTTTTATACAATTGAAATTGTTAATGTGATTGAAGATCACTTTAACAAGAGTTTGTTTACTAGATCTTGGTTAATTTCAAGATCTAGTTCTTATGTAAATGAATATGTGCTGTTAGATTTGTTACTAAAAGTCTATTGTTAAACTGTGCGATACTATGGTAATGTAATATTTTTATTCTAAAATGGAATCTATTGAATTGTTGAATTTAATATGTTGTTTGTCAACTGTGAGAAGAAAAGAGTAGATTTCACTAAGGTGGTGGATGTCTGTTTTTTTATTTATGTTGTTATCTGTTTGTGCTATGCAAGCCATTTCTAGGAAAAGACGTTTTTTGTAGTTGGTTTCCCTTTCTAGAACCTCTACAGAATCAAAGTCCATCTGGTGTCCTTTATTTACTGCGTGAAGCGCTAATGAGCAACGGTCAGGATGCAGTCTGCAGTCGCTTTTATGTGACGTTAAACGATTTTTTAAATGCCTTTCTGTGTGGCCTATGTATTTTTTATTACAGTCTTTGCATGGAATGCTGTAAACTACATGTGACATCTGCTCCTTAGGTGTTTTGTCTTTTACTTTTGTGTGAAGACTTTTGATTGTAAATACAGTTTTGTTGGCAGATTTAAAATTATGAAAAGAATTAAGTACCCTTGCTAGTCTGGGTGTGAGTTCCTTGATGTAAGGTAGAGAAATCATAGTGTATTCTATAGTTGGTTCAATAGTTATGCTTTGTTCAACATTTTCCCTTATTTCTTGGATGTTGGTGTCAATTCGTTCGGCACCACCTCCTCCTCTATGAACATGTGTATTGATGTTTTTTAATTCATCTACTCATTAGTAGATGTAGATGTAGATGTAGATGTAGATGTAGATTAGTAGATGAATTAAACAACATCAATACACATGTTCATAGAGGAGGAGGTGGTGCCGAACGAATTGACACCAACATCCAAGAAATAAGGGAAAATGTTGAACAAAGCATAACTATTGAACCAACTATAGAATACACTATGATTTCTCTACCTTACATCAAGGAACTCACACCCAGACTAGCAAGGGTACTTAATTCTTTTCATAATTTTAAATTTGCCAACAAAACTGTATTTACAATCAAAAGTCTTCACACAAAAGTAAAAGACAAAACACCTAAGGAGCAGATGTCACATGTAGTTTACAGCATTCCATGCAAAGACTGTAATAAAAAATACATAGGCCACACAGAAAGGCATTTAAAAAATCGTTTAACGTCACATAAAAGCGACTGCAGACTGCATCCTGACCGTTGCTCATTAGCGCTTCACGCAGTAAATGAAGGACACCAGATGGACTTTGATTCTGTAGAGGTTCTAGAAAGGGAAACCAACTACAAAAAACGTCTTTTCCTAGAAATGGCTTGCATAGCACAAACAGATAACAACATAAATAAAAAAACAGACATCCACCACCTTAGTGAAATCTACTCTTTTCTTCTCACAGTTGACAAACAACATATTAAATTCAACAATTCAATAGATTCCATTTTAGAATAAAAATATTACATTACCATAGTATCGCACAGTTTAACAATAGACTTTTAGTAACAAATCTAACAGCACATATTCATTTACATAAGAACTAGATCTTGAAATTAACCAAGATCTAGTAAACAAACTCTTGTTAAAGTGATCTTCAATCACATTAACAATTTCAATTGTATAAATTTTTTTTTTTTTTTTTTTAATAAATAAAATTAGCTAGAACTTGAGTTTCTAAGCAAATATAGGTATATACATCCAATGAAGGCAAAGGCCACTAAAATCTCCATTCTACTTCGACTATCTAAGAGAGAAGAAGATTTTAGAGGTTAGTGTTTTCCAACCTACAACATGTCACATGGTTCAGGTTCTGCATTAAAATAAAATAAAAAGATGTAAAACTCTCGAGAGAGGACTTATTTCAGTCCGATGCATAAAAAGAAAACACCTTTTTCGTTGTTTTTGTACCAGTTTTGTAAATATACACTACATGTTTTTTGTAAGACAACTTATACAAGTTTTTATAACATTGACCAGCTTTCATTACGGCGCTAATCTCAAATTGTAAGTAACATCAAAAAAATTTAAATAGACTGTCAATTCTGTATGTAAAACTATTTGTAGCTTATCCCTGATGATGTCGATGACTATCGACGAAATATTGGATCAATAAAGGAATAAAGAGTACACTTAGCCTATTCTTTCAGCTGTTTTACCCAAAGAATCTCAAAGTTTGTTCTATATATATATATATATATATATATATATATATATATATATATATATATATATATATATAGTAGTTTGGTATTATTGACTGACAATATGTAGATACAAGTTTTTATTGAGGTTGCAGTCAGTGTAAGGGGCAGGATGAGAGAAACTCTTTGTTACAATCGAGCTTTCGCAAAATTTATTTGCTTCGTCAAGATTAGCTAAAATGAGTATATAATTATAAATACAATGAAATTAAAGATAAAAGAACATTGTATAAAAAAGCACAAAAACTTACAACGTGAGGTTAGTTCATTAATTTAACATTTCCATAAAACATAATTATATAAAAATATCCTTATTTTAATCGTTTCCAAATTTCAATGTTTTAATTTTTACAATTTCTAATGAAAAATTTTGATTTATTAATTTAGTTCTAAATTTGATTAATGCCAGAAAGACACTCAATTAATGTCAATAAGACATTAAATAGGTATCTGTTTATTTTATTTTAAGTTGTTAAAAACTAGTTTTTTGATTATTACTTACTAGCGCACTTTAAATTATGGAAGGTATAGATAGATATAAGTACATGTTTTGTTGATTATTGTTTTATTAATAAATTAAAGTGGCGTTAATTTTAAAAATTTTATTTTTTGAAATTTTGTCAGGGAATTTACTATTCTTTAATTAGAATATCATTTATCGTAAGATAAAATATAATTATAGATGTTATTTAGTTTATTTATGTCTGTTCTTTTATTTACACATTGATATTTATTTATGCACACCATTTCTAAAAATTCTCTTTTATTTAGTTTATTTTCATGTTTTAATACCGTTGTTTTATCGAATTTGAATGTATGATTTTTGTTTATTGCATGATCTACTAATGCACATGTGTTTTTATTATTTCTAAGGTCGCTTTTGTGTGACGTTAGTCTACCTATTAAATTCCTGGATGTGTGTCCGATGTATGACTTATCGCAATTTTCGCATGGTATTTTGTAAACTATATTTGAGCTTTCCATAATACTAATAGGTGTTTTAGTTTTTGTATATAGTGATGCTAATGTCTTTACATTTTTAGTTGCATTATTATTAATTATATTTATATTATATTATTATATATTATTATATATTATTATTATATATTATATATTATTTATATTATTATATAATTACATTTACATTTTATACATCACTACCTTACATACCAATATTAACACCCAAATTAACTAAAGTATTTACGAACTACCCACAAATTAAAATCGCAACTAAAAATGTAAAGACATTAGCATCACTATATACAAAAACTAAAACACCTATTAGTATTATGGAAAGCTCAAATATAGTTTACAAAATACCATGCGAAAATTGCGATAAGTCATACATCGGACACACATCCAGGAATTTAATAGGTAGACTAACGTCACACAAAAGCGACCTTAGAAATAATAAAAACACATGTGCATTAGTAGATCATGCAATAAACAAAAATCATACATTCAAATTCGATAAAACAACGGTATTAAAACATGAAAATAAACTAAATAAAAGAGAATTTTTAGAAATGGTGTGCATAAATAAATATCAATGTGTAAATAAAAGAACAGACATAAATAAACTAAGTAACATCTATAATTATATTTTATCTTACGATAAATGATATTCTAATTAAAGAATAGTAAATTCCCTGACAAAATTTCAAAAAATAAAATTTTTAAAATTAACGCCACTTTAATTTATTAATAAAACAATAATCAACAAAACATGTACTTATATCTATCTATACCTTCCATAATTTAAAGTGCGCTAGTAAGTAATAATCAAAAAACTAGTTTTTAACAACTTAAAATAAAATAAACAGATACCTATTTAATGTCTTATTGACATTAATTGAGTGTCTTTCTGGCATTAATCAAATTTAGAACTAAATTAATAAATCAAAATTTTTCATTAGAAATTGTAAAAATTAAAACATTGAAATTTGGAAACGATTAAAATAAGGATATTTTTATATAATTATGTTTTATGGAAATGTTAAATTAATGAACTAACCTCACGTTGTAAGTTTTTGTGCTTTTTTATACAATGTTCTTTTATCTTTAATTTCATTGTATTTATAATTATATACTCATTTTAGCTAATCTTGACGAAGCAAATAAATTTTGCGAAAGCTCGATTGTAACAAAGAGTTTCTCTCATCCTGCCCCTTACACTGACTGCAACCTCAATAAAAACTTGTATCTATATATATATATATATATATATATATATATATATATATATATATATATATATATATATATATATATATATATATATATATATATAAAAAATAAATAAATAAAAAAAAATAATAAAAAAAATCACTAAGAGGTTCTAACTCTCCGAGAGGTTGAATCGGATTTAGTTCCTATCGTAGTGAAGAAAAAAAAAATAGCATACAGTGGAACCTCGATTATCCGTCTCTCCATTAACCGTCACCTCTGTTAACCGTCAGGGTACATACATACGTTGTATTGACTACATAAGCAAACAATTTTAATGTAAAAAAAAATAGAAAAAAGTTAATTTGATTTGTGATGAGGACAAAAACGGCTATCCATTGCTGATAGATAAAGAAATCGTTGAAATGGCAACAAAGGCGGACCAAAAAGATTCAGAAGCTGACACAGACTTGGAATTTGACTGTAATGTTGATGAACCTATTGTAGCTGACAAAGATTTGCGTAAATAATCTAGAGAAGCTGCATCGCACATGGAATAATTCATCGAGTGGTATTCTCAACAGGAAGAAGCCAATAAAGTAGATTGCATGATCTTATGCCGATCAAGAAATTCAGCCGTCGCAAAATGTGAATCAACAGTAAAACAAACAAAGATTTCAGAATATTTTAAATTGATTCGATTGTACGAACACAAATACAAATCCCTCTTATATTGTCAAACAATTTTGACAGTTGTACTATGAATTTTTAATTTTGTTTAACATTCTGTTAACCGTATTTTCGATTATCCGTCATACCCTGAGTCCGGCGCCCTGACGGATAATCGAGGTTCTACTGTAGTTGTATTTATTAACATAGTAAGTAGACATTGTTATTTGTAAGCTTTATTTTTTATTATTATTTATTTTTAAGTGTATACTGGACAATTTTGTATGAACGAATAATAATTTTATATGTAAATACATGGCTAAAGGTTCTAAACCAAGACCAGAATCAAAACAAAAAAAAACTAAAAGAAGAGTTAGAAAATTCAAGAAAAAGATTAGTCAACCTAGGATGAGAATTAATCGTGAAGACAAAATAAGGAATGCACTGAAGAAAATAAATGAAATAAATATAAAAGCCGCAAAGATTGGAGCAGATAGACTTTTGAGAGAACATAAAGTAGTAACTGTTCAACTGATGTCTACACCAAAGTAAAACCCCTACAGGATGGCATTTTCCAATTTATTACATAAACCGATCCTGTTGGAGGGTCATATCAATGCATTCTTGTTCGACTCTTCTAACCAGTGTAGCCGATGTGGCTTTTGCCTGTCGAAGATTGGCCTGCATTGCCTTATTTCTCGCTTCATCGCGAAGAGTTGTTCGCTTTTGGATCCGTGAACTCTCCTTCTCTTTCTGCGGTTCCAACACACTCATGGACAGTGGACTGGTTATATCTCTTCTTCTCCTTAAAGTGCCTATCCGTTCCGGATGCTGGCGATCATCATGGCCATCTTAACTTTGTTTACCGCAGCGCGGAACAGTTCAGTGGTAGTGGTGTTATACCACTTTCGTAAATTTTGAAGCCAGGAAATGCGTCTTCTTCCCGGTCCTCTTTTACCATTTACCTTCCCTTGGAGAATCAGTTGGAGAAGGCCGTAACGTTCTTGATTTCTCATTACATGTCCTAGATATTCTAATTTGTTTGTTTTGATGGTTATGAGAATTTCACACTCTTTCCCCATTCTACGCAGGACTTCCACATTAGTAATTCGGTCAACCCAGGATATACGTAAGATGCGCCTATAACGCCACATTTCGAAAGCTTCGAGCCTATTCATAGATGCAACAGTTAGTGTCCACGCTTCCATTCCGTAAAGCAGAACTGTGAATATGTAGCTTTTCAACAGACGGTATTTTGTTTTTAATGATATGTCTCGACTGTTGAAAATGGGTCTCATTCTAACGTATGCTGATTTCGCTTTTATTATTCGCTGTTTAATTTCTGTCGAGTGGTCCCATTGGCTATTTAAATTCGTACCCAGATATGTATATTGCTCAACTCTTTCGATATTCTGTTGGTTGACTGTAAGTTGAGCGTTTAATATTGGTTTTTTACTAATTGTCATAAATTTTTGGTCTTTGAATTTTCTTTAAACTAAGTTTCATTTTGGCGACAAGTGGATTGTGATCCGATTTTATGTCGGATCCCGGGTACGTTTTTACAGATGTTATAGAGTTTCTAAATCGTTTGTTGACAAGGGTATAGTCTATTTGATTTCTTACTGTGTAATCTGGAGTATCCTGATGAGATTTCCACGTATACAGTCGTCTTGGAGGAAGATCATAAAAGGTGTTTATGACTACGAGCTGTTCTTCAGTTGCAAATTCAATCAAACGGTCTCCACGTTCGTTACGTTCTCCTAGCCCAAAGGACCCTACTAAATTTCCACTTTGTCCTTTGCCAACTTTGGCATTAAATTCGTCCATTATTAGTAAGTAGTATTTCGTTTTTCCGAATCCTTTTGACAATATTAGTAAGGTCACTGTAAAATTTTTCTATAATTTCTTCTGGAGCGTCCGCTGTACGAGCGTACACTTGAATAATATTTGTTTTTATGGGAGTTGTGTTTAACTGAACTAAGATCATTCTTTCTGATACAGGTACAAAGTGGTTGACACAGTTGGCGATTGTAGCAATAATAATTAGGGCCACTCCATTTACATGTTCGTTTTTAAGATTTCCTGAGTTAGTCCAGAAAGCCACTGCGCATCCGTTAGGAAAAATATTCTAATTCGGATTTTTTGCACAATCTTACTCAAAAAGGACTCCTTTTAACAAATTTGCATGTTGCCAAGACCAAAAGGTGGTCAAAAATTTTTTAAACGTTTTTTTTTTGTTTTTGAAGTTATACTTCTTTACCGGCGATAGAGGGTGATTTTTTTATATGTTAAAACCTATCAGCCTGGCGCATGCGCATTATAACTTTGTTCTGATTGGATGTTCAAATGACATGTCAAAAATTATCGGATATGGCAGCTGTGGTTTGGAGGTAAAGGTAAACAAATGTATAATAAGTGCGTTCGCGGGAGCCTGTCGGCGACTAGTCGGCGACAAATTAGCAGCAAAACGCATGCGCACTTTAAAATGATATAAATAATATCTGTAATAGATAAATATACAAGGTATATTTGCCTAGTATAATTTAATAATTAGTTATTAATATTAATTAAAAGTAAATATACCTTGTATATTTATCTATTAACGGTATTATTTATATTAAGTGAGGTTAGAAATTGTCGGCGACAATTTGTCAACTGTACCCGCGAACGCACCTAATATATTAGTTTTATTGTTGTGAGGACAGAAACAAAAAAGTTTATAATATTGTAGTGACTTTTAAATAGTTTTTAAAAGCAACAGGTACGTAATAATTGTTAATGTATCATGGATATAAACCTGCCTATTTGATCTGCCAAAATACATAGTATGTAATACTTTTATTTATATAATTTGATTACCATCAAAATTTCTATCAATATTCACCTAATATATTGTTTTTTTACTCTATGTTTTGTTGTATTTTTTCAATTCTAAATCATTTCAATTCAAAATTAAAATAATTTGATCAATTTTCAAAATATCAAAATATCACAAGTTTAATCCGTTTAGTTAGTCGATCTTCGTAAATAATGACACATAGTGTCCGTGGCTAAGCGGAGAAGGCGAATGAATTCCAATACCAACCGCTCTTATCAGCGCTGGTTCGAGTCCCAATAGAAACTTTCATTTTTGTTTTTTTTTAATACATTTTATGATTGTAAGTATATTTATTATATAATTGTATTTTCAGAAAATACGTATTTAGTTAAAAAAATTTTCGACAATTAATGTTCAGACATCATTTGTGGCTTGTTTAATGTGTTTGTGTGTGTTTTATTCTTTTATTATTTTAATTTTTGGCAGTGTTCTAATAAAAATGTTTGAGAAGTAGTAAGTATAAATTAGTTTAATATTTAAACAAAATATAAATAAAAAGTATATTAATTTCGTTTAAATCATATAATAGAAGTATAACTTCTTACGTGCGTACAAAGTACACACACATTCTTTTTTTTTCCTAAAATTATTTTTTTTGCATGGAAAAAAGTTTTTTTAGGTTTTTTGGATCATTCTAAACAGAAAAGGTCTTTAGTGACTTTTCTCTAAAAATGATAGTTTTTGACATAGAAGCGATTAAAAACTGAAAAATTGCGAAATCGGCCATTTTTAACCCTCAAAAACTATGTGAAAAACTGAAAATTTTAATGTGGCCAAGGTAGGTAGATATTCTTTCAACATCGATTGATGAAATCCCGAAGAGGTTTGTGCAATACAATATTCAAAACTCCTTTGTTTTTTAATTGCTAATCAAGCGTGCGGGACACTATTTTCCACCGACAGTATGGTGCAAATGAAAGGAATAAATTCGTTATTTCCTAAACCGGCGACTTTAAGGAAAAATCCCGAAACAGGTCGATTTTTATTTTTAAGTTATGATATTGTGGCATATATGGTATACTAGTGACGTCATCCATCTGGACGTGATGACGTAATCGATGATTTTTTTAAATGAGAATAGGGATCATGTGCTAGCTCATTGGAAAGGTTCTTTAATTCTCTATTCAGTAATATATACATTTACATAATTATTTATACAGGGTGTCCAAAAAATTTTTATTAAATTAAATTATTTGACAAAAAAAGAAGTAGAAGGACACGCTGTATAAATAATTATCTAAATGTTTACATTACTGAATAGAGAATTGAAGAACCTTTCAAATGAGCTACCACACGACCCCTATTCTCATTTAAAAAAATCATCGATTACGTCATCACGCCCAGACGGATGACGTCACTAGTATACCATATATGCCACAATATCATAACTTAAAAATAAAAATCGACCTGTTTCGGGATTTTTCCTTAAAGTTGCAGGTTTACGAAATAACGAATTTATTCCTTTCATTTGCACCATACTATCGGTGGAAAATAGTGTCGCGCACGCTTGATTAGCAATTAAAAAACAAAGGAGTTTTGAATATTGTATTGCAAAAAACTCTTTGGGGTTTCATCAATCGATGTTTAAAGAATATCTACCTACCTTGGCTACATTCAAATTTTCAGTTTTTCACATAGTTTTTGAGGGTTAAAAATGGCCGATTTCGCAATTTTTCAATTTTTAATCGCTTATATGTCAAAAACTCTCATTTTTAGAGAAAAGTCACTAAAGACCTTTTCTGTTTGGATTGATCCAAAAAACCTAAAAAAACTTTTTTCCATACAAAAAAAATAATTTTAGGAAAAAACAAAAAAAAAACGTTTAAAAAATTTTTGACCACCTTTTGGTCCTGGCAACATGCAAATTTGTTAAAAGGAGTCCTTTTTGAGTAAGATTGTGCAAAAAATCCGAATTAGAATATTTTTCCTAGCGGATGCGCATTGGCTTTCTGGACTAAGTAGAATATTTTGTGGTCTTTGATAACTAGGTGTCCCGTATCTGTGCAACGCATTTCGCTTATTCCCATAATACTAATCGAGAGTCTTTCCATTTCTTGAATGGCATTATAGATTTTTCCCTCTTTGTACATTGTTCTAACGTTCCATGTACCTATCTTTACGGCTGCTCGCAAAGCTCTTAGAGATCTATCATCTAGAATGTATTCTGGTTCGTGAGGATTTTTCTTGTTGACGACCTGGAAGGCCTCACGGTCTGAACTAGATTTGCCTTCCCTGCCGGATCTTGAAATCCGATTTTCATGATCAGTAGCCAAAATCTTTTTTAAGTTTTTTATCACCATGATAATTGTACTAAAGATACTTGCAAGAAGTCTTTAATGCAGTGGTTTCTCCTTGCCTTCTGCATCCTTATGCCGTTCACTAATATCATAGTTCCTCCGCCTTTGAAGCCAATTTCTCAGGTTCTGGACAAAGGAGTGCCCTTTGATCCCATACAAACCGCCATAACTTCTGTTCTTCTCCGCCATGACTGCCGTTGTGGTCTTCATCCGTAATCCTGGACATGGGACCCTAAACAGGGACTAGTTTCCGGGTCAGGAAACCCCTGGAATCTACGGAGGGCAGGAATTAATTCAGCCCTGATAGGGCTGTCCAAAGGAGTTCCTACCCGTACCCGAGTTCTATCTTAAAAAGGTTATTCCTCTTCCTGAAACCTTACCTATGTATGGAAGTTTCCCGTTTCACTGGAGTGAGTTGCTACTGGCTTTTCCTACATTACTTCTTTTCTCTCTTTGGACAGAAAGTTAACTTTCCTGAAAAAAGGTGACACTTGAAGTTTCTGGAACTCTTTTTAGAATCCATTGAGAAGTATTGTTCTGAAGCTATTTCTTTGTGGCATTTGTGTAATTAACTCTTCTAGTTTTGAAATAAGCCACAATTTAACTTGAAAAAATGATTTTATTAACGTTTCGACTTCCACCTCGGACGTCGTTATCAAAATACAAAGTATTACTAAATTAAACAACCTCGAAACCATAAGGTACAAGAGGACGGCTTAAGTAAGTAAGTACTAAATTAAACAAAAATGTTGTCTTCCATTGAGAAGGTCCATAAAACCCCTTTGTCTGAAGGTTTGCTACTCCAGACAATTCACAAATGTGTCCTGAGCCCATCCTTATTTTTTTATCCATAGTCTATTAAGGATCCTGTTGGATTCAAGACGTTTCCCATCTTCATTATGTACGGAGACAGTGCATGAGTGCGTCTTGGGTATATCTTACCCCTCCAAAACCCTGAAGGATACACCTTCTTAAGGCGTTAGGATTGAAATCACTTCTTTTAGCCAACTCACATTTGTGTTATCCGCACAGTTAAGTTCTAGGAAACCCGGTTTCTGGATAGTATTCATGAATCTGAGGTCCTGCTTCCCAAATTTCTTCATAAGCCACCAATATGGTTTTTGGATTCCCTCAAACTCATCCATATTCATCTTATTTTGATTTATATGTAACCCCATTCGTTCTGCTGCTGCTACTAGATCGGTTAGGATTTCCGCAGTTCTCTCCCCGGTTTTTGTTATAATGTCCACGTTGTCTGCATATGCTAGAA
Source organism: Diabrotica virgifera virgifera (assembly GCF_917563875.1). Classification (NCBI taxonomy): domain Eukaryota; kingdom Metazoa; phylum Arthropoda; class Insecta; order Coleoptera; family Chrysomelidae; genus Diabrotica; species Diabrotica virgifera. The sequence continues at coordinate 6,048,736 of NC_065450.1, forward strand.
TTTGGACTGATCTATTAAATATTGTTCTCCTGCTATCTAAATTAGCGTCTCGTACAACTTTGTCTAAGGCTACATTAAAAAGCTGACACGCCAGCGCATCTCCCTGTCTTAACCTCCTATGTGTTTCAAATGGGGTTGACGAGTGGTTTTAAATTTTTACTGCTGATAGCATCTTCGCCATTGTCACTTTTATCAAACATATGAGTTTTTTTGGAATTCCTAACTCATTTATAGCGTTGTAGAGACTTGGTCTTAAGACACTGTCATATGCCACATTAAAATCGACAAAAATATGGTACATATCCATGTTAAACTCTAGCTCTTTTTCGAGGATCTGTCGTAGTGTAAAGATCTGGTTATTGGTTGAACGTCCACGCCTGAATCCTGCCTGATATTCTCCTAGAAACGATTCGGTATAAGGCTTCAATCACTCGTGTAAAATGTTTGACAATATCTTGTATGCTGTATTTAGGAGAGTTATTCCGCGGCAATTATTGCATTCCAGTTGGTTTCCCTCTTTGTGTAACGGACATATTAAGCCTAAACTCCATTCTTCAGGCATTTGCTCCTCAGACCAAATTTTACAAACAATTTTTCGCATCACCTTGGTGATCTTCTCTCCACCGTGCTTAAATAACTCTGCTGGGATGCCATCGCTGCCTGGGGATTTGTGGTTCCTTAGTTTTTCTATAGATATTTTCACTTCTTCTACCGAGGGGGTTCCACGAGTTCCTTATTTCGGTATTCCAGCTCTATGTTGTTAGTAGGTTCCCCTTCCAGCAACTCTCGAAAGTGCCCTACCCATCGTAACAGGATATCCTCTTTGTTGGTAAGTAAGTTACCTTCCTTATCATTACAATAGTTGATTCTCGGTTTCAATTCTTTTCTAATAATATTTATTTGATGATAGAACTTTCTTGTTTCTCGGTGACTCATATGGCTTTCGAGCCGTTCTAATATGTATGTCATTTTCCGAGTTTACAAAGATTCACTCGTTTAAAATGTCTTATGGTGCTGTAAATTCAAAATCACTTTCTTAACATCTATAAAACACCTTACCTCGTATAACTAAAGTGCTCAGGTACGAGGTCCAGGTAAGAGGATACCTTTTCATACAAAAGTATTTACCTACAAATCGATTCACCTTTGTTATGGAGTTCACTGTGCCCAGATGTTTAATTATACCCAAACCTACGTAGCTGGCGTAGTATGAAAAGGATGTCTAGAATTTCACAATCTAGCAACATTGTCACCGATGATTTCTAATTTGTTGATGCGTGAGAATATACAAGGCGATGCTGGTTACAGATCAGATGTCATAATTTACAGTTTGATTTGTTGGTTGTACATAGTGTAGATCGACAAGTAGAGCCGTTACTAACGTTTTCTTAACCCTTTCGTTCACGAATTAAATTTCTAAGCTAAGCTAAAAATCTGAAATTTGCAACATATCGAGAATGATTTTTTTGCGAGTTTTTGATATTAGTTTTATATTTTCAAAATACACACTGTTTGGTCACTAAAAGATGTCCTCATTTGAGGACATCGTAAGCCAATGGAGTAAATATTAGATTTTTTTTTTAATACTGACAAAAACAAAAACTTAACTATTTTATTCAATAAGTATTGTATGGTATCTTACATAAGACAATTTTTTTCCTATACAGAGATGAATATTGCATTTGTCGCAGGTCGTTCGTAAATTGCCCTTACAAACAGGTAATTTACATCTGGATGCATTAGATTTATCATCGTGTATGAACCAATGATGAAATCCATCTAGTTATACTTCTTGGACACAGCACGTTTTTATATTCACCTAAACATTAATTTTGTCCACAATGTCCACAAACGAGTACATGCTTTTCAGAAAATCCTCGGTAGCTAATTGTAAGCAAAACCGCTTTTAACAATAGTTTTTTTTAACAAATTCGACTATTTATCAACATCATAAGACATCTTCAATTCGCGATTGAAACGGAATATAGAGGACATGTCAAATGCAGGAAAATGGCCGATATAAATGGTATAAACATACATTCAGTCGAGGAACAGAACAATACCGATTTGATTTAAAATATTTTAATGTACTCATAATGCTAAAATTTACTAAAAATTTCTTAATATTGACCAAATTCCATTCAAGTCAACAATTTTCTGGTTTGTCTATACCACTTATAGTAGTTTAAATTTATTCCACCAGAGGTCAGATACTTTGTTTTTCATCGCGAATGCCCATGATACAATATGCTTCCTTATATCATGGCGAATACCAATTGTTCATATTATTTATACCGAAAGAAACTCAAATGAATTCGCGGTGCATACACCAGTCATAAGTACCGTAACTATAGAAACCTATATTTTAAACCAAACCAAATATTTTGTTCAAAAGCTGTTAGGTGGCAGCACAGGTACTCATTGGACGAAATAGGATGTCCATAATAGGAGACAATGTGTTAAAAGGGTAAAAACACATGGAGCTACATACAAAAAATTATAGGTTGTCCTCAATTGAGGACACGGTGAAGGAAATGGCTAATTTCTTATTGTTCTGAAGCTATCACCTTGTGTAATTTTGATTTTATGTATAATATTTTATGTAATTTTATATTTCTTAACTGTGAGAGTCAACTGAATGTAAGATCAAATACTTACCATCTCGGGATAGTGTCACGATGTTTTTTTCCTCCTTTTTTACTGTCATCATTGCATGTGGTTGTCTTTTTAAAGACAAATCACATGCTATGATTTTTCTGACAGATATTCTTAAGTTAAAGTTGATTTCATGTAATCGAATGAACTAGCTTCCAATAAAGTCGTCCCAGGAACGCAACTCATAAATATTGGCAATATCATTTTAAAGTCATTTACTTTAAAAGGTCTAATATATATGTTTGAATTGCCAATATGAATAAGTCAGCCTGAATTAAATTATTTAAATAATTTTTTACCAAGCAACAAAAACAAAATTTGTTTAATTGATTAATGTTTTGTATTTTAACGATTTTCGAAGTGGAAACAGAAACGTCAAATAAAGGACACCGCACACATACACACAATAGATTCGTCTTGAAATTACAATCATTTTATATGATTGCGCCAACTCTGAATTTTGATTAATGAAGGTATAAATGGATATAAATAACTCGTTGGAACTTTACCGCGCTGAGCAGATGGGACGTGAATTATAAATTGTAAAATTCTCTCATCTTCCTTAGTATCAGCATCCTTAGTCTCAGCATTATGGCTTGAAAACTGTAGAAGCCTCGGAGGTGTAACCAGAGACGGTTCAGTCTGGTGGGATGTAGAGCAACATTATGTTGTTTTATATGCCATTAGATTGAAAACTTGGTCTTTTGGGTATAAATAAATTTAAGATCAAATGGGAATGTACGTGAGTTAAAGAGAGGAAAAGATTTTGTAAATGGCCAGTTCATAAATCTTCCTTGGGGTATTAAGCCAGAGGTTTAGGTACTCTTATCTTATAGATAATAAAGTAGGTATAATTTGATCATTCGTACAAAAGTATATAAGTTCTCCTTTATGGACTTAAAAATGTGATTTCGATAAACATCAATTACAATTTACGCCATTATTCTAAAAAATTGAGAGTTGGCGCAATGCTATGAAATGCTTATAAGTTCAAGACGAATATATTCATGTAAAAAGTGGACGACTTTAAAATGATATTGCCAATATTTATGAGTTGCGTTCCTGGGACTACTTTATTGAAAGATAGTTCATTCGATTACATGAAATCAACTTAAACTTAAGAATATCCGTCAGAAAAATCACAGCATGGGATTTGTCTTTTCAAAGACAACCACATGCAATGACGACAGTAAAATTCTCGTGTTTGTGATTCCATAAAAAATCACGAGTAAAAACCAGGAAAAAACCTCATGATACTATCCCAACATGGTAAGTATTGGGCCATATATTCAGTTTACTCTCAAAATTAACACCAAACTCTGATTTTATATGTATGTTATTTTAAAATATAAATGATGTATCCTCGATATGTTATTTACTTACTAATCGTGGTATTTTCTTTCTAATGATTTCCAAATTCCTCGGCAGAATGCAGTAGGATATTGTTACACATATTATAAGAGGAAATTTTAGTTCTGGATGTATATTTTAGTATATTTTCTTAAATCTTCTCTGATTGCTTTGTGTACTTCTTGACTCATCTTCCTTATTTCTCCTTTATTTGTGTTTATATTCTCTTTTATGATTTTTTCACTGCATCGTTTGGTTTCACTACCTACTGAGTTTCTCTTCGTTCTTTATTTTTGGACAATGTTTCTTTTTGATTTCTCGAATAGCTCGTGTAAGCATTCATTGAGAATATTTTTAAATCTGTAGTAGAAGGTATCGTTGTATTTGATTTTAATTTCGTCTCAATATCCTGTTGGTATATTTTGACGTCTCTGGGTTGTGTACATGTGTCTATTTAATTTTTTCTCAATAATCCATGTTTTTCCGTGTCTAGATATATTTGAAATTTGGCGTGTACCATTCAATGATCATTACCTGTATAGAATTTGTTTAGAGTGGTCACATCTTGGACGATTTCTCTTTTGTTGATAATTATAGTCTATTTAGTCTTTATTCCATCTTCTTTGTTGTATTTTACAGAGAAAGGTGTTCATTTGAATACAGTAAACTCTCTCTTAACGGACACCTCTCTTCGCCGGACACCTCCTCTATACGGACGATTTTTAAAACAAAAATCATTCGGCGACATATGAACCTGTACCCTTTAACTCCCTTAGACGGACACTCTCAACAATGGACGCGGACAGTAAATGAAAAAAATTAACATTTTTTTTGAAGTGATTACTTCTTATTTAAAATATTTTGCAATATAAATGTGTATAATATATTTATTATTTCAAATCAACAAAATGTCTACGACGTGATATTTAATACTGTTTAACACTAAGTATATAATAAAGATTTAATGTGTGTGTCCGTCGATGAAAGAAATGCGACACCAGGAACAAATTAAATTATTGTTTTGACTGGAACAGGGATTTAAGAATTGTAACCAAAATGTCTGATTAAGCCCTTTCAATAAACGTAGGTGTATTTTTATGAGTGTTTTTGCAACGTGAATGGTAGTGGTGTCAGCCAAAAGGAAGTCTTAAGTTTGAAAAAAAAAAGTCGATTAGGGTGCTGCATTAGACCTAGAAATCATTATTTTCGATAGATTTTTTAAAGTGCAGTCTAAAAATATTTCTGTTTCTGGTAAAATTATTCAAGAAAATGCATCAGAAGTTGCAAGGGAACTAAGCGTTGATGTGAAAGCTTCTGGTGGATGGCTCGAGAAATTTGTAAGCGACACCATATATTTCCTTCAAATCTGTGTGTAGCGAAGCAGCTGCTGAAGATTTATTAGTGGTTTCTAACTGGAAGGAAAAACTGCTCACTTTAATGAGAGTAGGTATACTCTCCGCGAGACATTTTTGACGCAGATGAGAATGGGATTATTTTTTTAGAGTTTACAGCATTACCCAAGAAAACTTATACCCTGAAAGGAGAAATAATCCTGGCTCTGAAACATAAGGCAATGGACAGGGATTAACGACATTCAATCTCTGATACACATTGCAAGAAATAGAGAGTTAATGTAAAATGTGATCGCTAACATCTATTAGTGGATTTGCATTTGAAGAAGGAGAAGAAAAGTGAAAGGTGCACTGGAGGTAAGGCTTCTAAAAATAGGATCACAATTATATTTTGCACCAATATGATGGGGGACAAAGAAAGGCCATTGGTAACAGGGAACACTAAAAGTCCACGTTGTTTCAAGGTTTCACACGCAGAATAATTACCTATCGCAACTGGCTATATAAATTTGATAGAAGAATGCAGAGAGAAAATCGAAAAGTTTGTTTGTTCCTAGACAATTCTGCGTCTCATCCACAACTTGTGTTATGTAATGTTAAACTAATATTTGTATATATATATATATATATATATATATATATATATATATATATATATATATATATATATATATATATATATATATATGCTTTCTGTTGTTTTCCGGGTTTGACTCCGCGTTGAATAATTTTGGTTTTGATAAAAACCATTATTTTGACGACGTTTCGGCAAGATCTCACTTGCCATTGTCAAGTCAGGTAGTTCCGCTTCTCGCTGCTGCTTGAAGTAAACTGAATTTTTACTCACGATACCGTCGCTTATGTAGTTGATCCTGATGCTGCTTGCCCTGCGCGAACTCTGGCTCTTGTTATTGGTCCGGTGTAGGTTGCAGTCGTCGGCGGGATGTTACGCGTGGATGTTGCGGCCTGATTTATTTTGGTCTTTTTCTTCAATACCGTTTTCCAAGTTGTAGGAAGCCGTTGCGCATCATCTCTTTGGTTTAAGCCGTTGGGATTTCTTTCAATTTCTATCGATTCTCTGATTTCCCGTTTTCTTTTTATTTCGATGTTAGCTAACATCGTTGTTTGGTTCAGGTTTATTGTGTGTCCTGTATTTGCGACATGTTGAGCCAGGGATGACGTGGTTTCTCCCCTTTCGATAGCATTTCGGTGTTCTTCTCGTCTTACCTGGATTCTTCGGTTGGTCTGTCCAATGTACGACTTTCCACAATCCCCACACGGAATCTCGTATACACCTTGGCTTTCTAACGATATTTTGGTCTTTGGTGTTGGTAAAATAGTTGAGATCTTTCTGTCCGTATTAAATATCGTTTCTATGTTGTGTTTTCTCAGCACTCTCCCTATTTTCTCTGTCGTACCCTTCACATATGGCAGAATGGTTTTGCCGATCGGCTTATTGTCTTCTGTAGGGTCCTTATCTCTTCTTCGAGCATTTTGAGCTTTTTCGATGTTGTATGTTGAGAAGCCGTTTTTTCTTAACGCTGTTTTCACGTTATGGATTTCTTCATTTTGATGTTCTTGGTCTGTCAGTTTTTCGGATCTTGTAATCAAGGTTTTGATGACTGAATGCAATTGTGCAGGATGGTGGTGTGAAGCAGCATTTAGATATCTATCGGTATGTGTCGGTTTCCGATACACTGTATGGCCTATGTGTCCGTCTTGTTTCTTTATTATTAACACATCTAAGAATGGAATTTGATCGTTTTCTTCCAGTTCCATGGTAAACTGAATTTTATGGTGGATATTGTTGATGTGTTCTAAAAAAGCCTTTAGTTTTTCTTCTCCGTGGGTCCAGATAATAAAAGTGTCATCCACGTATCTAAGCCAAAGTTTGGGTTTGTATTCAGCTGTTTCTATTGCCCGCTGTTCTATTTCCTTCATAAACAAGTTCGCTATTACTGGTGACAGTGGAGAACCCATCGGTGCTCCCTCAATTTGTTTATATCTTTGTTCCTTATAGATGAAATAAGTGTTATTTAAACAGTGTTTGGTTAGGTTTAGTGTATCCGGTGATATTGGATACTTTTTGCTTATGATGTCCAGTGATTCATCTATAGGAACATTCGTGAAAAGTGAGACAACATCGAAGCTGACTAGCAAATGTCCCGGCTCAAGAGTCACACCTTTTATACGCTCAATGAAGTGGCTCGCGTTCTTGACGTAAGACTCCGCTTCTTCCGCGTATGGTTGCAGCTGTTGGGCCAGAAACTTCGCCAGCGGTTGTAAGGGAGATCCGATGGAACTCACAATTGGTCGCAGTGGTAATCCTGCCTTGTGTACCTTGGGTAGGCCGTAAAATTTTGGGCATCTAGATGACTTCTCTCTAGGTATGAGATGGACCTGTTGTTCTTTATTGATATTTGAGGCTTTGATCTTGCCTTTTGTTATTTTCTCTAGATAGGTGGTCGGGTCTGACGAGATGCTTTGATATGTTGTATCATTTAAGATGTCGTTTATTTTTGTTTCGTAGTCTTGAATATTCATCACTACCGTAGCGTTGCCTTTGTCAGCTGGAAGCACGATGATTTCTTTGTTGTTCTTCAAATTATGTAAGGCTTCTTTCTCTTCCCGTGTTAAATTTCTTTTTGGTGGTTTAGCTGTTCTTAATATTTTTGATACGTCTTGGCGTATGATCTCGGCTGTTTCTGCTGGGAGATTAGTAATTGTAGTCTCTACCTCAGTAATGATGTTTTCTACGGGAATGTATGTAGGTGCAACAGCAAAATTGAAACCTTTTGCAAGAACACTATTCGTGGCTTCATCCAGTGTCAGATTTGAAAAGTTATATACTAAATTGTTTGTTTCTATTTGTGGATTTTCTTTCTTTTTTGGCCGCTGTTGTAGTAACAAATTTTCAAACTTTTTAATTTGTTTGGTCTTAGTGAGATCAGCATCTGTTTCTGCTCGAAAGTTTGTCAGTTGTTCAAAGAAATTCCATAATGTTGGATGGATTGTGTTAGTTTAAGATGCAGCTGTAATGATTCTGCATTCATTTTGTCGATGTCTCGTCTGGTATCATGGATTGCCTCTCTAATAAGCGCCAGGCTTGCTCTTCTTAAGATGTTTTTAGTTTTATAGTTGTTTTTGTGACTTGTATGAAGCTCACTTTTCACAAAAACAACTATAAAACTAAAAACATCTTAAGAAGAGCAAGCCTGGCGCTTATTAGAGAGGCAATCCATGATACCAGACGAGACATCGACAAAATGAATGCAGAATCATTACAGCTGCATCTTAAACTAAGTAACACAATCCATCCAACATTATGGAATTTCTTTGAACAACTGACAAACTTTCGAGCAGAAACAGATGCTGATCTCACTAAGACCAAACAAATTAAAAAGTTTGAAAATTTGTTACTACAACAGCGGCCAAAAAAGAAAGAAAATCCACAAATAGAAACAAACAATTTAGTATATAACTTTTCAAATCTGACACTGGATGAAGCCACGAATAGTGTTCTTGCAAAAGGTTTCAATTTTGCTGTTGCACCTACATACATTCCCGTAGAAAACATCATTACTGAGGTAGAGACTACAATTACTAATCTCGCAGCAGAAACAGCCGAGATCATACGCCAAGACGTATCAAAAATATTAAGAACAGCTAAACCACCAAAAAGAAATTTAACACGGGAAGAGAAAGAAGCCTTACATAATTTGAAGAACAACAAAGAAATCATCGTGCTTCCAGCTGACAAAGGCAACGCTACGGTAGTGATGAATATTCAAGACTACGAAACAAAAATAAACGACATCTTAAATGATACAACATATCAAAGCATCTCGTCAGACCCGACCACCTATCTAGAGAAAATAACAAAAGGCAAGATCAAAGCCTCAAATATCAATAAAGAACAACAGGTCCATCTCATACCTAGAGAGAAGTCATCTAGATGCCCAAAATTTTACGGCCTACCCAAGGTACACAAGGCAGGATTACCACTGCGACCAATTGTGAGTTCCATCGGATCTCCCTTACAACCGCTGGCGAAGTTTCTGGCCCAACAGCTGCAACCATACGCGGAAGAAGCGGAGTCTTACGTCAAGAACGCGAGCCACTTCATTGAGCGTATAAAAGGTGTGACTCTTGAGCCGGGACATTTGCTAGTCAGCTTCGATGTTGTCTCACTTTTCACGAATGTTCCTATAGATGAATCACTGGACATCATAAGCAAAAAGTATCCAATATCACCGGATACACTAAACCTAACCAAACACTGTTTAAATAACACTTATTTCATCTATAAGGAACAAAGATATAAACAAATTGAGGGAGCACCGATGGGTTCTCCACTGTCACCAGTAATAGCGAACTTGTTTATGAAGGAAATAGAACAGCGGGCAATAGAAACAGCTGAATACAAACCCAAACTTTGGCTTAGATACGTGGATGACACTTTTATTATCTGGACCCACGGAGAAGAAAAACTAAAGGCTTTTTTAGAACACATCAACAATATCCACCATAAAATTCAGTTTACCATGGAACTGGAAGAAAACGATCAAATTCCATTCTTAGATGTGTTAATAATAAAGAAACAAGACGGACACATAGGCCATACAGTGTATCGGAAACCGACACATACCGATAGATATCTAAATGCTGCTTCACACCACCATCCTGCACAATTGCATTCAGTCATCAAAACCTTGATTACAAGATCCGAAAGACTGACAGACCAAGAACATCAAAATGAAGAAATCCATAACGTGAAAACAGCGTTAAGAAAAAACGGCTTCTCAACATACAACATCGAAAAAGCTCAAAATGCTCGAAGAAGAGATAAGGACCCTACAGAAGACAATAAGCCGATCGGCAAAACCATTCTGCCATATGTGAAGGGTACGACAGAGAAAATAGGGAGAGTGCTGAGAAAACACAACATAGAAACGATATTTAATACGGACAGAAAGATCTCAACTATTTTACCAACACCAAAGACCAAAATATCGTTAGAAAGCCAAGGTGTATACGAGATTCCGTGTGGGGATTGTGGAAAGTCGTACATTGGACAGACCAACCGAAGAATCCAGGTAAGACGAGAAGAACACCGAAATGCTATCGAAAGGGGAGAAACCACGTCATCCCTGGCTCAACATGTCGCAAATACAGGACACACAATAAACCTGAACCAAACAACGATGTTAGCTAACATCGAAATAAAAAGAAAACGGGAAATCAGAGAATCGATAGAAATTGAAAGAAATCCCAACGGCTTAAACCAAAGAGATGATGCGCAACGGCTTCCTACAACTTGGAAAACGGTATTGAAGAAAAAGACCAAAATAAATCAGGCCGCAACATCCACGCGTAACATCCCGCCGACGACTGCAACCTACACCGGACCAATAACAAGAGCCAGAGTTCGCGCAGGGCAAGCAGCATCAGGATCAACTACATAAGCGACGGTATCGTGAGTAAAAATTCAGTTTACTTCAAGCAGCAGCGAGAAGCGGAACTACCTGACTTGACAATGGCAAGTGAGATCTTGCCGAAACGTCGTCAAAATAATGGTTTTTATCAAAACCAAAATTATTCAACGCGGAGTCAAACCCGGAAAACAACAGAAAGCACATATAGCTCCCGCGGAAACTTCAAGTGTAACATATATATATATATATATATATATATATATATATATATATATATATATATATATATATATATATATATATATATATATATATATGTACATACATATATAATATGTAAATTGTACATGCACTTATTTTAAAAAAATTTAAGTTAACATAATGTTTTTTTTCTCTTCAACGGACACCTCCTTTAAACGGACACTTTATGAGGAACGACCACTGACCGTTCAAGGGAGAGTTCACTGTAGTAAAATAACGATAATAAAAAAGATAGTAAAATATTTTGTTTACACCTTAAAATATAAAGATGCCTTTTATCTGTTTATTTATTATCAATACCTTACGTAATTATTTTAGGAAATTTCAATCAGTATATTAAGAGATTAAAAAAGAGAAAATTTCGTGGTGGCTGTTATTCTATGAAATACATTAAGACAACAATTCCTGATTCCAAGAGTGCTCATGGTGATTGATATGCCTCTGATAACTAAAAATTAAACTTAAAAAACTAAAAAATAATGAATTTCGATAGTAGTTTAAATGATAGCACACTGATAATGACAGAATTTAAAGAAGTGTCATCATGACATGAGAATTACAATTACCAACATATTATTCATATTCAGATCAGCCATAAAATTAAAGTAAATATGTAAACATAAATGGGTGATTCTCCAAAATAAGCGGCATATTGTGTAACTCGCTTTTTTCTTAAGTCCTTTACATACTGTGTTTCAAATTGTGTTGCCAAAGTTAAGTTATACAATAGATGAATGTACGCCACTTAACATTAATTTTAGAAAAAGTATTTTTACAAGTATTTTATGCAATTTTAATGTCAAAATAGCAACTCCGAGGCTGTAACCCACTTTGTTTTTTGATCTGTTTCATAGTATTACACTTTGAAAAGTTACAAAAGTGCAGATTATTTTGTCAATAATTAATTAAAAACCCAATGTAATTTGAAACTGTCAAATTAATAACTTTCATTTTTAAAATTAAACCATAAAAATCTACTACTAAAAACTGTAACCCACTTTGTGCATCAACACCGAGGCCTCATAAAAATATATGAAAATTTAGGCCAAACTGCACTATACTGTACGGCGGGCAGCTTGACAAGAGAGGAACGCTTCAGTTTAACCCAAATTGTGGAAGAAAGTGGACGAACATAATATCGTTAAGCGATAGAAAATTTTTCAAAGTGTCTTAAGCTAAGCGTATGTTTTTATACAGTCAACACCGAAGCCTTCGTAAAAGCTTAATTTTGCTAATTTTTTAATATGTTTTTCTTCTAAGTATGCACTATAAAGTTTTTTTGACACACTGTGAATAAAGCAGAATTATTTTTAGTATTTGTAGAAAGTAGAATTAAAAATGTATGAAATCATCAACACCGAAGCAATCAACTCCGAAGCCCAGTCGTGCCTCGGAGTTGACGAACGTGCCTCGGAGTTGTTGAAAGTGTGTGAGTGGTCAGTCTTAAACTAAAACAATACAATTTAAATTTAGTCTGATATAGGAAAAGGGTTACTGGGTAAGCTCTCAAGATGTTTCGGTCAGTTTGGTAATTATCTTCTTTTTATAGAAAATGGCTCGTATACACTGGAGTACGACGGAAAAATGAAGGCGAAAGCCCCCAAAATCGTTAAATAAAGATTTTGTGAAAAAAAGTAATATTTTATGCAGCTATGCTTATTTCTGTAAGAATATACCATTTTGGCTAGTCTTCTCTAATGCTGATAAAAGAGACATCTGTCTATGTAGGCACATTATGTGAAAATCATTGTGGAAGCGGATAACAAATCATTATATTGACATGGAGAAAATGGAGAAAAGACAGAAGAATGTATAGAAAGGAAATGCCAAGATTGTGTTCAAAAGCAGATTAGATTTTTGAAGTTTAACGAAGAAGACACGGCTAAATATTGGAAAGTTTTGTCAACACGAAGGCCGGTTTAAATCAACTCCGACGCAATTGATATTTTACCTATTTTTCATGTTTTTCTGTACCTAGTAGTTTATATCAAAATGGAAGTGTTTTGTATAGTTTTATCACATATTAATTTTTATTTAATTGTTACTATCATAAATTTCAATTAACAGAGAATTACGTCAACACCGTGGACACTTAGTCAACTCCGAAGTAACAACATTTCCGTTTTTCGGAAAATATTTAAAAATCATCTCTGCTGGTATCATGGTTAAGTTGAATAGCTCATTTTATAAAAAAATATTTAAAAATTAACTAATTTTAAACCATGTTTTAAATTAAATTTCTCTACCTCGAAATTGCCGTCTATTTTGGCGAATCACCCAAATACATTAAGCGTCAAAATTAACGCACCTCTTTAAAAATGGGACATTTCTGAAGTCTCGTATTTTCTAAACCTGTTGTCCGATTTTAGTGATATTTCTTTAGTATGTTATAGCTTTATTCTTGAAGGATATCGTTGTAATAATATTGTTGCTAAATAGGTCAGTGTCGTTGTATGCCGGGTGTAACTATGATAGTGTGTTTTTTCCTCAAAGTTCGGAACACCCTGTGGATACCTAATTCTAGCATTAATAAAATATTGAAATTAAAACTCAACTATAGCCTTAGGCTTTCTTAACATTTTGCTTTTTGATTCATTCGCTTATGTTGCGTAATAAAAAAGTTAGGTACTTTAACAACTAGTAATGTTCTTCATCAATACAGGGTGTTTCTAAATAAGAGCGACAAACTAAAATAATGACCGTTTGATTTATAAACATATGTCCGCAAATGCTTCGTTTCCAAGATACGGGATGTTGAATTTTTTCTTACAAACTGACGATTTATTTACTGCTCTAAAACGGGTTGAGATATGCAAATGAAATTTGGTAGATTTTAAGAGGTAGTTATTGCGCATTTTTTGGCTACAATTAGGAATTTTATATTCACCACTGGCGTGCATACGGGTCATATTACCCGGTCCTAATCCCCGTATGCACGCCAATGGTGAATATAAAATTCTTAATTTTATGCCAAAGAATGCGCAATAACCACCTCTTAAAACCTACCAAATTTCATTTGCATATCTCAACCGGTTTTAGAACAGTAAATAAATCGTCAGTTTGTAAGAAAAAATTCAACATCCCGTATCTCGGAAACGATGCATTTGCGGACATATGTGTATAAATCAAACGGTGATTATTTTTCATGCAGAATTACCCCTTAAAGTTTGTTGCACTTATTTAGAAACACCCTGTATTGATGAAGAACATTACTAGTTGTTAAAGTATATAACTTTTTTATTACGCAACATAAGCGAATGAATCAAAAATCAAAATGTTAAGAAAGCTTAAGGCTACAGTTTAGTTTTAATTTCAATATTTTATTAATGCTAGAATATTCCACAGGGTGCTCCGAACTTTTAGGAAAAAACACACTATCATTTTTACACCCGGTACACAATGACACTTACCTGTATAGCAACAGTATTATTACAATGATATTCTTGAAGAATAAGGCTATATCACACTAAAAAAATCACTAAAATCGGACAACAGGTTTAGAAAATACCAGACATAAAAAATGTCCCATTTTTAAGGTGGTACGTTAATTTTGATGCTTAGTGTAGAAATCCACAAAAATACAACCAATTGGACTTCGTAAGTCCTATAGACTATAGAGCGTTTCACGTTAAGAATGGAACGTTGTTTAGATAGGGCTACGTATTTCTTATGGACGATAGAAGCGCGCCGATGTAACGCCGTCTGATTAGAATGAATCGTATATCGGAAGTCTAATGGCAACACGCGCCAGTGTTTTGGCAACACTGATCTGTATAAGCCAAACGTTCCGTTCTTAACGTGAAATAAAGTATAGGTGATCTCCCAAAGCGACCAGAAGTTGAACCGGAAGTCGATATCTACAGTTGAGTCCGCGAGTCTTTACCCGTGCGTCATCAATACCTGGCGAGATAAAACACATACTTTTTATTCAGCATCATTCTCTTCCACGCATGAAATTAATGACAAACCAGCTGCCGACTGTTATTAAGTAAAAACACATGTTATTTTTATGAACGATTTAGACTCAGTGCATTGAAAAGAGATAGGTACAAAGAAAGACGATTGGGGATGTTTTCACATATTTTAAGTACAATTTCTGACGTTTTGGTTTGTTTACTTTTGTGGCTGTCAGTTTGTTGAATTTTTTGCTGTTATTCTGTCGAATTTTTGCATTTTGAAGTTTTTTATAGTATACAAACATCTGTTTTTACAACAAATTTTATATTGTCGTTAGAAATTGTTTGATAAGTTTATGTTATTTTACGATAAATTTTGACAACGTACAAAGCTAACCTCATTGTTGACACAGTTGAATGCTTGTGTTTAAGGTTCCGCCAAAGTGAATAAAATAACAAAAAGAAAATGTGTTATTGATTTTTTTTAGAAATTGTTTATTTATTTATTAATCAATGATAATAAAATAATTTATTAAGCAACTTCAAATGCAGCTGTAATTATGCACCAAAATTTTAAAGCACAACTTAAATTTGACATTCTATTTATTTGATAACGTCAAATTTTATACTCTAACCCGTGATCGGAATAATATCAACTTGCCGTTGCGTTTAGTAAATTTCCGACTTATTTCGTATGTTTTAAATGATGACGCACGGGTAAAGACTCGCGGACTCAACTGTATTCTCTAATAATGGAGGGATTGTGTTGACGTTATACAGACATGGATAATTCAAGGTTTTCACATTTTAACGTTGTAAAATGGGTGAAAACAACATCCGCGGAATTAGAAGGACATTTGGCTATTTATCCCAGAAGACGGTAGTTCTCGCCAGTGACGCACATTCCCCTACATGCGACACTATATATGTATACGCGAAGTTTTCGATTATGTCAACCTGACTAAAGTGAAAAATGGGCCAATCCCCATCTTAAAGTTTAGGAAAAGACCAGTCAATCGATATGCCAACCATCTATTTAGGTTATAAGGTTGTGGGTTTTACGGCCCTTCCCCTTTGGGACCTGTTTTTCATTCTCGTCCCCAAAACTCACGGACGTTTCGAAAATTTTAGTTCGACCTCTGCGGCTTCTGTTAGTATCTTCTTCATTATCTTTCCAACGCATGTCCAATTTTGAAAATCGGTTGTACCATTGCATTCAAAAGTTACCGAGCTCAGAACTTTGACTCAATTTCTATTTAAAAAGGGGAAATGTTTGTATGTATGTAAGAGGGGGTCGGGACCAATTCAGAACCGGTGTAGTTTGTGACTTTTGGCCACCCATAAACCAGCTATAGGATTTCGTAGGTACAACATGGGATCTTTTTTGGGAGTATGTATCTTAGGTTCATCGAGAGAAAGGAAAACCGCAAATATACCAAATTAATAGCGCTTGAGTTAAGTTTTCAAATGGTGCCCAAGAGGTTAGGATCGGCCATACACAAGGCTCAGTATAACCGAAAAACTGAAAAATTGAACTTTATAAATTTTGATTTTTCGACAATTGCTTAAAATTTCAACCTACGAATTGCGCAAATCACTCAGGGTTTGTACGAGAACTCTAGAGGCTTCTAACGGCGTATTTGGAAAGTTTCGAATTTTTAAGTTATATGCTTCATAAGTATGATAAAATCTATTTCCTAGGGGAAAATCAGTTTTTCAAGCTCACTAAATCCTATAATACCTTAAGTTATTATATTTGACCTTGGATGCATCAGTGGCGGCTCGTGGTCTTGGAGACAGGGTCGGCAACGTTTTTTTGTCTCCACATATAGGTATACCATCAAACTAAAAGGCTTAAATCATCATAGGAGATTTTGTTGTTTTTTGCTTTTTTTTTATTTGATGTACTTGACATTATCTCTTGTTTCATGGTGTTTCGACAATACGTGTTGATTCTTTTGAGACAAGGTAAATCCCGTTTATTTGAGTCAGAAATTGGTGGTAATAAGAAAATTGATGAACAGTTTGTTGTAATGAATTGCAGTACTTACTACATAGAATTATATATACATATTTTGTAACTTATCCCACTTTCTGAAAATATTTGGATCGGTATAATTTTTAAGTACCTAACTTGTAATAATAAATATCTTGGAAATTCTTTGGCGAAGGTAACTTTTAAAATTTGAATCGTCAAAGAGGTCAAAAATTTGCAAATCTTCAAAATGCTAAAAACGAATATCTATTTGCATATAATAGTAGGTATCCAAAATTTCAAGATATACTTACTCGTTTTTCGAGATATGTATCATGTCGTTGTGTTTTTTGGGATGGTTCGGAAATATCAAGCGAATCCAAAACGTCACTGCGTGGAAAACTATTGGAAACTACTATCAATACGAAAATCTCTGAGATTTTGCACCAGCCTTCGTATTCTATTTTTGGAATAAATAATATCAGATGACTGATTTTGAACAACAAGGAATATCTTGGGCAAACTCTGTTTTAAAAATATTTAAAAGAATATTAGAGCATTATTAAAAGAATATTAAAGAGTAATTATTATTATTTAATAAAGTTCTCAAACCGATTGCTTCACGGATCGAGGTATCGCCACTTTTAAAATCATCGCCTTCGATAATAAAATCAAAAACTTCCAAAAGCTGTTCACGAAAATCTGCTACAGATATTAAAACTACCAGAGATAATCTGCTTATATAAAACTAACCGAGATTTAAAATTTCATCGCGTCTGACAAACTGTTCGCTTTTTTTTCGAAACAAATTTGTTCTAAAGCAGTAGGTAATCCGTTTAGGTGAGCTAAACTGGCAAGAAAAGACGATATTCTTTATTTTTTTTACACGTATCATGTAAAACTAAATTCATTATATGCGCATAACAGTGAGTAAATAAAGCTTGTGATGCAATAGTTTTAACTTTTGCCTGGAGACCATTCAATTCACCACTCATCACAGCAACGCCGTCATAAGATTGCCCCAGTTTGCCCTACCAATTTATTTTTGATATCGAAAAATTTGAATCTGTTCTTTAAAACACCAAAAATCTATTCTGCCTTATTGCTTTTACTCACATCTATAAAACCTAAAAACTTCTCATAAATATTACCACGTAACGCGTATCGAACTGCAATAATTGATAATTGTGAATGACATGATAATCAGAAGTTTCATCTACTTCCAGTGAAAAGCAAATGGTTTTCTAAATATCAGATTCAACAACGTTATTCAAAATGTAACTATTTGATTATACAAGGTGTCCCAAAAGTAGTGGAACGGTCGAATATTTCGCGAACTACACATCGGATCGAAAAACTAAAAAATAAGTTTTCAATCATTTTCAAAAATCTATCCAATGACACTAAACACCAACCCCACTACACCCCTGGTGATGGGGTGGGGGGTAACTTTAAAATGTTAAATGAAAACCCACAGTTTTTCTTGCAGATTTTAATTCGTTACGTAAAAGTAAGCAACTTTTATTCAAGACATTTTTTCAAACTGTGGATAGATGGCGCTCTAATTGGGAAAAAACATTTATCCTGATACCATAGGTAAACTATAGAAACGGTCTAATATCTCACCAAATACACTTCCAAATGAGAAACTAAACAACAAGATTTTTAATCTTTTTTGAAAACCTTTCGAATAACACCAAACGTCACCCTCCAACCCACCCCCTGGGGGTGGGGTGGGGGATAACTTTAAAATCTTAAATAGCAACCCCCACTTTTTATTACAGATTCGGATCCGTCACGAAAAATTAAGCAACATTTATTCGAAATATTTTTTAGAATTGTTAATAGATGGCGCTTTAATTGGAAAAATACGATTTATTAGCGCCATTTATCAGAAATTTAAAAAAATGTTTCGAATAAATGTTGCTTAATTTTTTATGGCAAATCCGAATCTGCAATAAAAAGTGGGGGTTGCCATTTAAGATTTTAAAGTTACCCCCACCCCACTTCCAGGGGGTCGGTTGGAGGGTCATGTTTGGTGTTATTCGATAGGTTTTCGAAAAAGATTAAAAATCTGTTTTTTGGTTTTCATTTGGAAGTGCATTTCGTGAGATATTAGACCGTTTCTATAATTTACCTATGGTATCAGGATAAATCGTTTTTCCCAATTAAAGCGCCATCTATCCACAGTTCGAAAAAAATTCTTGAATAAAAGTTGCCTACTTTTATGTAACGAATCCAAATTTGTAAGAAAAACTGGGGGTTTCCATTTGAGATTTAAAAGTTACCCCCGACCCCACCTCCAGGGGGTGTAGTGGGGATTGGTGTTTGGTGTCATTAGATAGATTTTTGAAAATGATTGAACACTTATTTTTCAGTTTTTTGATCCGATGTTTAGTTCGCGAAATATTCGACCGTTCCGCTACTTTTGGGACACCCTATATGTATTAGTTAATTCTGTATTACGAATACACTTCGAATCAGAAAGTAAATAGGTATTTCTAAAACAATTTTATTAATTATCTATAATTACTTTGATTTTTAACAAATGCTTCGATCCATCATGTCCACTAATTGATAATTCCTGACAACTTAAAAAGATTAAAATATTAATTAAACGACGTAAAACGGCGTGATTATTTTTGGCAATTTCTGCCGATGCATGCTCCAAATGAAACATCGACCGGCAGACCGAAATGTGCCGTACCTGGCGCTTAACCTGCCATGCCGTATCTGCTATTGCCCACGGAGAGAATGTAATGTTCGCTTGCTCATCGACTTGTTATTTCGTTGAGTTTTACGTGTAAATCGTCAAGCTACGGATGTTAGGGACGGCTAGCCGAAAAGTCAGATGAATGGCTCGGATCATTCATTTTTTGAGAAGTCTGTTATGCGAAGGGATCACTTCACGCTCGGATTGATCAAATCCTTTTAAAAACCATGAATAAAATTTAGTCTGTATTATCTGATAGATTTTTTTTATTTCACAGATACAAATATTAAAAAAATCTATATCTATAAATGTGTGGGTCGGCACTGCCGACCCTGCCTACCCTGACCGGCCGCCACTGGGATGCGTCAGATATTACTTGTAAATATCTTTCAAACAAATATTTGGTGATCAAAATCGGTTAAGCCGTTTAGAAGTTATCGAGCTCCAAAAGTATAATCAATTTAACCATTATCGCTGAAATGGCCTAGTTGTATTGTAGTGGTTACGACGCTAAACTTGATCGAGCAATCCGAGTTCATTTGCCAGCCATCCCAATATATTTTTTAAATATATTCCGAATAAAAAAAATCTAGTGTACTTTCGATCAACACAAAGAATTATATTGAAAAAAAAAGTATTGGGTTGGCTGGGATATGAACTCGGATTGCCCTATAAAAAGGATACCAAATAAGAGAAAAACAACTTAAAATAATCTGCTATGCAGGCGACGCAATACTAATCTCTCAAAGTGAAGATGATTTACAACGCATGCTACACCAATTTGCATGGTTATAACAGCAAATCTGCTAAGGTGTAAATTAGAGCTGGAGGGTCACATAATGGAACAATTCATGGAGTTTAAATATCTAAGCGTCACACTATCTAGCTACAGAAAGCCCAAAACCGAAGTGGAAGATCAGGTGAGTAAAGCAAACAGAGCCGCAGCTGCGGCTCTGTTTGAGGAAAACAGAAGAGTGGAATGGAACGACCACATAAGCCGAATGAATGACAACAAATAGAGTAGTAAGGACGGCGAGAGACGGTTTCCCAATAGGAAGACGATCAGTGGGAAGACCACGAAAACGATGGAATGACAACTTACTGGAGGCACATTGAAAAACAGACACAGCCATGTCTACACAAAAAGAAGAAGAAGAATAAGAAGAAGAAGAAGTTTAGTGTCGTAACCACTAGATCATTTGGGCGATAATGCGACAAAAGCGACCATTTATAATGCTTAACGTGTAATCGAGAAACATTACATTTAAGTTCATACATTTAATTTATAAAAAACTTTTAAAAACTTCCGATACAAGAATAAAAAACCGCTAAACGCCGTAAAAATGAGTGCGCGCGCAATATTCCAGCTACAAAAGAGCTAATATGAATATTACGCGGCGCAAACATCTATTTTCATTTTGATCGCTAGAGCTTCCCTGCCATTTCGTTCGCTGCAATCCGTGACTGCACGCCGGGGTTTGTCCTAGTTGGGTCAGAGAGAGCAGCATATGTGCCTCCTGATGAGAGACTAATAAGTTTCGAAACCGGTAGAGGTGCTTGATGCCCTCTCTGATTGAACTGGAATAATGATGCGGCTGTAGTTTCGTGTTGCAACGAAATTGAAAATGGTTATTTATTTTTGATTTACATGTTTATTCCCATTGGAGTACGAAGGGAACCATTTTCGTTAGAACTTTACCGCGCTGAGCAGATGGGACGTGAATTATAAATTGTAAAATTCCCTCATCTTCCTTAGTCTCAGCATTCGTTATGGCTTGTAAATTGTAGAAGCCTCGGAGGTGTTACCAGAGAAAGTTCCCATTGTTTTCAGTCTGGTAGGATGTAGAATAACATTTTTGGATGTTGTTTTATCTGCTATTAGATTGAAAACTTAGTTTTTTGATAGCAGTTGCCGCTAGGGCATCCCTGCCATTTGGTTCGTTGCAATCCGTGACTGCACGCCGGGGTTTGTCCTAGTTGGGTCAGAGAGGGCAGCATATGTGTTATGTGTCTCCTAATGAGAGACTAATAAGTTTCGAAACCGGTAGAGGTGCTTACAGCACTCTCTGATTGAACTGGAATAATGATGCGGCTGTAGTTTCGTGTTGCAACGAAATTGAAAATGGTTATTGATTTTTGAAAATAAAATTCTAGTTTTAGTAAAAGATTTTTCCATAATATTTGCTAAATTTGAAGTTAAACGGGCCACAAAAGGGCTTCAAAATGTATCAAAGATACTTTTTGTGTCACGTTTTACTTCAAATTTAGCAAATATGTATTATGGAAAAATCTTTCAAAATAAACCTAGAATTTTATTTTCCATTAAAATGAAAATACATTTTTGTGCCACGTAATATTCATATCAGCTCTTTTGTAGCTGGAATTTTGTGTGCGCCACTCATTTTTACGGCGTTTAGCGGTTTTTTATTCTTGTTTATTATAACCGAAAACGCTCAATAATTTGGCAAAATGAGGCAGTCTGTCAAAGTTTTGAATTCAATCCCATATTATAATCTGTATTTGAAAATTTAATATGGATAAATATTTAAACAAACATTTAATTATCGCTAAATAATACGGTACACAAGTTAAGGTAACGGACATCGAAAGTATTTTCAACGGAAAGTATCTGGTTTCATGAAAACAATCGAGAAATGTAAATATTAGTGAGTAATCGATGGACAGTTAATTGTACAAATGGACTTTTATTTATTTTGGTAGTAGTCCAGGCTTCATCGTCGCCCCCGTTAGGTAAATTATTCCGATTCAATTGTTTTTCACAATCTTGCCCAAAAGAGGCCCTTATAACAAATCCACAGGGTGCCAGGCGATACCGTGGTAGAAAAATTGTGTTAACAATTTTTTTTAACACAAAAATAACATTTCCACTTAGAACAATTTTTTTTAGATCATTTGGGTCATTCTGACTCAAAAAGGTCTCTTGTGATTTTTCTCTAAAATTGCTTATTGTCTAGTTATATGCGAATTAAAATTTGAAAAATGACAAAAGGGCCATTTCATTTGGTCAGTTTCTGACTTTCATAATAATTATTTTTAACCGACTTATTAAGCCTTCCAAAATGGTAATTTTCGCGTTTTTCAAATTTTAGATCGCATAATATGCTTTTGCTCAGAATGAACCGACGAATCTAAAAAAAACTTTGTCCGAAGTGAAAAAATTACTTTTGTGAATTTGTATAAAAAAGTTGTTTAAACAATTTTTCGACCACGGTACCGCCTGGCACCCTGTGGATTTGTTATAAGGACCTCTTTTTGAGTAAGTTTGTGCAGAAAAGTAGAATCAGTAGTAATTGCACAAGAGCTCTAAAATTATCGAATTTTTCCCGAGTAACACTTTGAAAGATTTAATTTCACGACCCGAAGGGGAGTGAAATTATGTCAAAGTGTCACGAAGGCAAAAATTCGATAATAATTTTAGAGATCGAGTGCAATTTGTTGCGATTTTTTCATGAATAAAACTGTTCAAAACCAAAATTTTATTGTAATTTATTTATGTAAGTACAAATTAGTACAATTAAACACACAGTTGTTATAAATATTTGACGGTTGAAAGTCATCACTTTTATAATTTTTAAAGCATTAATTGTCATTAATGTCACCGAATGTATTTTTTCGTAGCAACGAAGGGCATCTGACGTAATATACTTGACGACCAGGGCCGTAACTACCATTGGGGCAACCGGGGCAGTGCCCCGTGGCCCCCGGGCAAGGGGGCCCCGCAGGTACCCCTTTTTTGACCGTACATCAAGTTTAACGAGGAAAATGTAAATATGTATTTTAAAAGCCGATCCCAACAAAATATTTTCAAATGACACAATTTTAAAAAGACCTTACAGGGGCACCCTAGAACTAAACATAGAGTTTTAATTTTTCACTGGGGAGATTAGTCTTTTCGACTAAAATGCAGTTGGAACAGAACCCTTTGAAGGGGCCTCTGAGGCCTGAACTGAGCTGGGGCTCCTGAGACCTTAACATAAAAATTTAAATTAATACTTAGGAAATTAGTTATTTCGACGTAATAAAACCTAAAATGCCATTAGAAGAGGGGCCCGGGCTAAGCTGGGGCCCCCGAGACCTTTCGTAAAGATTTAAATTGTTATTGAGGAAATTAGTTATCTTGGTGAAATAAAAACTAAAATGCAACCGGAATAGCGGCCCCCGGTCCCAGCTACTTTGTCTTAACCAATTTAGACCAGACCACATCTTGGTACGTGAACGGAACCACATGGTACCACATATTGAAAAAAAAGGTAAGGGTAAGATGAAATGAGCACATTGTAATTAGCCCTACCAGTACCACAGCATAATAAATCTAACAGCAGTGACGGTATTCGTCTTTGAGACTGTCACTACTGAAGGTATAATACCGGATATCGTTTTCTAATCTCCTCGTCAAATAGGATACAGTTACTTCCCGACGGTCTCCTCCTTTTTGGCATTTTTCTATCTCCGTCAATTTTTCTTCCACTTTTCCATATCGAATTTTACCGCATTCTTGAATTTTTCTTCCACCTTTTCAAATTTTTGTATCTCCTCAGCAATCTGATTTACCTCTTCCTGCATTTTCTCTAAATAAACCTTCATATCTTCATATTTTTCCATTTCCGTTTTCTGTTCATTTTGTTGTTTTTCTTTTAAATTTTTTAAAGCGAAAAAAAATAAGGTGATTTCAAAATTTTTTGTGTTGGTCAACTAAAATAGGAATATGTAGGTTCAAGAAACTTCAGTCATAGAATCCATTAAAATGCGTTTTCAAGGGGTTAAATATAAAACATTTTTCGGGACCCCGCCTTCCGCTGGGGGGTAAACCCCAGACCCCCGGCAGGGGTCCTCCAGATCACCTTTGCCCCGGGGCCCCTAACATCGTAGTTACGGCCCTGTTGACGACGGGATATTATCAAAAATTATCGGCTATAATATCACAAGAGAGTGAGAATAAATTGAAAATACTGCGACAGTTTTTCGAAAATTAGTTGTCTGGCAATAGACACGAGAGCCCGCAGAGCTCGAGTGGCTATTGCCCAATGACAACAAATTTGAGTAAAAATAAAGCATTATTTTCTTATTTATTCTTACTGTCGTGTGATATTCGTAAGATTATTTTTTAATACGTATATTATGGATATTTTCTTAAATGTGACAGTTGTCAAAACTAGGAAACTGGTTGCCATTAAACAGAAACAATCTACTTAAAAAAATTCTATCGGGAATTTTCTACAGTAGATAATCAGTATAATTTTAATCTGATTGAACAGAATTAAACACGTGATCAAATATCTTACTATACGATTGGAAGTTAAAATCATTAAAAAATAATCAGTTTAATTTTTATTTCTGTAGCTTTCTATTGGTCAGAATCTCCTATGAATGAAATAATCGGTTATAAGGACCTCTTTTTGAGTAAGTTTGTGCAGAAAAGTAGAATCAGTAGTAATTGCACAAGATCTTTAAAATTATCGAGTTTTTCCCGAGTGACACTTTGACAGTTTTAATTTCACGACCCGAAGGGGAATGAATTTATGTCAAAGTGTCACGGGGGCAAAAATTCGATAATAATTTTAGAGATCGAGTACAATTTGTTGCGATTATTTCATGAATAAAACTGTTCAAAACCAAAATTTTATTGTAATTTATTTATGTAAGTACAAATTAGTACAGTTAAACACACAGCTGTTTTAAATATTTGACGGTTGAAAGTCATCACTTTTATAATTTTTAAAATATTAATTGTCATTAATGTCACTGAATGTATCTTTTCGTAGCAACGAAGGGCATCTGACGTAATATACTTGACGACGGGATATTATCAAAAATTATCAGTTTAATTTTTATTTCTGTAGCTTTCTATTGGTCACAATCTCCTATGAATGAAATAATCGGAATAATTTACCTAACTGGGACGACGATACAGCCTGGACTGTAGCGCGTTTTAAAAGAACATAACTAAACAATCATTATCTTTATGAAGCATAAAATGTTCATAGTAGGTATGTTGTTTGTGTTTTTTTGTCAATTATATTAATGTAGTATATTGTTACAGCCCTAACATATTTATTTCTTACTACTGCCACAGATTAACATAACATAACATAACTGCTGTGTATATTTCTTTCTCGGCAAACCAACCCTGCATTATATCATTTATATTATTGACAAAAAAAATCCAGTCACCTATGGTAAATTTTTTATTGTAAAATGAAAATTTGAAAAGTATTAGTGATACAAAATATCTCAAACATTTATTTTAGGGGATACGATATAAGGTCGATCTGCACCTATAGTCGAGGAAATGAAGCTGGAAAAATGGCAAAACCTCGCAATTTTTTCGTCCAGCATCGATTTGTACAAAAATTTGGGATTAGGCTCATTTCACCCTCTAGTTCATTTTCTATATTGAGCCGTTGTACGCTTTTGTTTTTTTAAGGGTGAAAACCACCCCTAATTGTAAAAAATTATAAAATAACATTTTAAACTTTAATATTGTCAACATTTGCTTCTTATTAGTTACATAATGATTGTTTTGTGCTTTAAGATATAATATCACAATATTTAAACCCTTAAAACCACCCTTGTTGGAGCTATATATGAAAATTTTACTTATCCTAAAAGAATAATTTCGGCTTGCATCAATTTACATAAAAATTTGGGGTTAGGATCATCTTACCCTGTACTTCATATTCTATATCATGCTCAAGGGCGTTGATTATTTTTAGGGGTGTAAACTACCCTTATTTTCAAAAATTATATAAAAACATTGTAAACTTTAATATAGGTAAAATTTGGTTTTGACTGGTTAAATAATGATTGTTTTATGCTTTAGGATATAATATCATAATATTTCAACCCTTAAAAAGCACCCTTAATAACATTGCAATTTTTATAAGTAGACAATTTAATAGATCTATACGAAAAAAAAGTAGAATTAAAGAATTACAAAAACATTTATTTACACAAAAATACGAATTTACAAATATATAAAAATACACATAAAAATAGTTTTTTAGTCATTCAATAAAATTTAATTTTCATTTAATAAAAAGTTTTTTCAATAATAGTTTTGTAGAATTTCTGAAGAGTAATAAGACTGTGTAAATTAAATTCCGTAAGATCCCTTAATTTTTAATTGAGGTGAGTTTAAAGGACTCGAATAAGGGGATGTTTGCTCGTAAATAGATGTTTTAAACAGCTATATCTCGTTAACTGTTCACTGTAAGGAAAATATATGCATAAAGAAATTTTAGCAATTAAAAAATCTAGAATTTAGTAGTCTATAATTTTTTTCGTATCTCCAGTATTTTCGGAGATATTTTGAAGAAAATGATAAAAAAGTTGCAAAAAATCAATTTTTCTTTTAACTCCAATTTTTCTAAAATTAGGTCTTTTAAATAGGTCAAACTTCTTGGGTGTATTGATAATATACATATAAAAGGAATTGCAGAAAGGCGAAGATCAATTTTTAGTTACAAGGGTAGTTAGGGGATTGTTTTCACTGTTTTTTTCGTAGAGAAAAACAGGTACCGACTTTTTTTTGATCATAAGTTGCTCAATTTTTATGCTAGAAACTTTTTATTATCTTTTTTAAAGATCTTATTGTATGCTTGAAAAAACATCATGTAAGTTTTCCTGGAAAAATGCAAAGTTTCCCCGTTATTTGGCTTTGATTATTTCAAATTATGCGTTTGGCGAAAAAAGCTAACCTTTAACATGCCGTATCTCGGTTTGTATTGGTCGTAAAAATATTATAGAAAAACAGTTTCGTTTGTGTTACTAAAAGATACAATTTTGATATCTACAATTTTTTTGATTAAATGCATATTTTTCGAGCTATTCTCAAAAAACCCTTTAAAAAAGTCGATTTTTCCGTCGAAAAACTGGTACTTTCAACCACGAATAACTCGAAAAATATTAGTTTTACGAAGAAAATGTAAAAAACATTTTTTTCTTAAAATTACTTTTTACATCGATTTACATGGTTAAAATGTAATAAAAAATTCCCACCCCCGAGATGGGGTGGCAACTACCCCCAAGGTTTTAGCGTACAGCAGCATGATATCGATCCTTGGACTATTTCCTACCTTCTGCGAAAATTTCAAGTAAATCCATGCTGGACGAAAAAATTGCGAGCCAAAATGCTTCATTTCCTCGACTACTATCTATTTATTGGATAAAAATTATTGGATATAATATGTAATTTAGCATGTCAACAATTACAAAAAACAACGGTTGCCCTATCTAATTTTGTTTTAACTATAATTAATTAATAATTAAAAAATGACTTTTTTTTATAAATAAAAAAAAAATAATTTCGACCCGGGCAGATATTATTTCAGATTTTTGGATCATTCCAAACAAACAAGATCTTTTGTAATTTTTCTCTAAAGTTGATCGATTTTGAGTTATAAACAATTTAAAACTGAAAAAAGAACGAAAGATGACGATTTTCAAGGTTCAAAAACACAAGTAAAAATATCATTTTTGTAATCGTTAAGTACATAAATTCAAGTCCAAACCTTTTTCTATCAGGTCGCGATAAGAATTTTCGCCATGTTCTATTCTAAAATATATTTTTTAATTATTGTTAATAAGGAAGGTTTCTTATGGGGAGACGGGCATTAACAACTAAACAACAATGTTTCAGAATGAAATAATAAGTCCAAAAGACTTATCAAGAGCTGATAGAATCAAGTTTTAACTTACATTTAGGTATTTCATAATTTCAAAAATGATATTTTATACACATGTTTTTGAGCCTTGAAAATCGTCATCTTTCGTAGGTACTTTTTTCAGTTTTAAATTGTTTATAACTAGAAAACGACCAACTAGAGAAAAATTACAAAAGTTTTTTTTTGTTTAGAATGATCTAAAAAATCTGAAATAATATCTGCCCGGGTCGAATTTTTTTTAATTGATAAACAAAAAGTCATTTTTTTAATTATTAATTAATTATAGTTAGAACAAAATTAGATAGAGCAACCCTTATTTTTTGTAATTGTTAACATGCTCAATTACATATCCAATAATTTTTATCCATTAAACAGATAGGTGCAGATCGACCTTATATCATATCTTAGACTATTATGAATAAGTATAATAGTGCTGTATATTAATAGGTGAGGAAATAAAGCACTAAAATCGCATAAATAAAACTTTTTTTTAAGTAAGAGTAAGACGGATTATTATGAAACATTTTGAATTCGATTCGGGAGAGCTTCAGGAAAATTTTCCTCTCATCAACATATAAGTTTTTTTCAATTGGTTTGGTCAGCGTCCACGTCTCACATCCATACATGAGCACCATTCCAATCACTGATTTTTACTCTTACATTTGATGTTCGTGTTAGGCTCTTAGATTTAATAGTCTTGTGGAGGTTATACATACATCTGTTTGCTTCCTGATTTCTCCCTTTTATCTCTTCCGTGATATCCTTATCTGCAGTGACTCTCGATCCCAGATATTTAAAACTCTCCACTCATTCAAAATTATTTGGGTCTATTGTGACATTTTGCCCAATGCTATCTCGTCTCTTTTGTCTGTTGATGCACATATATTTGGTTTTCTCTTCATTTATCATTAAACTAGTTTTTTTGCCTCTACCTCCAATTTATTGAAAGTCTGCTTCACATTGGTGACTATGTTTCCAATAATGTCAATGCCATCCGCGTATGATAGAAGTAATTTTATTCAATTTATTTTAATTTGTGTTGTTCTTACTACTTTCTACAGGTTTATATTGAAAAGGAGAGGAGACAGTGAGTCTCCTTGTTTCAGGCCACTGATTATTTCGAACGATTATGAGAGATTGTTTCCTATCCGTACTCTGGATCTACAGCTATTTGCACATATCTTAACAAGCTGGATACATTGGTTCCGTTGGTGGTTAACGGAATCAATTAACTTAAATTAAAATAAGTGTAAAAACAACAACTTGTCAATAATATATTTATTTGTGTCGGTAAAATAGCGTGATTACTTCTCGAAAGAGGGTTTGTTATTCTTTTGCGAGTATGGTGGTGTGTCCGCGCCGGATGCCTGTTGTGACTATACTGAAAAAATACATGTCTGTGGTTTTACGTTGAAGACTAATTTATCGACATAAAGAGGCTGCCCCTTTATCTGATGTTTTAAAAGCTGAACACATTTCTGTCAAGAAGCGTCCTCGAATGCATTCAAAAAGTGATTTATTAACATAAGGTCTGATAAGGTTTACTATTTAATGGGGAATTTTTAAACTAAGACTAAACAGGCTATTACCATCTGGTTTCGGATAGAAAGAATTGTTAATTTTAAATGACCCTTATTATTTTCGTTTAGAAAAGAAAGTTAATACAGTGGAACCTCGATAACTCGGATTAATCGGGACCGCGGCCAATCCGGGTTACCGAAAATCCGGGTTAGCCGGAGAGTATGATATACTATATACTTATAGATAAAGTCCGTTATAATTGAAATAACATGAAATATATATGCACAGTACACATCTAACTTACCTATAGGTATATAGAGTGTAGTATAGATAGACAGTATAGAGTATTGTTCATTTCTAGGTAAAAAAACTCAGTCAGTTTCGGTTGTATCAATTTCGTCTGCCGTCGGAACGATGTTATGTTATTTAAGAACAGTGGCTCTTTCATTGTTTAAAAGACCATTGTTTGAAAAATAATTTTTTAAATAGTCTTTTTTCTTTAAACAATGCTAGGACAGTTGGAAATAAATAAAGGAATAACAGGTGACTCTTGTTTTTGATAGCCTGAGATAATATACATGTCGCTCTGCCGCCGCGTGCCATGAGTCATTTTTACCATCGAACAGTTCAAATTACACAAGTACCCATTATCTCTCAAATATTATAGAAGATCAGTGGGATATTTTATCAATGAAATTCGATATTTTTAAGACATTCCAGAAGCGGCTACAGATAATATGTTTTAACATAATACATACATTTTTATTGTTGAAATGTTTGTCTAATGAAAATCGGTCCGGGTTAGCCGGACTTCCGGGTTATCGGGGGCCGACTTATCGGGGTTCCACTGTATTTAAAATTAGCAATTAAAAAAAAAATAAATGAAGCGTGTCGCTATACACCCACGTTCGAGAATATAAGACGACAGATAATACATAATATATACTGTTATATTTCTATTTGATCTGAAAATTAAATTTTGATAATTATAAGCAGAATTCAATTTAATATAAAATATTTTCAATTTTCTCAACCACGGGCATATAAATTTAGAACAACCTGTATACAACAAATTGTTATATTTAATTTTAAGAAGTGATTAGAAGAAGCATACGAAACTCGGGACAATGCGCTTAGAATAAGCAAAGTGAATGGCGTACCATTATCGTTGTTCGCGGAAGGTTCGATCATTAGCCTATGCTAAATAAGACTCAGTTGAAGTAGACAATAGGTCATTAAATTTTGTAAATAGTAGAAAGTAATTTTAGAATGGGAATTAACTATTTTTTTTTGGAAATCCATTAAGCATATTTAGAAAGATTAAAAATTGGTTTTGAGGAATACTGCGAATGAGAGTTGGTGGTGGAAGGTTGATTTGTGAATCTGGAAGGGATATTTAGAAAGTAGGGGAATGAATGACAAATAGAGATCAGAATGTTTTGAGCTGTCGAGAAGTGAAGTCCAGTAGTAGACGGTAGTGTACGGAGAGTGAGAAAGCCGGTGTAGTTCCGTGAGTGTGGAGTATCTATCGTGGAACGAGAGGTAGGCCAGGTTGAGAGTAAAAGAACCTCCTTGAGCCAAGAGTGTCCCGGTAGCTGATTGCAGTTTCGAAAAAGGTAGAATACAGCATCACGACAGAAGCAGGTACGAGAGCTATACGAGCTAGTTTTCAAAGGAGAACATTACTGAAAGCCAGGACGAGGTTTTGATCGCAGCCAAGGATAGCAGGAAACGGGTCTTGTGTGAAGACATTTTCAGTTCACCAGAAAAAGGTCAGTCTCATTTGTTTGGACATGAATGTATGGGTTTTTCGTATTAAATACCACATTATAAATTGAAGAACATAATAAATAATATCAGAAAAGCTTCATCAAACTTAAATAGAATTGTTGCTAATAAATCCTAATAGTTAAATGTTAATAAAAACTTTCAATTGGAAACCAAAAGGAAATAAGATTCCCATTTGTAAATGTTATGTTTAAAAAAATAAGATCTAGCAAATATTAAGCAGTGATTGCCATTTAAATAAAATAAACAATATTTTGATTATAATTGTAACCCATATGTGTGTATTATTTTACTTTTTTCTTTCCTATCCCGATTAGGAACCATTGAGAAATACTTAGAAGCCACGAGAGTAAGTAATTAATTTTATAATTCGCCCTGAGATTGAAAACATATTGATATGTGATCTGGTAAATTAATTAAATTATTATTAATGCATTGATTAAATTAAATGACAAATAAGAATATTATCTCATATCAATAATCAAGATCACAACCCATATTAAGCTGCACCCCCCACCATCGCGAATAAAGTTCGGACTAGGCAAAAAATTTAGTGCTATTTATGTGCTAATTAGTTGCTCTATTCCGAATTTTATTGCTCAAACCGTTTACCAGGAAATCGCGTTGAAAGTGGGGGGGTGCAGGTTAATGTAAAGCTGCACCCACCCACACCGAAAAAAGCTCAAACTTCTTGATTTTTTTGGTGATAAATTTAGTGCTATTTATGTGCTAATTAGTTGCTCTATTCCGAATTTTGTTGCTCAAACGGTTTACCAGGAAATCGCGTTGAAAGTGGGGGGGTGCAGGTTAATGTAAAGCTGCACCCACCCACACCGAAAAAAGCTCAAACTTCTTGATTTTTTTGGTGATAAATTTAGTGCTATTTATGTGCTAATTAGTTGCTCTATTCCGAATTTTGTTGCTCAAACGGTTTACCAGGAAATCGCGTTGAAAGTGGGGGGGGGTGCAGGTTAATGTAAAGCTGCACCCACCCACACCGAAAAAAGCTCAAACTTCTTGATTTTTTTGGTGATAAATTTAGTGCTATTTATGTGCTAATTAGTTGCTCTATTCTGAAATTTGTTGCTCAAACCGTTTACCAGGAAATCGCGTTGAAAGTGGGGGGGTGCAGGTTAATGGAAAGCTGCACCCACCCACACGGAAAAAAGCTCAAACTTCTTGATTTTTTTTGGTGATAAATTTAGTGCTATTTATGTGCTAATTAGTTGCTCTATTCCGAATTTTGTTGCTCCGCGTTGAAAGTGGGGGGTGCAGGTTAATGGCAAGCTGCACCCACCCACAACGAAAAAAGCTCAAACTTCTTGATTTTTTTTGGTGATAAATTTAGTGCTATTTATGTGCTAATTAGTTGCTCTATTCCGAATT
Source organism: Diabrotica virgifera virgifera (assembly GCF_917563875.1). Taxonomy (NCBI): domain Eukaryota; kingdom Metazoa; phylum Arthropoda; class Insecta; order Coleoptera; family Chrysomelidae; genus Diabrotica; species Diabrotica virgifera. Next base: position 6,081,752 of record NC_065450.1, read on the forward strand.
TTGTTGCTCAAACCGTTTACCAGGAAATCGCGTTGAAAGTGGGGGGGGGTGCAGGTTAATGGCAAGCTGCACCCACCCACACCGAAAAAAGCTCAAACGTCTTGATTTTTTTTGGTGATAAATTTAGTGCTATTTATGTGCTCATTAGTTGCTCTATTCCTAATTTTGTTGCTCAAACCGTTTACCAGGAAATCGCGTTCAAATTGGGGGGGTCAAGCTTAATGGCAAACTGCACCCACCCACACCGAAAAAACTTCAAACTTATTGATTTTTTTGGTGATAGATTTAGTGCTATTTATGTGCTAATTATTTGCTCTAATCCGAATTTTGTTGCTCAAACCATTGACCAAGAAATCGCGTTGAAAGTGGGGGGTTCAAGTTAATGGCAAGTTGCACCCACCCACACCGAAAAAAGCTCAAACTTCTTGATTTTTTTGGTGAAAAATTTAGTGCTATTTATGTGCTAATTAGTTGCTCTATTCCGAATTTTGTTGCTTAAACAGTTGACCAGGAAATCGCGTTCAAAATGGGGAGGTCCAGCTTAATAGCAAGCTGCACCCGCTCACACCGAAAAATGTTCAAACTTATTGATTTTTTTTTGTGATAAATTTAGTGCTATTTATGTGCTAATTAGTTGCTACAATCCGAATTTGGTTGCTCAAACCGTTGACCAAGAAATCGCGTTGAAATTGGGGCGGTGCAAGTTAATGGCAAGTTGCACCCACCCACACCGAAAAAAGCTCAAACTTCTTGATTTTTTTGGTGTAAAATTTAGTGCTATTTATGTGCTAATTAATTGCTCTATTCCGAATTTTGTTGCTCAAACCGTTGACTAGGAAATCGCGTCGAAAATGGGGGGGGGTGCAAGTTAATGGCAAGCCTGCATCCACCCACACCGAAACAAGCTCAAACTTCTTGATTTTTTTGGTGAAAAATTTAGTGCTATTTATGTGCTAATTAGTTGCTCTAATCTAAATTTTGTTCCTCAAACCGTTGACCAGGAAATCGCGTTCAAAGTGGGGCGGTGCCAGCTTCTCATTAGACGCACAACGAAACACTTGTATGTTCACTAAAACAATGAGAAATAAAATCAGATAGAAGTATAATTTGATACGTGTTCCCTAAATTATTTTAGTACCAAATAATATGTACGAGTAACTTATTTATTTAACATAGAACAGAGACACATATGTATTCGCGGTGTGCAAGTACTTGGAAGGGAAACGAGAAACGACCGTGCGCGAGTCGCGGAGAAATATTGCAACTATCTTAAATAATTCATATTGTCAATTGAAATTGTCAAATTGACGTATATTTCATACCTTCTGTCATTGAAGCAGAAAAATTATATATTGCTCCACAATACTGATATGATATGCAATTATTATATAAAGGTAAATTTAATTAATTGTATTTTGAGTGCAGTACTGCATTTTAATAACTGATTTTATTTACTACATACAATTGTTCACGTTTTCATAACATAACCTGAATCTTATTTTTTCTTCTTACTATTTTTTTGGACTATGGCCTTGACAATTATCCAGTAACCAGGACTAATATAATTGGCCAATATAATTAAAAGTGCGAATAAAAGTACAGAGCGTAGAAATAGGGGTCGCTTTGCCGAACTTGCACGGTTCCAATAGCGCGGAGCCAGGTCGGGTGGGATTAACTAATGCATTTGCAAGTTCTACGGTTAGCAACAAAATCGGATACCGATATATTTCGATAGTACGTATCATTATCATCATCATACAGCCCTTTTCGTTCACCGCTGAACATAGGCCTCCCTCATTTTTGTCCATTGTGCTCTATTTTGAGCACTTTGCATCCAATTTCTTGACATTTTCTTGAGTTCATCAGTCCAACGAGTAGATGGTCTTCCTCTACTTCTTTTGTCTAATCTCGGCCTGCACTCTTCGTCCACTCCCCATCACTGATTCGGGCGACGTGTCCGGCCAAGTTCCATTTCAGGGTGGCAATTAGGGAAATTACATCGGTAACTCTTGTTCTTCGCCTTAAGTCTTCATTTCTAACTCGGCCACGAAGCGACATACTCAGCATTGACCTTTCCATTTTCCTCTGGGCTATTTGCAGCATTTTAGAAGCTGTGGCTGTCAATGTCAAAGTTTCGGCACCATAAGTCATCATAGGCAACACAAATTGGTCAAATGTTTTACGTTTTAGAGAAATTGGTATGTCGCTTTTAAATAGGTCTTTGAGTTTTCCATAGGCTACCTATGGTAGGTTTATTCTTCTTCGTAGTTTGCATATTTGTTTGTCTCTTGTGATCTTTATTTCGTGTCCAAGGTATATGTATTTTTCCACTAGCTCTACTTCGTTTTCTCCAATATTGATATTTCCGCTAGGTACTAGGTTTGTCATGAATTTTGTTTTGGAGATGTTTATTTTGAGACACCTACACTGGCGTACACTAACTAAAGTTCATGTAGCATGGTACATATCTTCTTGAGGTTGTCAGAGAACAAAACTATGTCGTCTGCGAATTTCAAATTTGTTAATCTTCTACCGTCAATATTCAGGCCTCGCTCTTCCCAGTTAAGTTATTTACAAGCATATTCTAGTACTGCGGTAAAGAGTTTAGGCGATAAGTTTTCGTCCTGTCGGACTCCTCTGCCGATTGGGATATGGTCCGTGTTTTTATGTAGTTTCACCGACATAGTTGCGTTCTTTTATGTATTGTAAATTAACCTTGTGTATCGGTAGTCAATGCGGCATGCTTGTAGTACTTCCAGAATTTTGTCACATTCTACCGTGTCAAAGGCTTTATGGAAATCTACAAAAGCCAAAACGAGTGGTCGATTGTATTCGATAGTCTTTTCTATTACCGTTTTAAAGCTCTGTGGGTGATCATTTGTTCCAAATTGGCTGGTAGAAATCAAGTTTTTTCTCAAGACAATTCGTTACTGTTCTTGTAAGGAGTTTGTATAAGTGACTAAGAAGACTTATAGGTCTGTAATTTTCTAATTAATGGGGATCTCCTTTTTTGTACAATAGAATTACTTGAGCATTGTGCCATTTGTCGGGTATATTGCTATCTAAAAGGCACATATTAAAAAGGTCTTTTATTTTCTTAAGAAGACAAGTGCCTCCGATGTTTATTGCATCAGTAATTACACAATCTTCGCCTGGAGATTTTTTATTCTTATCTTTTCTTAGGGCTAGTTTACAATCTAGAAATATATGTTCCAGGGCAAAAAAGGTGGTCTTTTGTATTTGTTTAAAAAAATTGTTTAAACAATTTCTGCCCAAAAATTCCGCCATATATCCTTCTTCTTCTTCTTAAAGTGCCTATCCGTTTCGGATGTTGGCGATCATCATGGCTATCTTGACTTTGTTTACCGGAACGCGGAACAGTTCAGTGGTAGTGGTGTTATACCACTTTCGTAAATTTTGAAGCCAGGAAATGCGTCTTCTTCCTGGCCCTCTTTTACCATTTACCTTCCCTTGGAGAATCAGTTGGAGAAGGCCGTAACGTTCTTGATTTCTCATTACATGTCCTAGATATTCTAATTTTTTTGTTTTGATGGTTATGAGAATTTCACAGTCTTTCCCCATTCTACGCAGCACTTTTACATTATTAATTCGTTCAACCCAGGATATACGTAAGATGCGCCTATAACACCACATTTCGAAAGCTTCGATCCGATTCATAGATGCAACAGTTAGTGTCCACCTTCCATTCCGTAGAGCAGAACTGTGAATATGTAGCTTTTCAACAGACGGTATTTTGTTTTTAATGATATGTCTCGACTGTTGAAAATTGGTCTCATTCTAACGTATGCTGCTTTCGCTTTTATTATTCTCTGTTTAATTTCTGTCGAGTGGTCCCATTGGCTATTTAAATTCGTACCCAGATATGTATATTGCTCAACTCTTTCGATATTCTGTTGGTTGACTGTAAGTTGAGCGTTTAATATTGGTTTTTTACTAATTGTCATAAATTTGGTCTTCTTCTGTTGCTTACTTCTGTTATACGATTTGTTAATATCTGTAAATCATTCAGATTATCGTCGAAAACTATGGTGTCATCTGCATATCTAATGTTATTCAACCATTCACCATTTATTAATACTCCCTTCGCACAACCGTCTAAAGCTTCTTTAAATATCCATTCAGAGTAAATATTGAATAGTAGTGGAGATAAAATACAGCCCTGTCGTACTCCTCGTTATATTGCAATTTTATCAGTTAACTGGTCTTCTATTTTGATTTCTGCCGTTTGATTGTAATATTTGTTTCTGATAATCGGTACCCTTCAGATTTGTTTAAAGGGGACATTTTTTAATAGGAATCCACAAAGAAACCGAATCAGAAATGTTTTCAGACTCACCATATGGACTATATGGAGCGGTCTCACCATATGGACTATATACATACTTCCACATTTTGTAATAAACATACAAACTTTCACCAAGTAACCATCATGTTGATGTAAGATACGAATACGAGTGTGAATTATAAATTTCTAAAAAAAAATACAAAATCTTTGTGGCTTGTGAATGTTTTAAAAATAAAACAATTGAATATTAGTCTTAAAGGTGGTGTTGAAGCGGCTGAAGTTTCATTCTTCGGTGAGGTATCTTACAGTCCGACCAGATTCACTTTGTATTTGAGATTTGGATGCGCATTGTTGTTGACTTTCGGATTTTCCAAATTTTGTGATTTTTATTTTGATAACATCTCGTCAAGTAAAATACCTGCACGATACCAAAATAAAATTCAGAAAATGTGGAAAACCCGAACGCCAAACATTAGTGCACATTCAAAATCTCAAATACACACTGAATCTGGCCCGACTGTACACTGGTGAGTGTTTTATAGAAATCACTAATATAGTTTTAAAATTTTTTATTACAAAATCTAATACAATATCTTACATTTATTAATTATTATATTAACAGAAATAAAATACATTTTGATATAGCACAAATTATTTGCGGTAAAACTCAAGCAAATCTATTAAATTTTTTCTACAATCACTTGATAAAGAAGACTTTTTCGCTTGTCAATGGCAACGAAAAGTTAACGTTTACTGAGTACCGTCACTTTATAGCGCTAGCGCGTTAAAGTTTGATTACCGCGCGTCGTCCGTAGCAACCGTACAACCATACAATACTCGTACAATTTGAAAATTCAAATTGAATAGTTAGTTATGTATTAAGAACGAAAAGTGATACATTAATCCTTGAGAGTAAGAGTTACCACTCGACCGTAGCGGAGAGCGGTAATTACTCGAAAGAAATAATGTCACTTTGCGCTTGTAATACATACAACATTTTTTCTACAATCACTTAATAAAATGAAACTATTTTTAAATCACTAACTTTATTGTAACTATTTTATATCTGTCGTTTTAATGTCATAACATTAACTTTTATATCTTTCAGTTTGAATGTTCAATGTGATTGTATTGTATGGTTGTACGGTTGCTACGGACGACGAGCGTAAAATCAAACTACGCGCTAAAGCAGCATTTCCCAAATGGTGGGTCGCGACCCGGTACCGGGCCACGAAAGCAAAATGCCGGGTCGCCTCGCCTCGCCTCGCCGTTTCACATTAACATCTTCTTTTAGACTGCGAAGTGCGTTGACTATCAAAAGGGAATGTTTAAAGAAAACTTTTTTTGAATTAATTGAATAATTCAAGGAAGAAATTTCAATATTCTTAGAACAACATCCACCAACGGCTAGGGATGCAATATTTCAATTTAAAGACAGTTTTCATGATGCCAATCGGTTAATCAAGGTAGCGTATATTTGTTATATTTTTGACTTCTTCAAGAATTTAAATATGACATTACAAGGTAGCAATGTAGTACAAGAGAAGCTGGAAGCTGCAATAAAATTTGCAAGTTTGCCATACTTATTTAAAAACACCCTGTATCGATGAAAAATAAGGCGAGTTGTTAAATTATTACCTAACTTTTTTACTATCCAACATAAGCGAATGAATCGAAAAACAGAATGTTAAGAACACATGAGGCTATAGTTGGGTTTTAATTTCAGTATTTTATAAATTCAAGAATATTCCACAGGGTGTGGTGACTTTGAGAAAAAATTACTTTTTGATTGGTACACCCGGTATACAATAACAATGGACAGCCGGAGTGATGACGTAGAAGTGTCAATTTTTATTGACATATGTCATGTCAGAGTTTTCCAAACAAACGTTGTTTAGTGTGGCAAATTTGTATTTTTTATTGTTTTTTTTCAGTTTTTACAGAGAATATTTCCGTTTTTTGCAATATTTAAGTATTATTATAGTTACTGCAACAATTTTAGAAGGTTGTGTAAATAATAAAGCATGACGTTTTATATAAATAACAATAAAATGTATGTCTCGGTGAAGTAAGGTTACAATTTATTTGTTTTTTATAAATTTTAGATTTTATATTTTATTTTATTTTTTAGATTGAATACTAATAAAAAAGTCTTGAGATTCGGTAAAACCTTACTTTTCAACGTGTTTACAATCTTTGTTTGCAAGTGATCATCATAACACTGAATATAGCCGCAGTTGGCTGTGACGTCACACTCCGGTCGTCTATTTACCTGTCTAGCAACAATATTATTAAACGAAAATGTTCAAAAATATATCGAAAACAGGTTTAGGAAATATGAGACATAAAAAATGACCAATTTTTAAGGTGATACGTTAATTTCTTGGAGAAATGTAGATATACATAAATACAATAAAGATAAAGAACAGATTATACGAACATACATAATATACCCGAACAATACATACTGTTTCAAATATTCAAAGATAAAGCGATTACAAAAATTGCAATTCGGCATTCTTCAATATACATTATACAATAACTCACACACAGCCAACGGAATTGACAATGAGAGATACCTTGAAAACAATAAAGCTCTGTTGTTATGGGGCAGAGAATAGATAATAGGTAAATATGATTTATATAGGTATATATAAAGAATCCACTACACCAAAATGTTGATATCCAAACAACATACACTGTTTCAAAGCGTTTTAATAGTGAAATACCTGTAGAATATTTAGTTCAATATTTGCAAATGGAATTTTGTTTCGACATGCCGCGATGGGGCCCTTGAATGTCGGGGGCCCCTTGAATGTCGGGGGCCCCGTATAATTGATACGGCTGATACGACGGTAGCTACGCCCCTGGCGTTAAGTAACAATGTATTTTAAATGGGATTTACTTTTTCGCACTGTTTGTAACTTTCGAGTTGTCATGGTGACAATCCTTAATTTTCGCGTTGTCATGGTGATGACAATATGAGCAATGAATTATAACAAGAGTTTTGACAGTTTTGTGGTTTGAAAGTAGTTGTAATTTTTAAATTTCAAAGTTCTAAAAATTGTAGAATAGAAGAGTTACAGCTTTTTTTATTTGTTTATCGTAGATAAAATATTGTATGAAACTGTGCGTGAAGTACTTTTTGCGAACTCGCTCCGTTGTCGCTCGTGCTCTAAAAATCGCGTGCGATCGCAAAAAGCATACTTCACGAACTGTTTCATTAATAACTATTTTAGCACTCCATTGGAGCGTTAAAAATGCTACTTTATAGCACTAGTGCTTTAAAATTTTAAGGCACTGCAGTTAAAAGTGAATTGTCAAATTGTGAAAAGACAAAATATTTATATTTCATTTACTAACATTAATATTAATAGTAAAACTTGCACAATTTGAAAACGGTGGTTTAAAAGGTTTTTTAAAATTTAATTTAAACTCTATTATTGCATTTTTAACACGTTTGTAGAAAAAACAAGTTTATATAACGGTATAATATTTTCGCTAAGAATTTTTAGATATTACCCTCGAGTGTAGACAACCAGTTCTAGCTTTTACGGGTAATAGGTTTCATGGTTTCAGCAATTAACAAAAATATTGTATTTTATATATTTATAACGTTTGTAGAAAAAATATTGTATGATATACGTGTTAAAAAGTACATTTTTAAGGCACTCATGTGAATTTCAGAATTCGCTTCGCTCATTCCGACTAAATATATTCTTTATATGCAAAAAATTTGAATGAATTTTGAATTAATTCGTTTTCAAGTAAGTACATTTATCAGCAATAGTCGTAACGTAATTGTTGTAAACCATAGTTTTATTACTAATTAGCTAATTAGCACATAAATGACACTAAATTCTTCACCAAAAAAATCAAGCAGTTTGAGCTTTTTTCGGTTTGGGTGGGTGCAGCTTGCCATTAACCTGCACCCCCCCACTTTCAACGCGATTTCTTAGTCAATGGTTTGAGCAACAAAATTCGGATTAGAGCAACTAATTAGCACATAAATAGCACTAAATTTATCACCACAAAAAAATCAATAAGATTGACCTTTTTTCGGTGTGGGTGGGTGCAGCTTGCATTAAGCTGGACGCCCCCATTTTGACCGAGATTTCCTGGTCAACGGTTTGAGCAACAAAATTCGGAATAGAGCAACTAATTAGCACATAAACAGCACTAAATTTTTCATCAAAAAAATCAAGAAATTTGAGCTTTTTTCGGTGTGAGTGGGTGCAGCTTGCCATTAAGCTGGACCCCCCACTTTGAACGATTTCCTGGTCAACGGTTTGAGCAACAAAATTCGGAATAGAGCTACTAATTAGCACATAAATAGCACTAAATTTATCATAAAAAAAATCAAGAAATTTGAGCTTTTTTCGGTGTGGGTGGGTGCAGCTTTCCATTAACCTGCACCCCCCCACTTTCAACGCGATTTCCTGGTAAATGGTTTGAGCAACAAATTTCGGAATAGAGCAACTAATTAGCACATAAATAGCACTAAATTTATCACCAAAAAAATCAAGAAGTTTGAGCTTTCTTCGGTGTGAGTGAGTGCAGCTTGCCATTAACTTGCACCCCCCCACTTTCAACGCGATTTCTTGGTCAACGGTTTGAGCAACAAAATTCGAATTAGAGCAACTAATTAGCACATAAATAGCACTAAATCACTAAATATTTCACCAAAAAAATCAAGAAGTTTGAGCTTTTTTCGGTGTGAGTGGGTGCAGCTTGCCATTAAGCTGGACCCCCCACTTGGAACGCGATATCCTGGTAAACGGTTTGAGCAACAAAATTCGAAATAGAGCAAGTAATTAGCACATAAATAGCACTAAATTTTTCACCAAAAAAGTCAAGAAGTTTGAGCTTTTTTCGGTGTGGGTGGGTGCAACTTGCCATTAACTTGCACCGCCCCAATTTCAACGCGATTTCTTGGTCAACGGTTTGAGCGACAAAATTCGGATTGTAGCAACTAATTAGCACATAAATAGCACTAAATTGATCACCAAAAATATCAATAAGTTTGAACTTTTTTCGGTGTGAGCGGGTGCAGCTTTCCATTAAGCTGGACCCCCCCACTTTGAACGCGATTTCCTGGTCAACTGTTTGAGCAACAAAATTCGGAATAGAGCAACTAATTAGCACATAAATAGCACTAAATTTTCACCAAAGAAATCAAGAAGTTTGAGCTTTTTTCGGTGTGGGTGGGTGCAACTTGCCATTAACTTGCACCCTCCACTTTCAACGCGATTTCTTGGTCAACGGTTTGAGCAACAAAATTCGGATTGGAGCAACTAATTAGGATATAAATAGCACTAAATTTATCACCAAAAAAATCAATAAGTTTGAAGTTTTTTCGGTGTGGGTGGGTGCAGTTTGCCATTAAGGTTGACCCCCCCAATTTGAACGCGATTTCCTGGTAAACGGTTTGAGCAACAAAATTCGGAATAGAGCAACTAATTAGCACATAAACAGCACTAAATTTTTCATAAAAAAAATCAAGAAATTTGAGCTTTTTTCGGTGTGGGTGGGTGCAGCTTTCCATTAACCTGCACCCCCCCACTTTCAACGCGATTTCCTGGTCAACGGTTTGAGCAACAACATTCGGAATAGAGCAACTAATTAGCACATAAACAGCACTAAATTTATCACCAAAAAAAATCAAGAAGTTTGAGCTTTTTTAGTTGTGGGTGGGTGCAGCTTGCCATTAACCTGCACCCCCCCACTTTCAACGCGATTTCCTGGTAAACGGTTTGAGCAACAAAATTCGGAATAGAGCAACTAATTAGCACATAAATGGCACTAAATTTATCACCAAAAAAATCAAGAAGTTTGAGCTTTTTTCGGTGTGGGTGGGTGCAGCTTTCCATTAACCTGCACCCCCCCACTTTCAACGCGATTTCCTGTTAAACGGTTTGAGCAACAAATTTCGGAATAGAGCAACTAATTGGCACATAAATAGCACTAAATTTATCACCAAAAAAAATCAAGAAGTTTGAGCTTTTTTCGGTGTGGGTGGGTGCAGCTTTACATTAACCTGCACCCCCCCACTTTCAACGCGATTTCCTGGTAAACGGTTTGAGCAACAAAATTCGGAATAGAGCAACTAATTAGCACATAAATAGCACTAAATTTATCACCAAAAAAATCAAGAAGTTTGAGCTTTTTTCGGTGTGGGTGGGTGCAGCTTTACATTAACCTGCACCCCCCACTTTCAACGCGATTTCCTGGTAAACGGTTTGAGCAACAAAATTCGGAATAGAGCAACTAATTAGCACATAAATAGCACTAAATTTTTTGCCTAGTCCGAACTTTATTCGCCATGGTGGGGGGTGCAGCTTAATATGGGTAAGATACCATCAATACATATAATGAAAATTGAAAATAACAGAGAAAAAAAACAACGCAATGTTTATACGAGGAAAAAAATCACTGAATTCGCTAAAAAATGTTTTAACTGACACTTGCTTGGTATCTTCTAGTGAATCTTGTTTTTCTCTTCGGTCTGCTGTTCTCATTGTCTGGGTTCGTTTTGCTGGACACTGTCATTTTTCCTGGCTCGTAATGGATATTTTCGTGAAGCTCGTACGCCGATTTCAATCTGTCTATGGAAATTGTTATTTCTTTTCCATTTACACGGACGACAAAAGTCTTGTCTCCTAGTTTGACTACAGGAAAAGGACCGTGATATGGGTTTTCTAGGCTGCTTTTGATTGTATCACGTCGGGGTCACCAATGTTCCGTTGGTGGTTAACGGAATCAATTAACTTAAATTAAAATAAGTGTAAAAATAACAACTTGTCAATAATATATTTATTTGTGTCGGTAAAATAGCGTGAATATTTCTCGAAAGAGGGTTTGTTATACTTTTCGAGTATGGTGGTGTGTCCGCGCCGGGTGCCTGTTGTGACTATACTGAAAAAAACACATGTATGTTGTTTTACGTTAAAGACTAATTTATCGACATAAAGAGGCTGCCCCTTTATCTGATGTTTTAAAAGCTGAAAACATTTCTGTCAAGAAGCGTCCTTGAATGCATTAAAAAAGTGAGTCATTGACATAAGGTCTGATAAGGTTTACTATTTATTGGGGCATTTTTAAACTGAGACTGTACAGGCCATTACCATCTGGTTTCATATAGAAAGAATTGTGAATTTTAAATGACCCATATTATTTTTGTTTAGAAAAGAAAGTTAATATTTAAAATCAGTAATTAAAAAAATAATAAATGAAGCGTGTCGCTATACATTTTTTGGAACTGAAAGTTCTGCCATTGCATTCCACATAATTATATGATCCTTTTTAATGCTGCCGTACGCTTGCCGGATAGTTTTAATGGATAGTTCTATTGAATTCGTATCCTTTTTGAAGCACCTGCCTTAAAGTAAATATCTGATCTATGGTCGATATATTTTTTCTGAATCCGACTTGGTATTACTCTATGAAATTTTCTACAAAAGCTGTTAGCCTCTTAATGATATGTTCGATAAGATTTTATAGAGATGCCTCTGTAAATAGAGCATTTGGTTTTGTCTACCTTTGTATGGATGAGGATTATTACACTTTCGTGCCATTTTGTTGGTATTTTCTCTTTATACCATATACCTAAATGTGAAAAGTTTCTCCTTTGTGCTTAAGGAATTCAGCCGGTATATTTTCGGAGCCCGAAGCTTTTGCGGTATTTAATTTGTTAATTGTTTGCAGTGTTTCATCTGTTTGTGTCCTCTACGGTAGGTCCACCTCAAGATATATATCTTCTCCATGTTCTTCCTCTTGATGTATGTTAAGTAAATTTTTGAAATATTCTTGCCATGTTTGGAGCAGTTCCTTTTCGTTGATTATTAATTATTCATCCTTGTTTTTTGTGAGTACAGACACGCAGCCTCCCGTTTCGTTTGACACTCATTTGTAAACTGCTCGACTATTTGACTTTTGTTTATTTGTTTCCATTTCTTCATATTGCCGTTGTTCGTATTTCTTTTTTTTTTCACTCTAATAAGTTTTCTTTTTTCTCGACTAGACGTGTTGTTGCATAGTTTTCTTTCTATTACCTGTTGTTTCTTGTTAAATCATAATGTTTCGCATTTTCTGCCTGTCTTGTAGTTTTTCTTGGTATTCTCTATCAAACCATTTCCTTGTTCTCTTCCTGCTTTTTTATATTATTAGTTCTGCTGACTCTGTAATTGAGTTTTCCCTTTGTTGCCACATCCTTTCGACATCATTGCTCTGATCTACTGTACTTAGACCTGTCCAATTTCATGTTCGTAACTTTCTCGGATTTCCTCATTTTGCATTTTCTCTCGATGTCCCAATGCTTCGTTCGTTTTAAATTTCTGTGATTAATGATATTCTCAACCTGATTTTTGCTCTGATTGTGCACGTCTAGACGTCTATTACCTACTACCTGATAATTATTGTGGTCCTCCAAAGTGCTGTCAAACATTAAGAAAATAAAAATTATGTTTGCTGTTGTAATCATCTAGAATTTAGATTAATTCAATCCAATGTTTAAAAATTCACTTTATTCGCATAACAATGAATCATTTGATTATATTTGCATATCTGGATTCACTTTTCTGATAAGCTATCACCGTCGTTCATCTGCCGAATATGTGAGTAAACAAAAAAACCAGGTAACTGATTATTATCACCAGAATCGACAGTACAATGAATATACCTTTTATTATAGTAGTAAATTCCCCCACATGATCCACCGCGTCCAAAGTGAATGATCTGATATCGAGTGAGACAGTGTGCTGCGAGTGTCTAGCAAAGGCCAGTGAAGTCGTCCAGTCAGTCAACTGAAAGCGCGCAGCAAGTCGAAGCGGAAATTTCGAACGCACGCAGCTGATTCCGATCGTCAGCTGTTTTCGGTTTGTTGTGTTGAGTTTATTGTAATGTTTTGAGTGCTAATACAGTTGCTATTTGGGTAGCTCAACTAGACTATTTTTTATTTGATATTTTTGGATAACTCGGCAGTATGTTGGTGTTTGAGCAGGTCAGTTTTTTTTAATACACATTATTTTTTTTTGAAATATTTTTTTAATATATTTTTAAATTTGATAATATCAATATAATATATGTAATTATTCATAATTATTATATAATTTATAATATATAATATAAATTGTATAATAATTATTAATAATTACAAATTACATATATTATATTTCATAGGAGATTCTGACCAATAGAAAGCTACAGAAATAAAAATTAAACTGATAATTTTTGATAGTATCCCGTCGTCAATGACATTAATGACAATTAATGTTTTAAAAATTATAAAAGTGATAACTTTCAACCGTCAAATATTTATAACAACTGTGTGTTTAATTGTATTAATTTGTACTTACATAAATAAATTACAATAAAATTTTGGTTTTGAACAGTTTTATTCATGAAATAATCGCAACAAATTGCACTCGATCTCTTTGCCCTCGTGACACTTAAAACTCTCAAAGTGTCACTCGGGAAAAATTCGATAATTTTAGAGCTCTTGTGCAATTACTACTGATAATCTCATTATAGGTACTTAATAAATAATAGGCAATTAAGTTAAAATTCAAAAAAGGCTAAAACCTCGGATTTTTTTGAAAAAATATTCCCATGAGGTTTGTTTCGCATAATCACTTTCATAAGATACCCTAAAATAAGGTTCAAGAGGTCGTCCATGTGAAAAGTGGTCCTAATTCATAAACAATTTTTTTAAACAATTTGTAAATAGTTATTTATGAAACAGTTCGTGAAGTATGCTTTTTGCGAACGCACGCGATGTTTAGAGCACGAGCGACAACGGAGCGAGTGCTATATATCGCGTAAGTTCGCAAAAAGTACTTCGCGCACAGTTTCATATAATATTTTATCTACGATAAACAAATAAAAAAACTGTAACTCTTCGTCACTGGAATTCATTTCTGTTCTACAATTTTTAGAACTTTGACATTTAAAAATTCTAATTTCTTTCAAACCACAAAATGATCAAAATTTTTGTTGTAATTTATTGTTCATATACATATGTCATCACCATGACAACGCAAAAGTTAAGGATATTTGATTATATGAAAGTATGTCATAAACAGTGCGAAGAAGTAAATCCCATTTAAAATACATTGTTACTTCACGCACACTTTAAACCCTTCACGCACTGCTATCTATAATGACAGTTTTCACAAACTAAAAACTTATACATAATATGACATAGAGTAGATAAAATTATTTTTTTTGCCTGTAAGTAAAAATTTTTGTTTAGTTTTTTTGGATCATTCTGAACAATAAAGGTATCTTGTAATTTTTGTATAAACTACATCGTTTTCGAAAAAATTTAAAATTAAATTGATTTAAAAATTTAAAATTGAAAAAAAAAAAAACGAAAAATGACGATTTTCAAGGCTCTAAAACACAAGTAAAAAATATTATTTTTAATTTAGCAAATGTATAAATGCAAGGTCAAACCTTCTTAAATCTATCAGATTTTTATGAAAATTTTGGGCTTGTTTTATTTTAAAATATTATTTTTTAATTGTTAATGAAGCACTTATTAGATAAGGCTAGAAGCTCGGATTCGCTTAAAAAAATATTCCTACAAGATTTTTTTGCATAATCACATTCGTAAAATACCCGTAAATAAGAGTCAATATAAGTCAATTATGCAAAAAGTGCTTCCAACTATATTATTTAAACAATTTTTTTAAACAATTTGTAAAAGATTTACATTTTCGCCTAGGACAATTTTTTTATGTTTTTTGGATCCTTCTGAATAAATGTCTGCTGCATTTTTTTTTCTAAAGATTGGTTTTGAGTTAAAAAGAATTATTTAAAGCTGAAAAATGCGAAAAATTATGTTTTTCAAGGCTGTAGCTGTAACCAACAAGTAAAAAATATTTTTTTGAAATCATCAAATGCCTAAATTCAAGTTTAAACCTTCATCAGCCTCATATGAGTATTTTGGACTTATTTTGTTTTAATTAATAAAAAGCACGGCAGTGGTAATATTTATAAATTTATAACAGTGTCTTGTTAGCGGTTCATTCACAATTAAAAACAATATTTTAAAATAAAATAATCCCAAAATACTTACTGGCAGCTGACAGAACAAGGTTTAAACTTGAATTTAGAACTTGGTGAATTTAAAAATAATATTTTTACTTGACTGTGTTTTTGAGCCTTGAAAATCGTAATTTTTCGTTTTTTTTTTAGTTTAAATTGTTTATAACTGGAAAACCATCAACTTTAGAGAAAAATTACAAGAGACCTTTTAGGTTCAGAATGATCCAATAAAACGTAAAAAAATTGTCCTTGTCAAAAAAATTTATTTTTACAATTTGTTTATGTAAATAAAATAGGACCACTTTTCGCATGTGTGACTTTTTTTTTATTAAAGAAATGTTACCGCATCCACCAACAGGTTATTAGCGGCATTACTTAGTTTACCAAGGTTAATAATGAGTTTTAACAAATAACAAAATAACTAGAATTAATACAAACTATTGATTGAAATTAGATAGTCTAATAAGTCTTTTACTTTACTGGACAGTTTTCTCCTAATAAAGCTGGTAGAGTGTTTGGTAGATTGCATGGTAGATCGCATATGTCCGATTTCTTGAACTTTATTCTGTAGTATCTCATGAAAAGGATTATGCAAAAAATCTCACGAGAAGTCTAAGTCTTTTCGTCTAAGTTATATTGACTATCAGTTTGTCCACAATATTATACTTAATCTCTGGGAATACGTTTTTCTTTCTTATCTTGTTTTCCATTTTTGAGTTTTCTGGAACCAGGATATACTGTATTTAAGTATTTGAAATCTAAGTTTAACACGGATAGATTTAAGTTCGATCAGGTGTATGGTGTATTCTGTTTCAAAAATCCTCCTATGTCTGTTGTAAAACATCCTTATACTACAGTTCCAAATCCTTTTAATTTCAGGACCACAATATTTTATGTAGATTCATTCTATTTTAATCTTTCATATTGTGCCAAATAGTGGACCAAAAGTTTGTGTGAATTTAAGCAATATTTTCTTGCCTAAAAATAAGGATTAAGGCAATTAAGGGCATAGGCGCAACAAAATGTTCAATGTGTTTTAAATGTATTCATTGTTTTTAATACTGAGAAAACTAATAAGTATTTTTGAAAAATTTAAACACAGAATGAAAGATTGCTTTATTACAGAGGGCCGAAGGTCCCTCAGAATAAGCAAAAAGTTTCTTTTGAATGGGATATTTGAAATTAAAAGTCACACTAAATTTTCTCCTTTTTTCACCCCTGTAACTTATTAAAATAAACATTATAGAAGTTTTCAGGGACTTTCGGCCCTCGGCCGAATCTTTCATTCTGTTTAAATTTTTCAAAAATACCTATTAGTTTTCTCAGGGTCCGAAAAAAAATGAATACAATTAAAACACATTGAACATTTTGACAGGCGACATTTTGCGCCTATACCCTTAAAACGAAAACTCAATCCCAAATTTCTCAGTATCATAATATCAAAATTAAGTATTTTTTCAATGGTTCAAACCAACTTTCCTAAAAATTAGTACCTTTGATGGGAAAATTTTTACATGTTTTCTTCCCGTAATTAAAGAAAAATAAAATTCTAATATTTTTAGCATATTGAATTGAAACTATTTCAAAAATTAAAATTTTTCATTTTTTGGCATTGCGTAAGTAGTCAGTATTGTACAAAATACGTAGACGCTTTTCAAAGGCCACATTAGCGATGACAAAATTCACTAAATTGTTTGGAATGACAGTTATATTACAAAACAGCACTGTGCCTCTCTCGAGCATTAATTTTTTTATGCCCCTCTCGAGAAGTAATTTTTTTCATTGCCATTTACTGCCAAACTGATGGCCCTTTGAAATTTGGATATACCACAGAATGATACGTATAAAACCATATTTTACCATAGATTTCATTCCTCACAAAAGCTCATATTGCATGCAATTTAGAAGTTGATGATGCCACAACATCCTTACGAACGATCGAAGAAAATGAAGTATTTATCAACAATTAAATATTTAAACGGGCTTACTTA
The DNA here is from genome assembly GCF_917563875.1 of Diabrotica virgifera virgifera. Taxonomy (NCBI): domain Eukaryota; kingdom Metazoa; phylum Arthropoda; class Insecta; order Coleoptera; family Chrysomelidae; genus Diabrotica; species Diabrotica virgifera. The sequence goes on from NC_065450.1 coordinate 6,099,095, forward strand.
TTATTTATTTTGATCAACAGGCCATGTAGGCCCTGGGCGTGAAAAACACAATTACATTTTTTTTACTATACATAAAATATACAATATTAATTTGTCTATTTAAAAAATACACCATATAAATATATACATATATATAGCTCTCATTTTACAATTCATGGCACATTCTTCTGTTACAATTTCTCTTGCGCTCTTCTTACCACTCCTCTCCATTCTTTTCGGTCTAATACCTTGTTTCTCCAGTTATCTATTTTTAATTCTCGTAAATCTGCTTGGACGCTGTCAAACCATCTTTTACGGGGTCTTCCTTTCCTTTTTTTCCCTACTGGTTTCCTGTTCAATATCATCCTGGTCATTCTATGGTTTTCCAATATTTGCACATGTCCCAGCCATCTTATTCTATGCGCCTTTATTATTGCGGTGATTTTTTGGTTCCGTATACAGCTCTTCCAACTCTTTATTTTTCCTTCTTCTCCATCCCATTTGTGTATTTATGCCGCCGTAAATTGATCGGAGAATTTTCCTCTCCCATCTTTCTAATCTTTCTTCATCTGCCTTTCTTAAAACCCATAATTCAGCTCCATATACAACCGTAGCTCTAATCACTGTCTTGTAAATTCTTTCTTTTGTTTTTCTTGAAACAAACTTCGACTTCATTAAGGATCTCAGCATTCCGTATTTCTGGTTGCCTTTTGTAATTCTGGATTCTATTTCTTTATCTTCATGTCCATTTTCCCTTACTTTCACACCAAGGTAAGTAAACTCTTCCACTCTGTCAAAACTGTATATGTAATCTTTCTCCCCTTGTATTTTTATAAACTCTTCATTGTCTTGCTGTGTATCAGCCATTATCATGTAGTTAGTTTTCTTTTCATTTATCTTTAGACCAAAACTATTTGCTTCTTTTTCTATCTTTGTCACAATTCTTTTCAATTCTTTTTTTGATTTTGCTAATATTGTTAGATCATCCGCAAAAGAAATACATTGATGTTCGTTTTTAAATATGGTTTCTTCCATTTTTTTGCTGCAATTCCTCATTATTACTTCAAGAACAAGATTGAACAACGTGGTTGACGTTGGGTCACCCTGCCTGAGTCCTTGTTTGATTTCGAAGTCCTCTGAGATGTCTTTCCACACTACTTCGCTTTTCGTTTTTGCCAACGTCATTTCAATCAAGCTAATCAATTTTTTGGGGATTTGTAGTTGTTTCAGAGCACGGTACATTTCTTTTCTATTTATACGATCATATGCCTGTTTGAAATCTACGAACAGCGCATACAGGGTCGTTTTGTACTCATAGCAATTTACTTGTAATTCTTTTAGCGTGAAAATCTGGTCTGTTACCGAACGGTTGGATCGAAAGCCTGCCTGGTACTCTCCCACAGTATCCTCCATGTATTCGTTCAGTCTTCCACGTATGCATTGTGCTATTATCTTATACCCTGTCTCTAGGAGTGCTATTCCCCTATAATTTTCACATGTTTGTTTATCTCCTTTTTTATGTATGGGGCAGATTCTAGCCAGCATCCAGTCATTTGGCATTTTTTCCTCTTCCAGGCTTACTTATTGACAGAAATAATCACCATAATACAAACACGAAGATTGGAAAACCTGGACCACATGCTGGTGTGTAGGAGGAAAAAAATCTGAAATTTTGATACTCATAATATAGGGAAAGATTTAAGGGAGAAAATCTGTAGGTTGAAGACATGAGTCTTGGTTGAAGAATAAGCGTAGTTGGTATCAATGCCGATCGCTAGCTAGCCATCAAAAACAGCTATTATGATTGCCAACTTCCTTGGGCAGACGGTACTTTAAGAAGTCCTTTCCTTGATGTTTAAAGTTTACTGTTTTTTTTTGTTTTTCTCCTCCTGGCTAACAAGTTATCATGTATTGTTTAATTATTTTTTTGTTCGTTTCGTCAATATAAAATGCTCTATTGCAGAAATCACTAGATAAGCAACAAAAACATTTTATGTCTCTCCTCTAATATGCAAATAATTGAAATATCCTTCAAAGCTAACTACATACATTATTTATGAATATTTCTGAAGTGTTCTCGGGTCTAAAGTAGGTCCTCAATTTCTTATTCATAAGTTTGTGTCAAAATTATTTTATAAATTATTCACATACAAAACAGACTATCGACATCTTTTTCTCTGTAACTGTAAATGAAACAAGTTTGTGCGTGTTGTGACTGCCAATATACGAGTAGGTATGTATATTATTTACTTGCTTAATTTACCTTTTAATATAAGGAATAAAATAACATTTTTGAAGAAATTGACTTTTCTATCATAACGGAATATCATAACGAAAATGTAAGCAAGAAAAATGATAAAGAAAACATCGGAGGAATGATCGGAATATAACATAGAACTGTTATGATCTATATGAATCAGAAACAACTCGTAATGAAACGGATATATTATTAACAGAATGTGTGAAAATCGGAAACCAAAAAAAAATAATAATTCAAAAATTAATAGGGAGAAATTAAAGAGAATTTTGATCTGAATCTTCTAATCATCATCATGATTACTTCTAAATTGCTTCCCAGCAGGTTCTACTTTGTCTTTTATAAATACTTGACTAGTTTTCATGTCCAAGATTGTGACCCTATTAGGCCTGGATCCCGCGTACCAAAAAAAAGTTTATTAATAGCAAGCTGAAAATTTGTTAATAGCTTAACTGTGTCTAGTAATAATAATAATAATAAAATGTTTGATGATTACAAGAAGGCCTTTGGTTCAGTGCCGCACGAATGGCTTATAGATATATTGAGAATATATAAAGTCGATGATAATATAGTGACCTTTTTACAACATATAATGACAGAGTGGAAAACTAGAATTCACCTTCAAATACCTGGTGAAAATATCATCGAAACTGAAAATATCGCAATCAGCCGGGGCCTGTTTCAAGGAGATTCGTTGAGTCCTCTGTGGTTCTGTCTAGCTATGAACCCACTATCTCAGCTATTGAACTCCACAGATGCAGGTTTTAGCATCAAAAATAACAACAATGTGGTGGCGAAGCTTAATCATTTATTGTACATGGATGATTTGAAATTAATGGCTTCCACTCGAAACCAACTCGACGAGATGCTAAAAACTGTAGAAACTTTTTCTAATAATATTAGTATGCACTTCGGACTAGACAAGTGCCGTATTTTAAATATAGTCAGAGGAAAAGTACAGCCCGGAGGATTCGATATGCAAAATGGCCAGAACATCGAGGCCATGGGTGAAAACGATATGTATAAATATCTTGGAGTAAAGCAAGCGCGGAAAATTGACCATAAACAAATGAAAACAGAGATGACTACTGAGTTTATACGAAGGGTAAAACAGCTGCTTCACTCACACCTTAACAGTAGAAATTTGTTTAAGGCACTAAACACCTACGCATGTTCCGCGCTCAGCTACTCATTTGGTATTGTTAAGTGGACAAAAACAGATATAGAAGCTCTTCAGCGAAAAGTACGAACAAACCTCACAAAGGCACAAAAACACCATCCTAAAAGTGCAGTAGAAAGAACAACATTACCACGGAATCTAGGAGGAAGAGGACTTATGGATATAAGTGAGCAATTAGATAAACCAATTGCTAATTTAAGAACTTATTTTCAGATGCAGGCTGAGACACAACACCGATCAAACTGAGGGAACCAGAAATGCGCATAAACCACCTTACTAAGGACGAAAAAGTGCGCGCCTGGATGTGTAAACCTCTGCACGGGCGACATCCCAATGAGGTCAGCCAAGATTATGTCGACAATATAGCGTCGAATTACTGGCTGACATCAGGAAAGATGTTCCCTGAAACGGAGGGTTCATTACTAGCCATTCAGGATCAGGTTATACCAACCAGAAATTACCTGAAATATATCATCAAAGACCCTCAGGTTCAAAACGACAGATGCCGATATGGATGTCAAGCCCAAGATCCAACATCTTACAGGGGGCTGCCAGGCATTTGCTGCAACTGAATACAAGGAACGGCATGATGCAGTGGGAAAAATGCTTCATCAAGAGATAGCTATCAAGCTGGGACTTCTCCAAACAGACCACCTCCGGTATTATCAATACGTCCCTGAGAGTATGCTTGAGGATGGCAACTACAAGCTATACTGGGACCGCACTGTGCTCACAGACCAAACAGTGGCGCATAATAGACCAGATCTCTAGACAAACAACACTAATTGATGTGGCGATACCTAACAACAATAATCTACGTAGTAAATTTACTGAAAAGATCGCCAAAAACAGAGATCTAGAAATTCAGATACGAAGGCAATGGAGAATGCAAAGTACCCAGACGATACCGATTATTATTTCTACTACTGGAGTCATTCCGAAGACCCTCCTCGAAAGCATAAAAAAGCTGGGTTTGAATGAACATCTTTATAAGACCATGCAGAAAGCTGTACTACTCGCGACGGCCAGATGTGTACGAACATTTCTGGAAGATACACCTGCATTCCAAGTCACCTAGGGCTCCATAACACGGAAAGAGTCCCACCAGAGCTCAATCCTTTTGATACCGTAGGTATCTGGGATGAGTCAATTTTCCCCTTAGAGGGAGTGTGAGCCGTATGGCTAAATCTGGATAAAATGTTTATTCAGAGAAAAGATACAATACATACAATGGTAATACATTAAAATCATTATAATTCCCTATAAATAAACACAAAAATACCACTTGAAGCAGAATGCTTGTGCAGTGGTTAATTTGGTTCATTGTAATGTAACAAAATATCCTGAGCAGGTACACACTATATTTTCACAGGCAATACAATAATATAATATCTATTACTTAGATATATAATATTATATATAATAAAATAAAAAGTTATAATAAAAGAACAAAAAAAAAATCAAAGAGCATTACATTGTTTTTTGAATAATTAAATAATTCTATTTCAAAATCTGGAAAAATTTTTTTAAATACATCATCTCTACGATGTATTTATCAAAAAATAACAGCAACACATGAGAAAAAAAAACACAATTTGGTACAACAACTATGAGTCCAATATTCAAACACTTGTTTTATTTTCTAACTTCAATTAAATCATGTATAACTGAAAGAGGCGTATCTATAATATATTTCTTTAATTTATTTTTAAATTGTTTTATATTCTTGACATTCTGAACATGTATGGGTAAAACGTTAAAGGACATGTCAATATTAATATCACCAACAATAATGTTATATGTGATTGGTTCTGCTTTTATTATATTTAAATAATTTTCTAAGGCTACAATAAACGCACTTTCTGAGGTTGCAGGCGAACGGTATATTGCTGTAATAAGTATCATTATGTTATTGAGTTTAATTTTTAATTTTAAGAATTTAAAAATTTTAACCTCTACTATTTCCACCTCGTAGTCAAGGTTATTTTTTATGAATATTATCACACCGTCATTTTGATTGAAATTACCCTCGTTATAATGGATATTATATCCATCCAATTTAAAAATATCTATGCATGCCACTTGTCTGGTCTCAGTTAATACAAAACAATCAATATAATTTTCTATTTGTTGTGTGTAAATATTAAACTCATCAAAATTTTTAATAATGGGCCTATTATTTTGGTACAAAATACGAAAAGAGTAGTTCTTATTGGAACTCAAATTATATTCGTTTATGGAGTCAACTACTTTTGTATCAATAGGAGTGTAATTAATGTATTCCAGAAACGAATTCATGTTACAATAATTAATATAGCGTACCAGTATTACTGATTATTAAATTAAAACTATTCTAGAAAACAAGAAAAGATGAAAAAAAAAACTATAAATACAATATACAGTAAAAAAAGATAATTTTTTGAAGATGTTGCTCTAGTGGGGTAACGATTTGTTCTTCTGGTTTCATCCAATAATGTGTCGGTTTCTTCAGCAGTCTTGTTAGTAGTAGTAATAGACAGTTTTTCCAGTGTTAAAGATTGCCCATCAACTATAAGCCTATTTCCTCTGAACTTCACCGTTTTACCTGATGACCTGAGTTCAGATTGGTATTTTAATAATTCCTTTCTTACTGCTTGTTGAGATGGGGATAGATGTTCGGCGATGAACACCGTTGTACCTTTTAGAAGCTTGCACTTTTTTAGAACACTAATTTTTGCTGAATATGTTGCGAATTCTACCAATACTGATTTATTTGTTGGATTTTTACCAAAGACACTGAAACCACTGATATCTGAATTTACTAAATTTATATCCAGTCTCTGGTTCAACTCTTGGATGATATCCTCAAGAAGTGTTGACTTTTGTACATTTAAGCCGAAAATAACAATATTATTTTTTCTTAGTTTATTTTCAATTCGTTTAATTTGATTTTTTTAGTTCTACATTTTCAGTTTCCAGTCTTTTAACTCTTAATAGTTTGTTTTTCTTTCTCAACTTTCAGTTCATCAATGTCTTTTTTTAAGAAGGCTACTTCCTCCTTAAGACCAGATATGAAATATTCAGATAATCTCTTGTTCTCTTCCTTGATAAACTCTTTTAATTTCATAAATTCACGATCTTGACTATCAGGCATATAATTTTATTGTATTTTATTAATTTTACGTGTATGGAACGCTTTATATTATACTTAATTTTTGTCAATAACGCACAAAAAATCAGAGCGATATATTTTTAAAATTTATGGTTTTAGGTTAGTTTTGTCTTGTTTATTTGTATGCAATTACTTTCTATGTCTTTAAAAAAGAAAACTTAGTAATCCCAGGTGATGAATGGTAAATACATTGATAGTTGTGAAACTCACCTCCCAATTTGTTTCACTATTTCTTGGTTTTAAAGACGGAACACTTTATAATGACTTTTACTTAATAGAACCACACACACCTCTCTCAAAAACCACACTACCACACAAACTTTGTTGTATATGAACACTGGAACAGAGGAAGTTTTAATTGTGGACGTGATTTTAATTGTGGAAGGTGTCATCCTGACAAGTATATGATTGTGAAAACTAGCAGGTTGTTTTTTAGTTTATTCAATAGCAAACTTTATATAATATATGAAAAAGTGTTTGTCCTGTCAAATAATGTTGGGCATTTTTATAAGTCCGGCACGTAGAACATTTAAAATGACAGAAATTATGTTGGTAATAAATAGCAGTCTGATATTTGCATTATAGTTTAATGAAAGGGTAACAAATCAATTGGAAGTCCTGTCCGACAATATGACGTTCGAAACCTGTAACCTGTTTCACAATTAAAACTTCCCATGTTCGACTATTCCCGTACATCAAAGTTTGTCCGACTATTGGTAGATTTTCGACCGGTTTTCTTACTGGTAGATTTAGAATCCCTTCTGATTCAAACCTCAGTTGACCAGGGATTTCCTGCCTTACATCACTTAGGACTTGGCACTTTGTAATGTGTGTGTGTATGGCAGTGTATTCTTCCATTTCGCACTTTCTGTACGATGGTTGAGGTTCATTCACTTTACTTACCTAATTTGTATAAGTAGGTGGTTTCCATGATGGTCTAACTTTAACTAAGTTATTTTTTAATTCATTTCTCTAGTTATATTTACGTATTTTATGTGTTACAAGCTATACATCGAGGTTTATAACTATTTTTTTTATTTTAATATTTGGGTCGATATTGCAGCACCGTGTGTCTTATTATTTTCATAAAAATTTCGCAAATGCCTGTCATTTAAATTATAATTAAAATAGTGTGATGCTTATTAGCGATACTAATTACTATTTTCTGCATAGTTAATTATAAATTTTATAGTAACGAGGTCAAACCAAATTAACGTAATATCAGTTGAGAGACACGTATGTACCCAAAAGTTGTCAACAAGTTGTAATATAAATTATATTGAAAGTTATAAGAACGTGGTTTTTCGAATTACCTTTCAAAATTAGTGATGTTACAATTGCAACGTCTTGGTATTGTTTTCTAATGACAACCTTGAAACAATATTTACGTTTGTATTATAAATGTATTAACTTTCCATAATCAGATGATTCACTGTTTCTCCAAATTTATATTACATCTGTAAAAGTTTACTGAATTATTAATTTTTATAACGTTTACCAAGAAATTCGTAAAAATTAATAATAAAGGATATAAAACATTGAAAACTACTGTTTTAAAAATTTCCCGTACATTAATATTATTCAACTACTGTATTGTAATATTATTATAAATTAGATATGTTCTACATAGGGGAGTGCATATAAATTTTCACTTCGGAAAAAATCAAACAAGATAGAACTTTTTGTAATTTCATTAAGAAATGTTTAATAAACAACATGTCAAAAAGTTCTACTCGAGAAGTCGGAGCTTCATTTTTTATTAAACAAATGAACTACGAAATTAGATGTTTTTTAAATAACTCCGAAAATATAAATTTTAGAAAAAAACTGACTTGACCATTGAAAAATTCAGAAAATTTTACAAAAAAAACCTTATATAAAGAATTTTCTAAAATGAAATCTGTACCTTCTATAATTTTTTATTTATAACGCTAAAGTCACCCTTCTCACAAACATTGGTGCACTGTAAACTAACGTACGGCGAAGTACGCGGTTGAGTTATTTCCTTATACATAATTCTTTCCTTATATATAATTCTTTAACTAATGGATCAAATGAAATTTTACAACTTGAACATGAAAGAAGAACAATTAAGCTATCTTATGGTTAGAATAGAAAAAATAAAATATATGGGAATAAGTACGGTGTTGGCGGAAAGTGAGACTTACATGAATTTTGTTTAAAAATGATTTAAAAATGTGCAACTAATACAATTTTTCTTATAAAACTCTCAATTTTGTACAACTTACCTTTCAAGCATCTTACTAAATGATGTTTTATTCAAAAAAATCTCAAAAATTTAATTCAAATGATATGACGTCTCAAAAAATGTAATTTTTGAAATCTTCGTAGTTTTATAGAATTACCACCACTTTAAGACGGTATTACTCAAGTTTGAACAGATCTATTACAGTTTTATAAGTACTTTTTTGAAAGCTTAGGATGTAATCTTTAAAATTCACTAAATTATTATACTTTAGAAATAAAATAAACTATTTCTTTTTAAGAATATTGAGAAAGATAACAAAAATGTAATACAAAAACCGAAGATTACCAGCTAAAAAAATGTTTATACAAAGTGATCAAAAGTTTTTTCTGTAAAACTTACCTAAAATACATTTAATAATAAGCTTTAACAATAATAAATGTTCAGCAAAAAAATTTTTTTTAGCTCTTATACAATGTCTGCGTAACTTGGAACCACTGATAACTTTTTTATTATCAGTTTTACGAAAAAAAGTATCGTATATAATCTAAGGTGCAATCATCAAATATCAAATTTAATTAATATTATAAGAGGTATGTCAAAAAATATGAATTTCACTCAAGAGTAAAGTACCTTTACATTTAACAATATCGAAAATTGTTATAAAGAAAAGTTGTTTGGAATTAAAAAATTTGTTTTAGTGTTCAATTACATCCTTGTAATTAAAATATTGTGAATAATTAAGGCACTTAACTCTTAAGAAAAATTCATATTTTTTACATACCTCGTATAAAATTAAAAAAATTTGATATCTGATGGTTGTATCTTCGATATTAAACCAGGGAGAGCATTTTATGAAGAATAACTTTTTTTTTGTAAAAGTGATAATAAAATAGTTATCATAATTGATATAAAATGATGATGAGTATCCGTAATTTGAGAAAAAATTGAAATTTTTTTTATCAATTAGAATGATGTAATTGTATATTTAGACATAGTTTCTAATTTCAAACAACTTTTCATAATAGCATTTTTTGATATTCTGGAATATAAAGGTACTTTACTCTTTAACGAAATTCCTATTTTTGACATAACTCATATAAAATTGAAAAATTTGATATTAGTCTAGGCGCCAAATAGAGGTCACCGTGTCATTTTCTATTCTGATGGACAAACTCAACGGTTTCTTATGGATTTTGGGCTGCTGATTACGAATTTCGAGGGGAGATTTCGATCCTAGTGGTCAAAAAATTGTTATAAACAATTTAATTGTTTATAAATTGTTTATAAGGCTCTGGCTCATAAACTGAAAGAGATAAAAAAATGTTTCAAATAAAATTTGTTCCCCAATAAAAAACGAGGAAACAACCATTTACTAAACTTAAATCCGACAATTAGAACTCAAGATATTGTAAAATTAGTGCACAATGCAAATTGCGAATTGCAAAATAAGCATTTTTCGAAGCTTTACCGACCGTAACTCGGCTTCTACGCATGCGAATGAGCCTTATAAGGTGTCCTTTTAAAGCGTAATTAAGAGGCTTCCAAACAAAGTTTGCTAAATTATTTGATCTTCATTTGTTTTAAAGTTATACCCGTTTGAAGTTATAATTTTCTTAACCCGCCGTTACACGCGTCTTCTACTGTGACGTGGTTGCACGCGTATGAGCGTCGCCCTCACCTACATAAATTCGACTTATTTCGAAGAAGAATGAATGTCAACATGTATAAATATAAAATGGGTTGTACTCACATATTATAGAAAGTCTCGTAAACCAATTTTTTTATTAATTTAACAAAACAAAGTAAAAATAATATACATAGATCAAAAGCAAGTTTTCTTAATTTTCAATTTCAGCAAGCCACTGAAGAAATTAACGTTCTTTACGCGAATTCATTTTACTAAAAATACAAATTAAAATTAACAACTGTTCTGAAGCTATTTCTTTGTGGCATTTATGTAATTAACTATTAATATTTTGTATTTTGATAACGACGTCCGAGGTGGAATTCGAAACGTCAATAAAATCAATTTTTCAAGTTAAATTGTGGCTTATTTCCCAATTAGAATAGGTAAATTTAAAAATGGGTTCTTAACCAGTGGCGCACCTAGAATTTTCCTCTGGGGGGGGGAGGGGGTCTTGCTTGGGCACCGAAAGTTTTTTGTATTATTTGTGAAAGACAAGTTACATTTTCCTACTTTCTTTTATATATATTTTTATATGCTCTGGGTGGGATTTTAACCCCCAAACCCCCCGCTCGGTGTGCCACTGTTCCTAACCTAATCCAAACAATAATATTTTAATTAAACCTACCTAAATATTAAATAAAAACTTAAAGTTTCTTTGAGATAACAGAAACGTGATTTCACCGTGATTGCACGCGCAGTGAGGAATTCCCTCACTTGAAGAGGGATGTCTCTTCTTTCAACTATCACACAGCACACTGACCGCCTGAAATATTCTATAACTTTTTCATACTTTCTCATGAACCATGCTAAAGGCATTCCTGGGTGCTTAAGGTTATCGTATTAGTTTACACAATTTCATTGGTTATAAACAAATATGGTGAGGGATTCCCTCATAGCGCGTGTGATGGCGGGTTAAAAAAATTGTTCATTAATTTGTTTATAAAGGTTTCAAGCAAACTTGAGCTATAAACATGTATACTTTAATTAACAATAATGATAAAAACAACTCAAAAGGAACAATTTGAGCTTACGAAAATGTTCGTAAGTTTATTTTTGGCTAAGATGTCGATATTTTAATGGCGCGCTATGAGGCGCAAGATTGGCTCACAGCCAAGAAGTATGTATTCTTCGACGCTTTATCGATCGTAACTCGGCTTCTACGCATGAAAATGAGCCAATATGTGATATCCATATAAAAATGGATCGAGTTCTTTTGCAGCATCATCATTGCATATAAAACGAGCATTTATGATGTGGCGGCATAAACACAATTGACGGGCCTTGATGATGCTGCAAAAGAACTAGATCCACTTTATATGGATATCATATAGATAATTAGACTCTGAAGTCTCAAAAAGTTTTAATTTTACTGCCTACAAGAACAGACTTGTACCACCATGTAACTGTTAAAATTTCGCTAAGAACTTATGCAGATGTAAAAAAGCTGATATTCCCTGTATATCTCTATGCAGATTTGCAGATGCATGAAAAAAATGTTTGTAAAAATAGTATTAACATATAATATCAACTTACTTTTTAGTTATACTTCTGAAATATTAGTTTTTAATGTTTTTTTCTCATTTAGTGCAAAAAATAGAAGACAATGTAAATAGAATGAAAGGTGATACGAGGTACAGTATGATAATTTAATTATAAGAATTATATGATAAAATTTTATTAGGATCTTCAAAAATGAAAAATGAAGATAACGTATGTATACATAGAAATTATAATTTGCATCGAGAAGCTAGCGCGTGAACCTTTACGTGGTGAGCCGATATGGCGCCTCATAGCGCGCGCCATTAAAATATTGACATCTTGGCCAAAAATAAACTTATGAATATTTTCATAACCTCAAATTTTTCCTTTTGAGTTTTTCTATCATTATTGTTCATTAAAGTATAAATGTTTATAGCTCAAATTTGCTTGAAACCCTTATAAACAAATGAATGTACAATATTTTTAAGAAAATTGTAAGTTCAAACGGGTATAACTTTAAAACAAATTAAGATCAAGTAATTTAACAAACTTTGTTTTGAAGCCTGTTAATTAAGCTTTAAGACGACACCTTCTAAGACTTATTTGCATGCGTAGAAGCCGAGTTACGATCGATAAAGCTTCGAAAAATACTTATTTTGCAATTTGCAATTTGCATTGTCCACTAATTTTACAATATCTTGAGTTCTAATTGTTAGATTTAAGTTTAGTAAACGGTTTTTTCTTCGTTTTTTATTAAGGAACAAATTTTATTTGAAACATTTTCTTTATCTCTTTTAGTTTATTAGCCAGAGCCTTATAAACAATTTATAAACAATTAAATTATTTATAACAATTTTTTGACCACTCGGATCGAAATACCCCCTCGAAATTCGTAATCAGCAGCCAAAAATCCATAAGAAACCGTTGAGTGTGTCCATCAGAATTGAATATGACACGGTGACCCCTCTGGCGCCTAGACTATATCTGATGGTTCAGTTTTAGATTTTGACTATCCAGAGCATTTTATTAACAATAACTTTTTTCGTAAAATTGATATTAAAAAGTTTTCCATGTGATTCCTAGCTACGCAGACACACTGTATAAGAGCTTCCGTATAAGAATTATTTTCAAATTGCAATGCCATATTCGGATTCAGCATAATCAAAAACAAAATAAAAATATATTTGATCAAAGTAAAATGATGAATTTAACGATATTTTCTAAAATAATTTATACAAAAAAATTGTTATTGTTTAAAAAATTAATAAACAATTAGCGGCCAAATCTGCGAGTAGAACTTTTTACTTTAACATGTATATAAACTAACAAAAAAAGTTTTAGAAAAATATAAGCTTGTTTGAATTTTTCCGAAACAATGCATGTTTTCGTTCCAATTGTACTCCCCTAATAGTTCCCCTATATTAGTTCTGTCTTTATTTTTTTTACTTGATCTTTTGTTATTAAAAATGTTTATTTAACGGTTTACCTGTTGATCCCTTGTAATACATTCATCATCATTGGCCGTTTTGAGTCCACTACTAAACATAGGCCACCCGTAGATAATTCTATTGCATCCGATTTAGAGCACCCTGAATCCAGTTGTGCTGGATGTGCTTGATGTTATCCGACCATCGAGGACGTCTTCGATTACGATAAGCATCGTGTCTGGGTTTCCATTCTAAAATTTTCTTTGTCTATCTTCCATCTTTGAATCTGGCAACATGTCTCGACCAGTTGTAATTCTTTGAACTGCGTCCGTAACACCAGTTTTTCCCTAACTATTTTATTTGAAACTTTGTCTCCGATTGATATACTCAACATTGACCTAACCATTACTCTCTGTGCCACCTTTTTGTATTGATTATTTTTCTTGTAAGGATCAATGTTTCTTCAGCATACTTTAGAACTGGGATTACGCATTGATCAAAGCCCTTCTTTTTTTAAACACATGAGAATATCTGATCTAAAGACTATTCCTTCAGTTTTCAAGAGCCCCAATGCTATCCTCCTGTTATAACTCTGTTGTTTGATTATCTCTTCCTAATTTAATTTCGGGGTCCAAATATGTATAGCTATAGGCAACTGAAAATAAGACTGCAGCGCCAAAGTGAGCAATTGAAATTGGTCATTGGAGTTTTGCAATGGTTTTGCATGAGTTTTGTATTTGTTGAATGTCGAAATAATTTTTAATAGTAATAATTCGTTGGTAATAAGTTTAATAGTAATAAGTTTTAATAGTAATAAGCCGATTTGAATTGCGTTTCGAAGTTTCAACTGCATTAGCCCAAATATTTTTTCTTAAAAAACCAGATGGTTTAAACCAAGGCTTTAAGCATGTGGTTTAAGCCTGCCAACCTTAAACATAACCTTGATTTCTGCAGCAGAATGCAGAATCGAGAGTGTTCATATTAAGCCGGCCACTCTCGGTACTGCCGCGTGGTTCAATTCTGTCGAATTCGACTAATTGACAAACATTTTGATCGTGTGCATCCAACAAAATCGTTACAATTTTACCACAGAGAAACTGGTTTCTATGCTGCAGTACTGCAGAATTGATATCATCGACGATTTTGTCGAACGACACCGCAGTATCGTGAGTGACCGGCTTTATTAGGCTTTATTATTAGTGATTCATGAACGACGTCCAATACAGTTGGTTTCATTTTTCTGCTTTTTCTAAAGTAACATGTTCGGCCCTTTTGTGCGTTTTATTGTTCCATTAAGATTCTTTTTCATTGGCTGTAACAATTATTGATATAACCATTCAGTATATTTGTTGTGATACATAATATTATGATACAAGACTTATGGAACATTTCCACTATGTAACCCAAAAATTGTTCCACAACTTCTTAGGCAATGTTTTAATACTTTGTAATGAAAAGTGAATTTCAATTCGATATTTGAAGCAATATCAGATAAACCTATTTGAAAACAATACCAATTTGAACGACTCATTCTTATCAAATTACTTTTAATTAAGACGTAAATATTTTTATACAAACACACAAACTTAAAGCAAAATGGAAGAACAATGTCACTATGTCACTATTTTTAGTTACTCCTATGCTCACCAGGTAGCGTACCGCTTATTTTGATTTTCCTATACACTTGTTCAATTTGCGTGCCATAAGT
Organism: Diabrotica virgifera virgifera; assembly: GCF_917563875.1. Taxonomy (NCBI): domain Eukaryota; kingdom Metazoa; phylum Arthropoda; class Insecta; order Coleoptera; family Chrysomelidae; genus Diabrotica; species Diabrotica virgifera. Next base: position 6,114,172 of record NC_065450.1, read on the forward strand.
TGAGATGTTTCTCGCCAGTACAAGGTTGGTCATGTACTTGTTGTGTTTTGGAAAAGTTAATTTTATGTTCAAGTTGTGTACACGAGCTCTGAAGGTCTTGAAGTAGTTGGCAGGCATGATCTACCCGATCTGTCGGGACCGAATCTGAAGGACTATGTCGTGTCTGCAAATCTCAAGTTGTTCAGAAACTACTCGCCATTTATGTTGACTCCAATATTTTCCCAATTATTGTTTCTTATAGCATTTTTTAACAAAGCGGGAATAATTTAAGAGAGATAGTGTCTTCTTGCCTAATACCCTTCTCCAATGGTAATGTATTTGTGTCGCCATAATACATTCTGACTGCAGCTTATGCTCCGAATAACAGTTGTGTACCTATGATCAACACTGCGCTCTGTAAAAGCTCTTAACATGGAGATATGCTGGATTGAGTCAAAGGCTTTCTCAACCAATTCTGCTGTGCCAACCTACTCACGCACACTGCTTGTTGTCTTCGGTACTGCTCTTTTTATCACAGTAATCTCAGTTCACCAAGTTCGTCGATGACTAGAGAAGCTATAGGTATCTATTGATATTTCCACTTCTGATAATTTTACTCAGTGTTTTCTTCCTTTGATATGACTACCTGGACCACGTTATATAATAACGGAGTAAGCGCCAAAACTTCAAAATCCGGTGTTACATCTTGCAGCTAGGGTGCAAATTTATGTATAAAAATATGTTTTTTGTAAAAAAGTACAAAATAAAGCGGTTTTTGATTACTTGTATTAAGCGACATTTGTTATTTTATTAAGAAAAATCTCACATAAAGATTTGTAATATCGAATTAAAAGCCAAGTTGATTTTAAAGTACTAAAAACTCTTACAACAAAAAGTGGAATATCAAATCAAGCGCAAATAATATTATTTAATCCATTGTCAAAAACAAAAATCCGTGTCTTTTAAGTGTAATAACGAATCAAGCGCCACAAATAGTCGGTTAATCCTGTATTACAAAACAAAACATATTTTCCAGCTTTCAAGAGATCGAATTAAGTGACATTATTTGTCGGGTAATTCGTTATTTTAAAACAAAGTTCTAGTTTAAAAAAAAATAAAACAAATAATAAGTTAACTTAATATGTTATTTTAAATCAAAGAAGTGAGTTCAAAAATGTTTATTCAAACTTTAATAATGTCCTCGGCAAGAGTTGATTAAAAAAAGTTTGTTCAACAGAAGTCATTAAAGATCATAGAGGAAAAAATACAGCTAGCCATTGAAAAATTGAAGATCAAAAACAAAAAATTATTGATCACATCAGCAAATTTCCAAAATATAGGTCCCACACTCAACGAAAAAGGTATGTAATATCAATAAAAATGTTAATTCAGACAACAAACGCAATACTTAAAATTTGTCCAATTTTTGCTTTTATTGGAACAACAAAGCGATGTTCATCAATTCATTATTTTCGTTAGTTGAGCCAATGTATTACGTTTATTGAATGGATGAACATTCATTATGTATACCATAATATCTCTTTATTGATATTACGAACTCTGTTCATTGAGTTCAACAACAACTTCGTAAGTAACAACAACGTCGTTAATTGACCGACGAAGACTATTCGTTGTGTCAATAACAGTGTTATTTCTCCTAACGTATTTCGCTTATTTCTACAATTATTTCCGTTTATTCTTACAATTAATTCCGTTCTATTATCCTACAATTAATTCTATTCATTATTACAATCAGTTACGTTCATTCCTACTATGAACGTATTTTATATTAATAATTACTGAATGCATTAGCCCAATGTATGATATTGATTAATAATAATTTTTTAAATCCCCCTTTTTTGTCCTAAACCTAATGGACTTTACACTGTGTGATTTCTCATAATATGAGAAATCATATTATGATCTCACTTATACAGTGCGCTGGAATAAGTGTTACACTCCCCCCACTTATTAACTTCTTTATTTTTAGCACATAAGCAAAACGCTCGGACAGGTCGATTTTTAAAATAATCAAAGTATATTATAACATCAATGTTTCGAACTTTACACTACACGATCCCTCTTCAGGTGACAGGCATAACTTTGATTTTTTTAAATAGGAAAGTACATTATGTGACAGCTCATTTAAAAGCGGTTGAAATAGTGATTCTAAAAATGTATAACACTTTAATCCTTTTTGAGAGCGCAGGTGCAAAATTTCGATCGAATTCTTTTTAAACGCATTCATTTTTTTGGAATCCTGAGAAAACTAATAAGTATTTTTGAAAAATTTAAACGCAGAATAAAAGATTATATTATTACCGAGGGCTGAAAGTCCCTTAGAATAAACAGAAAGTTTCTTTTGAATGGTATATTTGAAATTAAAAATCGTACTAAATTTTCTCTTTTTCACCCCTGTGACTTATTAAAATAATCATTATAGAAGTTCTCAGTGACTTCAGACCGTCGATAATACTGTAGTATTTTATTCTGCGTTTAAATTTTCAAAAATACTAATTAGTTTTCTCAGGATTCGAAAAAAATTTAAAAAGAATTCGACCGAAATTTCACGATAATAGACACACGAAAACTTCCTTCTACTACGGACTACACTTGGAAACGAAATGCAATTATTATTCGGCACTTCGGCAGAGGTAACAGCATTGTTTAACAAAGAATTATTTTTAAACAATGGTAACACAGAGAAGCTAGGGGTATCACGATAAGGAAAAGCCATTACATTTCAAATGGTCAAGCAAAACATTTATTGTCTCAACAACTACGTTTATTATCACCATGAACGCATTGATTGTGGTTATTTAACGCAGTGGTAGATTGATTAATGCATTCGTTGTTACAACAATTAGTTTATACAATAATCATATATTATTCTATATTAACAACATTTGTACATCGTTTTAATGAAATCTGTACATTGTCACGATAAACCAAGGTAATTGCTTGTCATCTACGAAATCAAGAAAGTGAGTTGCTGCCATAATTAACATTATTTATGAAATATACGAAACTAAGTTATTGGCTGAATAAATTGAGTGTTATTGATTAATGTACTCTAGTTATTATCACAATTATTATTCAATCATTGTGACAATAACCAAATACATTCGTCAATGTTTAAAAGTTCGTTGAAACAAAAAATTAAGTTGTTGTTACAACGAAATACTATTCAATAATCACTGTTAATCAATATAACGAACTAAATTTTTTTGAGTGTATGTTTCTCAATGTTCTTTTCCTTTGATATGATAACCTGTTATGCAGGGAAAGATTCAAGGAAAAATAAGCATGGGGAGATGAAGAATATCGTGGCTGCGCAACCTGAGAGAATGGTTCGGATGTAAATCAAATGAACTTTTCAAAGCAACTCTCTCTAAAATCCGAATAGCTATGATGATTGCCGACCTCCGTCGTGGAGATTACACTTAAAGAAGCGGATATGATAATCTTCATCACACTTCACATTCGAGTTTATTAGTTCTTGACACCATTGTCCAGCATTTCTTTGAAGACATGAAAACAAATATTTTTTTAAATTCTTGAAAAGTTTCCTTGCGCGAAACAAAATTAGTAAAATTTTTAATTTTCTATATAGCTCTATTTTACTTAACATAAGGTCTTCTAGACTATCTTTTATCTGTTATCATGACTTACACGGTATCTAACAAATAGTTTGATATCTACAACAATACCAATACAAATAAACGGAATGTTGATATAATAATAGGCTGCAGTTATCATGAAACCGATAACACTATTTATTGTGAAAATAATTAAGTTTGTTTGAAATTATTACAATAAATAGAATACTCAAGCCAATAACCGAACAACAAACAACGAATTAAATAGATAAAATTTTAATTAAAGTAAACAGATATTTCATCAACATTTGATATGTAGGGGGGATTTTTTTTTATTTGTTTTAAAATACAATCTGTTACATCATACCGAGTAGCACTAAGCATTTTTGTTAAACGAACACATATGTAAAGAGCTTTAGTCTAATGACTATCAACTCCTAGTGGGTTTATTACTAAAAACTAAAAGACTAACCCCAGAAACAATAATACTTTCACATGAAATTGATCAGTCTCTCCCACACCTGTCCTAACACTAGTTGGTACTACCTCATACATGTCTCTTACAATTTTTAGATATTCACGGGGGAATTCTTTGGTATTGAGTACTCACCACAAATTCTTAAACGAAATATAGACACTTATTTTCTGAAAGATAAATCAAGAACAGTTCTAATGTTTAGTCTGTTTAGTTGTGTGGAGTTGTCCAATAAATTCACTGCTAACTCGTTGGGGTGCTTTTTCAGTCGTTAAAATATTTATCACTGCATTTGGCGATCATTTGCTTAACTGTCTCAATCTTCAAGTCCCTGTAGATGTCTGCATGTTGAATGAACCACGGCGCATTTGTGGTGGCACGAAGAACCTTAGATTGAAATCGCTCTAGTATTGGTAGGTTGCTATCTACTGAACCTCCCGACAGCTCAATCCCGTATCTTCAGATGGGCTTGATGATTGCTTTATACGCTAACATGTTGTTAGATAATAAGCTGGATTTAGGGCCGAGTAACCAGTAGTGTTTTTTGAATTCCATTCCTTCCTCTTCCTCTCCATCCAGATGTGTGTTCTCCGTGTTAGCCTCTTGTCGAGGTGTAATCCAAGATATTTTACAGTGTCATTTTTAGAAATGTTCTTGTTATGCATTAGGAGATTCGGTGTTTCTTTGTGACATTTAGTAAATACTACGTTAACTGATTTTGCTTCATTGATCTTTATTTTCCATTTCTTAGCCCATATTTCACTTAAATGTATGTTTCGTTCCAATATTTCAGCTGCGATGTCATCTGCGAATGTTGTGATTGTAGATTCTTCTCCAGTTGGGAAATCAGCTGTTACGATTGCGTAGAGAATTGGTTCCAAGACGCTGCCTTGCGGGACCCCAGCATTTATATTGATACAGTCCCCCTTGCAGTCAGATGAACAAGTTAAAGAAGACTTATGTTTTTGTATGTCATGATAGTGGAAAGGGACGAGTTTGACAATATTCCTACTAATATTTATCTTAGTTCTAAGTTTTATTGTACTAACCGAAGAATCTCTCTTTTTTTGCATTACTCGTATTATTTGAATATTTGTATACGATAAAATCAAGATGAATATCAGCGACTAATTAAAGCGTATAAATAAACAGATACTATTTTTGTGATTACAATTGTACCTACGAAAGAGAATAAACCTATTAACGACATACAAGATATACTGCAATAAAATAATAAACTTACATCACGACAATCAGTGTAGTGGAGGTAAAGATATTTTTAAACCTCTGAAACCATTGTAGACTGCTTAATGAAGTGGATCGATTACGAAGAACCAGTTTGGTTCCTTTTAAAAAAGGGTTATCTGTTGATGTCCACGCGTTTTTGTGACTTCACTGAACCACAGTATATAGCTAAATTTATGCATTAAACTGTGACTGAACCTCGATGGAATATGCCTGATATCACTCGCTACCTGTGTATTAGAATGTATTTTAATTATAAGAAAAAGTTTGACCCTTCAAACTTTCGATACTAACTTAAAATTACTTAAAATAGGTTTAACCTAAAAGGTAAATTTTTTGTTATTTTGATTATACACTGCCCTGCAAAATTAAACTTCCTATCCTTCTTCATCAGGTTCCCCTTCTATCGGAAATCATTCCGACAATTATAATTTTGTTTATTGCAGCTACATACGGGTAATATGACCCTTATGTGCGCTAATGGTGAACATAAAATTCTTAATTGTATGTCAAAAAATGTACAATAACTACCTCTTAAAACCCACCAAATTTAATTTGCATATCTCAACCGGTTTTAGAGCAATAAATAAATCGTTAGTTTTTAAGAAAAAATTAACACTTTCTATCTCGGAAACGAATCATTTGCGGACATACGCTTATAAAGCAAACTGTCATTATTTTTTTCATGCAGAATTAACCCTTAAAGTTTGCCATACTTATTTAAAAACACCCTGTATTGACGAAAAACAAGGCTAGTTGTTAAAGTACCTAACTTTTTGAAGTTATGCTTCTTTAGGCGCGATTGAGAGTAAAATTTCATAATTCTGCGCGCATGCGCACACAGACAGTATGGTATAAACGTCATACGGGATTTGATTGGGTGTTAAAATCATCTGTCAATAATTATTCAATATGAAGATTTTGGATAAACAAATTAATGTTGTGTATATTAGTTTGTATTGTTGTGATGGCAGAGAAAAATGCAAATTTATAATATTGTAGTGATTTTTTAAATAGTTTTTAAAAGCGACAGGTACGTAATAATTGTAAATGTTTCAGTATCCTAATAAAAAATTTCCTGTTTCTTCTTCAATATTAGCCTCCTAAATTGTTTAAGTTATCGCACCATCTTTGTCTTGGTTTGCCAATACTTCTTCGTCCATTTGGTGACTTATCTCGTGCTATTCGTAATATCCTATCCTCTGCCATTCTACTAATGTGTTCGTTCCACTCCTGTTTCCGTTTTGTCACCCATCCATTTATGTCTTCTACATTGCATGATCTTCTTATGTTTTCGTTTCTCTCCCTATCCAACAGACTTTTCCCTGATATTCGTCGGAGTATTTTCATATCTGTTGTTTCTAGTAGTCATCTCGTTTGAGATGTGTCAGGTCTTGTCTCCGCCGTGTATGTCAATATAGGTCTAATTGCTGCTTTATAGATTCTTAGTAAATGTTCTTAGTATAGTGTTTTTAGTAAATGTATTATTTATTATAATTTTTGTGTCTTTAGATTTGTCTTCCTCGGGCGTAAGATAATAAAATATCTATTTTTATATTTGACTTTGATCTATTTGTCACCGTGATGTGTAATTATATCCGACACGTCAATAGAACAGGGCTTCATAGCTCGGTTGGTATAGCATTGGACCAGAAATCGAGAGATTGCGGGTTCGAATCCCGGATGATTCATATTCATATTTATTTTTTTTTTTGGTATTATTGTTAAGTTTTGGTAATTATTGTTAATTTTTGGTATTGTAACTGTTAAGTATATTTATTTTGTTGAAATTATAAAATATAATAGAAGTATAACTTCTTACGTGCGTACAAAGTACATACACATTCTTTTTTTATTATACAACATAAGCGAATGATTCAAAAAATATAATAGTTGAAGCTATAGTTGGGTTTTAATTACAGTAATATATAAATGCTAGAATATTCCACTGGGTCTTGGGTCACATGAACTTTGAGAAAAAATCTCACTTTGATTGGTAGACCCGGTATGCAATGACAATTTACCTGTCTAGTAACAATATTATTAAAGCGATATTGTTAAAGAATAAGGCTATAACATGTTAAAAAATCACTTAAATCGGACAACAGGTTTAGGAAATTCAAGACATTACCCATGACCAATTTTTAAGGTGATGCGTTAATTTCTTGAAGAAGTGTATAAATAAGACGTAACAATTATTTTCTATCTCTATCCACAAACAAAAAAAAAACAGGAAACCTGAAATAAAATAAGACATCACTCGGCAGATCGTCGTTTCGCAGCCAAATTACTTTAGACCTACTTCAAGAACATAAAACAACAGCCAGCAAGGCATATTACGTTATGCAACAAAACAATACTACTGGCACAAGTGCACAATTAAAATTAGACAAGGACAATCAACCAGTGGCACGAAAATAGTTGGTAATTTTAGAAGGTCTGATATAATAGATAGACCACTAGCTATGTAAGTTTTATCAATACATCTACAATCCACAAGAAAAGAAAAAGTTTGTTGATTCGTCGTGCAGGTATGCACGCAAACGGACATTTTCAGAGATTTTTTAACATGGATGATACAAAGAAATATTTTTTGTTGGTACATAATAATGGTAGCACATATAAGGTTATAGTCCGGTATACCAGCAGTGGCGTAGCGTAGTGGGGGCGGTTCGCCCCGGGCGGCACTTTTTAGGGGGCGGCAAAATTTAACAATAAATAATAAAAATATTTTGTAAATATTTGAACCATTTTATATTTTTACCGCAACTACAAATTCGGACCGATTGAAAGGAGCACGGAATTTTTCATTACTTATTTTGTGACGAATTCGGGGAATTCCTTTTCTTTGAATGATATTTTGTAGCGACTGGCAACAACGTCTATTTGCGGTGTGCAAGTACTTGGAAGGGAAACAAGAAAAGACCGTGCGCGAGTCGCGGAGAAATATTGCAACTGTCTTAAATAATTCATATTGTCAATTGAAATTGTCAAATTGACGTATATTTCATACCTTCTGTCATTGAAGCAGAAAAATTATATATTGCTCCACAATATTGATATGATATGCAATTATTATATAAAGGTAAATTTAATTAACTGTATTTTGCTTGCAGTACTGCATTTTAATAACTAATTTTATTTACTACATACAATTGTTTACGTTTGCATAACATAACCTGCATCTTATTTTTTCTTTTTATTATTTTTTTGGACTATGGGCTTGACAATTATCCAGCAACCAGGACTAATATAATTGGCCAATATAATTAAAAGTGCGAATAAAAGTACAGAGCGTAGAAATAGAGGTCGCTTTGCCGAACTTGCACGGTCCCAATATGACTTGTGGGAATTTCCCGTTTATGACTAACAATCAGCACAACTTTTTTCGACACTTTAGAACGTTGCTATTCTTTTTTTCCTCATCGACACATCGTTGGGAAGTTCTGATAGCAGCTACAGGCAAAAGAAGGATTCAAGTCATGCGGTGGAGTACAAGAGGCGATACCGTAAATGTGAAACGGCATCATTACAAAGACATTCTCGTCATTTTGGAAAAACTGACAGAGGCAGGTGAAAGCTTAAACACTAGGACAGTTTGCAGGCAGGTGCTTTACTAGTTTCGATGCAGTCATTTTCCTTTCTTTGTTTTTTGGGCCTGTGGCAACCGGTGCTACAAGAAGTGAATGATGCACAAAAATATTTACAAACAAACGGACTTGACATAAGATTGTGCGCTCATAAGATATTGACAGAGAAAAGAGAGGAATGGGCAACTGGCGCTAGAGGTTATGCAAAAATATGTGTGAAGAACTTGGAATTTCCATAACACCTCGGAAGCGCATAACAAAAAAGCATATTTTTGATGGCGGAACTAGAGGTGCTAACTTTTCTTGTGAAAATGAGTTGAGACGAAAGCTGTTTTCTTCGTTAGATAGAGATTGTAAAAATTCGTGAGCGTTTTCAACAGCTACAGAATTTAACGGATGTTTATCTAACGTCGGCTATATTATTAGATCCAGACAACACTGAATGTAGAAATGTAGACTACGCATCTGACGAAATTGACGAGCAGGGTTTCAAGCTATAAAAACTTCTGCTATCTGACACCGCAGTATTCAAATGGTAAGGTCTTTTTGACCTTACCATGATCAAATATTCGTTTTATATATAATGTAATTTTCGTGTGAAAGTCCTTTGTGCTTGTTCTTGATGTTTAACTTTTCTGGATACAAAAATAACCAGCAGCAAATTGAACAATTTTTTAAACAGACAGACAAGGTTTTTTCCAACCAATAAAAAACTACATAAGAAACAGAAGTATTTCATATCATAAATGGAACCCATCTCTCTTCATAGTGGTATTTTGACCTTTTTGACCATAGCTCCGAAGATGGCTTTATAAGCCGAAAGCGCTCAGCTAAGAATTATTAATTTTACACACTTCAAAAGTACACTTCTCCCCCCTTTTACCTGTTATAAAAACTTCGACTGCGGACTTTCGTTGCTGCTACAGGCAACGAAATTGATTAATGCAGACTCACTTGAATTATTTAAATTAAATCCAAGCTGGAAGATCTACCCAATATTTTAATAATATTCCGAATATTTTTGACAGTTGCTATAAGCAATGTCATCTGTGAGAGTTTTTCAAAATTTAAATTGATTAAAAAATATTTAACATCGACAATGAGTACTCTTAGACTAACTTATTTGACTATATTGTCTATTGAGCAAGAGGTGTGTGATGGGATAGACATTGATGGTGCAATAAAAGACTGCTCTTAAAAAAAGTAGACGTATAAATTTTTAATTGAAGACGGATGTTTTGTTTTTAATCCTAACAAATACTCATATTACTTTTCAATAAAGATAAAAATATATCATTAGAGCATCGTTCTAGTTCTAATTAAAAATTGATTTTATTTAATTTTGTCGATCGTCAAGGTGTACCTAATCTTAAGTGATAGGTACCTAAGTTATATCATTGTATCTAATTGGTTAAAGTTAAAGAATTTTTGTATTAATAAACGGGATTGTAAAACTTAGATAAACTGTTTTATTTAAAATACAACCTGTATAATGCAAAATAATGATGACTGTTCTCGCCGAAAAGTTCTCTATAATTAATGTATGTAATGTATAATATACAATAAATTAATATACCTAAATTAGAGGGCGGCAAAATTGTATTCCGCCCCAGGCGGCCGACACTCACGCTACGCCACTGTATACCAGGCCAAGTTTCACGATTTATTACTAACAAGCTAATTTTTTCGTGAGTAGCTTCATTTGGACGAGACGCCCAACTTTTGTCATTACAACAATCTTTGTTTGTGATAGCTTCTTCTTCTTGTAGTGCCTATCCGTTTCGGATGTTGGCGACCATCATGGCAATCTGTACTTTGCACACTGCTGCTCTGAAAAGATTTGTAGTGGTTGTGTTGAACCACGTACATAGATTTTTCAGCCACGAAATCCTTCGCCTTCCTGGTCCTCGCTTTCCCTCTACTTTTCCCTGTAAGACCAGTTGCAGCAGTCCATATCTTTCACTGTTCCTCATGATGTGACCGAGGTATTCGATTTTGGCTGTTTTTATTTTGATTAACAGCTCTTTTTCTTTTTGCATTCTCAGCAAAACACCCTCATTAGTAATGTGGTCGGTATAAGATATCTTCAGGATTCGACGATAAAGCCACATCTCAAAAGCCTCAATTTTCTTGCAGGTGGCGTCTGTGAGAGTCCACGACTCAACTCCGTACAACAGTATAGGGAAGATATAACATCGTAGTAATCTGACTTTTATGGGTATCGACAAATCATGACATTTGAACAACTTTGCCATTTTTTGAAATACAGATCTTGCTTTCTCTATCATACATTTGATTTCTATAGAATGGTCCCAATTTTCATTGACGTTCTTACCAAGGTAGGTATATGTCTTTACTCTTTCTATTTGTTGACCATTTACACTGATTCGTCCAAATTGCTGTTTGTTCTTAGAGCTAATCATACATTTTGTTTTCTTAGTGTTTAGTGAAAGTCCGTATCTCTGACTGACCTCCGCGATTCTGTTCATTAACTCCTGTAGGGCTTCAGAACTGTCAGCGAATACCACAGTGTCGTCTGCGTATCTTATGTTATTGATACATTCTCCGTTAATTCGAATTCCGGCTTCAACATCATCCACTGCTTCTTGAAAGATTTCCTCAGAGTAGATGTTAAACAGCAGGGGGATAGTATACATCCCTGACGGACCCCACGTTTGATTTTGATATCGTCGGATTCTCCTGCCTCTGTCCGGATAGAGGATGTTTGATTCCAGTACAGATTGCTGATAATCCTTAAATCACAGGTGTTAATTCCAATATTGGTTAATATCTCCATCAGCTTGTCGTGCTTTACTGTATCGAACGCTTTATAGTAATCAATAACACATGCATAAATATCGCAATTTACGTCCCTACATCGTTGAAATGGCACTTGTATACTAAATAGAGCGTCTCTTGTACCCACTGCATTTCGAAAACCAAACTGTGTTCGGCTGATTTTTTCTTTGCACAGTCTGTATATCCTTTGGTGTATAATTTTTAGAAATAGTTTTAAAATATGGCTCATTAAGCTGATGGTTCGGAAATCACTGCAGGATACGGACTTTGTTTTCTTTGGTAAAGCAACAAACGTCGACTTCAACAATGTTTTTGGTATTACTCCGCTTAAATATATGTCGTTAAATATTTTGGTTAGGCGTTGAGTACCGTCGGTGTTAAATAGTTTTATGAGTTCAGCATATGCATTGTCAGGTCCAGGAGCTTTGCCATCTTTTAGTTGTGATATTGCTCTTTCCACTTCATCTGATGTGATTGGTAAGTGGTCATCACATATGTAGGATGGAGGTTGTTCGGTATCTAGTATCTAGTATCATCAAAGATTTCCTGTATGTATTTTGTCCATATGCAGATTTCTTGATTTCTGTCTGTGATGATATTCCCCTGTTGGTCTCGCAATTTGCTAACTGTGTTGGATTTCTGAAGACCAGCTGCTTGTTTCACCTTTTTATGCATGTTAAACGTAGCATTTTTTGCTCTAACGACTCTATCTCTTCACATTGTGATTTTAACCAATTTTCTTTGGCCTTTCTTATTTCAATTCTTATTTGTCTCTGAATCGTGTTGTACATTATTTTGTTGTTTTTTGATTTTCTTCTTTCTTTTTCTCGTCTCTTTCTTTTCTATTAGATGTTCTTCTCTGATGCTGTTAAAGGTTTCACATATATTTTGGAGTGATTCTTCGGCATTATATGTGTCTTTTGTTTTCTTATCTTTTAGTATTCTCATATCGCAATTTTTGTTGCTGTTCTTTTTTGCAACCTTCTTGAATCTAAACCTAAATTTACCATCAACAGGAACATGATCTGATACTACGTCAGCATCGGGGTAACCGTTAACCGATAGGCATCCATTACGGAATCTCTTGTTCATCATTATGTAGTCAATTTGATTCCGTATTAGGTTTCTTGGTTGATCTTGCAGGGAGACCCAGGTGTACAAGCGTCTTAGTGGTAGTTTGAAGAATGTGTTTAGTATTGCAAATTCTTCTTCTTCTTCTTCTACAAACAGTTTCAATCTGTCTCCCCTTTCATTTCTCTGTCCTAGACCAAAATCAGAAAATGTGATAGCTAATAGCCCGTATACACGACACCGATTTTTCGTAACGATGTGATACAGTAGGTTGTATTTTTGTACTTAACGATTTGAAGTTGCCTTCAGATTATTAGAATAATATTTTAAGGCTTTTTTTAAGTGTTCAAGGATCTTCTTCATTTTATAAGGTTTATGTAGTTTTCACGTCTTACAAATTATTTACTCATGTAAACAAAAACAATTTACAACTATAAATATTGCATCCTTAAGCCATTTGGAGATATTTCAAGAAAAAAAAACATCGTTCTAAAAGATTTCTACTTCCTAAAACGCTAGATGTAAACACAAATTAATTAGACCCGTCAACCATAAAGAATAATTACCTAATTAACTTTTAAATGTGTCGTTGAAGCCCCTAATAGGAGAAAACATTACCAAAGTATACCAATAATTCATTTTTTTTGCTCTAGCGCTATTGTACCTATTAATAAAAAGTTTGCCAAAAGAAAGCTACTAATTACACCGGAGGATCTTTTATGAGATCATGAGTTATTGTCCGGTAAAATATATATTTACTACTTATATTAAGTGTTGTCAAACATACTTTCTCCGTATTTCATATAAAGAAAGTGTTAATGAAAAGTAAAATGGTACTCATAGGACAGTAATCGTAAGTACTTGTTTGTTTTTCGGTCAAAACAGTAAAGTGTAAGCTCATGTTACCGTGACACTAGTTGATGTGATAAAAAATGTCCTTATTTTAATATTGATTATTTATTTCTACTTATAAATGAATTTATTTTTTATATTAAAGCTTGGGCAAAGTAATAATATATTATATTATCATTATAGTGTAAAATAAGTAACTTTTTACAATTTTCAACGTTTCAAGGATTCTGTAAACTTGCTTACCGCAATGAATTGTATATTCTTTTTTATTTAAAAATATTCTTTTCCTTTATACAAGGATCGTAGAATAATTATATGATCTAAAATAGAGTTGCGCTAAATCGCGAGAACTTTTTTTTGTGGTTTTGTAACTGTAAATGAAACCTTGTTTCATTATTTTACTCTCGAAACACAATAAGATGTACTAAAATGGGAAACTTCCCGGGACTTGGCTGTAATTAAAAAACTCTAACATCTAAGTAAAAAACTACTAAGTAGTAGGTATAATTTAATTAAAGACCATAAAAATCCAAATGGATTACATAAAAATGTTCAGAACGAAGGTTTTCGGACTTATCAGTCCTTCATCAGTGAACTCATGTACTTGCAAGATGATAAGTTATCATGAGGGATAAGTTAAAAAAACGTTCGTTCTTAACATTTTTATGTAATCCATTTGAATTTTTATTGTTTTTAATTCAATTATACCTACAACTTAGGAGTTTTTTACTTCGATGTTAGTTTTTTACAATAGAATGTCATGTAATGAGCACATGAAAGTTCTTCTTCTCCAAGGGAGGCAAAATCGGCTTACACAGAAGGAAAATTTATGTCATCGTTTATCAATTCAATCCAGTTATTCTTCAATGTCTATGAATTTCTCTCAATTTCTTTCGATTCTCGAATTTTAAGGTCTGCCCTCTTGTATTGCTGAGGATAATAATTTTGATCTTAGCACCTGCATTCTGCAGTTAATATCGATGGCCTCTTTTATAATTTTCGTAATGTAGTTTCCTTTGTTTTTCAGATATTGTTTTGTCTTGTTTTGTCTGGCTCCCTTTTTCGTTTTTTCATCTGCTCTAGTATATTTATTTTGAATCAATTTGAGGTTTCTACTTATCTTATATAATATAGGCCTCTCCATTTGTCTCCATTTGTCTCTGTCTCCTATTTGCCTTTTCCCCATTGGACCTGCGCTTTGCTCAATGTCATCTTTCCATCTCATTTGCGGTCGACCTCTTGACCTTTTTACAGTATATTAAGTAATATTCAGATCATCCAGATATTACAAAGTAAAGTACTAAGGAACATCGTTGATGCTCCTTGGTATATCAGAATTTTCGACATCCACAACGACCTTGAGGTATAAGATGTAGATACGTTTATCAAGAAGATGGCAGATGGCAGGTAGTCAGGAACAATGATTTCATAGTCATCAAGGCCGTTCAGATCCTCGATAATACTGGCAAAGAATATAATATACTCTCTTGATACTGAGTTAGAGAGAAGAATATAACCAAGAGAACCATTTGAGTGTTATGACTTGAGTGTCAAGTGTTAACTAGTGTAAAAGCAGAGCATAGTGCTGTGTTGTGTGTTAGCTATAGTACCTACATAGATGTTAAATAAAATAAGAGGACAGCATAGAGTTAAGCTCTTAGAATTTAAGTATAATTTACTAATTTAAGTCAAAGAAGACTTGATAATTGGTCATCTTTGGCCAGATTTCAGTGGTATAAACAGAATTTAGGTGTTTAATATTAAAAAATAACCCTTATATTATGCTATCGTTAATTGAAATTTAAAAAATAATTGTAAAATAAATTACTGATCAGAAAATTTTTCTTAGTACCATCCAT
Organism: Diabrotica virgifera virgifera; assembly: GCF_917563875.1. NCBI lineage: Eukaryota > Metazoa > Arthropoda > Insecta > Coleoptera > Chrysomelidae > Diabrotica > Diabrotica virgifera. Next base: position 6,129,641 of record NC_065450.1, read on the forward strand.
GTTAAGAAATCTCCGAAAACGTCCGTTTACGTGCATACCTGCACGACGAATCAACAAAATTTTTCTTTTCCTGTAGATGTATTGATAAAACTTACATAGCTAGTGGTCTATCTATTATATCAGACCTTCTAAAATTACCAACTATTTTCGTGCCACTGGTTGATTGTCCTTGTCTAATTTTAATTGTGCACTTGTGCCAGTAGTATTGTTTTGTTGCATAACGTAATGTGCCTAGCTGGCTGTTGTTTTATGTTCTTGAAGTAGGCCTGAAGTTTCCTGTTTTTTGAAGTTATACTTCTTTACGCGCGCTATGAGGGTGAATTTTTATATGTTAAAACCTACGATCCCGGCGCATGCGCATTATAACTTTGTTCTGATTGGATGTTCAAATGACATGTCAAAAATTATCCAATATGGCAGCTGCAGCGTAGCTGTGGTTTGGACGGTTGACGGTTTGGTTATGTATGGTTGTTGCGTTTTAAAATTTGTGGGAAGAGAAACAACAAAGGTTAGTTAATAGTTATACTGCCTTTTTAAATAGTTTTCATATTATATTTTTGAAGTTATACTTCAAAATGTTTTAATTTATGTATGTATCAGTCCAGAAAAGGTGTGGAAAGAATATATTAGTGTTTTTAAATACATTTTTCTACAAACGTGTTAAAAATGCAATTTTTAGGACTCCATAATAGGACTCCATAGAATTGTCAAATTGTGAAACGTCAAAATATTTATATTTCATTTATTAACATTAATATTAATAATACAACTTGCGCAATTTGAAAAAGGTGGTTTAAAAGGTTTTTTATTATAATTTTGTGTCTTTGGATTTGTCTTCCTTGGGCGTAAAATAATAAAACATCTATTTTTATATTTCACTTGCCACCGTGATGTATAATTATGTATATCTGAAAGGTACGTAGCATGCGGCTTGATGGCCTTGTTGGTAGAGCATTGGACCAGAGATCAAAAAATCGCGAGATTGCGGGTTCAAATCCCGGACGATTCATATTTTTTTCTTTTTTTTTTAATATTTGGCATTGTTAAGTTTTGGTTCATTTTTGATAATTATTGTTAATTTTTTGTATTGTAACTGTTAAGTAGGTATATTTATTTCGTTGAAATTATATTATAATAGAAGTATAACTTCTTACGTGCGTACAAAGTACACACACATTCTTTTTTTGTTTGTGAATGTAGAGATAGCAAATAAATGTTACGACATATAATTGAGGCGCTCAGAGCAACAGTGGCCTAACCCCAAAAACGAAGTTTTGAGATAAATGTAATCTTTGCATTCGTATTTTTATTGTGCTTATGGGATGGTTCTACAAATTATGTAGCGGCATTTAGCCAAATATGGAGGTAGGTTGTGTAGACCACCCTTCGGAGATTTAATGTTGTTGCTTTTATTGATATATTAATCTAAAAATGCTCAATTTGTGGCTTAGGCCACTGTTGCTCTGAGCGCCTCAATTATAAGAAATATTCGAGTAGACATACAGTGTATTCCAACGATTATTTCATTCATAGGAGATTCTGACCAATAGAAAGCTACAGAAATCTAAATTAAATCGATAATTTTTGATAATTTCCCGTCGTCAAGTATATTACGTCAGATGCCCTTCGTTGCTACGAAAAAATACATTCAGTGACATTAATGACAATTAATATTTTAAAAATTATAAAACTGATGACTTTCAACCGTCAAGTTAATATTAATAACAACTGTTTGTTTAATTGTACTAATTTGTACTTACATAAATAAATTACAATAAAATTTTGGTTTTGAACAGTTTTATTCATGAAATAATCGCAACAAATTGCACTCAAGCTCTAAAATTAATATAAAATTTTAGAGCTCTTGTGCAATTACGGCATAAAATGGTTGACAAATATATTTAACAATATATATGACATAGGCATAATTCCCCAAAAATGGCTAGAATCAACTTTTATAAATCTTCCAAAAAAACCCAATGCAAGAAAGTGCGAAGACTATAGAATTATAAGCCTTATGAGCCATTTACTTAAAACATTTCTAAAGGTCATTCACAAACGAATATATACAAAATGCGAGGAACAACTAACAAGAACACAATTCGGATTTCGTGATGCTCTAGGAACACGGGAGGCCCTTTTTGCTGTGCAAGTGCTATTTCAGAGATGCAGGGATGTAAACTGTGATATATACGTATCCTTTATAGATTACCATAAAGCATTTGACAGAGTAAAACATGACAAGTTAATAACTATAATGCAAGAAATTGGAATTGACAACAAAGATCTAAGAATTATCAGAAACATTTATTACAATCAAACGGCCAAAATCAAAATAGAAGACCAGTTAACTGATAAAATTGCAATGGAACGTGGAGTACGACAGGGCTGTATTTTATCTCCACTACTATTCAATATTTACTCTGAATGGGTATTTAAGGAAGCTTTAGACGGTTGTGCCAAAGGAGTATTAATAAATGGTGAATGGTTGAATAACATTAGATATGCAGATGACACCATAGTTTTTGCCGATAATCTCAATGATTTACAGATATTAACAAATCGTATAACTGAAGTCAGCAACAGATACGGACTAGCTCTTAACATAAAGAAGACCAAATTTATGACAATTAGTAAGAAACCAATACTAAACGCTCAACTAACAATCAACCAACAGAATATCGAAAGAGTTGAGCAATATTTGGGTACGAATTTAAATAGCCAATGGGACCACTCAACAGAAATTAAACAGCGAATAATAAAAGCGAAAGCAGCATACGTTAGAATGAGACCCTTTTTTTAACAGTCGAGACATAGCATTAAAAACAAAATACCGTCTGTTGAAATGCTACATATTCTCGCTCTACGGAATGGAAGCATGGACACTAACTGTTGCATCTATGAATCGGCTTGAAGCTTTCGAAATGTGGTGTTATAGGCGCATCTTACGTATATCATGGGTTGACCGAATTACCAATGTGGAAGTCCTGCGTAGAATGGGAAAAGAGTGTGAAATTCTCATAACCATCAAAACAAAAAAATTAGAATATCTAGGACATGTAATGAGAAATCAAGAACGTTACGGCCTTCTCCAACTGATTCTCCAAGGGAAGGTAAATGGTAAAAGCGGACCGGGAAGAAGACGCATTTCCTGGCTTCAAAATTTACGTAAGTGGTATAACACGACTACCACGGAACTGTTCCGCGCTGCGGTAAACAAAGTCAATATAGCCATGATGATCGCCAACATCCGGAACGGATAGGCACTTTAAGAAGAAGAAGTGCAATTATGTACTACTAAAAATTTGGCCCCCTCCCCCAGAAACGCAGAAACAAAGAGTTTCTTCACAATAAAAAACACGTAAAGTTGTATTGAAAGGGGGACGAATTTTCATGCAAAATTCATGCCATCAAATGTAACCCCCTACTGTCCCTTTTCAACCCCCAGTTTTTTTTAATAGCAAGTGTGGTTGAGTGGCATATCATTTAAAAGGTAATTTTTTTTTCTGTACACGACACTATTTTTTTTAAATACTTAATAGGTTTAAAGATAATTTTTGACTTAACAAATTTATTATTTTGTTAAATCCTAAATTATCTAGTTATTCCGCAAATAAAAGAATAGAGGGTCGTGTAGAGAGAAAAAAAATACCTTTTAAATGATGTGCCAGTCGACTACAGTTGCTATTTAAATAAACCGGGGTTGATGCGGGGTAGTAGGGGGTTACATTTGAGGGCATGAATTTTGCATGAAAATTCGTCCCCCTTTCAATACAAATTGACGTGTTTTTTAAATTGTGAAGAAACTCTTGGTTTCTGAGTTTCGGGGGGCGGGGTCAAATTTTAGGTGGAACACACTGTATATATTTTGGCCCACATCTACATCTACGCATCTCTGGTGCATAAAATCGTGCTAATAACGCTTTATGTTCTGATCATACCTTGTTTTAACTTTCTGTATATTCTAGCGTAATGACTTTTAAGGATTGTTTTAGCGTACACCATATCAGGATAATAGTGCTGAAATGTCACCAATATTAACATTGCCTTTCTTTTGAGTTCAAATGATAATCATGTTAAGATAAATTCTTTTCTTCTGCATTTAAATTTAAAACAAAGCAACCACCAATGTAATTTGATACTTGATACACCTTAAACCGACCTTATTAAAATTTTTATCGAAATATATGCACGCCCCTTGCTAAACAAGTCAAAAAACTTTGCGTCTGATGCATAAACCCGTCCCACTGATATTTCAGACAGTGCACTCTGTTGTGAATCCTCTTGGAAATGTTTTTCTTAAATTTCGCTGGTAACATGACACCTGTGTTTTTCCACATCAACAAGAGCAATGTGGGCTGTCGAAATATTAAGGTGGGTACTCACTTAAACACGAATACGCATGAGGCAAGTCGAGGCCGCACTGAATGCCTCGAGTCGGGAAAAATGTATGAGGACACGCATCCCGCATGAGGCTTGCCGCAGCAGCAGTGATCCATTTATTCGTCCTGTGGCAGCGAATATGTCGAACGAACAATTATTATTTTAACAATAGCTAGGGTTACGAGGATTCCATAGTATTTCCATATTTTTGTATTTATCAATAAGTTCTAAACACATCTCTTGGCTCCATTCCATTTTTAAACGCTTTTATTTAGTTCAACCGTTTGCGTCATATCTTTAGACGTTAATTTGACTGCCTTTTCTTCAATGAAAATATTAACATTTTGCAGACATATGCATTTGCGGGAACAATACACGAATAGTCGATCAAAAAAAATTTTTTTGTGTTTATGAATTATTGTTCAAATAAAAAAACGATTTCAATGGAAAAAGCTTAAATTCTCTTGTTTTTTACAATGCAGAAACTTGAAACTTTTACAGATTGTAGCTAATTATATGAACTATACATAATTTCACTTTTTACGTTAATTCTTTACGTTATGCTTCATACATAAACAATAAAGTTTCAAATTTATCCAGTTTCTGTCCGATTTCTATCCAGTTTTCAGCGAAAAAAAGTTATGGCACCGCAGAGAGACGAATGCTGCCCTTAGTATTGTCGTGGGCTTCGACTGTCCATAAAACACAAGGTTCGACTGTTGACTATTCTGTCGTGAACTTGGACCCGAAAATGTTTGCGTAAGGACAGGCTTAAAAGCCTGCATTGAGCCTGCAAAGCTTACGTTGCATTGAGCCGAGTGCTATCATTAAGGTACGTATCCATACAAGGGTGAACCCCGCTCGGTGTAGCTGCTCAAATGGATACGACATACGCTTCCCTACATATAAACCGTAAACCGGTTGAATCGAAGAGGGTAAGCGCCGAGCGGCGATCACCAACGTATCCGCTGTGTGGAGCTACTACACCGAGCTAGGTTTACCCTTATATGGAATATGGATACGTACCTTTAGACGGCTTGCGCATCGAAGAACTGCATTGCGAGAAATTAACAGGGTCTACACCGTGCAATAGTAAAGTATTAGAAGAGATGGAAAGACTGCGAAAACTGTAATAGGTGTAAATAATGATTTTGATTCAAGAAATGTATGAAGAAATTACAGAAAATGTACAATGTATGTATTAAAAGTTGAAATTAATGCAAAACATGTATCTGTCATATGCTTACATCCTTTTCTAAACATGCCGATATATTTTAATGTTTGAAAAGTGTAAGACTAAAAAGTAAAAAATAAAAAAATATGAAAAATTTTTTCTAAGAAACGCATGTTTTAAAAATACTTAAAAACGTCCACACTGAGGCACGAATCCCTTTGATGAACCGACAAGAGACGGATCACGTGTGTACCCAGCTTTACAATAATGAAAGCCGATATTATAGTCTACGATATAGGGTCGATCGGGACCGAGCTGTTTAATGGATAAAAATTATTGGATACGTAATTTAGTATGTTAACAATTACAAAAAACAAGCGGTGTCCGATCTAATTTTGTTATGACTATTTAATTAATAATTTAAAAATGACTTTTTTTATAAATTAAGAAAAAAAAGTTCGACCCCAGGCAGATATTATTTCAGATTTTTTGAATCGTTCTAAACGAAAAAGGTCTTTTGTAATTTTAAGTTGATCGTTTTCGAGTTACAAGAAATTTAAAACTGAAAAAAGAACGAAAAATTACGATTTTCAAGGCTCAATATCATTTTTGAATTAAGAAGTATCTTAATTCAACTTCAACCCTCATTCTATCAGTTCTTAATAACTATTTTGGACTTATTTCATTTTGAAACATTGTTTCTTAGTTGCTAATGTCCGTCTTCCTGTAAGAAACCTTCCTGATTAACAAATAAAAGAATAAAACATGGCAAAATTTTAGAATAAAACATGGCAAAAATTCTTATCGGGACCTAATGAAGAATGTTTGAACATAAATTTAGGTAGGTACTTGATGATTACAAAAATAATATTTTTTACTTGTGTTGTTGAGCCTTGAAAATCGTCATATTTCGTCCTTTTTTCATTTTTAAATTGTTTATAACTCGAAAACCATCAACTTAATAAACTTAGAATTAAGTTTTCTATTATTTTCTGTAACTATTATAAAAGACCTTTTTTGTTTTAGAAAAATCTGAAATAATATCTGCCCGGATCGATTTTTTTAAATCTATAAAAAACATTCTTTAATTATTAATTAATTATTATAGTCAGAACAAAATTAGATCGGACATCCTTTGTTATTTGTAATTGTTAACATTATATTGTTTTAACAGCTTCAGATAATTATTAAAAAGGATAAACGTTTAATGGTTTTTTGTATTTCTCTGTGTGGACAAAATGTCATCGAAATACTGTATGCATAGGCGTAACCAGGGGGGGTTTGGGGGTTATAACGCCCCCCATTTGGATGTACTTTGAGCTCTATACGCTTAACACCATTATGTGTATTCAAAGATGTTGCTGAAAAATCAATCCAGTTTTAAGTTGTGACCCCCTTAGGATCGTCCGGGTTACGCCGTTGACTATCTATCAATGCCCCTATGACATGTGTATATCTATCAATATACAAATGAATTCTAAACAATTTTTGGTTATGAAAAAGAATGGAATAGTATGGATAGCATTCGGAAGACTCATACAATATTAAAGAATCAAACAGATACTTTTAAAATCGAAACCTGTAACCTGTTCCACAATTAAAAATTCCCCTGTTCCAGTGTTCCCGTACATCAAAGTTTGTCCCACTAGACACCGTTAAGCTACTAACAAATTTTCAGCTTGCTATTAATAAACTTGTTTTTGGTACGCGGGATCCAGGCCTATATGCTTAATATTGTTTCTAAATATTTCATTCATAAGTAGAAATAATATGAGTAGGTAATTAAATTCAGCTACTTTTTCCAGTAATTGTTAATTAATGGTCATTTAGCATTACAAATGTAGCAAAAAACCAATTGTACTCACCCATTACACATTTAAGAATGAATCAAAAGTGTTTTCCTATGAATGAATAAAATATTCGTCTTATATTTTTTTCACGTTGGTTGTATTTTGAAAATAATGATCATCTTCAAGGTTGTAGTTAGTTTTATTCATTTCTACTTGATTAATTATTTGTATTTGTATCTGAAATTTTATTTATTGTATTATTAAGTAAGCAGGAGGGGCGGCCCGTCGGGGTAGGCAAGGTAGGCGCCGCCTACCCTCTTCAAATGTAGTACAATAATATAAATTATTAATATAAATTACTTATTTCAAAATTGTAATTTATAAATTTTGACACAATATCTACAATAAAATAGCAAAAATTATCCAAATTATTTTTAAAAATATCCAAAAAATTTTCTCCGTAGTTATAATTATTGTACGCTCCTTGTAGTATCAGTAGTACTGTATAGATTCTATATTCTCCTTGGTCAGGCACTCGGGAACGTAGCCTGAAATAGAACGACGCCAACACCGAATTGACGTGCGATCTCTCTCTGTTTACGCGAGCAGGCCTGCTGCAGGTCTGCTCGTAGCGACCGTATTCTACGATTTTGAACGGGCGGATAGGCACAGAGTCTTATAGCCGGACCTACAAAATTTTATCAGTTGCTTCTCTTGTGTCTTGTGAAACTGTTTTAAAATAATTGTTTTTTGATTTTGGCTGTTATTAGTAGGTTAAGTATTGAATAAAACTAGGTAGGACAATTTAAATTTGTTTATGAAAACTGAATAATGTGTTATTAGATTATATAGATAATTAAAAATTTAAAGCGAGATTAATTGTTAACTTATCAATTTATTCGAATAGTAAATTATTATTTGATACATAAATAAAATAAGTAATATTTGACGTTGTTGAAACGTAGGTGTGTTAGTTTTATTGGTGGAAAAACTTTAGTCATCGAATATGAATATTTTAAACGATGTAATATGCAGTTTGATCGAGACACCTTTTTCAAGGCGCCAAAATCAAGAAAGATTAGTAATTATTTCAATGGGCCGGCCTTTACAAAATTTAACAATTTTATCCATAGATAAGACAAAAGACAATCAACCATTTTCGAGATCGTTTAAAACAATATGGTATGAAAATCATAAATGGCTAAGCGGAAGTTATTTTAAAAATTCACTTTTCTGTTGGCCTTGTCTGTTGCTCTCAAATTTGAAGCAAAATGTTTGGGTGAGTCAGGGATATTCAGATTTGAAAAATTTATCAGCTAGGTTAAAAAAGCATGAATCTTCGAAAGAACATTTAAACAATTGCTTAGATTTAAAACGGTTAGAAAAAAAATAAACAAACTACTGACAGTGCTTTCGCTGGACATATTTCTCTATCTAATAAGATAGATAATGAAGAAGTTGAAAAATATTGAAGAAGTTGAAGAAATTGATGTTACAATTCTTTTAGCAAAACAAGAACTTACATTTCGCGGTCGTGATGAGAGCCATAATTCTTCAAACATGGGTAATTTTAAAGAAATTTTTAATTTAGTAGTTAAACGCGATCAGGAAATCCAGGATCATGTTAAAAAATAGAAGGGGTGTTCACGGGTTTGTCAAAAACAATACAAAATAATTTAATAGATTGTCTTGCCGATTACGCAAAAAATGAAATTTCAACAGAAATTAATGAAAGTCCATTTTTTTCTATACTAGCTGACGATACGATTGATATAACCGATAAAATCACAGTGTACTTTAACAATCCGTTTTGTTAACAAAGTTGGTCAGGTAACAGAAAGATTTTTAGGGTTTTTTGATGTTAGCGATAATAGATCTGCAGACGCTCTATATAGTTTAATTTCAAACGTGCTTGAGCCATATGATTACAAAAATAATTTAATTGCTCAATTTTACGATGGTGCAAGTGTAATGGCTGGCTCTTTAAACGGATTACAATCAAAAATTAAAGTAGATGCTCCAAAAGCAATTTTTACACATTGTTGCGCTCATAGATTACATTTAGTATTGCAAGACGGCTCAAAATGTATTACAAACTGTAGGATATTTTTTGTCGCCTACCCGAAGTATATGTGTAGCCTACCCGCATACTGAGGTCACGAGCCGCCACTGGTAAGCAGTGTCGTTTATTTATTGCATTAAATACACAATATGTTTCCACTGGATCATAGTCAAAAAGAAGAACTGTTTATTTAGGCTATTATCTGTATAGAAACACTTTAGTGTAAAACGAACACACACTTGGATTATCCAAGTTTCGCATTCATACAACACCGTTGGTCTCACTATTTAGGTAGGTACTTGTTTGATGAAACTTATTTCATAAGTTTCAATCTTGCCTGCCTTTGATACGTTGCTGCCTTTCAACAACCATTTCTCTATTTTTCTCTCTTTTCCTCCTCTATTTGCAACAGTTACTCCAAGCTACTCAAATTTTGCTATCTTATCAAATTTATACTGTCTCTCTCTCTCTCATTCGCTCTTACAGTAGTCCATTTATTTTATTCTGCATTTTCCCCTTTAATTTCCATAATATATGGGTTTTCTTTGATTTATAGTCAGGCCATATTTTCTAGCTTCTTCTTCAAATTTTGTTAGTATTTTTCGAAATTCTATTTTTGAATGTGTCAGAAATACTAAGTAATCTGCGAAACTTATACACTGTTATCTTTTGTTCAGACTCATGCTGTTTGTCTGGATATTGGCTTCTCTTATTATTTTTTCTAGTACTAGGTTGAATAAGTATGTTTTGTCTCCTTGTTTTAATCCTCTATTGACGTTAAACTGATTTGCAGAACTTCCTTCTATCTTAAATATATTGACTCTATTATTTTAAATAATCGTATTAGTTTCTCTGGTATTCTGAGTTATCTTATTTCTTCGTATATCTAATCCGTTGCGTGAGATCTAGTCGTAGACCTATTTAAAATCAATAAAGAGCATAAGGCTAAAAAATTATTTTTAATAATTATTAAATCACCCATAGTTTGTGTGGCATACTAAATAATAATTTATATATTATTATCTCCACTTATGTGAAAATGTTTATAAACTCCGATCTAATGATTAAGTCGCATACAATTTAGGAATAAATTAGCATAAATTAGGGACTGACTCCTGCAACATTCCTGCAGTATTTCGATAAAGAAATTTTGTTAGTAACATCCCCTAATATACAAGAGGAAATAGGAAATCAATACGACACAAACCAGTAAAACAAGAAAAAATGTGTGGTATCCATTCGTGACTACTAAAACCCATTTCATTTTGGTGACAGATAAGTTAATGCTTGTCAATTCCATCTATCTCCCAGACAGGAAGGTTTTTTAGCAAGGGTTAATAATCCTGTCTGTTTTTACAATTACAGGTTAATGTAAATTATTATTTTTATCAGAACATAATAATATGTACTTATAGGTACTCAAAAAATTTATTCGACAAATGCAGTAGTAAAATATGATTAGAAGAGGTTCCAAAAGCAGTTTCTTAAAAGAATACAGAAAGGAAAAGCAGTTGAACCAAATAATATATGTGAACAAGTCGATTTAGAACTCACATGGTACCTAGAATAGAGCATATTACATAGAATATTTTGAACATCCATGTTTAAGTTCACATATTTCATCTATGTTTCCATGACGGATTAATTTTAAAGGGTTTTTACCCATATATCTTTATAATATTGTATTTTGGTGGTTAGCATATTAGATCACGTGAGTATAACCTACAACTTTTCTTAAAACCGTAGTAAAAATTTTAAAAACTAAGCACTGATGATGATTGGTCATCCAATCGAAAACTAGTTCTGTGATGTAGCATGTAGCCCTTTTTAGGGATTTTAAAACTATACCTTTTATAAAGTATTTTAGTCGTTTTTTCAAATAATATTCTTGGAGAAATGTGGTCAGTATGAGGAACAAGTTGAATAGTAGAAGAATTAGTTGAATATTACAACGTGAAATAACAAAAAAAAGAAGCACGTTTCGGGGAAAATTCACCTTAACTTTTTTAAAATATTTAAACAAGCTTTATTTTAAAAATGAATAACCATTTTCAATTTCGTTGCAACACAAACTATAGCCGCATCATTATTCCAGTTTAATCAGAAAGTGCAGCAAGCACCTCTACCGGTTTCGAAACTTATTAGTCTCTCATCAGGAGGCACATTGTGCTGCTCTCTCTGACCCAACTAGGACAAACCCCGGCGTGCAGTCACGGATTGTAACGAACGAAACGGCAGGGATGCCCTAGCGGCAACTGCTATCACAAAGCTCAATCTAATAGCACATAAAACAACATCCAAAAATGTTATTCTACATCCTACCAGACTGAAAACAATGGTAACCTTCTCTGGTAACACCTCCGAGGCTTCTACAATTTGCAAGCCATAACGGATCCTTAGTCTCAGCATCCGTTATGGCTTGCAAATTGTAGAAGCCTCGGAGGTGTTACCAGAGAAGGTTCCCATTGTTTTCAGTCTGTTAGGATGTAGAATAACATTTTTGGATGTTGTTTTATGTGCTATTAGATTGAAAACTTAGTTTTTCTTTAAGCTTTATTTTTTTTTACAAAACTTTCTAGCATAAAAACTAAGCGAGTTAGCGAAAGGCCACACGGGCGATAATTTACGGCGCCGTCCGAGCAGTAAACCTGACGAGGCATTGGTTGACTAACTCCTATCATCTACAATTAGTTAGTCAACCAATGCCTCGTCAGGTTTACTGCTCTTACGGCGCCGTAAATTATCGCCTGTGTGGCCTTTCGCTTAGGCTAAGGCCACACGGGCGATAATTTACGGCGCCGTAAGAGCAGTAAATCCATTAGTTGACTAACTCCTCCACCAATTTTAGATGAAATAGGAGTTAGTCGACCAATGCCTCGTCAGGTTTACTGTTCTTACGGCTCTGTAAATTATCGCCCTTGTGGCATTAGCCTTACGCTCAAAATAAAGTTGCCTCTTTTTTCTTTTGGTAACAAAAAATCGTGAACATCTCCCCCTATTTAGCACCCCGAATGAAAATAATCTTTACCGCTTTGCGATTTATTTTATGTGTATTGTTTATATAATCTGTATGTTTGACGGGTTCAAAGTGCTTATTTTTGAAAAGAAAGTAAGTTTTGCTTTTCTAAATATTTTGGGTTTATTTTGTTTTTCTATTAGACAAAAATGGTTAAGATATAGCAGTTCAAAATTTGCATATTCTCGTGATTAGTGACTCGTTCAAGCCCTTTCAACTACAACCCTTTCAAAAATAAGCACTTTAAACCGGTAAAACTTATGGATCATATAAAAAATATACAAGTAGAGAGTTGTAAAGCGGTAATAGTAGGGGAGCAAAGTATGCTAAATGTGCAGTCACTCGAGCGTTATGGGGGCCTATTGAGTTGTGAAGAGTAGGTCCTAAAACCAAAAAAGTTAAGTAAAATTTTCCATTTTAGTGAGCGCTTGCCATTTTTTAATTTAATTTTCCATTTCCAACAATCGTTTTTTCCGATTATAACGCCGATAATATATCTATCCATAATTCGAAAAAATGTTTCGAATAAAAGTTACTTATTTTTACGTAACGAATCCAAATCTGCAATAAAAAATGGAACTCCTATTTAAGATTTTAAAGTAACCCCCCACCCCACCTCCGTGAGGGATCGTGTTTGATGCCATTCGATAGATTTTTCAAAAATATGTATTAAATAAGTGTATTTTACAGTTTTTTGATCTGATGTTTATTTCGCGAAATATCGCGGGATTCGTATTTAAAATATTAAATTTATCCCACACTTCTCTCCGTGGGACGTCGTGTTTGGTATAATTCGATAGATTTTTAAAAAATATTGAGCACATATGTTTTAGTTTTTCGATCTGTCAATCATTTCGCGAAATATTCGCTTTTTTCTTGTGAAATTTTGAGACACGCCCATTTCCTTACGCCCGGCTCAAATCGTCAGATTTTTGAAATATACACTCTTTTGCATGTACTTAACTTACCTTATCTTAATCTGACAATTTCAAGTTTTTTTAAGGATAAATTTTTTTTTCGGGCCACCCTTAACGAACTCCCCTGTGTTAAGAGCCAATATATGGTAGAGGTACATCTGCAGGGTACTCCCCATATGCTAATCTGACGCGCTTGAGTAACTGCAAAAATCCCCGCTTGGGCTCCCCTATCATAATGATTAATTGCATTTGGGATACCAATTAAGAGGCGATTTTCACGATTTTTTTGAGCGTAACTTACTTACTTTTGAAGCTAGAAACATTTTTAAAAAACAAAAATCAAGCTTTTTTAAACACTTTAAAAAGTTGGGATAAGTTTTCCTCGGAAAGTTCTTAATTTTTTGGTTTGTTCGCGTTGAATTATTCGATTTGGAATTTGACGGATAAGAACCTAATTTCATTATTAACTATTTAGATGGGAAAGAAGCCACAAATAAATTGAAAACATAATTTTATTAACGTTTCGAGGTCCAAATCGGGTTTCGTTGTCAAAATACAAAATACTACTAAATTAAGCAAAAATGTTGTTGCTAAGTAAAATTATTTTTTCAATTTAATTGTGGCTTATTCCCCATCTAAATAGTTAATCATAAAAATGCCACAAGGAAATAGCTTCAGAAAAACACTAATTTCATTAGCTACAACTCTGCTGCTACTGGATATACAGATTTCATACATATACCATTTTTTTGACTTTTGCATCAACTATATTTTTACTAGGAATATTTTTTCGATAAAGTACTTATTTTTTGCTTGTACTTATTTTAACATTTTCACTCGCAAATATCTCGAAAAGTATTGAATTAGCGAAAGAACTCTTTACTGTAGAACAAAAGTTGCTTAGAATTAGGCAGTTTATCTATTTCTGGACTTATTTTGAGCGTATGCCTTTTTTCCTCCGAGAAGGGGTGGTACTCACCCCCCATGTCAAAAGCTCAAATCGACACAATATCACTTTTTTCTTTGATATGTAAGCTATATTTTTGCTAAATTGCATGTCAATCCAAGCGGTCCTTTAAAATTCGGAGCAAAAACCGTGAGTAAATGGACTATTGTATATGAAAAATATCCACGTGGGACGTCTATTTTGTTTTGTTTTAAGCACTAGGTCATGATTTTGTGCCTTGAAGGATAAGTTAATTTTAAGTTTCGTTAGAAAAAGGCGTGCGAAATGCACGTTCCTCGCACAATCAATCATTCTTGACTCCTTGAAATGTGTTTTTTGTTAAAGCTGAATGTCAAAAGTGGGAAGATTTCTCCAAATATGAAAGAACGTTGACTTTGAAATACGGTTAGTCCAATAATTAACTGTCATCGTTAAGAAATTAAAATTTTTTGTTGATCCAAATTGGCTAGATTTGCCTGTAAGCTAATAAATGTTAGATTATTTTGTTAATTTATTTGATTGGGTCTAAATTAAACGCAGACGGAGTGATCTGTAGGTCACTTCCTGTTTTGGGTATTTATTTTCACTTAGAAGAGTATAAACAATGTATAAAAAAATTGTGTCTGAAAGGAAACTAGTACCACAGTGTTCTAAAAAATGGTGTTTATACTACTGTTCCGCCTTTCGAATCAAAAGTCGTTGGCAAAACAAAATATATTGTTTATTATAAGATTTGTTTAAACAATAAAAAGAGTAGTTTTAAAACTAGGCTTCCAGCCAAAAAAACGTTACTAAAAATTTCTCCACATTCTTCTCCTTCTCATGTAAAATATAGTTTTCTAGTTACTAGACATCTAAGGAATTTTTTAGTTGTGTGTTCCTTGTTTCACTTTCGCACCCCGATTAGACGCAGGTCAAGTTCAAATCAAAGGAGAAGGACACATTACTATTGCTTAATAATGAATCAATTTTAGCGCTAATAGTCTCCTCCACTTAGACTTCCGGACAAGATTCCAGTCTATTGGTCACATGACAGGACAGTTCTAAGATAAGCAAAGACACAGACTGTTATTTTGGTATCTTAAAGAAACCAAAAGAAGTGCGACAAAATCACGAGAGCTCTTCTTATGGTGCCTATCCCTTACGGATATTGGACACTATCCCATGGCTATTTTGACTTTGTTGGCTGCTACCACTAAATGTTCGATAGTGGTCAAGTTAAACCATTTTACTAGGCTGGTCCAAGTTTTCCGGTTCGATAAGAAGTTTACCGGTTCGATAAGAAGATAATGAAGTTTACCTGCCCGACGCGTAGCGGAGGGCAGTAATCATTCAAGGGAGGAAAAGACACTTTACTCCCATGTTATATATATATATATAATTTTTTTGAAGTTATACTTCTTTACGGGCGTAATGACGGTGAAATTTTATATGGGAAAACCTAGCGACCGGGCGCATGCGCATTATAACTTTGTTCTGATTGGATGTTCAAATGACATGACAAAAATTATCCAATATGGCAGCTGTGGCACAGCTGTGGGACTGTGCATGGTTTGGTTATAATGTATGCTTGTTGCGTTTTAAAATTTGTAGGAAGAGAAACAACAAACAAAAAGTTAGTTAATGGTTATACTGCCTTTTTAAATAGTTTTCATATTATATTTTTGGACTTATTTACATAGAAGAGATGATTGTTGCATGCCAATGTGAAAGCTCATCAAACTGTGCCTAGTATGAGTGCCGCAGATCTCGCTTATTCAAAGCTAAAGAATCTTTCACTGGTAAGTGTTTTATAAATAGTTGATCAAATTTTGTTATGATATTTGAACATAGCCACTTTGCACGACGCAAGTGATTGCGAAATTTATTAGTCGTTATACGGGCTCCGATACCTACCTTGAACCTACCAAAATACATAAGTATTATGTATGTAATACTTTTATTTACATAATTTGATTACCATCAAAATTTCTATCAATATTCACCTAATATATTGTCTTCTTACTCTATGTTTTGTTGTATTTTTTCAATTCTAAATCATTTCAATTCAAAATCAAAATAATTTGATTTACATAAGTTAAAAATGTCAAAAGGTTAATCTGTTTAGTTAGACGATCGCACATAATGACAAGCTGTCTCTGTGGCGAAGTTTTAATGCGGGTGAATCCCAATACAACGCAAATACCAGCCGCGTGGTAAGTTGGTTCGAATCCCAATAGAAACTTTTATTTTTTTATTTTTTTTTATACATTTTATGATTGTAAGTATATTTATTATATAATTTTATTTTCAGAAAATACGTATTTAGTTAAAAATTTTTCCGACAATTAATGTTCAGAAATCATTTGTGGCATTTTTAATGTGTTTTTTGGCACTGTTTTAATAAAAATGTTTGAGAAGTAGTAAGTATAAATTAATTTAATATTTAAATAAAATATAAATAAAAAGTATATTAATTTCGTTTATAATCATATAATCATATAATCATATAATAGAAGTATAACTTCTTACGTGCGTACAAAGTACACACACATTCTTTTTTTCATTTTTAAATAATTTATGTAACTAACTAACGAAATTTATTAGAGAACTAAAATTAACAAGTAGGTACAGTATAACTGTCAACTGTCAAATATAAGTCAAACTATTAATGTAAACATTGTTAAATCAAAATAACAATTTACTGATTTTTTCCATTCTGCAAAATACAGGGTGTTCTATAAATAAACGTTAAAATGTATAGATACTTACGTAATAGATAATAAAATATTGTATAGGGCGTCAATAAGTTATTTCATCAATGACATACCATGACGTCACTTTTACTTTTCCTCCCTAGGGAGTAAAAGTACGACTTTGCTACCTACAATCAGGTCAGGAAAAGTATACTTTCGGTAGAGGTAGGTGGAAACTCAATTTTATGGTCTGAAATACACTTTATTATTCAATATACTCTCCCTGAACATTAATGCACTTGTTCCAACAAGATTTCAATTTATAAATTCCATTCCCAAAGTAAGAATCTGGAAGGGCACCAAAATACGCTTCCACAGCTGTTATGACCTCATCATTTGATGAAAATACGGTGAATGCTCCTATAATTATTCGAACTTTCATTCATGGATTTTAGCAATTTTTAAAATGCTTGTATGACAGAGTGTATTGTCCTGATGAAAATAGTTATTTATGTACCAAGTCAGTAAAGTGACTCTTTATCGAACGAGTTTGATATTACGAGAAGAGCGAGCGTATCGAGCGAGGCGAGTAGCAGACGAGTTCGATAAAGAGTCTTTACTGACGTGGTGCATACAAAATTTTATCGCCAACATAATTTGATTGGAAATCAACTTGGAATTTGAATTCCCATGACTCGCACCTTAAAGTTGACTACGTAAGAGTTTGGGCTCTGTAATTATTTAAAAATAATGTAAAATTTATAAAAAAAATTGAATAAAAATCTGTCGTTTACTATCTCATTCTAACACTACACAATTTTTTCAATTTGGTTATCTTCATTATTTCATAAAATTAATCATGTTTAATTTTAATAATCCCCGAATGAAAAACTAAAGAATGAAGTACTGAAAGCTCGACAGTTGGACAATGCCAAAATATAATATCTACAATTTTACTTTCTACAATAATTTGATATTGGTTTTAACACTTACTTCCAATTTATAATTTAAGAACTTTTTAAATTTTAGACGTCATAATAATGTCATGACAGTGATGACAGATAACTTCTGCAAGATGGCCTCTTTCGATTTTTAATCGATAGTTATTAATATTAAATAATTACTAAATCGGTAAAGTTTTAATTTATTTCATATGACTATAATTTACTACAGAATTTCACTTTTTGACATAAATTTAATTGATAATATCGCAAATTGTGTACAATATTTTTAATAATTAAAGTAAATAAATTTTAAGTTCACTCAAATACTCGCCATTCGATTACCCCCATCGACCACTTACATTCAATCTCGGTTAATATGATTGATCGCGGCAGGTAAAGTAAAATTCTTCTTTCAGTACAATAAAGTGTTACTTTACTGCTGCAAATGAGGACAAATGAGCTGCAAATAATGAATGACTTTAGTGACAGTTGGCGATAAAGGATATTTTCTGCAGCAAACCGGGTCTTTTTTCACGAATTTTTTCCTATATCTGATCTAAAAGTTTACAATAATGTCCAGAATTGTTTTACCAGTTTGCAAACCAGTAATCTACAAAAAAAAATTCTCCCTTATCTCAAAAACTGATGCTAACACCTTCTTGATCGACTTTTGGACACAAACTCGTTTTGGAGCCGAGGAACCAGGTTCACGCCACTCTTGTTTTAAGTCAATATCACGGTGATAGGTCCCAAGGATGTTGCTGAGAAAGTCGCATTCGAGTGTGTTTTTGTTCCGTTGTTAGCGAATGCGGCACCCATTGTGAACATGGCCCTCAGATACCCAATTAGTCGAGGAAATGAAGCTGAAAAATGGCAAAACCTCGCAATTTTTTCGTCCAGCAACGATTTGTACAAAAATTTGGGATTAGGCTCATTACACCCTCTAGTTCATTTTATATATTGAGCCGTTGTACGCTTTTGATTTTGATTTAGTGAAAACTACCCCTAATTGCAAAAAATTACAAAATAACATTTTAAACTTTAATATTGTCAACATTTGGTTCCTATTAGTTACATAATGATTGTTTTATGCTTTAAGATATACTATCATAATACTTCAACCCTTAAATCCACCCTTGTAGGAGCTATCTATAAAAAATATACTTATCCTAAAAGAATAATTTCGGCTTGCATCGATTTACATAAAAATTTAGGATTAGGATCATCTCACCCTGTACTTTATATTCCATATCATGCTTAAGGGCGTTGATTATTTTTAGGGGTGTAAACTACCCCTTATTGTCAAAAATTATATAAAAACTTGGTAAAAATTTGGTTTTGATTGGTTAAAATAATGATTGTTTTATACTTTAGGATATAACATCATAATATTTCAACCCTTGAAAACCACCCTTAAGATCATTACAATTTTTATAAGTAGATAATTTAATAGATCTATACAGAAAAAAGGTAGAATTAAAGAATTACAAAAACATTTATTTACACAAAAATACGAATTTACAAATATGTAGAAGTACAAATACAAATAGTTTTTAAGTCATCTTTGAGTATACGAACCAGTTCTGTGGTATTATACATGCATTGAAAATGTTCCATAAGCGGACTATTCGAATATTTCGAAAAAAAAATTGTTTTATAAACATAGCTCCTTCATTTTTGGCGATAAAAAGTTTTTCAAAAACGGTTTTGTAGGATTTTTGAAAAACTATAAGACTTTGTAAATTAAATTCCGTTAGAGCCCTTACTTTTTAATTGGGGTGGGTTTAAAGGCCTCGAATAAGGGGGTGTTTGCTCGTAAATAGGGATTTTAAACAGCTATATCTCGCTAAATATTTACTGTAATAAAAATCTATGCAAAATATAATTTTAGTTAGTAAAAGAGCTACAATTTAGTAGTCAATCATTTTTTTCGTATCTCCAGTATTTTCGGAAATATTTGGAAGTAAAAGGTGAAAAATACGAAATTACAAAAAATAAATTTTTCTTTAAACTCCAATTTTTCTATAATTAAGCCTTTTAAATAGGTCAAACTTCTGAGTTGTATTGACAATACAAATACACAAGGAATTACAGAAAGGTGAAGACCAATTTTTAATTAGGAGGGTAGGTAAGGGGTTATTTTCACTGATTTTTTCTTAGAGAAAAGCAGGTACCGAACTTTTTCTGATGTCGCTCTATTTTCATGTTAGAAATTTTTTATTATTATTCTTTGAAAGGTTTGATTGTATACTTGAAAAAATATAATTCAAGGTTTCCTCGAAAAATGCAAAGTTTTCCCGTTACTTGGCTTTGAATATTTCAAATTATGCATTTGACGAGAAAAGGTAACATTTAACATGCCGTATCTCGGTTTGTATTCGTCTTAAAGATATTATAGAAAAAGAATTTAGTTTGTGCTGCTAAAAGATACAATTTTGTTATCTGCAGTTTTTTTGATTAAATGCATATTTTTCGAGGTATTCTCAAAAAATTCTCTAAAAAAGTCGATTTTTTCGACGAAAAACAGTTAGTTTCAAGCGCGAATAACTCGAAAAATATTAGTTTTACGAAGAAAATGTAAAATACATTTTTTTCTTAGAATTACTTTTTACATTGATTTAGATGGTTAAAATGTAATAAAAAATTCCCACCCCCCAGATGGGGTGGCAACCACCCCCAAGGTTTTGGCGTACAGCGGCATGATATAGAAAATGATCCTTGAACTATTCCCTACCTTCTGTGAAATTTTCAAGCAAATCCATGCTGGACGAAAAAATTGCGAGCCAAAATGCTTCATTTCCTCGACTAAATACTTTATTTAAATACTGCTTACACTGCCCAATGAGATGCATGGAGCTTCTACTAAATCTTTTTCAGTCATTTATTGATGATTTTCCAATACCATATCTTGTATTTTTTCTACAATTTCTGGTGTTGTTATTGTTTCTGAATGTTGTTGACGTGGATCGTCTTCAAGGCATGTACGACCACTTTTAAAGTCAGCAACCCATCTTTCTACTGTCTAATTGAAGACGAAGAGTCCATGTATATTTTAAACACTCGTTTAAAGTCTTCTTATGAGTCTCTTTGATAACGGGTAGACCTAGAAACGCATGTCAAAGGATGGTAAGAGACCTGAATTGAATCGAAACGCAACCGTCTATGTATATTTTGATTCACTCTATACTTGGCGTAGAGAACACAATGATCGCGGTTTAGATGGGTAAACTGTTGACGCATTAGTGAAATAGATTCCTAGCATCGCCCGATGGCTTGATCAAGCCTTGGGTTTACAGTTAACTTTAATCGTTATCGAAACTCCCTTCATCTTTCCTCGTTAGATCTTCTTCTTCAGATGCAAATCCACTAATGAATGTTAGCGATCACATTTTCCATTAACTCTCTGTTTCTTGCAATGTGTATCAGAGATTGTATGTCGATAATCCCTGTCCATTGCCTTATGTTTCGGGGCCAGGACATTTTCTTGCGTCCTATTCCTCTCTTGCCTTCAATTTTACCCTGGATTATAAGTTGAAGGAACTGGTATTTTTCGTTTCGCATGATGTGACCCAAATAAGCCGTTTTCCTTTTTTGATGTTTTTGAAAAGTTGACGCTCTTGGTTGATTCTTTTAAGGACATCTACATTTGTGACTGTCTGTCCATAGTATCTTTAGGATACGGAGATAAAGCCACATTTCGAAGACTTCTAATCTGTTTATATCCCTCGTTTTGATGTCCAGCCCTCTATGCCATATGGATCTACGAAAAAAGGTCGCCAACAATTGGTAGAGCGAAAAAATGTCGCGCACATTTGAGCGCGTATCAAAAGGTCGCCGGCGAAAAAACAGCGCCGACGAAATAAGGTCGCGTGCAATTGATCGCGCGAAAAAAGATCGCGTCAGAAAATATGTTTTCATTTGCATACTTTAACTTTCCTTCACACTTAATCCAGGCTTAGGTCAGATTTAGATGATGCAATAGAACTAAAGGATTGCTGTTAAATAATGACCCAAACAGTTAAATATTTTCTTATTAGTCATTTTAACCTATTGGTAAAAAATATTTCGTCAACCCAATATTGACTTCTAAATGACTTTAGTTTTATTTTCCACTTTAAATAATAGGAAAATAATTGGAAGTAAATAATCCTATTTGAAATTGATCATGTAAAATGTTCGACCAATTTAATGGTCGAATTAAGGTAATTTTAACTGTAAATGTTGTAGGGAAAGTACCTAGAGGTATTATTTCACGACTTGGCAGTGTCGCAAAATTTACCCTTGGTTATTTAAGAGTAAGTTTTAATATAAGCTTAATATATTTTAAGGGTATATACTACATATAGATAGGGTAGGTTAAGGGCTACCATCTTTATTAAAATAAAATTTCCCAAATAAAATAATGATATTGTGGTTAAAAATTATATAACAGGCACAATTTCATTAATACATTGTCACTGGTGAGTACTTATTGAAGATATCATAGTTAAAGAATACATTTATATTAATAACAGATTTGCATACTTTAACTTTCCTTCACACTTTATCCAGGCTTAGGACTGGCAGTTAGTAACTGGCGTGTTTAAAAGTTTTTTTAATTTTAATTTTTTTATTTTTTTCTAATTTTTATTTTTTTTTTATTTATTTTTATTTTTTTGTGTTTTTTTAATTTTTATTTTTTTTTTGTTTTTTTTAAATTTTTTTTTTAATTGTTTTTTAGTTTTTTATACTTGCAGTTGAAAATTTTGGGCAATTCCTCTTAAATATTCTAGATTTGGCCGGTTCCCGTATTGCAAACAAATCGTTTTTATTCGCCGCGCTGTATCTTTATAAATTTTTTTTTGAGGTTGTTGGTTTCCAGCTATGTATTGCTCCACTTTTAATCGATTTAAACTCTCTTCTTTCTTTAGCCCCGTAATAAACTTCCATAGATTTGGGTGTGCTGCATTTAATATCGAGGAGAAGCTGTTGTGCCAACCTTCGACAGCATTATTAGTACGCGGTAGATCTTCCTCTATAAATTCGAAGCAATTCCAAAGATTCCTTGGAAACATTGGCGGTCTTCTTTGTTGTCGTCGATCCAATCTGCCTATCCATACATCCTCAAAGTAGTTTATTAAAGGTGTTAGTAAATTTTCATTTTGAGTGTAAAACTCGCTGTCCAGTAGCTCTCCGAATGTTGCAACAACATCTACTTCAGGTACGAAGGCTAGGGCTGCCAATTGTCGCAGATGTAGAGCAAAATTCGCGTCTTCTGTATAAACTTGTTGCAGTCCTGTACCTTGCATGTTTCTCCACAAACATTGTGTGAAATTAAAGAAACATCCACGGATTCTGACTTCAGGAAACTCTTGTTGTAAAGCATTAATTGCTGCTTTTTCATAATCCACCATTATTGTTGTAGGACGTAAACCTGGTCGTAACGTTTTTAATTCATGGAAGAGTCGAGTGTATGTTGCCTGAGTTTTATTAGGAAGTAGAGCAAAAACAGTTGGAATAACGTTGCTATACTGTACGCCATGTATTGTATACAGCTGACCAAACAATAGAGGAGTACATGTGAATGTTCCATCGGCATACCAGTGTTCACAGCTCGCCATCAAAGTTAAATTTCTTTCAGTGGAAAATATTAAAATTCTCTGTTCGTTTGGACCACTGTCAAATAAAAGAAACGGTTCGCCGTTATTGTTTCTGGTGTATTCTTCCGGAATAATAAGCTCTGTTAAGCTTCTTGGATTTGCCGGAATAGCTTCCACTCTTTGGCGTGTGTTCTGAGTAGTTCGCTTTAGGGATGAAATAGAAGGTAGCTGCCCAGTTGCACCCACAGACACTTCTTGTGAAACGGTAGCTATGATTCCTTGTGTTGTTAGTTCAACTTGATGAGCCAGTTCTTTCATTCTGTTACAAGCCTTTTTTGCTTCTAATATTGACGCATCGGCAACGTGGTTGTGACTTGTACTTTTCACTACTTCATCTCCCACTGTGTGAACTCTCCCGGTACATTTATGCTTATTGTACTGAGCGCACTTCCAAATTGTCTTTTGATCAATCGTTTTTTCCTTTCTATGGATATATCCATTATACACCAACATATTGGCACCTTTTTGACTCTTTACGTAAGTTAAGACCATCTTGACAAATCGACAAGCTAATGAATAATGAGATATACGATATTTTTCCCATCTTCTTATACATCCAAAATACATTAAAAAGTAATAAAAGTACGTTTCACGAATATGGAATAATAATTACCACATTAGTGAATAACGCACAATTAGACAAAGAACTTTTGTACAATATTTATTTTAGCATTTCCAATAATGTCTTATCGTAATGACTTCATGGAATTCCTAATAAATACCTACACAATAAGGTGCCCTTATCTAAACTACTTATTCTTCACTAATCTGCATAACGACTTTCTACTAAGAACCAATTATGCTAATTACCGGTCTCTGAAAATACCAAAAATAGGTAAACTGGTACCTGGTATTCGTTTGTATGTAATATATACTGTAAATAGAACTATTATTACTGTACATTTTTAACGATATCCGATTAGGAAGAGCAAACACTTTTAAACACGCCAGTTTTTTGCTGACAGTCCTAAGCCTGTAAAAAGTGTGAAGGAAAGTACCTTTCTGAATTTAGATCCATATATTAAAATTATTCACGTAGAACAAAAAAAATACTTTCTTCATGTTAAAAATTGTTCAATTTTCAAGTATATTCACTTGAATAACCTGAAAATACCATATGAAATAATTTCCCATTCTCCTATATTTCCCATCTTCCTACACATCCAAAATACATTAAAAAGTATTTAGATATACGTTATTTTTCCCATCTTCTTATACATCCAAAATACATTAAAAAGTAATTAGATGGAATTCCAAGACTAATCGGCTCATAATGCATAAAGTTAAAGTATGCAAATAGAATTTCTTTAGAACCTTTTCGAAAACCAATTGAATGGTTTTAATAATGTAAAACATGACGCGATCTTTTTTCGCGCGATCAATTGCACGCGACCTTATTTCGTCGGCGCTGTTTTTTCGCCGGCGACCTTTTGATACGCGCTCAAATGTGCGCGACATTTTTTCGCTCGACCAATTGTTGGCGACCTTTTTTCGCGACACCATGCCATATAGCAGCACCGACCACACGTAACATTTAGTAAACCTTAGTCTCAGTTTAAGATCGAACTCTGAACAGGTCAATACCTTCCTGAATTTTACGAAAGCTTGTCGAGCTTGCTCAATGCGACATTTTACTTCCCTGTCCGATACCCAGTCTTCAAAAAGCCACGTTCCCGGGCATTTAGATTTGCTCACTCTTTCAATGGACTTAGTATTCAATGTTATGGTGGAGTTTTCAAATGCATCCAAGTTTCTGGAGATGATCATAAATTTGGTCTTTTTGGTATTAATCTCTAATCCCATTCGCTTACTCGCTTACTGTATTCTCCGATTATAGTGACAAGTTGTTGAAGATCTGCTATGTTGTCACAAATTAAGACAGCATCATCAGCATATCGTATGTTGTTGATCAATACCCCATTCACTTTGATTCCCATCTCTGCATTTTCCAAAGACTCTTGAAATATGGCTTCCGAAGAAATGTTAAATAGAAGAGGGTAAAGCACACATCCCTGCCGAACACCCCTTCTTATATGTATGGGTTTGGATATAGAATTGTCTGTTTTTAATTGTGCTGTCTGATACCAGTACAAGTTTTCAATGCATCTGATGTCTTTTTGGTCTATATCAAGCTTCTTGAGGATCTGTATTAACTTGTGATGTTGGACATGATCAAACGCTTTCTCGTAATCTAAAAGCACAGGAACACGTCCTTCCTCTGATCGTAACAATTTTGGTCGAACACCTGTGTTGCTACTATTGCTTCTGTACTTCCTAAACCTTGCCTAAACCCAAACTGAGAATCACTGATGTCCCATTCACATTTTTTGTATAATCTTTGATGTAGTAGTTTTAAGAATATTTTTAAAGTGTGACTCATCAGACTAATGAGTATGTGATCCTCGTTAGATAGAGGTCGCTAAAAGCATACGTTGGTATGATATTTCAATATATTTACCAACCAGTCCGTGCATTTTGATTCAATTCAGTCTTCTTACGAGCCTCTTTATTAACGGGTAGACCTAGAAACACGTATCAAAGAATGGTAAGAAACTCTAATTGAATCGATTCTCAACCATCTATGTTTATTTTATTTCACGCTGTACTCGGTGCAGAGTCCAAAATAATGGCGGTTTAGATGGGTAAACTGTTGATGCATTAGTGGAATAGGTTCCTAGCATCGTCGGATGGCTTGAGTAAGCGTTGGATTTAAATTTACTTTAATAATTACCGACACTCACTTAATCTTTCCTCGTTAGAAGTCGTTAATGGCATGCGTTGTTATTATATTTTACCAACCAGTCGGTACGGTGAGTTTCCATTCAGTTCAGTTTTTTTACGAGCCTGTTTGATTACTGGTAGACCTGGAAACACGTGTCAGAGCATGCGTTAGGCCCGGCGCAAATTGAACCTAAGCGAGACACAACCTGCGCTGGCGGGGCGGGTGACCCGTGCATTTATTTTTCTAGCGCACCGCATATTAAACCCAACCCGACCCAACCTTTGGCTGTCGCTGTGGCGAATAGAGACGGGCAAAGTCAGTGCGGACGTGTAACGGATACTTTTGATACCGGTTCTCAGTGGTACTGAGTACCAGTGGTGTCGGAACGGCGTTCCGGCACTGGTTAAGAAAAGAAAAAAAATTGAGAATTTAGGTTTTGTAAATAAAATATTTTGAATTAAGCAAACGCATATACAATTTAAAATATGCAAACGTAACTTGTATTAAAAAACATAGGGTAATATTTTACTTGTAAAAAAGTTAAGGAAAGTGCGTTCCGGCACTGCTAATTTTGCCATGACACCACTGCTGAGTACACATAGGTACTGATTACAAAATACTGATGTATCTGATCCTTGTACTGAATTGAGTAGGTAACTTTAAATCGGTATTTCCGTATTTGTAACTGGTAACGTTTTAAAAATATCTTTCACGTCCCTAGTAGTCGTAGCGGTATGACTTTCGAAAATATCGAATTTGATCATAAGTGGGTGCATAAAAAGATATCTTACACTGAGTATTTTATTTCTGCACATAATACCTACATATTTAAAATATTCTCAGAGTTATTTAATAATCCCTCCGCTACTGATCAGTCATAAAAAATAATACTATCAGCATATTTCGTTTTTAATCTTTAAGCATAAACAAAAATGTGATTAAATGTAATTGTAATTAAAAATGTAAGCCGACAAGTTGAATTTGAGGGTATTACGATATTTTTATCGATCACGGTGTTAAGTAACATGAATTATTTTTCACCTTATTTTTCTAATAATGTGGTATTGTAAAGGCATAACTTTGATTATTAATTTCGTATCGCCGCTTATTTAGTCTACTAAAAGTTATCAGAATTTAATGACAAAGACAAAGCAGTTTTCACTCTGAGTTTTGACTATGCTAATATTTTTATTTATCACTATAAATTGTACTTAGGTACCATCCGTATTCATTTCAGATACGTCCGTCTCGCAAACAAAAACAAGTAAAAATAAACAACTGGCAGTGAGTCACGCGTTCCACGACCCAAGAAAATTGTACGCCGATGACAAACGTTCCCAAGCGAGAGCTGCGAACGCATGCACTGATCGTAGGATGGGTTCAATTTGCGGTCTCTCGCTTATAAGCGTGCTTCACAAAACTGTCCACGCAGTTCGCCGGTGCAGGTTGTGTCTCGCTTAGGATCAATTTGCGCCGGGGCTAAGAGACTTGAACTGAGTCGAAACACAACTATCTATATTTATGTATTTTAATTAAATTGCAAAATTAAAACCAAATTGCCACAAATAATCTTATCGATATCGAAAACACACAAAATCCTATTATTTAGTAATCTTAAGTATCTGCGTAATAAAAAAAACTGTGTCAATATCTCACTTGATATGTTCGGGTCAAGTTGCTATTAGTCTATATTAGTCCTGATATGCAAAGCCAATGATTTAAAAGAATTAAAGAGCTATATTAGGTATTATATTCAATAATAACAGATTGAACTCTCGTTTTAAATCCAACCTACAACGAACCTAATACATTTCACTTATGTAGGCTAATCTAGGATAATATACAGTATTTTTATCTCCGATCAGCCATTTATAAAAAAAGATTTGCTTGTCTCAAAGGTACTATAACCTTAGAATTGTGCCACACAACTGGGTCAAAGAATTCGTAATCGATCATTTAACACTCAAATGATACTTTTTTGTCAACCTTGAAACTTAACCGTATATTTAGCTATTGTTTAGGAACTCCGATTGTTGCACAGAGGTAACGGCAGTTTTTTCTGTACTGTCCGGCTTTTTTGGCGATTTAGCCTAATCAAATAAAATAAAATCAAAATGTGATTTCGTACAGATTGAAACCATTTTTTAGGTGAAAACAAAAGATATTTTCAAGAAAGTGTATGAATTATAATACCGGGTGTCCACTTATATGTTCCCCCATTTTAACTGCCTATAACTTCTAAACGGCTTAAGATAAAAATATGCGGTTTTCACTGAAATGTTTTATTTTAGTAAAAGTTTTGTCTGAATGGATTGAATTTTTTATAATGCTTTCAAATACGAAATAAAATATGGCGGATTTTTGAAAAAAACGTTGACTTTTTTTTAATGGAACACCCAGTATATTCTTTTGTAAATTTAAAGAAAGACCATTCACCTATCTAGCGATATAAAGTTTTTCAAAATCGGTTGTCAAATCATTGAGTAATTAATTTTTAAAATGAGAGGTGCAACGTGGATATCACATACCTAAATAACATAACTAACCAAGTTACGTAATTTCCACATTGCATCTCTCATTTTAAAAATTAATTGCTCAGTCATTTGACAACTGATTTTAAAATTTTTTATATCACTGGATAGATAAATGACCGTTTTTTTCAAGTTTTTAGGTAAGTGACCATTTTTTATATCGCTTTTAAATAAAAAATGGCGGATTTTTGAAAAAAAAACGTTGTTGACTTTTTTTATTAATACCCAGTATATTTTTTTGTATCTTGAAAAAACGGTCATTTACCTATCCAGCGATATAAAATTTTTTAAAATCGGTTGCCAAATGACTGAGCAATTAATTTTTAAAATGAGAGATGCAATGTGGAAATCACATAACATAATATCATTTTGCTCAGTTTTGTTATTTAGGTATCTGATATCCACGTTGCACTCCTCATTTTAAAAATTATTTACTCAGTGATTTGACAACCGATTTTGAAAAACTTTATATCGCTGGATAGGTGAATGATCTTTCTTTCAATATACAAAAAAAATACTGGGTGTTCCATTAAAAAAAAGTCAACAACGTTTTTTTCAAAAATTCGCCATTTTTTTTTTCGTATTTGAAAGCGATATGAAAAATTCAATCCATTCAGACAAAACTTTTACTAAAATAAAACATTTCAGCGAAAACCGCATATTTTTATCTTGAGCCGTTTAGAAGTTATAGGCAGTTAAAATGGGGGAAAATATAAGTGGACACCCGGTATAACGGGATCATTGTTTCAATAATTAAAAATATGTAATTTTTGCACACATTTTGCGTTTTTAACTGCTGCGGTAATTAACGTTTTTATGAAGGTATTTACCATTTTTTTTCTGCAAAGTTGAAGGGAAAAGCTTTCATTTAATATTTACTAAATTAACTTTGACTTTTAATGTATTTAAATAATTGTAAATCAAGCTTGAAAAACAAATTTGAAAAAATTATTATTTGAATTATAAATAAGCACTATATATTTTTATAGTGCATTTATAAATATTTCATTTTGCAGAAAAAGTTGCGTTATATTACCACCATAAAGAAAAAAAATTGGTTAAAAAAATTGAATAGTGTGATATATTTATTTTTTTTATTAAATATTATCATTTTTGTATCATAAAAATTAATAAAAAAGATAACCACAAACCAGTATTAAAACAAATTTTTATATAAAAAATTTAACAAAACAGTACTGAATTAAAATTAAAATTTTGTTGAAGAAACAAAACATTTTGCTTGGTACAATAATCTAATACTTATATATTTTAGATGTAATTTTTTAAACTTTAACAAGTAGGTAGGTACAGTAAAAACTGTGTATATATTTATAAATTTTCATTATTTATTATTAAGTTATACATATAAATTTGACGAACAAATTTAATTCATTGTTATTAATATTTTCATCTGTACACACTGTATCGTAATTATTGTCATAATATGTTATATCTTCACTTAAATCAATTTCAACTATATTCTTTTTGCTGCACTTTTTGCTGCACCTACCTGTTATAAAACTTATAAAATTATATGTAAGATATATTATATTATTGTATCAAGAAAAAAAAGTTTATGTTTATTTAACAAATTTTAATATTAATTCAGTAGGTACTATTTTGTTAATTTTTTAACATAAAAATATGTAAAAAACTCTACATGAAGTAAAAACCACTTCTATGTAAAAGATATATTTACTAAAAATTTTAAAAAATCCCAAAGGATTGAATAAAACATCTCCAATTCAAAACATTTTCGGACCTATCAGCCCATCATCAGTGAATTCAAATACTTGCTAAATAGCCCCAGAATCAAACAATGGTTGTAATTATAAATCAATCTACATTATGTTGATGTAATATTAAAAAGGTTAAACGCCGATGTTAATAGATATAACATCCGGGAACATGGTGAAACTCTAATCGAGAGGTTATATCTATTAACATCGGCGTTTAGCCTTTGCAATATTACATCAATATAATGTAGATTGATTTATAATTACAACCATTATTTGGTTCTGGGGCTATTTAGCGAGTATTTGAATTCGCTGATGATGGACTGATAGATCCGAAAACGTTCTGAATTGGACATATTTTATTCAATCCATTGGGATTTTTAAAAATTTTTAGTAAATATACCTTTTACATAGAAGTGGTTTTTCACTTCATGTAGAGTTTTTTAATTATCTGGTATACATAGTGTGACCAACTAGTCCGAAAAATTCGGGACATGGCCCGAATTACAAAGTCGTGTCCCGGCGTCCCGGACAAGGCTTCCGGGTCATCCGAATTTTCAACGTTTTGGTAAAATTCTATTTTGAAACTTTGAGTACGTTATTCTTCTAATAATTCACATCAAATTGAATTGGTGGCACGAAAAGAAGTTGACAATTTCTAGAGTGTAACTACTAATACCACATCCAAAACGTATGTAATTTATATCATGGTATTATAGTTCTACGAAAACTCAAAATGTAGACTTTGTTTCGTTTCTGTATTTAGTTATCGTTTTTTGAAATAATTACATTTCTATACTAACATAGAAATCCAACATCAGTTGATTTTATAATTTTTCCTTTCTTGTTTTATAGTCAATAAAAATGGCCCGATTTTCTTTGAAAAGTCCCGGATTTCAGGTATTATTTTCAGCTTTGTCCCGAATTCGACTGAATTGGAGTTGGTCACACTAGGTATACAGCAAACCTAGGGAACTACCCCTTTTTAGTTTAGTATAAAAATATGTTTTAATATCATCACTTGTGGTTATATTTTGTGCCAATTTTTATTTATCACAATGAAATAGTTATTTTATAACAAACATTATTATTTTTATAAGCTACCCCAAATTAGAAAAATAAAACATTGAAATTGGTCAAATATTAACGGATATATTGCAAACTACTCCACCACCACTTTTCAGGCAAAAAGTTTTCATTTAAGAACGCTCTGAATATTTTTGAATATTTTTCAAAATATTTTACAATTTTTACTATACGAATAAATGGCATTGTTATACTACATTCGCTCTCGCGAGATTTTTTTTGAGACATTCGGAATAGGAAACGTACAACACAAAAATTCCTACCTCACACTATTAACTGCTAAAATCAACTCAAATCAACTTAATCTTTCATTAAAAAAAGAAGAATTATTAGAAATAGTGGGAGTGTCTACTAATCTCATAAAATTTTGTGAAGTTTATTTCTACAAAATATTTTTATTTTGTACAATAAATAATTTTCTCATTTGCTATCAATACATTATAATGGTTTAAATAAATAAATATTGATTGGCGTAAGGTTTATGTTATTTTTATGTCTGTTTACTATTAATAATATTGGATATGAGTAGGTGCGTTGGTTTTGTAGTAATTTCCAGTAACTTCTGACAACTGAATTTTTCAAAAAAGAAATTACTAACGTCAGTGTCAAAAAAATCTCGCGAGAGCGAATGTAGTATAAGTAGTAGGGCAAACGTCATTTTGGAGGGGAGTTACAAAAGTGTATACTCTATCAGCAACAACCGCGTTTTTGCAATTGAAAAAATGGTAATATATGTATGTATTTAATAAAAAATTTAATATCTCATAAACTGTTATTTTTTTCACATCAAATATTTTTCAACCAATTTATTTTTGCTTTATACTTGTAACATAACGCAACTTTTTCTGCAAAGTAAAATATTTTATAGTGCTTATTTTTATTGCAAACAATATTTTTTTGCAAATTTTGTTTTTCAAGTTTTCATTTTAATTATTTCAATAAATAATGGGTCAAATGTAACTTATACTAAAGGACCCCGCACAAACCTTATGGAAAATAGGTCCCAGTGGATTTCGTTCATACTTTGGGAAAATACTCTTTGAAGCATCGTGATAAAAAGTTCTCATGGGCACAACTCAATCGTATGAAGGATTATCAAGATATAGAGTTCCAAACTCGGAAAATTATAAGATTTACGGGGTATTTCAATTCCGTGGATTACTGGTTATTTGGCAACATGTTGAAGTTTGGATCAAGGAAAAGTAATAGTAATCCATGATTTTTCCTGGCTATCCAATGGCGACCTTTACTTTGACGTTGACCTTCAACGGACGTCATCTTCTAGAGTTTCGAGGGTTTTAGGCATTCAATCGCAAAACACGAAGATGCCATCAGAATTAACCTCCGGATGACGTGGTGGCCAGGGGGACTGCAAGGGACGTCATCTTCTAGAGTTTCGATGGTTTTTGGCATTTAATTGATGCAAATGAATTACTGGAGGGTTTTTTGAGGTCGCTAAACACGAATATGCCACCAGAACCGACTCCCGGAGCACCTGGTTTCCAAGGTCAATGAAAGGGGCTCCTGGAGTTTCGAGGGTCTTGGGTACTACATTGATGCAAACGGATTACTCACAGGTTTTTGGGGCTGCTGAACGTGAATTCGATATCATATCCGATCCACGGAGCACCTGGTGCCTAAGGCAGGTCTTCTTCTGGAGTTTCGACAGGTTTCGGTATTAAATCGATGCAGATTAGTATTACTCATTAGTTTTTGGGGCTGCTAAACACAACTACATCATCAGAACAGACACCGGGGTGCCTAAGGCACGTCAATTTCTGGGGTTTCGAGAGTTTTCGGTACTAAATTGATGCAAGCGCATTACTCTTCTGTTTTGGGGGTTGCTGAACACGAATATGACTTAGATAAAAGACTCTGGAGTATGTAGTGGCCGCGATGAATAACACTATCAAAGTAGAATGTAGTAAATCGATATTAAAATAAATGAAGGAAAAACATTGTCAGATATAAATTGAGTTTATATTTTTGATAAATAATTAAAACAATAATTGAGTACTTAAGTTACTCACTTAGTGAGTACACACACCAAAGAGTAATCTAAAAGAGCAACCCCAAAAACCTAAGAGTAATATATTTGATTCCTCCGAAACTCCAGTAGATAACCTGTCTTAGGCACCAGGTGCTCCTGCGTCTGTGCTAATCACGTATTCGTGTTCAGCAGCCCCAAAAACCTATAACTAATCCGTTTGCATTAATGTAGTACCAAAGACCCTCGAAACTCCAGGAGCCACTTTCATTGACCTTGGAAATCAGGTGCTCCGGGAGTCGGCTCTGGTGGCATATTCGTGTATAGCGACCTCAAAAAACCCACCAGTAATTTATTTGCATCAATTAAATGCCGAAAACGACCGAAACTTAGAAGATGACGTCCCTTGCAGAGGCCCTGGCCACCACGTCATCCGAAGGGCAATTCTGATGGCAAATTCGTGTTTAGCGATCCCAAAAACCCATGGGTAATTTGTTTATATCAATTGAATGCCGAAAACCCTCGAAACTCTAGAAGATGACGTCCGTTGAAGGTCAAGGTCAAAGTAAAGGTCGCCATTGGATAGCCAGGAAAAAATCCTAGACTACTAGTACTTTTCCTTGGTCCAAACTTCTACATGTTGCCAAATAACAAGTAACTCACGGAATTGGAATACCTCGTAAATCTTATAATTTTCCGAGTTTGGGCCTCTATATCTTGAAAATCCTTCATACGATTGAGTTGTGCTCATGAGAACTTTTTATCAGGATGCTTCAAAGAGTATTTTCCCAAAATATGAACAAAATCCACTGGGACCTATTTTCCTTAAGGTTTGTGCGGGGTCCTTTAAAGACACGTTAAATGCTACTAGGAGCACTCCCGAATCATAATTTACAATGTAAAATTATGATTCGGGAGTGCTCCGAGTAGCATTTAACGTGTCTTGGTTTGTTTATTTCTACTGCATCTTGATTTTAAATTTAGTATAGTTAGGGCCGGTATTTCCAACCTCACTTAAGCCAAAGCTTACTTTAAGCCTTTGCTTAAGCTTAGATGCCTGTATTTCCACTTCAATTTGAGGCTTAAGCCTAGGCTTAAACCAAATAATTTTAAGCTCGCGCGGGAGTTGGTTTAAGCCTTTGCTTAAAATTTGTTTTCTGTTTTTTGAGGTTATTTCTATAGATTATTAATTATAGAGTTGTTTTGAAAACCAACTTTTAAGTAATAACGTTATTACTGGATTATTAAATAATAATCTATTAATTTATTAATCGTAATAACGATTATTAAAATTCTTACTACTTTTGGAAGGTGTAGGCACATGAAAATTGTTTATTTCTACAATGTTTGGTAGGTATATTGATTTTACAAAAATAAACTTACATTCCAATTTGACATTTTAAGGAATATATCCAATAAATAAAATTACAAAGACGGATCTATTGCTTATGCAAAATAACAATAAAAATATAACCAGAGAAAATATATAGACAATAAACTAAAAACACATGTACCATGTACAATGTACACAAAATTAAGTGAAGTAAAAATAACATTGATACAGATGACAAGATAAAATTAAATGTCAACAGTAGTGGTTTTTACCTCAGTACAGTTAGCTTTGGCACTTTGACGTATCCAGAGGCAGTACCGGCGCTAGGGTATAAGGCGCCCGCCTGCGAAACTAGCATAGGCGCCCTTCGGATTCTTTTAATTTAGTATTTTGTATAGTACCAGCAGAAAAAAACTCATTTTAGCGCCCCCTAAACAGGGGCGCCCGCCTGCAGTGCATCCCTTGCAGGCCCGTTATCGCCCTGTCCAGAGGTACCAAACCAATTAACTTTACAGCTGAGCATCAGTTTAGTTAAGAGAATGATGGAAATACGGCACCCATCTTAAGCTTCTCCTTAACTTTTGACACAGGCTTAGCTAAGCAAAAGCTTAAGTAGCTATTGAAATACCGGCCCTAAGTCTGAAATGAAAGCTTTTCCTTTAAGTTTGCAGATGAGAAGCGTAAAAACCTTCATAAAAACATGAATTACCGCAGCAGTTGAAAAAGTAAATTTTGTGCAAAATAAGCCTTTTTTCATTATTTAAATAATGACCCCCTTATATAAATCAGATACTTACTTGAAAATATCTTTTGTTTTCACCTAAACTTTGATATAAAATTTGTTTCAACCTGTACGGAATTACATTTTGATTTATTATACATGTATTGTAATGCCATTTGACTAGATCAGTGCTTCTCAACCTTTTTGAGTCATGTATCACAAAATACTTTTTATTTTTTTTATACCACTTAACTGAAATACATCTAGCTAGATAATCTGATCAACTACCTATAATAGTGGTGCTGATTTTGGCTGTGTTTTTGTGTTTTACGCACCACTGCAAATAATAATATGTACCAACAGTGGTACATGTACAACAGTTTGAGAACCGCTAAACTAGACTATATTGTGTAGGAACTCCGATTGTTGCAAAGAGGTAACGGCACTTTTTTCTGTACTGTCCGGCTTTTTTGGCGATTGAAGCTGGTAATTATGGAGTGTGGACTCGCGAGAGATCATCTAGCGGAATAGGATCTAAAAAATGATGTCAGATTTTGTGAATTATCTAATAATATGCTGTTATAATCGTATTTAAAGACCTGTTATTTAATTTTTTTTCTCATGTAATGACTTGTACAGACGTCGATAATTATTATATGATCAATATTTCAATCTGGGTTAAGACATACCAGTAAGATGTTTTATAACCACAGTTCTTTAGTTTCATTAAAAATATGAACTAATGAAAGTAATTATTGGAACTGCATGTAACTTGTTATTAATAATAACCCCAAAGAAAAAATTAATAGGAAAAATATTGTATCTGTATGACTGAAAAGACCCTCAGACTTGTAGAAGAAAGACGAAAACTTAGAACAATTAATTCGTAGGAGCAATTGAGTAAAAACAATTCAGAACATGACATACATGCTTGTTTGATTAACAGATATTCAATTTTTTAAGGGTGCTGAAACAGATGCTTAAACAGACGCGTCAACAGATTTTTGGCCAGATGGACAAGATAATGTATGTGTGGTACTCCTTCTAAATTAATTTAATTTGCTGTGTTATTTATTTTGTAGTAAATTTCTTTCTTTCTATTCTTGTAGTAAATGCTTCTATCCAAGCATTTCACAATTTCATTATTGGATCAACTTAGGATCAACTAGAAGTTACTTAAGTAATAATTATATTTTCAAAAGTAGTCTCTGCTTCACCACAAACAACAAGTCAAGTCAAGTCAAATTTATTCATCACATGCGACATTATACAAAGTTGTACATGTATGAGACAAGTCAAAGTTACAGACATATATAATGTACATATTAAAAGTATATAAATTAATAAATACGACAAAACATACTTAAAAGTTATTTGTAGAATATGGCTCTAGCTCACAAATGTATTGATGTACACACCTCCGAAAGTTTGGCTGATGTAAATTCATTCGTATATCTATTGGCAATTTGTTAAAGAAACTTATGGCTGCATAATGTGTGCTACCTTCCAACAAAACAGAACGATGCTGTGGAAGCATAAAGTGATTGTCTCTGAATCTTGTTGAATAAATATGGTTAAATTGAAATTTATTGAATTCATAAATTTTGCAATGTAAATACATTATACACGAAAATATATACAGACCAGGAATTGTAAGAATATTATTTTGTCTAAAGATACCTCTACAAGAATCTCTAAATTTAATTTTATATATTATCCTAATAGCTCTTTTCTGAAGTACGAATATCTGCTCTAATTCAGAGGTACAACCCCAGACTTCAATGCCATATTTGGCTATTGAGTAAAAATGGGCAAAGTATACTGTTTTTAATATTGATGTATTAAAGAGACGTGAAAGAATTCTCAATGCATAACATGCGCTACTTAATCTGGATTTCAAATTAGAAATGTGGTTTGACCATTTAAAATTACTGTCTAACAGGACCCCCAGCAACTTCGTGCAGTCTGTTTTATCTATTGCTGCTTGTATAGTGGCTTGATGGTTTAATAAATTATTTGACGTGAAAATCATATACTTTGATTTCTCTTCATTTAAAACTAGTTTGTTGGATAAAAAATAACTGTTGATGGTGGATAGTATCTGTGTAGTTTTATTTTGCAAATTTTGATTGGATGTTGCTGTGACTAGAATGTTGGTATCATCCGCATAACTGATGATGTTAACTCCACTCAGTGAATTAGTTATCAAAGCTATATCATTAATATATACTATAAAAAGTAGAGGACCCAATACACTACCCTGAGGGACACCATAATGGATATCCAACGTGTCTGATTCGTATTTAAGTCCATTAGATGTTATCTTTACTTTTTGTCTTCTATTTTCTAGGTAGGAAGTAAACCATTTTAGAACTACACCACGAATACCAATCCCCTCAAGTTTTATTAGCAACAAATTATGATTCAAAGTATCAAAAGCCTTGGACAAATCGAGAAATAAACCACATGCCTTCTCTCGTCTGTCCAAAGCATCCAACACTAAGCTGACGAAATTTGCAAGAGCTGTAGTTGTAGACTTAGAAGATGTAAAACCATGTTGAAAATTATGCAAGACACTATGCTTTTTTAGGAATGCGTTTATTCTAGTATAAACCAGAGTTTCAATTATCTTTGAAAACACAGATAAGAGACTTATGGGACGGTAGTTGTTAAGGTCATCTTTATCACCACTTTTGAATAAAGGGATTACAATAGATAGTTTAAACATACTAGGAAATACCAATCGTGCACAAATGGCACGACTGGTATTATTGATTCTAAAGTAGTTTCTCATTTTAGTTCATTTTGCACGATTTTCATATACGTCCTGTCTAGAACATTTGACAATATTTCATAGACCACACACAAGCAAATAAGGTTTAACTTTGATTGGCCTTGTCTTATATTACATATTTTTCTTTTAATGTATGTTTTAAAGAAATCGAATAAGTGTGTTAAAAAATTAGGTTATGTTTATATTTGTTTTGAATTTCTTATGTGGGTGTGACTAGCCTTTCAAAAGAAGGAAGGCTTATTCGATGTCTTATCTCAATCACGATTTTTTTCAATAGCTGATCATTATTAATTAATTTATTTAACAAAAACCAACAATAAAAAAAATCCTAATAATTTTAAGATATTTTTGTTTTTAATAATATGAATACTTCTTCTTCTTTCTTAGGTTTTCCTTTTTCAAAGGTTGCTGTTCCTTACTTTTTTTGCCACTTATTTCTATCCATCGTGTTTTCTTTACCGAATCCTCTCTCTCTCAAGCCAGTTGCCACACAGTCCTTTCATCTTCTCTTCGGTTTTCCTCTATCTCCCTTCCATCAACTTCTAACAGCTCTATCCTTTGTTCCAGATAGTTTTCATTTCTAAAACCTTCATGTCACCAAACCATTGCAGTCTTTGTTCTTGGATCTTTTTTGAGACTGTAGTCACCCGGCTCTTTCCATAATCAAGTCATCTCTGATCCTCTTCCTTCTAATCTTACCCAACGGTCACAGTAACATTTTCATTATAGCTTCATCTTCTTTTACCGACTCTCCTTTTTAGGCCACTCTTCACCACCCTACATCAACGTAGGCCTCACCACACTCTTGTATATCTTTGCTTTCAGCCCTTTCCGATTTTTCGATCACAGAGCACCCTGCTCATTCTACTTCCATTTAAACTATGCAGCCTGTATCCTGTAGAAAATTTCTCGATTAAGTGTCTCATTTTACGTTATGAAGGAGCCAAGGTATTTAAATTCTTCTAATTGTCCTAATACAAGGAAGAATACAAGGTAGAAGGAGCCGTGTAGAGGATGCATCTCCTGGTTAAATAATTTGAGAGCTTGGTTTAACTACACTTCTGCTGATCTCTTTAGAGCAGCGGTATCGAAAGTGCGAATTGCCATAATGGTTGCTGACCTTCTTAGAGGAGATTACACATGAAGAAGAAGACCTGCCCTAATTTTTCTCGAAGCAATTCGATGTCTTCAACCATTTCTGTTCCTCCCAATCACGTATACTCCGTGTTTGACCTGCTAACCTTTAGACTTCCCTCTTCAATAGACCTTCTCAACCTTCCAACACTCTTTCCTCTCCTCTACTAGCACGATATCATCAGCAAAGAGCATTTGGACAAGAAGCCCCCTTCCGTGCCTTCTCTGTCAGTATAACCATAACAATATTAAACAGATCGGGACTCAGTGAAGAGCCTTAATGCAAACCAACGGCCACTGGGAAACGTTCGGTCAATCCAACACAAGTCCTTACTTTGGTGTACGCTCTCTTATTATATCCTTTACGAGTCTTACGCATTACTCAGGAATCCATTTCCCTCTCACATATCTACATAGGTCTCGTTTAGGAACTACGCCGTACGCCTTCTCAAGATCTATAAATACCAAATGTAGCTCTTTTTTCTCGCGGCATTTCTCTATCATATCAAATGTCTCAAAGCAAACAAGGCATCCGTAGTTCTCCTCCTTCCGGGCATAAATCCAAACTGTTCTTCTCCTATCGATGGCTCTCTCCATAACCTTCGCTCTACAGTTCTTTCCCAAATTTTCATTGTGTGCGATATGAACTTTTTCCCTCATATTTGCCACAAAACATCAACCCCATCCTCTTCTAGAGCCTTCCAAACCTTCACAGGTATTTCATTAGGTTCTACTGCCTTACCATTCCTCATTCTGTTTAACGCGTCGACATCCTCATCTCTCGCTATCCTCGGTATTACATTCTTATTTGGGATCCCGCATCCTCTGTCTCTCCTCTGGTGTTCTTCATTTAGCCATTTTCTAAATTACTTATATCATCTTTGCTTTATTTCAATATCAGATCTTAACACTAATCCATCCGGACCCTTAATTTGCCACACGTGAGTCAAGGCCTTTGATGACTTATTCCTTGCTTTAGCAATGCTGTATAACATTTTCATTCCCTCGGGTATTTCCAACTCGTCATAGAGCTGTTCAGATGATTCCTCCTTAGACGAAGCTGTACAATAATTAGGGCATGTTACATATAAAATTAATTGTTAATTGTTTTAACGGATTAGCGGTTCAGCGATAATTAAACACAAAGAATGGTTCGTGATACTGTGTAAACCCAGAGAAAGGTGCGCGTACTTCATTGGCAATACGTCTAGTATTGCCAATGAAAGCTAACACAAGAGAATCTTTACCCTTCGGTGGGCAACATAAAAGAGGCCTATTTGCACTTGTGTTGCTTTTGCTGGTCAACAATGGAGAGATAGAATCGTGCGTTGCAATGTCTTAAGTATAATATCTGTAGTTAGGTAGAGTCGTATCGTAGAGGGCATACGACCGATCATGACATATGGCATAGAGGTGCGCGAAGACACCAACAAAACGAAACAGATTCTAA
Organism: Diabrotica virgifera virgifera; assembly: GCF_917563875.1. Classification (NCBI taxonomy): domain Eukaryota; kingdom Metazoa; phylum Arthropoda; class Insecta; order Coleoptera; family Chrysomelidae; genus Diabrotica; species Diabrotica virgifera. The sequence continues at coordinate 6,170,681 of NC_065450.1, forward strand.
GGGTTGCCGAAATGAAAACCCTAAGAACAATAGTGGGAAAAACAAGAAGACACAGGCCGAGAAATACAAACATATGAGAGCAATGCAAAATTCAAGATATTGTAAGATGCGGAAGGCAGCGCAAGAGGATTTGGTAAAACCATGTAAGACGAATGGATGAAAATAGATTCCCAAAAATTGCCCTAAAAAGCAACCCGTTTCAAGACCCCCGGAAGACCACCTAAAGGATAGAGGGATAGTTGGCAATGTACCTCCCAGGGAATTAACTAGGGGCAGCTTCAGAATTAAATAGATCAAAAGATCTCCAAGAAGCAAAAAGAAGAAGAAGAAGAAATTAGGTAGGGAGTGGGTTGGAGTCAGTAGTAGGAATTATTAGTAAGGGGTGGATTAAGGATTAATTTAAAATTAAGGATTGTAATTATAATCTTAATACAGTAAAAAATAATAGTAGCCACAGTGTAGCTTTGCTTCCGTCTATAATAATCTGAATAAGTACAGTTATGTGAATAACACAATATTTAGTTTTTTCGTGAATTTTGTAGACAATGAGGCGTCATTAAGCTTTTATCAAAGGATCGACACAATTTTTATTGTGCCTATTGAAACTAGCATAGAACAATAGGTTATGCTTATTTTAAAACACGTTTACAGCAAAAAGTAAATATTTCCTATTTCCGGTAAAAGTGTTACACTTTTATGGGTATTCCTGTCATTAAACTTCGACCAACAGAAAAATAGTAAAGGATGTGACTGCTACAATGACCCGGTGATAGGAACATTGGTATTTTAGAATCTATCCGAAATTAGACTAACTGTAAAATGTTGATATTTGAACAATGGGACGGCGAATTACAGACATTATTTTTTGCGTCATGCCGTCCTCAATTTAATACGGTAATGGATATATAAATAATGTTTGACAAGAAAAGTACTCAATTGTTGAATTGTAATCGAGAATACTTATTAATGATAATAATAAAATTAGGTAATTTTTGGATCTAAAAATATTCTAAAAAAAAATAGGCGAAGGTAATATCAGGATAAGATGACCTAGAGAATCGTGGACCAAAAAATGTATAAAATACAAAAAGGTAGGTACTCAATTTAAAAAAATATAAACTAAGGTAAACACTGTATAAAATATGGCATTCAATAGCTTTTTTATTACACTCATTCTTGGATCGGACTAATAAAAATAAACCAATAATTTTTGGCTAAAATTTGACCTCATTCATCAACAATTAATAGTCTACTAGGCTTCTTTAAAAACGGTGCATTTTTTGTAAAAAAATTAAATTATGATATCTAATTTAGATGATCCTAAAACAACCATACATTACGCCATAATTTCATTTTGGTGGTATACGAGTAAGCTTCAATTTAAAACGCAATGCATTATTATATTTATACGCTTGTTCAATTGAAACCCATCTTTGGTCAGGTTAGCCTTGGAAATAATTGTAATCACTCAACTGACCTTTTGCAATGTTAGTTATGTTTGTAAATATCACACTGATCAGTTCCTCATTTGTATTTGACTGAGATTTTAAGTATCGTGACTTAAAAATGACGTTTGTTGTTAATACTCCATCCAAACATTTTCAGCATGCGGTATTCAATTTGTGTTAACTTTTTTTCGACCATGAAGGACCCTTCCTCATGCAGTATATAGTACCTAGAGTGAACATCAATCCAAACGTGTACAATGTGAATTTTGAACAAGCTCCAAGCTCGAAAATGTCCAGGAACGCTTTCAAGTGATGTCACTTTTATGCACGACAATGCTCGGCCGCAGGCTGCCAAAGTATGCCAAAGTAGTGAAAGAAAATGTATAGCGAAAGAAATGCAGAGCATCCACCATATAGCCCCGATTTATCACCTTGTAACTTTCACAATTTTGGAAAGAAGTACAAAGTGCGTAAAGTAATTCTTGTGTAGGTACTTGGCGAATAATCTTTACTTTCCTTACTGGCCATGTAGTGTGAGTGGTTGACTGGTATGTACAATTATTTATCAATTAGTATTATTATTGATATTATTATGATTAGTAACCCACTCACATGATGTGGCAAGTATACTCAAGTAACGATTATTCGCCAAGTACACGAGCCGTTTGAGTCTGGCTTTATTACATGCACAAGTCCCCGTGTCACATAATTTATCAATTTCAGGTGGATTGGTCAAGTAGTTTTTGAGTTATACAATGGGTGGAATGCATAAAAAGTAGTACCTGCTAATACTTCAGGTACGTACTCCATTTTTGAAGAATTTGCTTCACTTACAAAGCATTTGCTTTCCTCCGTAGCATCTGCTACTATTTACCAGATATATAGAAGGATGTACTACGCTCTTGAAGTATTTGCTAGTTTAGTAGAATTTGCTTCAGTTTAGGTGAAGTTGGTGGATGAACGACTTCGGCGTAGGTGTTTTTTGTTAAAAAATGGCAGCATTTATGAATGTTTGTCGTAGAAAATCTACAAACCAGGAATAAGATACAATGACGATATTTACCGTAAAATATTTAGGTAATTATCATGAATCGTGCAGGTTTTTTCATACAGTGCGCTGGAATAAGGGTTACTCCCCATATTAACTCATTTATTTTTCTAGGTTTTTTTCGATTATTTCATTAATGGCAGCAGTTAGTTTATTCAGTGCAGATTCTTTTTCATTTTTAATTTTTGGGATCTTTCTTTTATCAAATAAAATTTGATAATTTTCAAGAAGATGAACAAACAATCCTTGTTCATTTTTTGTCCTCGCCTAACTCTTTTATCACTTCGGAATCTGAACCACTCATTTTTACTTACAACGCACTTATTCTAATAATAATTAGGTGCGTAAAAATGTAAATTCACAAAACACAAAAGCACATGAAAAACTAGTTCTAATACGATTGGTGTGATGTGTGATGCGCACAAGGGCACTACGGCTGGTGCTACGTTTAGTAGTATATCCTTTAGGTCAGTAGCAGGTACTTCGGTTGTGTAGTACGGCCTTCTCAACAAAGCACCTACTTTTATGTAAAAGAAAATGCTACAAATTTGATACTATTTGCTGAAGCAATAGCATCTACTACGTTTTATGCATTTCACCCAATGTCTACCGCCTTTGAAGAAAGCAGTTTTTAGAAAAACGCGTTTAAAGTTTTGTCAACTTTTATTTTCAATTTCTTTTTTGTCTGCCAAATTGTAAAGTGATGCATACCGGAATATGTTTTTGGATCGCGGAGTAATTTGCAAAAGAGATTGGGAACAGCTGTTGAACGTTTCTCATTACGCTCAAGCGCCCTGGCGCAAACAACTGTGTTCAGCAAGTTTCACCCTTCTTACGTCTGAAACTTAATCTTATATTCTTATATTTGCTTACTGATTCTAATATAAATTCAAGCTTATTCTTAGTTCTTTATAATCTATTTCTTTGCTCTCAAGAATGAGCTTGGCTGAGCTCATGCCGTTTGCCCCTGGTGATGACAGGGATTTTTTATTTAACTACTAGTATTTTACACTACATCAAATTGCTGTAAGATATTAAAAAAACTGTCAAGGGGCATTAACATAATAACAAATTCATTTTTAAATAAATACACTTTATCTCATGCAAGAGCAAGTGATTTGGGAAAAATCATCACATTTTTGTTATTAAAATTCTGCAATTATGTTTAACGAAAATTGTTAAATGGTAACAACTATATTAAATATTTCAACAGATTTGGCTTCAAAAATTACTCACTTTACTACAACACATTTCCTCAACACACACACTACACATTACACTATAATCTGATTGCAAAATCAATTGTACCATGCCAATGACCTTATGTAGTTGTCGAGGCATTTAAGCTGAATAAAAAACCTTAAATTTTAAAAACGACTTCTTATTGTAGTGTTTTCTAGTCCACAGTAGCTATAAAAATTATGCCACAAGAAAATAGCTTCAAAATAATATTAAATTATACTGAAACCATACCTTTTACTTCACCAATATTTACAGAAAAAATAAGATTACTCTGATACAAAGACCTGCGGGGCCTTATTTGTTCTCTGATAATGCAACGTATATATTAACGCTAGAAAATGTCGCCTTTAACAAAAGTAAAAGCAGTTTAAACAAAACACTTTCCCAAAGAGTCGAAATTTAGTCACCACAATAGAAATAAATATTTGAACATTGCTACACATCCTGAATCAATTCAGGAATTCCTGAAACCTTGAACTAGATTCACACAAGTGTGTGATTTCAGCCTGACATTACTATCTCTATGCACACATCAGTGAGTCCTCGGCTGGGGATTATCAGGGAAGAGCAGCAATGTAAATATTTTACTGATAATGGTAGATGTTTGATTTCCATGAAAAAATGTTTAGATAAGAAGTAACCTTTGTTTTCATGGTGTTTGGTTTTCGGATGATTGATTTTTAATCTACTATATCATGTTGACCATGAAATTCTTTCACGAAATTTATAAATAAATAAAACATTAAATATTGTGTTTATACATGTTTATGGGATTAAGTCACAATTAATTGTAATGAAAGTTCTAAAAATTTGACGTTTCGATTTCGTTCTCAAAAAAGATTACATATTTAAAAATTTTATAAAAACCGAAAAGTTGTTGATGGGATTGTCTTCTCAAAAATTAAACGATTGATTTCGGAGCACATTAGTTCTCTCCCGTGGTGAAAAACCCTTTGAATTATAGGTTTGTTCCAACTCGATGCAAAACCGTTCTTGAACGGTTACGAGTATGCGCAGTAAGAAAAATGTGTTACTGCGCATAATTATTCGTTATTGCGCATGCGCATAACCATTCAAGAACGGTTTTGTATCGAGTTGGAACAAACCTTATAATACTAGTTCGCTCCCATGGTTAAGCGGCTTAAATATTTATCTAATAAGTTCTAGGAGAATTAATATCGGCAAAATTGGTACTGTGATTCTTGTATTTTATATTAAAATTATATAAAATATTAATTGTTACATATTTATATACGAGACAGTTGAATTAGATTATTTAGTATAATATTCACTTCATTTTGGTCCCTATTTTGAAAAATGTTAGTGATTGATTCTGAAATTTTATTAGAAATTTTGATTTCTAATGGCCGGAGCCAACTTACCACCGGTGACCCTTTTCTGTCGGTTATTAAAATCTAACTGCCGGAGCGAACTAGTATTATGCCCATTGACTTACTTCGATTGAGGGTGTTGAGGTTGAGGGTATTGAGGGTGGAGTTGTGCTCTCGGAACATCAGATTGTGACTATTTTGTTTATTTTTGCAATATTTATAAGTGCATTATGCATTAGTTATATTAAGGCACGTATCCACTATGTTCGCAAATCTCTTGCGCTCCGCGCTCCCTCTCACGGCTTCAATCGATACGGCATGCGCTCCACTACATATACACCCCACGATGGGAGCGCCAAGGCGGAGGGCGCATTGTAGCACAGTCCGGGAGCGCCAACGTATCCACTATGTGGAGCAGTTGCAGGAGCGCGAAGCGCAAGCATAGTGGATACATGCCTTCAGGAGTGCCTGCCGACGAAGAGTCTAACTTTCTTAATCCGCTATGTTTGGTATATCCTTGTTGTTGTATCAAGTGCTTTTCTTACATATATTATGTTAAAGTAAATGCGGATTGAAGCGTTAAATTATTATTATTAGATATATAGAAGAGGTTATTATTGAATTTTGTGAAGAATATACTAAATTAAGATGGGACGAAGATTTTGTTTTTATTCAAAAATGCCGTGTAAGCATTTACATACTAGTAAAATCGGTCAAAAAACTAAACAGAACATCATTCTACACTCCTCTGATGGTGTGCAGTTATTTCCCTTAATTCTTCAGCATCCTATTCAAAATTTAATTTTCTGGTCATGCATAAAGAGAGCTACAAGAAACTGAAACATTGATATGCGATACCGAGCTTCAAATTGTCACAGAACATGTTTCCATTCGTTTACAGTGCTTACTAAAATACTTCTGACCATAATTATAATATGTAGGAAAAATGAAAGAATACCCATAAACGAACATACAAAACACGCTGTATTTTCCTGTCACCGTGTCAGACAAAAAATTGTCCAGCGCAAGTACATGTAATAATTATTGTTACATGTACTTCCACTGGACAATTTTCTTTGTGACACGGTGACGGTGACAGGAAAATACAGCGTGTTTTATATGTTCGTTCATGGGTATTCTTTCATTTTTCCGACTGTATTATGAATTAATAGTTCGTGAGTTCCAATCTCAGCTGGGTAGGAAATTTTTCATTTATTAAAAATTAATAATCTTTCTTCTTCTTCTTTTTTCTAATCTATAAATAGGCTCATGGCTGTTTTACTTGGGGTTTTAGTTTCAATTAACGGTGTCTTACCATATTTTCCTCGATCGTCCCAATAATCGTCTTCCATTTGGCGATGTCTCTTGCTATTCGTACTATTCTATTTTCTGTCATTCTTTCTATGTGTTGATTCCATTCTATTTTTCTTCTTTTGGTCCACATGTTTATTTTCTATTTACTCTATTTCTATTTACTCTATACCACATCTCGCTCGTATTTCCTCACTTCTTACTCTGTCTTTTAGAGTTTGGTTTGTTATTTTTCGTAAGACTTTCATTTCTGCTGTTTCCAGCAGTCTTTTCGTTTTCGCCGTATATGCTCTTGTTTCCGCTGTGTACGTCATTATCGGTCTTCTTCTTCTTCTTCTAATGGTGCTTCAACCCTTTTTGAGTCTTGGCCTGTTGAAAAATGTTCTTCCATTCTGCCCTGTCGGATACTTTCCTTCGCCACTGCCTGATGTTCATGGTTTTAAAATCCCTCTCTACGTCGTATATCCATCTTTTACGGGGCCTTCCTTCCTCTTGTTCTATTTCCTTGGGGCTTCCATCTCTGGATTACTTTTACAGCTCGATTATCTGTCATTCTTTCTAGGTGGCCAAGCCAGTTTAGTCTTTCTGACTTTACAAATCTAACAATATCTGCGCTCTGAATTAGTTCATCTAGCTTGTGTTTCATTTTAATTTTCCACGAACCATCGCTGCATTAGGTTGGTCCAAATATCTTCCTTAGTATTTTGCGCTCAAATATTTTCAGCTGATTTTGATCAGTGGTTGAGAGGCTCCACGTTTCACATCCATATGTGACCACTGGTCTAATTAATGTTTTGTACTGCAACTTTGTAGATTCTAAGCTTAGACTCACGATTCAGTAAGGGTAAGAACAGAATAAGTGGGTCGAGGTGGAGGTGTAGGTCGCGGTGGATGCTACTAGTTAAGTCGCGGTCAATGTCGACAGCACATAGCAAGGAGGTCACCTGCGCTGTCAGTCGAGCTAGAACCACTATTAAGTGAAGTAGTTTAATGAAATTTGAATGACAAGAAGACTGTGCTTTTGCGATGTTGTGTCAGCCAAGTGATAATAGTGATGAAATGTCAGCTGTAAATAATCAAATCCTCCTTCATATTTCAAAAATTTACTAAATTTATTTACTTCAGAAATTCAAAAATAAACTGAATACAAAAAAGGGATTATATAAAAAGTATCAACTCAGATAGCGTAGGTAATGACAACTTGGCTTCGAACGGACCAATCACAGGGAAGCATCCTTGTAGGCCGCGCAGTAGGCATCCATGTAAAACAAACTCATTTTATTTTCAAAAGCGTCGATGTAAACCTCCTGGATGGCATCGCGCTAAACCTCCAACGCGACTTACCTACTCTGTCCTCTTCCATTCACTACAATGTGTTTGTTTTACATGGATATCGACCGCGACCTACACCTCCACCTCCACCGCGACCCACTTGTTCTGTTCTTACCCTTACTTGCTTTTCATTAAGTCTTTGTATGCATAATTATTGGTCTTATTGTTGATTTATATATCCTGGTTTCCGTTTACGTTGTGAGATATTTGTTTCTCTAGATTGTGTTTTTGAGACATTCTGCGCTGCTCTGTTTGCCATGTTCACTTGTTTTTGTACTTCTTCTTCCACTTTTCCGTAGCTTGACAGTATTATTCCCAAGTATTCTGTTTAAATTAATAAATGAAAATTAATAGTTTCTATTATTGCGTGATCGGTACTCACCGGAGGTACCGCAGACGTTCAGATACAATTAGCGTGTCTTTGTAAAGACCATAAAGTCGACTTTGAGAAGTAACCAGACATTCGCTCAGCACACACACTCACATTACACTAGATATCTATCTGATTGCAAAATCATTTGTACCATGCCAATAGGGCTTTTCATCGATTGTCATTTGTTTCGAAGTCCTGTCATGTGTCACATAATATTAATATATCTACGTCATACGTCTTTGGTTTGTATCATTGGTATATACCATAACGTATGACGTAGATCTAATAATATTATGTGACACATGACAGAAGCTCGAAACAAATGACTGTGAATGAACGGCCCTATGGCCATTAGCTGTCAAGGCATTAAGCTAAACAAAAAAAATATTAAAATTAAAAAAAAATTACATTGATGAAAAAGTCAAATTATCCTAAAGTCATTATATTCTACATATTTATTTGTAACACTTAGTATCTCTCGGGGTGATGGAGGCCTTATAGATGATTTATATAAGCCAATGAATAACGTCAATTAGCCCTAAGAGCATATCTCTAATCCTACTACCTATCCATGGGTGGACTGAATTCATTAGTAAATCCCAATTTAAAGCTACAGATCTATTTGGTCAAACGATAAAATTGATACAATTGTTAAATAAAAGAATATCTATTAAGTACTTATTCGAGATTTCTGTTAAAAAATATGTCCTTATAGAAAGAAGTATTATTTCTACTATACACATTGACAAAATAATCCTAAATGACTAAAATTATACCATCAGCCAACTACATAATTCGAGGTCATTTTTTAATTCATACTCAGTTTATTCTTTACGCAATGAGTATCTATTTTGATTTGCCTTTCAAGGATTTTTTCAACAACATAAGACAATTGCATAGCTATATATGGTCTTCCTTCCTGAAGCTACCAAATATTCGAGAGCAACAATTCGCTATAGAAAGTTACAAGTGTTATTCAAGTTAATTCCGCATTTTTTATGAGGAAGTACAATAATTTTGTTAGAGGAAGTCTGTTCCTTTGTGTTTCTAATATTTAGCATCTTTTATAACTAAGCATAACAGATTTGGTAGTATCTTTGGACGACTTACTAAATATACATCATAGACTGAAATATATTTATTACAAGGACAATACATTCTTGCTACTAAAATCTTCAAGCATTGAAATATTTTTATAATATATATTGAAAAAATAAAATAATCCTTATGGCTTAATCTTATCTGTCTCATTGACATCATCATCATCAGTGGCGTTACAACTCTTCGTAAGTCTTTGCCATGTTTACTTTTCCCTTCCATATTTGTCGGTCCTGTACCACTATTTTTCCCATTGTCTCACTCCCATCTCCATATACCTCCCGTCTGGAGTTTTGCACAATACTTTATTTATAAGGCGATTATCTTCACTGCACCGAGAGAAAAAAATTCTTGATATAAAGAAACTTTATTAATATTTAAGAAAGATCGACTTGGCATATTGCCTAAGAAATATATCTTTATATGTAAGATATAATTTTCTAAAATATTTCAAATAAATTTTAATATACCCAAAGAAATATATCTTAAACATGATTGAACTATCACTTTCTTGCAAACTGCAAACCCATTTGTCAGAAAGAAATTATACTTGTCATAAGATTATATTTTCTTGGAATTACAAAACTCTTCTTTCTGAGCAATAATATTTCTTAGTAAGGAATATTGTTATCTTATATAATCTTATATAATTGTATATTTGGAATTAAGTTACATTTCTTAAAAATAAAGTGATATTACATACGGCGAAATAAATCATTATGTTGAGGTAAAATTATTCTTTATTAGATAATAAAAACAGGATATAAAACGTTAGATATTAATACATACAAATAATTTCTCCACTCTTAAACCACTGGCTTCTATACAATAATAAAAGGATGGTGAGGCAAAGGAAACTTCCTTAATTTGTCCTTCTTTTTGTTAATAGCAGTTTGTATATCAGAAATTACCTAAAAAAAACCGTTATGTAGAAAGGGTAAACTTATTTTAATAATTTTTTTATATGGATATAAGTACATACTTATTTTGACAAAAGGAAATACAAAAAAAAAACAAATACACGGGCCCACATAAAAACTATTAATTTTTTGGTATAATAACGGTAGGTATCAGTAAAACAGTCTACAATCCAAAAACATTTCTTGGCATTTCAACAAATAATAAATCAATCATATTTAGTTCAAACATGGCTTTATTTATCCTACCATCTTTGTTAATTTTTTTCTTTTTGTATATGAAATATTAATTATTTATCGGTATAATATCAAGTAACACAATAGACATTGTTTAGAAAAAACAAGAAGAAAAATATAACCAATGTAAAACATTGAAGCAGATATATATTGTAATTTTATTTATTTATATAATCCAAAAGATACAGCAAACCTAATCAGTAAGAAATTTTATTACGGGAAAGTATTATTAGTTTACATCCTAAGTCATTTAATACATATAAACTAATTCACTGTTTTCGGCAATAACATTTCTTAACCGTTAAGATGTTTCTTTTAGACTAACTAATATTTCTTTATGACAAATAAAGCAGACGCCATATAACGTTGAATTGTAGGATTGTATAGAAGACTATACATTCAATAAACATATTGTAGTTTATACATTATACACATTTTTATAAAGGAACTTACCTGTATACAGTTCTACCTCTACCATTTATGGAAGCCTCTAGTTGGTTAATAGCTCCTTTCAATATTGTTCTGAAGCTTTATATTATATTATTCTCTCCGAGGTGGAAGTCGAAACGTCAATAAAATAATTTTTTAAGTTAAATTGTGGCTTATTTCCCAGTTAGAATAAGATCATTTCTTTCAGAGTTGTCCATCATTATAGATATCTAAAATGCATATAAAGATACTATTATGTTTCTTTTAAAACTACATATTCGGATATACAACAATATTATTATTACATCTTAAATTAATCAATTTACTTTTATATACCTTTATGTACGTACCTTCAAACTATCCCTTAGATTTTAAAGAATACCAACAAATACAACATCCATCTATGAAAACGAACTAATGCCATGCACGCCATCTTGCCAAACACTGAGATTAAATCACACATAGTGAATAATGGTTACTGCGCAATTCTTTTGTAGAAGAAAATCTCTTTGCAAGTAGCATTTCTAGCATTTCATAGCAGAGGGTATTTCTGAAGAATTATTTCTTGTGGTTTAAAATATTTATTTGATTACAAGGAAATCTCTTGTTCACAAATATAAATATGAATTAACTTAACATATATTTCTTATACTGCACAATATTTGTAGTTTTCAATTTAAGAAACAAAAACTTTAGGATAAGAAAATTAAAATGTAACCATTAATGCATTTCTTAATATTGAAGAAATTATCTGTAAGAAATTATTGAGTTGTGTTTAAAAAACTCGTTTCTTTATATGTGAAGCGGTATTAAGTTAATATGATATGGTAACTTTTATGAAAGATAGCTCAAAGAAATCAGTGTTTTAGAAGAAAAGAAATTGTTCTCTTGGTGTGCGTATCATATTGTCATACCCTGTCCATCTTTACTGGCCTTTTTATATCTCACTAGATTTTTCACTTTTCATTTATGATGTCACGTTATCTCTATAAGGGCCATATATTACTCAAAGGATTTTACGTTGCCTTCTTCTTCTTCTTACGGTGCCGTATCCTTAAGGACGTTGGCCATTAATTTTTGCCATTTGGCGTTTGGCCATTTGCCCATTTAATCATGTTTGTAGCCGCCCTGAATAGTTCTATGGAGGTCATATTCGTCCATTGTCGTAGGTTTTTAAGCCAAGAGTTGCGTCTTCTTCCTGGCCCTCTTTTGCTATTGAGTTTGCTTTCGATTATAAGTTGTAGCAGTTCATACTTTTGATTTCTTACGATGTGACCAAAATATTGTGTGTTCCTTTCTGTTATTATAAGCATAAGCTCTCTTTCCTTGTTCATCATCCTCAACACTTCCGCATTTGTCGTATGGCTCATGTAGGATATTCTGAGCATTTTACGGTAGCACCAAAGTTCGAATGCATGGATTCTTTTTTTTGTGGCTTCTGTCATTGTCCAGGCTTCAACACCATAGAGCAAGGTGGAGAAAATATAGCACTGAAGTATTCTAGTTAGTAGGTAGTATTCTAGTTTGCAAAGAATAATATCGCGCATATCAGATATAAGTGGAGAATACGGACTTGATCTCAATACGAAAAAAACAAAGTACATGGTAGTCAGTAAGCGCGAAATATTAAATACACAGCTTTTGGTTAACCAACAACTAATTGACAGGGTCGACAGCTACACATACCACGGTACCAACATAAACAGCCAGTGGGACCACTCAAGTGAAAAAAAAAACAACGCATAGGAAAAGCGAGATCAGCGTTCATCATGATGAAGTCTCTTTTCAGAAGCCACGATTTACCTCTTGCTACCAAAATCTCTATTATCAGATGCTATGTATTTTCTACGTTATTATACGGAGTAGAGGCTTGGACACTTTCCGAGGCTTCTTTGAGAAAACTCAAGGCATTCGAGATGTGATGTTACAGGCGCATTTTGAGAATTTCGTGGGTGGATGGCACTCAAAAAAATTTAGTTCGTAATATTGATTAACAGTGATTACTGAATAGTATTTCGTTGTCACAACAATTTAATTTGTTGTTTCAACGAACTTTTAGACATTGACGAATGTACTTGGTTATTGTCACAATGATTGAATAATAATTGTGAGAATAACTAGAGTACATTAATCAATAACACTCAATTTATTCAGCCAATAACTTAGTTTCGTATATTTAATAAATACCGTTAATTCTGGCAGCAACTCAAGTTCTTGATTTCGTAGATGACAAGCAATTACCTTGGTTTATCGTGACAACGTACAGATTTCATTAAAACAATGTACAAATGTTGTTAATATAGAGTAATATATGATTATTAAATAGATGTAAATTGATTGTTGTGACAACGAATGCATTACTCAATCTACTACTGCATTTAATACCCACAGTCAATGCGTTCATTGTGACAAGAATCGTAGTTGTTGAGACAATAACTGTTTTGCTTGACCATTTGAAAGTTAACGGCTTTTCCTTATCGTGATACCCCTAGCTTCTCTATGTTACCGAAGTGCCGAATAATAATTGCATTTCGTTTTCAAGTGTAGTCCGTAGTAGAAGGAAGTTTTTGTGTGTCTATTATCGTGAAAATTCGGTCGAATTCTTTTTAAATGTATTCATTTTTTCGAACCCTGAGAAAACTAATTATTATTTTTGAAAATTTAAATGCAAAATAAAATATTACAGTATTATCGAGGGTTTGAAGTCCCTGAGAACCTCTATAATGATTATTTTAATAAGTCACAGGGGTGAAAAAGAGAAAATTTAGTATGATTTTTAATTTCAAATAGGCATACCATTCAACAGAAACTTTTTGTTTATTCTAAGGGACTTTCTACCCTCGGTAATAATGTAATATTCTGCTTTTAAATTTTTCAAAAATAATTATTAGTTTTCTCAGAATTCCAAAAAAAATGAATGCGTTTAAAAAGAATTCGATCGAAATTTTGCACCTGAGCTCTCAAAAAGGATTAAAGTGTTATACATTTTTGGAATCACTATTTCAAACGCTTTTAAATAAGCTGTCACATGACGTACTTTCCCATTAAAAAAATCAAAGTTATGCCACGCCTGTCACCTGAAGAGGGATCGTGTAAAGTTCGAAACATTGATGTTATAATATACTTTGATTATTTTAAAAATCGACCTGTCCGAGCGTTTTGCTTATGTGCTAAAAATAAATAAGTTAATAAGGGGTTGGGGGAGTGTAACACTTATTCCAGTACACTGTATAAGTGAAATCATATGAAAAATCACACAGTGTAAAGTCCTTTAGGTCAGGTTAAGGACAAAAAAGGGGGATTTAAAAAATTATTATTAATCAATTAATATCATACATTGGGCTATTACATTCAGTAATTATTAATATAAAATACGTTCATAGTAGGAATGAACGAAACTGATTGTAATGAGTGAATAGAATTGCTTGTAAGAAAAACCGTATTTATTGTGGGAATAAACGGAATTAATTGTAACAATAAACGGAAATAATTGTAGAAATAAACGAAATAAGTTAGGAGAAATAACACTGTTATTGACACAACGAATAGTCTTCGTCGGTCAATTAACGACGTTGTCGTTTCAATAAATAGTGTTCGTTGACTCAGTGAACAGAGTTCGTAATATCAATAAATAGTGTTCGTTGACTCAGTGAACAGAGTTCGTAATACCAATAAAGTGATATTATGGTATTCATAATGAATGTTCATCCATTCAATAAACGTAATACATTGGCTCTTCTTCTTCTTCCTCTTTTGCCCTTTAATTCGTCCAATTCTGAACATAGGCTTCCCCCAGTTTCCTCCATTCGCTTCTGTTTAGTGCTTTCTGTTTCCAGTGCGTTCCTCCTATCTTTTTAATGTCGTCTCCCCATCTCATCTGGGGTCGTCCTCTTGCTCTCTTTCCTGTCCATGGTCTCCATTGTTGTATCGTGCTATTCCACCTATTGTCCGTTTGTCTAGCGTTATGACCTGCGAAGCTCCATTTTAGCCTGGTTATATGTTGACCTGCGTCTTTGGCTTTTGTTCTATTTCTGACCCAGTTGTTTTGCTTTTGCAAAGCAAAACAACATTGGCTCAACGAACGAAAATAATGAATTGATGAACATCGTTTTGTTGTCCCAATAAAACCAAGCATTGGACAAATTTTAAGTATTGCGTTTGTTGTCTGAATTAACATTTTTATTGATATTACGTACCTTTTTCGTTGAGTGTGTGTGACTAATGTTGAGGTTCTACGTAGAATAGGCAAGGAATGCGAGATTATTAACACAATCAAAGAGCGCAAACTAAAATATCTTGGCCATGTTATGACGAATGAACAGAGATATGGCTTGTTGCAACTCACTCTTCAAGGCAATGTATTTGGAAAGAGGGGACCATGGAGAAGTACGTGCCTTTTCCAAACGTCTTCTGATCTCTAGTGAGTGGTCCCAAGTTTCATCAAGGTTACTTCCAAGGTACGTTATTCTTGTTACTCTTTCTAGATCTGTTACGTCGACATTGACCTTCACCCTTCTGTTTTGATGCTTGCTGATGACCATCGTTTTTGTTTTCTTTGTGTTTAATTTCATTCATACAGGCTGTCGTTACTCGATCCATTAGGCGTTGCAGTGCTTCAGCATTATCTGCCAGAATGACCATGAATTTACGTTGCCACACCAGCAATTTATTTACTTCTTTTTTTGTTAGCGTCCTGTTTCGCTTCCTTAGGCGACTGCTGTTTTGGTCTGCTAGACTGCTGCTGAATCTGCATTGAGCTCATTAGATGTTGCACTGCCAAGTATGTTCCTGTTTTGATGTTTTGTGTTTTCTGCTAGTATTCACTTTTCAACTTGTTGTTCTACTTTGTTGTAATTGGTGATTGTTCCTCCTAGATATTTAAATTTTTTAACCACCTCGAAGTTGTGATCATTTCTAGTAATTTTGCTTTATTTATCGTCGTTCTTGTTTCGAAAAGACCACCTATTTTGTTTTATCTTCATTTACTTTTACATCGATATTTATTGCAGCTTCTTTAACGGCCCAGAAAATAATCCTTATGTTAAATTCTAATGTTGATTACGAAAACGATCTTTGCTCTCCGAGCATGTAGATCTGGTTTAATTTTCTCTCGTGGACAGATAAGAATAAATAATGACCTAATTGACAATTTGAACATGTAATCACCATAATCTTGTCACCATTTTTCAGAGACAATAAAAACAATTGGTGTATATTAGTGTTTCTATTTTTTCAAAATAAAACAAATAAAAGTGCTTTTCTTTTATTTCTATTTTATCATATCAGCATATTCTCAAGAACTAAACAATAAAACAATAATATCAGAGCACACTAGTTCGCTCCCGTGGTCAAAAAACCCTTTTAATTATATACCAGTTCGCTCCCATTGTTAAGCGGATTAAAATTTATCTACTAGGTTCTAATAGGAGAATTAATATCGGCAAAATTGGTAGATATAGTCGGTTCGCTAAACTCAGACACAACTGGCTAGTGATTTTAGACGGTAACTTTTTTATTTTTGGCTAAAATTGGCAAAATTACTAACCATTTAGTAATTATTAGTAACTATTTAATAATTATTTTTTTTTGCCAATTTTACCAAATTGGCAAAATTACTTACTAAAATCACTAGCCAATTGTGTCTGAGTTTTACAAACCGACTATACTGTGATTTTTGTGGTTTATATAGAAATTATATAAAATATTATTTGTTACATATTTATATACGAGACAGTTGAATTAGATTATTTAGTATAATATTCACTTAATTTTTGTCCCTATTTTGAAAAATGTTAGTGTTTGATTCAGAAATTTTATTAGAAATTTTGAGTTCTAATGGCCGGAGCGAATTTACCTCTGACCCTTTTCTTTAGAGCTTTCGAGGATTAAAATCTGACCGCCGGAGCGAACTAGTATAATATGCTCATAAATATACTAACCGAAAAAGGTATCATTATCCATAATATTTATTTTGTATTCTTTTTTCAGGTAAGTTCTTCACTCATTGTTTTTAATATCAAGTAAGTGTAATTAAATATTTATCACAGGTTAGCAAAAGACAGTAGCAATTTTGCAGTTAAAATTAGCAGATCAGATCAATTTTCTGGTCTAGTAGACTTCATTTTTTTTATCTATATGCGAATTTTTGTAACCTTGAATGTCTATCTTTACTGTGCTAACAATGGTCAAGACAAAATAACATGAAGGTTCTACAACAAATATAGAGGAAACTAGCGAATATACCGTCTGAACTGTATGACAATTATTCTCCACCGGAAGAAATATCTGAAACATGTTTTAAATAAGTTAAACACGTAATACACACTATGTATATCTGAAACGGATAACAGACTTTCTTAGAAGCCTAGATCTTTTGATCTTCGAAAGAATATCAGGTATATCGTGGAAGAAAAAACAAAAATGGAATGGTTTGAATATAGATGTAGATGTAGGTAATCCTAAAATGGAGATCAATGGATCATGTCAAGAAGCATGGAAAGACTAAAAGGGATGGGTAGATGATATAAGAGGAAAACCAAAATTGACGCAAGATAAAGAAAGGTGTAAGTAATTGGGAGAGACCTAGACTCAGGAGTGGATAGAGGCTCATAGTAGGCGTTGACAGAACTTATTTACAGGATGGCGTCAGCTGCCGATCTATGGGTAGTCTCCGACTGGGTTCTCTTACATGTGTTGGCAGGTGAGAGGGCCATTGTTCGTAGTCGTAGGGGGAGAAACCTTGGAGAGGGAGAGATGAGTGAGATGCTTTCAGTCGCTCAGTGGCAGGAGGAGTAGGAGACAACTAGTGATGTGGCGAAGTGGAAGAAGTCACTAATCCAGAACCTGCGAAGCTGGGTGGGCTGTGGGCATTGGTAGCTGGATTATTACCTGACGCTAATGTTCACAGGCGATGTCTCGTTCCGTAGCTAACTTTTTAGGTTTCGGAGGGCACAGTCCGATCAATGCTTTTACTGTGGTCTGTTGGATACTTTGACATATATAATGTTATAGTTCGAACGTTAGAAGGATGAAAGAGTGAAGTTTGAAAGAGAGTATAAGTGTAGAATGTTTGATTCCGTGAAAAAAGTGGTGCAGAAAATGATGAGAGATGAGTAGTGGTGGACATGGATCCACAAATATATCAAGAAGCTGCTATATTCAAAAGAATGAGAGAAGGGGAACTCGCAACTGAGTTCTAAAGCAAGCTAAAATTATAAAATGACAAAACCTAGGTCATGACATGGGAGAAAAACCATTATATTCTATTATAGTTTGTTGAAAATAATAATACAAGAGAAAATACAGAAAAAAAAGAAGCCGTGAAGTGAAACATTTGTTAACCTGATTTAAAATCGTTTCTTGATCATAAACATGAATTAAAGGAAATATAATATAAACCAAAAGATTGAGTAAAACAAAAATAGAAAAATGTAAATAAAAAATAGATGAAGTAGTTTGTGTTCTTAAAAACAATTCACCGTTATACATACAAATATTAATTATTTGCGTAAAATATCCTGAAACGGGCTGTTCTTTTTTAATTTCTTGGGGTTGAGAGCGGACTGTATTTCTAATCGGTTGGAACAGCCACGGTGAGCAGACCTAGAATCACTATTCGGTGTAGGTATCTGCTCGTTTGGGGTAGAATTAAAAGGATGGCTAAATATTATGCCGTTTTAATCAAGCGAAGAAAATTATGACAATCAAATCAATTTACACCGCGTCGGCCAAGGTTTTTGTTTGTCTTGAGCGTTGCTATGGGACTAAAGCCGCGTTCGCTCAGCATGTAGGGACAACGCATTAACCATACCGCCGCCCTTGAAATAATCTTGGATTATTTAAATACATTAAATTATTAAAATAATAGATTGGACGAAGTCTTGGCTGAGGCTATGCATATCAACTATAAAATAAATAGAACAAATTGGTTATAAGCATAAAAAACAAGGTACGTTTACAAAGGAAACAAAAATGAATAAAATGAATAAAAAAGTTCTTTTGATATAATTTAGTTATTAGAGAGTTTCAGTGTCCATTTCGATGGGTAGAGGACAAACTTTAGTTACACTGCGTTTAACTATTCCATTTAAAGTTAATACACTAACAACGCGCACAACACCGTCCTTGCCAGGATGAAGTTCACAAATACGGCCTCGAGTCCATTGATATACAGGAGAATGTTCGTCTTTTAGAAGAACCATGTTGCCTAGCAGATTGGGTGCGTCTTTCTCAAAGCGCCATTTGTAGCGTTGCTGTAGTGTATGTAGGTATTCTGTTTTCCATCTAGACCAGAAGTGCTGGAGCATGAGCTGCAAGTGCTGGTAGCGGGATAATCGGTTTATGGATCCTTCTAACTTTAGATCAGAGACCATGTTTATAGGATGCCCAATTAAAAAATGTCCGGGCGTCAAGGCTTCCATATTGTTAGGATCATTGCTCAGAGAAAACAGAGGCCGGGAGTTCAGTACTCCTTCAATTTGCACCAACAAGGTATACAATTCCTCGTAAGACAATGGATTAGTATCAGTTAGGATTCTACGTAAATGAGTTTTTATTGACTTTACAGCACTTTCCCATATACCGCCAAAATGAGGAGATTTTGGGGGAATGAAGTGCCAATTAATTTTGCTTTCTTGGGAGAAGTTTTTAATATTGGAATTTGTTAAAATATCATGAATCTTTAGTAGCTCGTTGTTGGCTCCAACAAAATTACTACCGTTATCAGAATAAATATCGGTGCACAACCCGCGTCTAGAAGTAAAACGCCTTAGAACGCTAATGAAACATTCAGAGGTTAATTCTCTAGCTAGCTCGATGTGCACCGCTTTTGTAGCCATGCACACGAACACACAAATATTATATGCTTTACTTAAGCGACGATTACGAAACTTTGATTCTCTCAAGAGAAAGGGTCCAGCATAGTCTACGCCAGAGCGCGTGAAGGGATGAGACATAGTGATGCGACAAGGGGGTAAATCTCCCATTAGGTTTTTGATGGTCTTAGGGCTGGATTTAAAACAAGGAATGCATTTATGTAAAACCTTTCGAACAGCATTTCTTCCATTCAGGGGCCAAAAGTTTTGACGAACAAATGATAGAGTTGCTTGAGCTCCTGCATGAAGATTTCGTTGATGCTCGTGGGAAATAATGAGTTCAGTAAAATGGGTTTTGTCAGGAAGTAAAATAGGGTGTTTGGAATAGTATTGTAGATCGGCATTTCGCAATCTACCACCAACTCTTATAATATCATTTTTGTCTATAAAAACATGCAAGGAGCTAAGTTTACTGGAAGGCATCACTTGACCTTGCTTTTTTAGGATTTGAATATGTTCAAGAAAATTGCGAGATTGAATGTGCTTTATAAGAAGTATTTTTACTTTTTCGATTTCATGCTCGGTCAGATCACCAAACATTCTAGACTCTTTGGCAACCTTGAGGTTTGATATAAATCTTAGACAATATGCGGTTACATTGATAAGTCTAGAATAGCTGGAGATTCTTTCGATAAGCAGGGAAACTATATCAGATTTGATTTCCTGGGTGGACAATATAATAGATTTTGGATTTATTTCTGGTAAATCCTGATCTAAATTTTTTGTAAAGTTAGAAATGTGATTAATTGTGGACCAGGTCTCATTTGGTTGAGATAAGAACGTGGGACCATGCCACCATAATTCAGAATTATGTAGATCAGTAGGGGTGGATCCTCTGGATAAGATATCAGCGGGATTAGAATCGGAGCGTATATGATACCAATTGACAATGCTTGATAATTGTTGTATCTCTGATACACGGTTACAGACAAAGGTTTTTAAAATACGAGGTTCAAGAGATAACCAATTTAAAACAATTGTGGAGTCGGTATAAAGGTAAGTTCTTTGAATATTGAAATCCAAAAGATCAGTTATCTTTTTAGCAAGACGAGCAAGAACAAGAGCGCCACAAAGCTCAAGTCGAGGTAATGAAATCGCCTTTAAAGGAGCTACGCGTGATTTAGCGCAGAGTAAATTGCTGAGTATATAGCCTTGTGGACTAACGGATCTTATGTAGATGCAAGCGCCATATGCGTTAATCGAACTATCTGAAAACCCATGAAGCTCAAAGTTTGAGGAATTTTTTGAAACAACTTGTCTTGGAATATTATATGCATTTACAAGTGAAAGATTATCGATAAAATGTTTCCAAGTCTTATAAATCTCTGAGGGAACCGGATCGTCCCATGCAATTTTAAGGATCCATAATTTTTGCATTAAAACTTTTACTTGGATAATCATGGGTCCAAGGAACCCCAGAGGATCAAAAATTGATGAAATGGTTGATAAAATCGTTCTTTTTGTTACTAGAGTTGAAGGAGGTTTTATTTTAGATTTAAAATTAAACGAATCGGCTTGAGAGTTCCAAGATATGCCAAGAGCCTTATTATTGGGTGAGTCTGATATAATATATTCAGCGTTAGAGTTTTCTAACTTTAGATTGGGCAATATAGCGTCACTATTGGAGACAAATTTCCGTAAAACGAAACCAAATGAACCTAAAAAGGAGGTTAGATTTTTACGAATTAAGATTAATTCCTCCTCGGTGGAGGCACCAGTCACTACATCGTCAACATAAGTATCGAGTTCTAATATGTTACTTTCAATTGGAAAATCGTCTTTTACCAAAATTGATATTTCTTTGAGACACCTTGTTGCTAGATAGGATGAACATGCCATGCCGTAAGTTACGGTATTTAGCTGATAAGTGGAAAGTGTTTCCGTAGGAGTATTTCGCCATATTATGCGTTGAAGATTACGTTGTTCAGGATCAATCAGTATTTGGCGATACATTTTCTCAATATCGCTTGTTAAAACAAAATTATGTTGTCTAAAACGCAGTATTATAGAAAATAGATCGCTTTGTACAGTAGGTCCTATCTTGAGTACATTGTTCAAAGACAACCCTGTTGAGGTGGGAGATGATGCGTCAAACACGATACGGGTTTTGGTAGTTATACTTTCTTGCTTCTCGACAGCATGATGTGGTAAATAATAAGATATTATCGAACTCGATTTGTCCGTCTGTAGACCAATGGGAGACATATGTCCCAAAGTGATGTATTCTGACATAAAATCGTTATATGCTTTATTTAGCAAAGGCTTTCTTTGAAGTTTCCTTTCAATTGACAAAAATCGTTTTACAGCGGCATTATAAGATTCACCAAGTTGAGTAATTTGAGGTTTAGTGGGCAGGCTCACTTGAAAACGACCCGTGTTGTCACGTATTGTGGTAGATTTGAAGTAAGTTTCACACTCTTCCTCTTCCTGAGTATACTTAGAAGAAGAAGACAAGTTATAATTTTCTTCTATTTTCCAGAAGTTTTCAATGCTAGATTGGAGCTGGTCATTAGAAGATGTTAATAAGCAAGAGTCAATAGTTGTGTTCAAAGAACAAGCACTCGGAGGGACGGGACCGCTAACAATCCATCCCAATTTGGTTTGTTGCAAAATTGGTTGATTTTTATTACCCCTGATTTGACCTGAGCTTAAGATATTAAAAAACAATCCTGCTCCTATGAGAATATGTACTTCAGAGGGGTCATAAAAATTGGGATCAGCAAGAACAATATTGTCAGGTATATTTAAATGAGTAGTGTTGATATAATGTTGAGGCGTTAAATCGGTAATACGATCGATAACAAGAGCAGGCATTTTAAATGTATAATCACCGCTTAAGGATTTTACTTCTAAATTTACTCTTTTGGTTAAGGAAGTAGTTGATAAATTAATTCCCGAGATTGGCAAGTCAACATGTTCGAAAGTAAGATTTAATTTTTCAAAAAGTTCCTGCGTTATAAAGTTGGATTGACTACCACTATCTAGAACTGCTCTGGTTAGTATAGGTTGACGATTTTTGTTAAGTGTTTTCACAACGGCGGTTGATAACAATATAAACAAATTAGGGCTTTGATTGGTTGAGTGCAAGTTAAAAGAGGATTGGGAAGATGTGGAATTATTTGGTTGGAGAATTGCATTTTGCGAGGTGGATGCAGAACCATTAAAGTTGTGGGTTGGCGAGGTTTCACTCGTGCTACTGATGACTTTATTTCTATGCAATAGGCTGTGATGTTTACCCTGGCAGGTTTTACAAAGGTGGGTAGATTTGCATTCACTAGATTTATGAGAAGATCGTAAACAGTTGGTACATAAAAAAGCCTTTTTGGCCTCAGAAAATCGATCAGGTACAGACATGCTATGAAACTTGGTGCAAGAATAAATGAAATGGTTGTCGGCACATAAAGGACATTTATTTTTGTTTTGAGCTAAAAGTGAATGGCTATTCGATTTAAATGATTGTTTAGGAATTTGATCGTATATTTTATCATTTCCCCTTGAGTTTAGCTTACATTCAATAGACTCCAAAAATTTACATCTATCACTTAAAAATTCAGTGAATTGACTAATAGTAGGTGATTGAATATTTTTGGTAACCTTTTCCCATTCTTTACGAGAGGTTAAATCTAGCTTTGAGGTTAAAAGGTAAATCAAAATAGCATTCCATTCGGAGACTTTTTCTCCTAGGTTCTCTAATGATTTGTAGTGATTTATAAACGTGTCTGCCAATTTTCTTAGAGCGTGAGATGATTCATTCTTAACAAGGCTTAATTCAACAATGGCCTTGATATGAGCATGAGTAATGGCTTTCTTGTTCTCGTAGCGCTCAGTTAGTAATTTCCAAGCGACATCGTAGTTTTCTGCAGTAGCAGAAAGGGACTTTATGATTTGAGCTGCTTCGCCTTTTAAACTACCTTTGAGATAATAGAATTTTTCAATATTCTGAATATTAGAATTTTTACCGATTAATGCTTCAAAGGTTTGTTTATAGGTTACCCAAGTTTCATAGCTTCCTTGAAATTCAGGTAAAGGAATTGGGGGTAAATAGGTATTTACATGATGATTAGGAGGAGTGATTGAAGAAGGCTGTGCTAATGGTGGAGCTGGGGGCTCAAGAATGAATTTTGCTTTGGCCATAGAGGCATAATATCTGGTTTCGAATTCATTTCTTTCATCTTCTTGAAGATTAATTTCAGGAAGATCACTTGTTAAACAAAGCTGTTCAATATCACCTTGTATTTTTTCAAATTCTAGAGGAAGGTTTTTTAGAGTATCCAAACGAATTTGTAAGTCAATACGACTGGTGCATGATAACGGAGTAACGCATTTTTTTACAAAGTTATCAAATCTGGTTAAGGAGGCTTTAATTATACCACGACGAGCTACTAAATATTTAAGCTTATCTTTAACGTCTTCTTCTGCCATGGTTTGACTAATTTAAAAACGTTAAACAGTAAGCGTTAAGTCGTAATATATAACTTGATGACCCTGTTTATACAAATCAGGTACGCCAATGGCAATCAAATGTTAATTTAATATTACAGTTTTTATTAGAATGGTTTGGAATTAAAATTAAAATATTTTTACTAACCTTGGGAAAGTTTGGTTGCGCCTATGGCGAGGCAAAATGAATTAAAATACTTTAATCAATTTTAAAGGAGGTTGGTTGCGCCTATGGTGAGGCAAAATAAAATTTAAATATTTTAATTAGCTTTAAAAGCGTTTGGGTGCGCCTATGGTGAGGCAAACTAAATTTAAAATATTTTAATTAATTTAAAATAATTTGGTTGCGCCTATGGTGAGGCAAAATAAAATTAAATATTTTAATTAGCTTTAAAAGCGTTTGGGTGCGCCTATGGTGAGGCAAACTAAATGTAAAATATTTTAATTAACTTTAAAATAATTTAGTTGCGCCTATGGTGAGGCAAAATAAAATTAAAATATTTTAATTAGCTTTAAAAGCGTTTGGCTGCGCCTATGGGAAGGCAAAATAATATTTAAAATATTTTAATTAGTTTTAAATGAAATTGGTTGCGCCTATGGTAAGGCAAAATTAGATATTTTAATTATTTTTAAAGAATTTGGTTGCGCCTATGGTGAGGCAAATGAATGTTTAAACGAGTTGTAACTTTAAAATTATGTTATCCACGCCAATGGTAGGCTTCAAAAGCTTAAGTATAAGCTCAGAATGGGTAAAAAAGGTTTTATTGAAATTTGACGATTATTTTTCAGTTAAAATGTATGTCAGGAACTCGAACTGTCATCCATTGACTTTAAAAAATGTGTATTTCACGCTAATGCAAATTAAAGTTATACAATGTGAGGAACTGACCTGTATTCTTCGCTCTGAGTTTACCTGACGTGGTGATAACTGGGTATCCCCTGCGTTGTCTAATGGACTGGGAATTCGGTTCGAAGATGACCATGAAACGGGCTGTTCTTTTTTAATTTCTTGGGGTTGAGAGCGGACTGTATTTCTAATCGGTTGGAACAGCCACGGTGAGCAGACCTAGAATCACTATTCGGTGTAGGTAATATCTGCTCGTTTGGGGTAGAATTAAAAGGATGGCTAAATATTATGCCGTTTTAATCAAGCGAAGAAAATTATGACAATCAAACAATGAACTGTCAATACGGATGGAATGGCCATGTCCCATTCAAATAGTGAAGCAAGATTGACACCAACATACAAGAGAGAGGTCCTAGAGAGAGACAGACAAGGTGGTGGAGAATTTGACAGGCCGTGTAATTTGAGTTGCCTATATAAATGGACCCGATTGAATCAGTATTTACAGTTCGTTGAATATTTTAACTTATATTTTAACTTGGCTAAGGCCTAATGCTGATTGGCAGTACATATTTCAAAATTTAACCACTTTTTTGTATTTAGGGGATAAATAGAGTACACAGTGCCATACTTGGTGTTTAGATACTTTTCAGAATTGTTATTTGTATTTATCAAAACAAATACCTACTTTCCTAAAGTATTTGGGAGTTAAATAATTTTAAAACTATTTAAATACTAAATTAGTGACTGTTTTATACAAAGTGAAGAAGTCCTTGATTATGTTTTTATGTTACTTTTATATTTAGACTTTTATATTTCCCCGATTTAAGTTGATATAGGCAACTCAAATTACACGGCCTGTCAAAGTTTCCACCACCTTGTCTGTCTCTCTCTAGGACCTCTCTCTTGTATCGTGGCTGCATTAGTTGTCTTTGTGCCTATTCCATCCGTATTGACAGTTCATTGCAATCAAATCAATTTACACCGCGTCGGCCAAGGTTTTTGTTTGTCTTGAGCGTTGCTATGGGACTAAAGCCGCGTTCGCTCAGCATGTAGGGACAACGCATTAACCATATCCATAATAATTTCTCTAAAAAGAAACTTTCTTTAGTTTCTATAAAACACAACTACTATATAAAGGCAGGGTAAAGTATCTTGTGTAAATTGCATCCAAATATGAATAATTCTCTAATAGGAACTAATCCGAGCCAATTAAGAATTATAATGAATTCCAATCAAACTTCTTAAAGCGTTATTCACGCTATAAACGGTATGAATTCTAATGTCTACAACTTAATTATGATTCCAGAAACTTTTAAGAATCACTTTCGCGTTGTGAGTAGCTGCGAGACAAATCTCGTGGATTTTTTTTTATTGTTGATGAAACAGGTTAACGCAAAACGAACTTTGGTTTTATTGATTGTGATGACCGGTTAATTTGCAGCAGTTTTAAAAATAACTGGAATCGGAATCAGATTTTTTCTGAAAAATCAAATTATGAAACTTTGTGCTAAGTAAAAGCAAGTCTAGTTATAGCTCATACAAAAATGCGAATAGTACTCCAGGCTGTGGGTGAAAAATAGGTCGATTTCAGGATATAATTCAGGAATTTTTGAAACCTATCAGGTGTTGTAAAGGACGATGCCAGGAATAACTTATACTAAAATGTGACCAAAAATATTGTGAGCTTTTTTTTTATTGCGATATTCATTTGTTAAATTTGCAATTTTTAAAGATTTTTAATTTTGCAGCTTAGGATATTGATTCTAGAGAAAAACTTTTTAATAGAAAGTTGTAGTGAATTAAAAAACCTACAATTTGAGCTATGGTGAGTTTAATTTTGTTTATTGGTTATTGCAAAACAGACTGCGAAAAGTCCAAAATGGCCGTTTTTTACAATTGCGGTATTTATTGTACAAATAATTTTTTTTATTTTTTAAAGCTTTAAAATGAAGATCTTTCAATTCCAAACATAAAAAAATTGTAAGGCCGGATTAACGAATTTGTTGCTTAGATATTATAAATTGTTTATCCCAAGAGGTCAAATATCGAAGGCTATAACTTTTTGAAAAAAAATCGTAGAGTTGGTGAAACATCAAATCTCCTTCTAAAGAGTTATATTTTTATATTCTGATGTAAATAAATTCGTAATACATTATTAAACCTCTAATTTTTGAGTTTGAAAATAAGGGGGCAAATTTCGTTATAAACATTTAGAGCTGAAGCGGCCCTGTACATCCTATGAGTTTTTAACTTACAGATTATTGTTGCTGAAGACGAAACGAAGATTAATAAAAAAGTAAAAAATTTCTACGACCAACTGAAGCCGAGCTAAATGTTGGGTTTGAAAATAAGGGGGCAAATTTCGTTATAAACATTTAGAGCTGAAGCGCCCCTATACATCCTATAAGTTTCTAACTTACAGATTATTGTTGCTGAAGACGAAACAAAGATTTATAAAAAAATAAAAATTTTCTACAACCAACTGAAGCCGAGATAATTGTTTCTTTTTTCTTAAATCGTAGTGCCTTTATTTATAACAATTAAGAAATTATTTTACAGTCATTGACTAAAGAAAGACTTATATTATCTTAAAATAAAGTTTATTATAAAATTTAGTTTATTATAAAAATTATTTTTAAAATCGGTGCTTTTGCGAGCGCAAGCGGCCGAATTTTGCAAATCGCCCGGCTCGCTTCAAATCCGCTCGCTCGGAAAATTTTTACGTAACTTGTATTAAATTTTGACCGAAAACAATTTAATAATATTACCATTATAATATACAGTCTATTTACCACTATATTTGTTTTTCTTGATAAACTTTTATATGTGAAATCTCATTTCTGAAGAAATAATATTACAAAAATGATACATATAATATATGAAACATATAACTATATTTTTAATTTTTTCATTGTTATATAAATATAATAATAATAATGTAACTTCTTATTATACAATACAAAACTTTTTCTTCTTGTAGTGACTATCCGTTTTGGATGTTGGCGACCATCATGGCAATCTGTACTTGCAAACTAAATCGGTAATGCTACTCTAAAAAGATTTGTAGTTGTTGTGTTGAACGACGTACGTAAATTTTCTAGCAAGGTAATCCTTCGCCTTCCTGGTTCTCAGTTTCCAAATGGGGTTTGCCAAATTGCCATGATGGTCGCCAACATCCAAAATGGATAGTCACTAAAAGAAGAAAAAGTTTTATATTGTATAATAAGAAGTAACATTATTATTATTATTATATTTATATAACAATGAAAAAATTAAAAATATATTCATATATTTCATATATATGTATCATTTTTGTAATATTATGAGATTTGAGATTTCACATATAAAAGTTTATCAAGAAAAACAAATACAGTGGTAAATAGACTGTATATTATAATGGTAATATTATTAAATTGTTTTCGGTCAAAATTTAATACAAGTTACGTAAAAATTTTCCGAGCGCGCGGATTTGAAACGAGCCGAGCGATTTGCAAAATTCGGCCGCTCGCAAAAGCACCGATTTTAAAAATAATTTTTAATAATTAAATGTAACCGTATTTTATAATAATTTTTATTTTAAGATAATATAAGTCTTTCTTTAGTCAATGACTGTAAAATAATTTCTTAATTGTTATAAATAAAGGCACTACGATTTAAGAAAAAATTAACAATTATCTCGGCTTCAGTTGGTTGTAGAAAATTTTTATTTTTTTATAAATCTTTGTTTCGTCTTCAGAAACAATAATCTGTAAGTTAGAAACTCATAGGATGTACAACACCGCTTCAGCTCTAAATGTTTATAACGAAATTTGCCCCTTTATATTCATCTTCGAATATTCGTTTCGTCTTCAGCAACAATAATCTGTAAGTTAAAAACTCATAGGATGTACAGGGCCGCTTCAGCACTAAATGTTTATAATGAAATTTGCCCCCTTATTTTCAAACCAAAAAATTAGAGGTTTAAAAATGTTATACGCATTTTTTACATTAGAATATGAAAATATAACTCTTTAGAAGGAGATTGGATGTTTCACCAACTCTCTACGATTTTTTTTTTCAAAAAGTTATAGCCTTCGACATTTGACCTCTTGGGATAAACAATTTATAATATCTAAGCAACAAATTCGTTAATCCGGCCTTACAATTTTTTTTTATGTTTGGAATTGTAAGATCTTCATTCTAAAGCTTTAAAAAATAAAAAAAATTATTTGTACAATAAACACCGCAATTGTAAAAAACGGCCGTTTTGGACATTTCGCAGGCTCTTTTGCAATAACCAGTAAACGAAATTAAACTTACTATAGCTCAAATTGTAGGTTTTTTAATTCACTACAACTTTCTATTAAAAATTTTTTCTCTATAATTAATATCCTAAGCTGCAAAATTAAAAATCATTAAAAATTGCAAATTTAACAAATGAAAATCGCAATAAAAAAAGCTCACAATATTTCTGGTCACATTTTAGTAGAAGTTATTCCTGGCATCGTCATTTACAACATCTGATAGGTTTCAAAAATTCCTGAATTATATCACGTTTTTTCACCCACAGCCTGGGGTATAGAGGCAATTTAGGAAAACATTATATCAGTAGATACAACAAAACTAATTAAACATAAACATAAAACAAACTAAACAAACATAAAAAAGACTTTTGCAACAAAACAGGACACCAATATTAGGACAGAGACAAAATACAAAACATAAATAAACAAGGAAAACAATTGAAACCAACAACATTTGTAATCAGAACCACGAGCACAAAACTGATTATAAAACAGCAAACATACCAGATACTAAGGCAACAAAGCTTTACTGTTGAAAGTAGGATGTGGGAAGTTCGCAGGAATGATAAGCAAGCTCTTTTACAAATGCAAAAATATAGAAAAATGCCAGAAAAATGGCGAATAGGAGTTTCAAGATTAATCCATAAAAAAGAAGATCGAACAATATGTTATAACTACACGCGCATTTCAGTAACAGCAATGTTCAGCAGACTATAAGCAACAATCAAAAACAATCGTAAAAGTCGAGGACAAGAAATAAGAAGAAGTCTGAGAAAACATTGGATATGCCTACTGGTATTGAAGGGAACGAAGAAGCGGACCTACTTTACTTACCAGGAGAGGGGTAAAGGAAACATTCATAGGTCAGGAACCTCTCGTTGATATAGCAAGATGGACACGCGCCAACTCGTAACTTTTAATGACAAAAATTTTCAAATCAAAATGTACACCGGCCAATTCGTAACTTTTCTATTATTACCTGACCTGCCAACTCGAAACTTTCTTCAGGTGAATTCGAAACCATTGATTAAATCTAATACCTTAAATCTAAACCTATTGTTTCTTGGTTTGCTTAAAAACATTATATTTGTATTATATTATGCACCTATAAAAAATAGCAAAAATTGAAATATCTTAATAAATTAATTGAAACAATATTATAGTGTTTCATTAACACGTGTTATAAATATTATTTCCATCAAGTATAGCTCTACACGAACTTGGTTTTTATCAAGTAATTGTAAATTCAATATTTAGATGTTTAGCAATGATAAATTATTTAAATCCATCTGATAATTTAAAAGCAAAGAAATTTTCCATATGTTTATTTCAAGTCTAAAAGATTAAACCTTTATTTAGTTACGAATTCACCGGTAGTTGATTGGTTACCGAAAAATTACCTGAGGGCCAGAGTTATCAATTGGCCTGTAATTAGGATGGGGGATTAAAATAGTTACGAATTCAACAGGACCCAGCAAGATAAGGACAGCCAAAAGAACAATATCGGACTGGATGGAATGGATGAAACTTAACGATTGGTACGAACAAATGGGTCTAAAACATTCAAAGGGTCTAAAACATTCAAACATTATACATGAAGCTTCGAAGAAGAGATCCAAAGATCTACTAGATATGAATACGAGTGATGTGAGAATCACAAGTCTCCTAACAGAACACTGTCGCCTCAAGGGACACATGAACAAAATCTGACTAACATAAAGTGTGAATTGCAGATACTGTCAAGCTGATGAGCCCGGGGTTGGATAGAATAAGGTCAATGCATTTCAGCATTATCAACAACTAGAGCCATACTACTTTGTAAAAGTTTCATCTATCTAAGGCCATAATAGACTTCTGTCAAAAAGGCATAAAGTGACCATTTAACCTACGGATAAGTCACAATAGATTTCTTGGGACGAGTGGAAGGGTGGTTTAGCGTCTGTTCTCCCTGTTTCCCTCTGGGTCTTGAAGTTTCTCCCACATAAAAATTGTTTCGTCCATAAGGTATTTAATAAAAGCAGTTATATCTGAATTATTGTCTTATAGACTAGGAGCCGATATAGGTGAAATTTTCTAATCATTTTTTTATAACTTAAATAGTAGAACCTAAAAGAAAACGTATGACCACTGTGCCGTCACTTTTTAGTGGCACATGCGTTGACAGAGGCGCATCAAACTTTCCACTTACGGACAAGATAAATAAATTAAAAAGTACCCTCAGTTACTCCCAGTATTCAATTTTTTTTTCATTTTTTTTAAGTTATATGTGATTAAACAATTAGGCTCAGCGTAATTTTAACCCGCACCACCTTCCCCCACCATCCAAAACTTCATTTTTCGTTTGTATTTTTTTTAGGTGGGATGCAATCAATTTTAAAATTTCAAAAAATTCATAGGCGTAGATGAGGTTTTTACAAAACATTTCTATTTTCTATAGATCCATAGGTTGAGTGTACATAGCCTCAAAAAAATTTAAAAAAATTTTTTGAAAAAGGCTTGTAACTTTTTTTTGGAGATGGCTGGAGGTTTATTTTTTTTTTCTATTTTGTGTATTTTATCAAACACTATGTTTTTATTTTTCTTTTAGATTTTTCCGTAATGTTCCCTGCTTGAAAAATTCAAAAAAACTGTTTTTTTTTGTTTTTGGGGATTTTACCTAGTTTATAGACTTAAAAATAGATAAAATCAATGTTTTTGTATACGTTACATATAAATTAAAGTAACTGAGTCATTTGGAACATTTATAAATGGGAGAAACACGTCCAACCCCCCAAAAACCCCATAAAAAACAATTTTTTGGATTTTTGAAGCTGGCGAACCTTACGAAAAAATTTGAAAAAAATTTAAAACATAGTGTTTGAAAAAACACACAAAATATAAAAAAATAGTCCTCCAGCCACCTCCAAAAAAAAGTTACACGCTTTTTTCAAAAAAAATTTTTTTGAAGTTATGTATACTCAACCTACTGATCTATAAAAAATAGACATGTTTTGGAAAATTCTCAACTATGCCTATGAATTTTTTGAAATTTTAAAATTGATTGCATCCCACCTAAAAAAATTGAAACGAAAAATGAATTTTTTGATTGTGGGAGAAGGGGGAAGGGGTGGCGGGATAAAATTACGCTGAGTCTAATTGTTTAATCACATAGAACTTAAAAATATAAAAAAAATTAAATTCTGGGAGTGAGGGAGGGTACCTTTTAATTTATTTTTCCCTTCCATAAGTGAAAAGTTTGATGCGCCACTGTCGACGCATGTGCCACTAAAAAGTGTGACGGCACAGTGTTCAAACGTTTTCTTTTAAATTCTACTATTTAAGTTATAGGGTTTTAATGTGCCTAAAATGATTAGCAAATTTCACCTAGAGCGGTTCTTAGTATATAATTTTCAATCAAACTTCGGTATTAAACGGTATGAAATCTAATGTCTACAACTTAATTATGATTCCAGAAACTTTTAAGAATCAAATCTTGAATGGGTTGCATGTGAGAGTTCATTTTAAATGAAGTAAAAGTCAGACTTACTCTCAATCTTTATTATAACTTCCGACGACCGGTTTCGCTCTTTAAAATTTGTAGAGCATTTTCAGGTCAAAGGTAACAAGTTACAAAATGCTACAACTAATTCTGGTTTTTATTTGTAGCATTTTGTAACTTGTTACCTTTGACCTGAAGATGCTCTACAAATTTTAAAGAGCGAAACCGGTCGTCGGAAGTTATAATAAAGATTGAGAGTAAGCCTGACTTTTACTTCATTTACTTCTTTTAAGAATCACTTTCGCGTTGTTGGTAGCTCCCAGACAAATCTCGTGATTTTTTTTATTGTTGATGAAACAGGTTACGTAAAACGAACTTTAGTTTTATTGATTGTGATGACTGGTTAATTTGCAGCAGTTTTAAAAATAACTGGAATCGAAATCAGATTTTTTCTGAAAAATCAAATATGTGAAACTTTGTTCTAGTCCAATCCCAATCTAGTACAAACAATTTTAGCTAGTGCTCATAATACAGATAGGTGGAGAGAAATATTATCAATTTAAAAAAATGTCACCAGATACAACAAAACTTATGAAAGCAGCCATATATAAAACATAAAAAATTTGCAACATAATGGGACACATATATTAGTATCGAGATGAAATACAAATGATAGATAAACAAGGAGAACCATTGAAATTAACAACATTTATAGTCAAAACAACAAAAACAAAACTGAACTTGAAAGAGCAAACATACCCGGTACTATTACAGTACAGCTGATGGATGCAAGTATACTGTGGGCAGTTAGCACAAATGACAACCTCTTCTTGCAGTACCGTCTCTTATCGGAGATTGGCTAACATCACAGCAATCTTCACTTTGTTGGTTGCAGCTCTGATGACAACCAAGCTGTTTTATAAATGCAAAAATACGGAAAAATGCCAGAATGGAAAATGGAAGTTTCATCATCAATCCATAAAAAAGAAGATCGGACAATATGTGGTAACTACAGGCGCATTTCAGTAACGGTACTGTTAACAAGATTATAAGCAAAAAGAATAAAAAAAGCATAAAAGCCGAGAATAAGAAAAAAGAAGCAGACAGAGAAAGGCAAGCCAGTGCCTTGCTTTGTTTGAAGATGGGAATTTTTTTGCTGTCCCTTTGGCCACCATATTATATACAATACAACAACACACATTTTTTGATCACTACGCCAACGTGGCCACTGCTCCCTTGTTTATTTGTTCCACCGACTTGCTGATTCCAAGAAAACCTCACGTCTAAAATTACTCCAAGGTACTTTCCTTCAATCACTCTAAGGGACTTTCGGCCCTCGGTAATAATTTAATATTTTATTCTGCGTTTAAATTTTTCTAGTTTTCTCAGGATTTGAAAAAAACTAATGCATTTAAAACACATAGGCGCGAAATTTCGCGCTTACGTGTCATTAACAAAGTTTTTCCTAAGCCTTTCTTATTTTCTACCATGATGTATCCTAAAATTATACCTACCAGGTCTTTATATCTTGACCTACCAGCTACGAATCTACTAAGTCTGCTATGAGCTCTATTCTTATTATAGTCATACGCAGTTACTTAGAATGAAGTGAGTAGAAAACTACTCACTATATTTGTATAAAACCCATTACAATTGATGTACGATAATAATCTCTTGGTGCAACAATATCAATAAATAATAATGTAACAAGCACCCCGCCTTTAATATTGACTGTGTCGGTGTGTGATTTTTTCCAAAAATTTATCTTTACACATCGATATTGCGTATACCAGTTCCGGAAGTTCATATAATAAAATAAACCGTTTGAACAAACTCATTCCATAAGTATTTTAAGGTCATTTTACTGACACATTCAAACAGTAACATGTAAATCAATAAGGAAGAAAGAAGTTGTTGTTTGTCTCAAGTGAAGTTCGCAAAGAAATTTTAAATATAATCAAAATGTTAACACCTACCCACTCGTCTGGAGGTCTGCGAAACAAAGAAACTAGGTTGAACATTTTTTTGTGAAAACAATGGATATATCTATTTTTAATATAACTGAAAACTGAGTAACGCGGCTTTGTTGGTATTATAAAGAGTAGGTTAGTGGTGGACAATGGACAATAACGCAACACATGAGTCAACAAAAACTTAATAAAAATTCACTTCGTCACAAGACATAAAGAATTAGATTGTTGTCATTTTAACAAAGTAAATTTCATATGATTTCTGTGTGTAGCTTAAAGATGTTTCAAGAAACATTAAAATCATTAAGGTTCAGAACAGTATACGCCTGCATGCCATCTATTTTGATGGCTTTGATGTTATTTATTCTATCTCTTCTTGTTCCTCTGCAGCTTCTCCGTAGGAATTCCATCTCTGTTGCTCATATTTTGTTTTTGGTTTTCTTATTTATTGTCCAATTTTCACACCCATAAGTGAGGATACTTCTTGTCATGGTGGTTATACATTATTCTTTTTGTTTTTGTGCTGATATTCTTATCCCACAGTAAAAGTTCTCTTGTTTCTCTTAGTTTATATTTTATATCTTCTGCCGTTGTTCCTTTATTCGATATTATGAAACCTAGATACTTGCACTTGTCTGTTTCTTTGATTTGTTTACCTTCGTCTATTTCCAGGTGTTTTATTTCTTTATTCTTCGTTGTTAGGTATTCAGTTTTCTTTAGGTTTATTTCCATTCCATTTTTTGTATATTCCTGTTCCAGTTTTCTCATCCATAAAACTGAGGTCATCTTCGTCTTGTGCGATCATTATTTGGTCGTCAGCAAAACTTAGGGTATATAGATATTCCTTTCTTACTGTTATACCCATTCCTTCGCACTTTCTTTTTCATGGTTTCAGAGTTTTTTCCAAGAATATTTTGAACAGAGTAGGGGATGTGGTGCTGCTTTGTAGTAGTCCCTTTGTAGACGTAAATGGACTGCATATTCTATTGTCCCTTTTGATAGCTACTTTGTTATTCTTGTAGAGTGCTTTTACTGCTTTTATTAAATGAATGTCGACAACAATTCAAGCAAGCTGTTATAGGTCTGGATCCCGCGTATGAAAAAAAAAGTTGATTAATAGCAAGCTGAAAATTTGTTAATAGCTTAAGGGTGTCTAGTCGGACAAACTTTGATATATGGGAACACTGGAACAGGGGAAGTTTTAATTATTGTGGAACAGGTTAAAAATTTGGAACGGTCACACCACGAAAACGGCACATGTATTTTGTCCGACAGAATAGACTTAAACTCTCCGAACAGAGATTAAACTCTCATGCAAAAATCAGATTGCTATTTATCACAAAATGGGCGTTTTAATGAGTGGAACATGTAGAATATGTCTAATGACAGGAATTATGACAGGTGATAAATAGCAGTCTGATTTTTGCATGAGAGTTTAATCTCTGTACGGAGAGTTTAAGTCTGTTCTGTCCGACAAAATAAATGTGCCGTTTTCGTGGTCTGACCGTTCCAAATTTTTAACCTGTTCCACAATTAAAACTACCCCTGTTACAGTGTTCCCATATATCAAAGTTTATCCGACTAGACACTCTTAAGCTATTAACAAATTTTCAGCTTGCTATTAATCAATTTTTTTTTTCATACGCGGGATCCAGATCTATTAGCCCAGATATATAAATATCAAACGGACGACGCTTAGGAAAAATATTTCATCGATGAATCTCAGCTTGCCTATCCGAATCGTCATCATTTTTGTACTCGTGGAACCCTACGATGGAGTTCCATAATAATGGAGTAATGATCCGGATATTTGGTCGTGATAAAATTCGCATTTAACTTCGATTTGACTGCCAGGTAAAATGGCTAAAGGATTAAAGTCGGTTCGCTAAACTCAGACACAACCGGCTAGTGATTTTAGTCGGTAATTTTTTTGTTTTTCCAATTTTACCAAATTGGCCAAATTACTTACTAAAATCACTAGCCAGTTGTGTCTCGAGTTTAGCGAACCGACTATAACTACACAAATCAAAGAAGTTTTATTTTTAATTAAATATGAAAAAAAAATATTGTAAAACTGGCAATAGATCTATTTTGTTTTAAATGTTCAATCATTTAGATATTTATACACAAAAAATATTTCTGTTTCATGATGATTCTCAATATAAAGTTGGCAGGAAACATATCCAAAAAAATATCCGGATTAGGCAATCTTATACATTTACTTAAGATATACAAAAATGCGGACAACATATATTTTTTATTGCTGCAGCCCCTACTTTCGAATAAAACAAGTTATTTTTTTAAAAACTTTCAGGTTCGTGCTTCGTTTTTATAGCAGCCGTCTTGTACACCAGAACGTCTTTCAAGAAAAGAATTCTCTCCAGTCTGACTGAGGTTCTGAATATTTCAATAACACATCTACTATTCCTTTCACGATCCATTTAATAAATGATTTAGTTTCTTCATTGAAACATAAAAGGAAACAGAGCATT
This sequence comes from Diabrotica virgifera virgifera, assembly GCF_917563875.1. NCBI lineage: Eukaryota > Metazoa > Arthropoda > Insecta > Coleoptera > Chrysomelidae > Diabrotica > Diabrotica virgifera. Next base: position 6,207,830 of record NC_065450.1, read on the forward strand.
TGTTCTATAATCGGTTATGTATATCCACTGGGTACTGTAAAAAATATAAGAATAAACTTAGAGATTTTATTTTTTTATAATATAAATATTTGTTATCAGCTAGAAACAATATTAGATGAGAGTTGTAATGAAACTAGGACAAATAATCCCCAGACAAATAATCCCGGACAAATAATCCCGGACAAAAAATCCCCACAAATTATCCCTGGACAAAAAACCCCCAGACCAAAAATCCCCGGACAAATAATCCCCGAATAAAAAATCCCGGAAAAATAACCCCACAAATTTTTTTGGACAAAATATCCCCACTAAAATTCCCGGACAAAAAATCCCCAAGAAATATTTGCTGCCGAATAGTTCTTTAAAATTTTTTCGAAATTTACTAAATTTCGAATTCCAATTCCATGCCGAAGACTTCAAATTTAACATGACAAAAAAATTTGAATTTTTTCAAAAACCGTGGAAGATATGGGGAATGAGCTTAGGCTGTGGGAATCATTTTGTAATTATTCACTTAAATCTTTTGCTCACTCTTCTTTGAATATCGATATTCCAAACCTTGCGTATTCTTGATGATAACTGCTGACTGCTGGTTTTGAAAACAATAATTTTGATTGTAATGCAAAAAAACCTGTTTTTTTTTGTAAATTTAACGTCAAACATATTGAATCATCATCATCATCATCATCAATGTCGTCATAAATCGTCGAGAGTCTTTTCCGCGTTTACTACTGCCGTCTATGTTTGTCGATCCTGTGCCACTAATTCCCATTTCCCATTGTCTCACTCCTATTTTCCGACTGCATCTTTCCACCTTTTTCTAGGCCGTCCTACAGACCTTCTCCTATCTGGTCTGTCCCCGAGCAGCTATGTCTGGTTTGATTTTTGGATAAATTTTTCGCATGACATATTCTAAGGCCAGGTTAAACAACAATGGGGACAATGGAACTCCCTGTCTCAGTCCAGAATTTACGCGGAAAGTGTTTGATATTTTTCACCCTATTCTAACTTGTGCACATTCGAAATTTGGTAAAATTTCGGGAAAACTTTTAGAGAACTCTTCCGGTGGTGTGTGTTGACGGAATTAATTAAAAATAAGTGTAACAACGAACAGTAATCTATTTATTCATTTTGGGTAAACAAGCGTGGTGTTTTGCTTATATCTCGAAAGGGTATTGTTAGCGAGAGCGAGGGTGTGTCTAAATCGTTCGCATACTGTGTAGAGACTGACTCGCCGGACCACCAACTATTATGTCAACTGGTTTGCGGTTTTGCGATAATGGCCAGAAGGGCCATAAATTACTGCATCTGCCTTTTAAAAGATGAGAACCTTTTTGTATTTTAAGAAGTTAACATGAAGAGTGTGGCAATCTGGTATCGTAATCAATTAGTGTTTCCTTGAAAAAAACATTAATTTTATACAATCTGTTTAGGGATACATTTTCGTTTTTCGAAATCAACGGCCCTTGTTGACATATGGTTTGTGTATTACATGTGAATTTGAAATGACTAATGTTGTTTCGTTTTGAGAAAAGTTATTAAAAATTAAGAAAATAAAATTAGCAAAAATAGTAATTAAAGCGTATCGCTATAGAGCTATTCGGCAGCTAATATTTCTTGGGGATTTTTTGTCCGGGATTTTTTGTGGGGATATCTTGCCCAAAAAAATTTGTGGGGATTATTTGTTCGGGATTTTTTGTGGGGATTTTTTTGTCCGGGGATTATTTGTCCGGGGATTTTTTGTCTGGGGATTTTTTGTCCAAAGATAATTTGTGGGGTTTTTTGTCCGGGATTATTTGTCCGGGGATTATTTGTCCGGAACCCGCAAGGAGTTATTAGGTTCGTTTATTAATATGTACTGCGTTTCCTCTTCTGGATTACACATTACACTTCTTGTTTGAGATTAAGTGAGCATCAGCAACGCATCGTCTGAAACAGGAAAAAACTATTCCACTCCTTAATGAATGCGAATTAAAATGTCAAAGCGGATATGCAGTGTTTTAGAGATAGCTAAAGATTGACTTGGTTAGTGGTGCTTCCTTGTGACCTGAATTCTGCTTGTTCAATTAGTCTTTAATAAAGTAGCTTTTGGCCAATTGGGGAACTATCTTTCAAGGGGCTTATAAGCTGAGCTAAGTACAGTATGCAGCAAAATAAACCGTACTCAAATGAATATTGAAATGTTTATGATTATCTATATATTTAGTATGCATGCATGATATAGCTTTGCAAACATTATTTACGACGACGTTTCCGATAAAACAGATGTTAAAGATGCCCTCTGGCCAGTGACGGATCACTGGCGGTCACCCTAACAAGGTCCAAAATTAAAGAAAAAAAATTGTTCAAACATAAAAATATATTTTAGCTGACATGAAATCAAAATCACAGCATGACAAATTCAACCCAATAAACACGCTAGTTAGGAAAATTAAGGAAACTTAATGCATATAAGTTTTTATTTATGTCTTTTATCTAGTCTGAGTTTATCTTTTTTATGTCTTTTGGTTGGTTTTTCATTGGAAGTTTCCCCTAAGGCAAATTTCCCTTTCCAAGGCAAACTTCTAGATCTGCCACTGCCTCTGGCACGAAAAATCTTTATTTCTAGTCCGCAATTTCGAAATGGCAGAAGGTGGATATGTCTGACTCCTTCAGAGTTCCCCATATTTACGCATCAGTTGGCGTTAGTTCTGGTGAGTGGCAACTCCCAAAATGATCGCGCAGTATTCGAAGAGATTGCCTGGTCGTATGACAGGTTGCCCCGTCCTGCTCAAATCATTGTTGATTTTAAGCTTGGACCGTTTTCGTGACCTTTTCCGTATGACCGAGAATTTTACTCCACGATAAAATTTTTTTCTGCAAAACTGAGAACCATTCTGAACCACCTAACATTATCATGCCATTCACATACGTTATAACGACATTCGGAAACCACTCAGTACGTTTCGGCGCCCGACATATACAAAGGACACTGGACACATCTTATGGAAAATATAATGTCACTCAAATGAAATAAAATTTACATGAATAGATTCGTTTTGAAATTACGCTAATTTCATACCATTGCGTCAACTCTCTATTTTGAATAATAAGAGCGTAAATTGATAAAAATAAATTTAAAATCAAATGGGAATGTACGTGTGTCAAAGAAAGAAAAGATATTCTAATGCGGTACTCCAGAAATCGTTCTCAAGGGATTAAGGCAGAGGCTTACTTTTATCTTATCCTATTATTATTGATAATAAAGTAGGTATATTTTGGTCAGTTGTAATGGTAGGTAGGCTGTTTCAATAGCCGCTAGACTAATATTATTTATGAATGACAGTTTTATAGACTTCAAAAATGCGACTTGATAAACTTTAATTACAATTATCGCCCTAATTAAGCAAAATTCAGAGTTGGCGCAATGGTACGAAATTATTGAAAGTTTGAGACCAATGTATTCATGTAAATTTTATTTCATTTGAGTGCCATTATATTTTCCATAAGATGTGTGCGGTCTCCATACGAATTTCAGTGCTATTTATTTTGCCGCATACCGTAGTTTAAGTATGGTTCTATGATTTTTGTATGTTTGAAGTTGTAGATGGACTATAAGCTGCCAAACCTTGCCTCGTTAACTAAAAAGCAGGACCGGCGATAACGGGCCTGCAAGGGATGCATTGCAGGCGGGCGCCCCTGTTTGGGGGGGCGCCAGAATGAGCATTTTTTCTGCTGGTATTATGTAAAACACTAAAATAAAAAAATTCATTTTTTTTAAATGTGGTTTAATTTCGTCATAATACCCTAATCTGTGTTTGTTAGTTTTGCATATCAAATAATATACAAAAATATGCAACGCCGCAGAGAATTCTTACCATGTAGTAATATAATTTATTGGTCAAAGATATCATATTTCAACCAAACAACTTTGCTATGAGAATGCTTTGTTTATGTTCTTCAAATTTCTTGCAAGTTGTTAGTGTTGTATCAGCAGTTATGAGAGGAAATGAATAATTTCTAGTAAAGTAAACAAGATTGTGATACTGTTTTCTTACCGCCCGCGCCTGTCTAATTTAATGTACCTACCTATTAATAGGTATCAAGTTAAGTATTAATCCCATAAAAACCTAATATTTAAAATAAAGATTTTACTTTAAATTTAATTTAGAGCTCTTTAGATTTAGTATTATTTCATGTGATTATAATACAGAATAGTTTGTAAGTTGCAAATACTCTGCAGTTAAAGAATCTATTAGCATTCAATTAATAAAATTATATTTGTTAAGTACTCAGTAGGTACATACAGGGCCGCGTTCAGGTCAATTGACGCCCTAGGCAATTCTCTAGTAGCCGCCCTTCAAACATGTACCTATCATTTTTGCGAAAAAAAAAAAAATTGCAGAAATTTTTATTTAAATAAGAATACACTAAAAATGGATTTAAACTACGATGTTTATATACCTATAACAGAAAAAATCGTCACTCCAGTTCGATCACATCAGAGAATTCTTTTCAAAAAAAAATTTTTTTCTTAACAAAATCGACAAATTGTTAACAGGTTCTTGCGTTATACTTGATGGGAAATTATTTTTAATTCTTGACATTTTCGAAAATGACCTCTCAGCGGACACGTTGGCAACTGGGATGCACAAATAAATGTGCAAAGCAATGTCAAAATTAGGGAAAATATCTTTCAATTGACTTAGTGCAGTCATTGAAGGTTTTCACCTCCGATTTCGTTGAACCTCCATCGATTTTCATGAAAACTGGTGAGTAGTTAGAGGATAGCTCAAGGAACAAAGGTGACATGATGCCAACTTGCGCTTTTACCGTGGTGGTGGATGCCACCCCTTCTCAGGGGTGAAAATTATTATTTTGTAGAAAATTCCACACCTGTAATTTTGAACCAATCAAAATACGTTATTTTGACAGATCACCATGGCAACGGAGGTATTTTATCGGAAATTTTTTGCTCGTGGGGTACCCAACAGCGAATTATAGTGGAAATTTTTTGACGTTTACAATAACAGAACATTTTTGACAGACTGGTTTTTATTTGTTTACATAATTTAGTTTTGATTCATTTTCTATCACTTGGAGTTACTCAAAACTTATGTAAAATTAAAGAATATACTATTTTCTATCTTGAAATGGTATTCCCATGCAACTACAATGAGTAGAAATTACGAATTTGAAAGCCTAAATAATTGCTGACAAAGCTATGGCGCGCTATTAATCTGTTCATGCAGCTTTGGATTTTCAAATGCAAATTTGGTGTGGAATTTTCTTACCGAATACCACGCGAAGTCAAATTAATATCCGGAAATTTTTTTTTGATCATGAATATTTTTAGAAAATTTCCCTCGTCTGCGACTCGGGAAATTTTCAAAATATTCATGATCTCAAAAAAATTTCCGGAAATAATTTGACCTCTAGTGGTATTACTAGTGATAATACCATAAATCGATAGAGAGACAAATTCTAAGCAAAATTTTTTATATAGTTATTAATATAAATCAATACTTTTTGAGTTATTAAAGATCAAAGCTTTTATTTTTTCGTAAAAAAATGCATGTTTTACAGCTGTTTTTCACGTATAACTCAAAAACTATAAGCTTTTACAAAAAGGTTATTATTACCAAAATTAAAGATAATAAAAATCTGAATAGACTCCTTACTTAAAGAACTAAACTAATGTTATTTCAAAGTAAGTTATGGGTAATTGAATGTATATTTTTTTCGACGAGTATGCAAATCTAAGTAGTCAAGCTAAAATAACGGAAAAACAATGCATTTTATAAAATATACCTGTAAAATATAATAATTTCAACCGATTTACAATTCATATTTTTGAAAAAAAGATAAGATTTAAAAAAATCAGAATTTTTAAAATTATCGTAATTTTCATTTTCTTTTGATAATAACTCCAAAAATATTCAATATACGTAAAAAGTGATATATGTATAACCAAATTTTAGTTTTTTCTGTATCAAATATTTTACCTTTTTACTATTTCTGTAGGTAAAAATAACTGAGATAGAAACGTTTAAAGCCTAAATTTTTCTGCGAGAACCATGTAACCGCGGCCATTCAACCTTTTATTTTAAAAAAAAAGTAAGGGGTTTAAAAGATTAAATTCAACGTGGTTAGATAGCCATTAAAATTGAGTTTCAAATATTTTTAGGTAAAGCTGATATCGTAAAAATTAACGGAATTATTAAAAAAAAACAATACCTTTTTTGGAAAAATTTTTAAAACATAGATTTTGAAAAATATTTGGTGCATAAATTTTAATGCTATCAACTTGTTCGGTGGCTCATTTTATAGATATTTCTAAGTACTTTGACAAATGCTTAATAAGTTTATGTTATAAAATGCATCATTTTCCCGTTATTCAAAGGTGAATAGGTACTTATATTTGGGTACTCACCGAAAAAATATACATTCAATTACCTATTATAATTCACATTTAGTTAACATTAAAAGGTTTTTTGAGTAAAGAGTTTATTTCATTTTTTATTAGCTTCACTTTGGTAATAATAACTTTTTGGTCAAATCTTATAATTTTTGAGTTATTTATAAAAAATCGGTTAAATACATTCATTTTTCTCACGAAGAATTAAAATCTTTGATCTTTAATAACTCAAAAAGTTTTGATTTATTTTAAAAACTTTATGTAACAAATTTTGCTTAGAATTTGTCCCACTATATAATTTTGGGGATATTTTTAATAAAATAATTTTCATTCCCGAGAAGTGGTGGCATCCACCCCCAGAGTAAAAGCGGAAGTTGACACCATGTCACCTTTATTCCTTGAGATATCCTCTAACCACTCACCAGTTTTCATGCAAATCGATGGAGGTTCAACGAAACCGGAGGTAATAGCTCATAATATATCCACATTCAGTGACTGCACTAACTCTTCTTATGTCAACTGGTGATTTTATTGTGATATCCAAATGACCCTTTAAGTGAATGCATTCATGTATGAATGATGTATCTTGGTCGTCTTTATTTTGTATCAAATTTTAAGCTTCTTTAATAATTTCTTCATTGCTTAATTTTATCAAATTTCTTAATAACACGAAAACGTTGATAAATAAGTAAGTCGATAAGATTCCAGATGTCTATTCAGGTGTCTTATCAGAGTGTCAATTAATATAGAATGTGTGGATTTTCATCTCATCACTAGGTGATAAAAAGTTTAGTTCATCATCGGCCCCCTCGTCAAACTGAATTTTTCTTTTTCTCTTTCTTTTTTCTTTATATGTTTTATTTGGGCACAATTTTTTGGCTTCCTTGCGGTAAAGTAATTTGAAAGAACTTCATACTCTTTAATGACAGAACCCAGATCCATAATTTTTATATATACTATTCCACGAACATACGCCTGTTTTGGATTATTTCGACAACGAATATTTTACTGTGCAAAATAAGAAGAACTAAAGTAAATTTCAAATTACATTGTTTTTTATTGGAATAATTATTAGCGCCATTTACTTTCGTACTTCTTATGTTGCACAGTAAAATATTCGTTGTCGAAGTAATCCAAAACAGGCGTATGTTCGTGGAATGGCCCATACAAATATTTTTTGTACAGTATTCTTGCCGCCCTCTCATAATGTGCCACCCTAGGCAACTGCCTATATTGCCTAACGGATAAAGCTGCCCTGGGTACATACTATTATTAATATACGCTTAAGTTAATATTTTTATTTAGGTAAATAAAAATGGATTCAAAAAAACTTCATCTAGGAATCTAGGGCACAAATCGAAAAAGAAAAAGCCGAAAAAGAAAAAATGACACAAAAAACAATGTCAGTTCTCTTACGCCCGGTTTCATAATCAACTTAAAGTGAAGATTAACTAAAGTTCACTTTACAGTTGACAGTTATACCCGGTTTCATAATCAACTTAAAGTGAACATTAACTAAAATTCACTTCAACGTTGACATTTACCCATATGAATTGCATTGATAAAGGTACCAACTTAAAATTTAAAGTCCACTTTAACTGATAATGAAACCGACCGTTAGCCAATTTCTTAAAAAGGTTAAAGTGAAGTTGTTGTGTCAAATGATGAGTCCAATAAAACTGTTACCGAACTTTATTTACCGAGTACATTTGAGAATAGCGGGACACCGACTTAAGTCGCTGCCCGGAAGACACATTTTTAGGACATAAGTCCAAAATAAAGTCATTAATAGGGAGAAAAGCTCTTCTAGCTACCCCTAAAATCAGGGGATTTAACACATAAAGTAATACAGAGGATGTTTCATTACCCAGGGCATCTAAGGTAACGTTCACTACAAAGCCTCCTTATTCGTTATGTACTGCGATGAGGAGGGGTGGTGGTACAGCTTGGGGGTCAGATAGAGACGGGGTCAGGTTACGCAGTGTAACCGGTTTGATCTTCGGACATGTGGGTCTCACTGTTCCATTTGAACACACATAATGTTCCCGAGGCTGGGGTTATACGAGTATCTGTGTGCGGGGTGGGGGGGCGCCTGTGCTAGTTTTGCAGGCGGGCACCTTATACCCTAGCGCCGGCACTGCTAAAAAGCGCAATACCAGGCCTTGAACTTGCTCCGTCAGGTCGTTGTGGATTATTTTAATGATTTGTTGTCAGTCTCGTAGTGCAGCAACGGTAAGATTAGTAATTTTTTGGGGCCAGGATATGTTGTAATATAGTTTTAAAACAAATATTTAAGAGAAAAAAAGTATTCGGTTTTATAGCTTTTACTCTAAAACTAATGAAAATCACGGCTACCAACCTTTAAACTGACTAGTAGGCAATAAAACAATAATCAGATACATATCTTTCTTTAAGTCTTTTACTGTATTTTTAAATTAACCATTCACACGACAACTCGTAGTAATGCGTCTTGTTTAAAATGCACATAATATTATATTTCTCATAAATAACTACATTCAAATTCTAGGAATTCGTGAGAATCATTTTGCGGTTACTAAACGTATTTTTGGAAAATATTTAGCTGCATTTTTATGCAAGCTTCCGGTTGTAAATATTTTATGTAGGATTCACGATAATAATCAAAATGCTTGGCTATAGATGTTAAATCCAGGAAGAGATTTTTACTGGCGCATTGAGGGTTAGTCAGCGAAAGGGCATCATTTTTTTTTAAATGTTTGAATCCCCAAAGAAACGGGAAGTTTACAAAACGGAGAGAAAAACAAATGTCATTAAATAAAAGATGGTAAAATTCTCTAAATCAAAATATATTGAAAAATATCAAATATCACACTCACCACAAATTAATCGAACAAAATATAGATATCACATCAAATACAGAAATTAAATATCATATCAAATAAAGTAGTTAAATATCATGACAAATATGTATCTATACAAAGTAATCAAATTCAGTAATCGGATAAAATATTCAATTATAACACATACAGTGTGAGCCAAAGAAAACAGTCCACCTCGATATTTGTCAATATTTATTAGATTTTAAGGAAATGACGAAACAGGTCGATTTTTGATCTAAGGGCACACATTTTTACGGTACATGCATCTGCCATTTGTCAACCCCCTCCCTTCCACTTCTCCCCACCCTTATTTTTAAATAGGGAAAAGGGTTCGTGTGCCAGCTCATTTGAAAGGTTATTCAATTCTCTATTTAGTAATATGAACATTAACATAATTATTTATACAGGATGTCCAAGAAAAAAATTTTTTAATTAAATTAATTGACACAAAAAGGAGAATGTATGTAATTTATTTAATTCAAAATACATTCTACTGCTGTCACAAAACAAAAAAAATGTTTCTTAATAAATAAACATTGCTTTTCGCTTAATTTCAATGTTCAAGCTGCCACCCATCTGCCTCTTGGTAGGTTGAATATTGAATTTAAGCAACAAACAATGTTTATTTATCAAATAAACATTTTTTTCTGTTTTCTGTTAGCAGTAAAATGTATTTTGAGTTAAATAAATTACATACATTCTTCTTTTTGTGTCAATTAATTTAATTCAAAATAATTTTTCTTGGACATCCTGTATAAATAATTATGTCAATGTGAATATTACTAAATAGAGAATTGAATAAACTTTCAAATGCGCTAACACACGACTCCTATTCCCTATTTAAAAATAAGGGGTGGGGGAAGCGGTTAAGTGGGTTGACAAATGACAGATGTATGTACCGTAAAAATGTGTCCCCTTTAGATCAAAAATTGACCTGTTTCTTCATTTCCTTAAATTCTAAATACTGCCAAATATCGAGGTGGACTGTTTTCTTTGGCCCACACTAAGTATATCAATAAAGTTATTATGAAACATGAGAACTCACCCAAATCCTGTTAATAACGGATTAACTGTGCAAATAAAACAAAACCTAATATTAAACGATGGATACCTACGCAAAAGAGAATTAAAAAAATTACTGATTCGTCAACTATTCTGATAGGTCTGGATCCCGCGTATGAAAAAAAAGTTGATTGTCTAGTCTAGTTGAAGTGCCTAGTCGGATAAACTTTGATATATGGGAACACTGGAACAGGGGCAGTTTTAATTGTGGAAGAGGTTAAAAATTTGGAACGGTCAGACCAAGAAAACGGCACATTTATTTTGTCCGACAGAATAGACTTAAACTCTCCGAACAGAGATTAAACTCTCGTGCAAAAATCAGACTGCTATTTATCACCTGTCATAATTCCTGTCATTTGACATATTCTACATGTTCCACTCATTAAAACGCCCATTTGGTGATAAATAGAAGTCTGATTTTTGCATGAGAGTAATCTCCGTTCGGAGAGTTTAAGTCTGTTCTGACGACAAAATACATGTCGTGCCGTTTTCGTGGTCTGACCGTTCCAAATTTTTAACCTGTTCCACAATTAAAACTTCCCCTGTTCCAGTGTTCCCATATATCAAAGTTTGTCCGACTAGGCACCCTTAAGCTATTAACAAACTTTCAGCTTGCTATTAGGCAACTTTTTTTTCATACGCGGGATCCAGACCTATGATTAAATATTATCTAAAGTCTGTATATGTCTGTAACAAAACATTATTAAGTGTAAGTGCATAATAAAAGATCATAAAATATGCAATTATATATCTCACATAGGACAAAGGATTATATACCCAGACTCCCGTATCATTGATTTACTTTCTTAACTTAAAATAATTTCACTTAAATCGGCTGACAATACATACGTATAAGGAAAAGTACTCACAATCATTTTGACCTGTAGACACACCAACTGACGTTGACAAGTTGACATTCTGTGTAGTGAACTATTGAATAAACGGGGGGCTACATGTTTAGCTGAATGAAAACTTGATGGCCAATCAGAACAAACCGTGAGATAGACTGGGACTGACTATGCTTGAATTGGAGCTAACTTGAGGTTAACGTTGGAATTAACTCTGGATTCACATAGGACTAACCTAATTAGACGAGAAAAGAACAAAGTAAAAATAAGCCAAGAAAACAAAAGATACAAATATAAAGAAAGACGAAAGGTGTCAAAAATACCTTACCCTTTGACGGGGGTCTCCTAAAACGTACTACTAGTACAGCGGAAAATGAGATTAGATCGAGACGATATTACTTTTGATAGAGAAATATGTACAGAGGTCAGCAAACAACTCTCCATAAAAGTCTTATTATCCAACGGAATATTTTCAGCCGTAATAAAACGATATTTGAGAATATTTTCAAACAATGGCCGGCAGCAATTTAGTCAAAACAGCAAGTTCATAGAAGGTTTATCATATTTAAAAGTTGTTTTGTAGAGAGGATTCTCTGTACTTACTAAAATTTACTTAAATTTTCGGTATAACCTCCAAGGAATTAAAAAATAAATTATTACAGTAAGAGGTAACTTTTTAAATATATTTAACGGTTCTTTTTTTTAAAAGAGTTATATCGTGAGACATTTTTACAGAAATTACACTGAATATATAGGGTGAGGCAGATAAAGGGCCTATTAGAAATATCTCGAGAACTAAAGTAAAGAAAATTATGAAAATTGGAATATAGGGGTTTTGAGGTGTGAACTATTTAATGAAAATATTTTGGTCTCTTTGCTACTTCCGGTTATACCGGAAGTTGATTGTAACTTCGTTTTTTTAAATAGGACACCCTATACATTTTTACGTTTTTGGATTCTACTCGATTTCTTATTTCTTAAAATATAAAGTTTTGTAATATTATACAGGGTAGATTAAAAGATAATTACGTTTTTTTATTAATTTCGTAGCAAAATTAACACCCTGTAGAATTGTAGTAGTTTTACATCAAAATCCCTTTATGTATTCAAATGATTTTCAATATGGTCTACTATTGTTACCAATTATTAGTATAGCTAAATTTTGAATTTTTGTATACAGGGTGGGTCGAAACTCGGAATGTGCATTTTCTGAGTTTTCTTAAATGGAACATACTATATTTTAGTATTGTAATGAAATGGTATTTTATGGTACTTTTTAATTTCTCAAGTATTCCCTATACCCAACTGCTTTAATTTGTGCTTAATTGTTAATCGCACCAACAATCTTAACTATGTAGATATTTTGATAGCTCAACCATTATTGGCAATTTTAAGTATCAGTCTCGATTAGTATGTATTTATTTCCGAAAAATTATTTGTGATTGAATATTTTTACGGCCAACCTAATAAAATTTCAGGTATTGTGTGTTGCAATTAATGTTTGGCTTGAATCACCAATAACTCACAAATTGAAGCAATTAGGTATAGGGATTGCTTAAGAAATTAAAAAGTATCCTAAAATAACATTTCATTACAATACTAAAATACAGGGTGTTCCATTTAAGAAAACTCAGAAAATACTCATTCTGACTTTCGACCAACCCTGTATACAAAAAAGGAAAAATTTAACTATACCAATAATTCTTAACATAGTAGACTATATTAAAAATCATTTGAACGTAAACAGAGTTTATTATGTCAAACTGGTACAATTCTACTGGGTGTGAATTTTGCTACGAAATTAATAAAAAAACGTAATTATCTTTTAACCTACCCTGTATAATATTACAAAAACTTATATTTTAAGAAAGAAGAAATCAAGGTGAATCCAAAAATGTAAAAATATACAGGTGTCCCATTTAAAAAAACGAAGTTACAACCAACTTCCGGTATAACCGGAAGTAGCAAAGAGACCAAATTATTTTCATTAAATAGTTCACACCTCAAAACCCCTATATTCCGATTTTCATAATTTTCTTACCTTGAGTTCTCGAGATATTTCTAATAGGCCCTTTATCTGCCTCACCCTGTACAGAATGACATAAAATTTAATAAAACAACGAAAATTGGACAGACAACACAACAAGTTAAAATAGGAAGGAGCGATACAATACTGAGATTTTCCTTATTTTTCTTCTTCATTTATAAAACTACTATATTCTACGTATATAGGTAGTCATTATTTTTTAATGTGATTGTTCTATTTTCTTTAATGTTTTTATTGTAAATTCTTCGTAAAGCTAATTTATTTGCTAGTTTAAGATAAATCATAGTTTATTATTTTTATAAATTCATTACATTTAATAATAAATAATATATCATCTAATGTCAAAATATTTATCAAATTTCAATTTTAAGCTCAATTTTTTCCAAAATAAACTATGAGAGATAAGAAACATCGTCATTAAAATTAAAAACATATGACTGACAGGAAGTGCATTTACATCTATACGTTCTTCTAAAGGTTATCTAAAATTTAAAATATTTACATTTTACCATAAAAGCAACACTTAACCTTTTGTTTCGTTATTTATTATTGTTATCGAGTGCATCGAAGTTAATATACCATGATAGAAACACAGGATATCCCTCGTAATAATCTATTCAAACAAATTTTAGTGAAAAAATAAATAAAAAAAGCATGCATGTATTGAAAACCGTCAGGCCAGTGTTCTATGGTGTTATCGTGCGAGATGTTCTAAATAAAACAATAGTGTTATTGACATTTAGAGTGCAGGAGAGGTTTTAGCACAAAGCAGATTTTATATGTGAGTAAATGCTTAACCCATATAAATATGTATCTGACAAAGTACCTGGGTAATAACTTTTGTAGTTTTCAATAATGTTATCTTTAGAATTTAAAGTCGCCTTGTGTTCTGGTTCCGTGACATCTCTAATGTTATAGTCTTTCAGTTTCACTTTATCCGTTTCCTTTAGCTTTTTTGTCATTGTTTTAGGTAAATAATTAAATAACATCCGAATTTCTTACACGTTCTGATAACGGTGTACCGTTATCAGAAGTGTTTATTCCACGTTGTTTTATCGAAGATATACAGCCAACAACTATACATTCTAGATATGCATCTATTCCAGAGAGAATATTGCTTCAAATACCTGGGGGTGATGGCGGACGGCAAAAACGGAAGGAGTATAGAGATAAATGAAAGAATTAAAGCGGATAATAGAGTGTATTGGAAATAGCACTGACTACTCAAGGACAAAAACCTGAGCAAAAAAACAAAATCAAAAATATATACAGCAGCAATTAGACCAGTGGTAGCCTATGGAGCAGAATGTGCCTTAAGAAAAAAGACGAAGAAAAGTTAAGAATAATTGAGAGAAAAATTATGAGAAGAATACATGGCTCAGTGAAGACACAAACAGGGGAATACAGAAAGCTGATGAACCATGAAATAATAAATATAACTGAAGGAGATGATATAGTAAAATTCATTAAAGAACAAAGGCTCGGATAGCTTGGGCACACATAAAGAAGAGGGGTAGAAGAACTGATCAGGAAGGTAATGAACTGGAAACCAGTAAAAAATAGACTAAGAGGAAGACCAAAAATAAGATGGGAAGATCAACTGCTAGTCGATATATCAAAGATGGAAATTGCAAACTGGAGAGAACAGATTCAGGACCGGAGTGAGTGGAAGAAGATAGTAGAGAAGGCAAAATACCATCACAACCTATGAACGACGACCTAAAGGAAACTGCGGACTAATCCACCGCGTGAAATGGATTAAAAGAGCTCATAGTATTTGAGCGACCTATACTCTAACAAGAGTGAACGGTCCATATACATATAGGGTGGAAGGCACTTATGGAATAAAATTATTTCTGTTCTTGTTTCAAAAAATTATAAAAAACGCTGAGACCAGTCGAGTTTTAAATAAAAATGTGCACTTTTTAAACACAAACTTAAATGTATAGGGTGATGCTTGCAAGTCTAGCAGAGTCCATAAACTTTATTTTTAATGGAACGCCCTATATATTCTCATATTTTTAAAAGCTCCTTAAGAACCTGATTTCAACGAACTATATCATGTAGGATGTATTATGAATAGTATAGGGTGAAATTTTGAAATTGAAAAGTATGGAAACCACTTATGGAATAAAATTGTTTGTGTCTATATTTTAAAAAAATTTAAAATATACTGGGACACGTCAACTTTTGAATTCAAATGTGCGCTTTACAAACATAAATTTAAATATACAGGGTAATTCACGCAAGTACAGCATAGTCCATGATCTTTAGTTTTAATGGATCACCCTGTATATTTTTATGTTTTTTGAAACTGCTAAACAACCTAACATCAAAAAAGTGTATACCTATTATGTAAGGCCTATTGTGAATAATACAAGGTGAAATTTTAAAATTAGGTATGTATAATTTTCGCCAAAATATTAAAAACTTACATAAAGTTTTGAAATTAATAATTTATCATGGTTTAAATAACGGTATTATTTTTTAAATTAGCTAAGTAAAGATACATTTTCTAAACAAAGTAATAAATCTATTGGGTTTTGTATTTAATGTCTTGACAAAATTTATAATTAATTTTAAAATTTCAACTTGTATTATTAAAATGGACCCTACATAATACACTTTTTTGTGATGAGCTTGTGATCATGTACTATGCTGTACTTGCGTGAATTACCCTGTATATTTAAATTTATGTTTGTAAAGCGCCCATTTGAAGTTGACATTTCCCAGTATTTTTTATAATTTTTTAAATTTTTAAAATAAGGACACAAACAATTCTATTCCATAACTGGTTTCCATACTTTTTAATTTTAAAATTTCACCCTGTATTATTCATAATACACCCTACATAATATAGTTCGTTGAAATCAGGTTGTTAAGCAGCTTTTAAAAATATAAGAATATACAGGGTGCTCTATTAAAAATTAAGCTTATGGACTCTGCTACACTTGCAAGGATCACCCTGTATATTTAAATTTATGTTAAGAGAGTGAACATTTTTATTTAAAAATCGACGGGTCTCAGTGTTTTTTATAATTTTTTGAAACAAGGGCAGAAATAATTTTTATTCCATAAGTGCCTTTCACACTGTATATTGTATACAGCCAACTACAGGGTTTACCCTTTTTAAGTTTGAATATTATTATGTACAGTGATATTCTTAAATAATAAGGCTATAACATACTAAAAAAATCACTCAAATCGGACAACAGGTTTAGGAAATTCGATACAGCAAACGTGTATAATTCATCGAGTGACCCGATTTTTTTGCTCGGCAGTGCACGTATAAGAAATTGAGCTAAAAACACAAAGAAACATGGACAAACATTGAATACACAGCATGCATTAAATTATAAAATACAAATATTTATGATTTTAATATGATAAAAACCAATCCTGCATTGTGCAGGGTAACACTCTCACTGCCTCATTACATTTCGTGCGGATGGCGGTTTTCTATTATAAACCTTTTGTGATAAACTTAACAAATAAAAGCATAGCTTTGAAAATGAAAACTAAAGCTGTGTTTATACTTAATTTATCGCTAGTAGTTAATCACCATAAATAATTACTGTTTTGTTATACCTTTTTTGAACAAGGAGTCGTTTACCCCAACATGAAAATATGTTGTCCACCTACCTCTACCGAAAGTATACTTTTCCGGACCTGATTGTAGGGAGCAAAGTTGTAAATATTTTTCCTCCCTAGGGAGGAAAAGTAAAAGTGACGTCATGGTATTTCATTCATGAAATATAACTTATTGACGCCCTGTACAATATCTATTTTCTATTACGTAAGTATCTACACATTTTAACGTTTATTTATAAAACACCCTGTATTTTTCAGAATGGTAAAAAACAGTAAATTTTTATTTTGAATTAACAATGTTTACATTAATAATTTGACTTTCATTTGACAGTTGACAGTTATATTGTACCTACTTGTTAGTTTTAGTTCTAATAATTTTTTTTGGTTAGTACATAAATAAATTAAGTAAAAATGAAAAAATGACTTGTTATTAATTTGAGGCAGGTGGAAAAACCATGTATAACATGGGAGTAAAGTGCCCTTTCCTCCCTTGAATGATTACTGCCCTCCGCTACGCGTTGGGCAGTAAACTTCATTCTCGGGAGGAAAAGTAGCACTTTCCTCCCTTGTTATACAAATAGCTATTTTTGTACTATTTGTTCTTTAAATCTATTCTCCATTTTCCATTCTCTACCTGATAACCATCACTGTAAAACTTTACCTGATATTGCCTATGGAAATAGGCGAAACATATTGGATTTAATATAGATCGTTGTATATTATACTAGGTTGTACAACAAGTTTTGCGGTTCGATAAGAGAGGGCGTTGCTAATAGTCTGATTTTTTTGTTATGTTGGTACACTCTTCATATGAACGTATGTGAAGTTTCATTTCAATCTGTCAGTTCATTTTTTGTTTAGAACCCAATTGAGGGGGTTAGAAGGAAAAGGGTTTAAGTGCACTTTTTTAAAATTTTACTCTAAGTACAGATTCGCATACTTAAATGGTATTCTTTCTCTCATGATCATCTTTCAGTGCGTCACAGTTTTTAGATTTCTTTCTAACACATTAAATTGTATGTGACAGAAAAAAAGGCACGTCGGTGATTACATTTCGTCGCTGACATTTATAACATTTATTCTAGTTATTCTAGTTGTCGATAGATGGCGCCATAATAAAAAAAAGTAATTTTTTTTTAATTAGATAATAATATTACAAATAATATAATCTGTATAATTTATAAGACTATACAAATCAAAGAATATACCATTTTATAAATGGAAGAAACACAATTGATTTGTTTTATTCCAAATTGAAAATAAAATGTGACAACTGTCAGATTTAACTAAAATGTTATGTTAGAATAAATGTCATAAATGTGTATTATCACGGACTTACCCTTTTTCCTATCATTTGTTACGCACTGAAAAATGATCATGAAAAGGACAATATTATAACTGGGTGGTCAAATGATTAAAGGCGGGTTGACATTACTAGTGAATAACGAACGTGGCTCACGCTTACGTATTTTGCCCGTGCTATTGTTAGATATTTTATTATCTATTTTCAGACTCGAGCAGTACATTTGCATAAATGCAATGCATAGATACAAATGTACTGCTCGAGTTTAAAAATAGATAATAAAATATCTAACAATAGCACGGGCAAAATACGTAAGCGTGAGCCACGTTCGTTATTCACTAGTAATGTCAACTCGCCTTTAAGCATATTTCGCCCTACAGTCGCCATCTATCACCATTACATTTAGTTCACTGAAAACAATTGCAGTCAGAGGTGTAACCAGGATGATCCTAAGGGGGGGGGGTTACAACTAGTTGATGTTCTCTGGGGGGTATGGAATAGTAATGGTGTTAACAGGTTTACTGTCCACAGACCACAACATAATATGGTCTGTGGATTAAAAGCACTACCAGTTCACAGACCGTATGTGGTCTGTTCGTCGATACAATTTTCAGGTTGTTTATAAAAGTGGACGTGAGGAGAATGGCCTTTATTAGACGTGTACTTGACAGAACATGTCCCATATATTATAAATAGTATCGGGACAAAGAGAAAAAATGTGTAATTTTGTCGTAATTGCGATAAATGTAATATCGAAACTAAACACCTATATTTTATTGCGTTTTCACTTTTAGCGAACTAAATAATGGATATGTATGATGAAATAATATGCAATGTAATGAAAAGTAAATGTTTATTTAAAAAAAGGTATCGAAAAAAAAGTTACATGTTCAATGTACTTTTTGGAAACATTGTAGACAATACGGTTTGGTAGAGTGTTGCATATTTGTGGCAGCTGCTGATGTTTCTCTTTTTTGACGAAATTCATTATAGCCAGTGGCGAAGCGTCCATGTAATCACTGTTACCATTGGTAACAGTTACAAATCTTACAAATAAATATTTTATGACTACTACGAAATAATTCCATTTATATTTTTTACTAACAGAAATACTTGTTAATAGCACCTAATTCAGTAAATAGCCAACTAGACGCACGAAAATATTGGCGAGATATGTGAATCCATGGCACGTTATCATAATATATTATTATGCTGTTACCAATACTGGCACTGGTAAACGGTACGCAGGAGAAACCCTCGCTATCGATCGGGACTAGCTCTGAAAATTTTGAAGGAGCGACGGGTCTAGAGACGGCGCGCGGGCACGCTGTGCATATCAGTAGTGTCACCATTTTGAAGATTGGTAACGTTGGTTTAGTTTAGTACCTATTACAGATTACAGTATGCATACATTTAAACATGGAAGAGTGTTGCTACGTATTGCGTAATTGATCAACTACTTGAAAAGTCATTCTACTTGTATATTTTTTTATATATTATTTTAAAGAAAAAAATTATATTATTGAAAATGGAAGAATTAAAATATAAACAATAGTTTTCAAAATCTGTTCTTTCTCCTACTTGTTCATTTTTTTATGTTAATTTTATGGTAGAATAATATGTTTAGTTTGTTTATTATTTATTGTTATACCTGTTACATATACATAATTACATACATATAATTTGGGAATAGTGATTTGTTTAATTTTATCCCACAGGATTGAAAACAAAAACTTATATTTGGGCGGTTCAAAATATTTTTTTTAAATAAGATTTTTTTACATCTGGTTTTGGTAACACTTTAGAAAAACTCACGCGTCGCCACTGATTATAGCATCCGGCACACCTACGTCTAGTAATTTTTCCATCTTTTCTATCCAGCGGTTTAAGAAAATGCTGTACTTGTGACGTGGATGGCGGTGTGGCAGGAGGTATGGCAGGTGTCTGGACAACGTTTATACCCCAAAATATTTTTCACAATACTCATTTGGGCCTGCAATATTGTACATTTATTTTGCTGGTTCAATTTTTTGAACAAATAAACTGTATTTATGACACCCACTCCAGGTCAAGGTCTTGCAAATTGGTAAATAGTAGCTAGCCAATTCATCAGAAAGATCGATACATTTTTTTCGCTTATTGTATTCCAATATCATGTTAGGCTTTGAACGCGGATTTCGATCTGTACTCATCGTTTTTTCATCTAAAGTGAGGAAAGTACGCACATACCACATAATGGTCTGTAGACTCACGAGACAACTTTTGGTCATTTTTGTTCTATAGAGTCCACAGTCCATATGTGGTATGCTTTAAAACAAATATTTTTTAATTACATATTTATATATTTTACATTATTTATTTATTTATAGTCAGAAGATATAAATTTTTACAAAAACATAACAGGACTTATGAGCAATTTCCACTCTAAAACCTGGACAGAGAAGCGTATAGAACTCAAAGTACATCCAAATACAAAACTATTTTTAGTATTCTGTAAAAACAAATAGTAATAAACGGGTTTAAGTGCGCTTGAATCATTTTACCACAAAACTTTTTTAAGTATTCTGTAATGCGTAAACACATGTTAATACAGGATTCATTTCAAGCAAATAAATATTAGATTTGTGACAAATTTTGAAGACTAATTAAGTATTATGCAACGTGCCAGTTGTAGTTACACTATGGATAACAGTTGGGATAAAAATGATTAGTAATATGTAGTAAACATCTGCACTTGAACCGTTTTACCAGTAACATTTATCAACACCATGTACCGATCCAAGTACATTTTTTTAATAATTGAAAAAAAGGAAGGATATAGTAAGAGTAATAATATACCCTTATATTTTTATCATGTTATAGTACATTGTACACTAGACATATTTTAGTATAACGACTCCTAGAATTTATAAAACTCAAACAACTTTGAAACTGATTATCTCAGAACTATAGAAACTGCACTTAAACCCTTTTACGTCTGGTCCCCTCAATTGGTATCGATGTGTCACAATATTTTTGAAGTGAAAACTTCTTTAGGGACGTTGTGCGATTTTTGGATAGGGGAAAAAGCACTGAATTCGCGACCGTCATTGCGACCGTCATCGCGACCGTCATCGCTTATGCTATATATTATTTGTATGTATATATAAATTGTATAGAAGTATTTAAATTTAAAATAAATGTAAAACCTATTTTAGGATGGGGAAAAAAGATTTATTTCGCGACCGTCATAGCGACCGTCATCTCTTCGACGAAATAAATTTTGTACGTATCTATATTATGTGTATCTATACATAAATTGTATAGAAGTATTTAAATTTAAACTAAATGTAAAACCTATTTTTCGATAGGGAAAAAGGATTTATTTCGCGACCGTCATCTCTTCGGCGAAATAAATTTTGTACGTATATGTATTGAAGTGAAAACTTCTTTAGGGACGTTGTGCACTTTTTGGATGGGAAAAGGTATTAAATTGGCGACCGTCAATGCGACCGTCATCACTTCGAAGAAATAAATTTTTCAAGTGGAAACTTCTTGAGAGTCGTTGTGCACTTTTTGGATGGGGAAAATTATTAAATTAGCGACCGTCATCGTTTCGACGAAATAAATTTTTGAAGTGAAAATTTCTTTAGGGACGTTGTGCACTTTTTAGATAGGGAAAAAGTATTGAATTAGCGACTGTCATCGCTTCGGCGAAATAAACATTTGAAGTAAAAACTTTTTTAGGGACGTTGTGCTCTTTTTGGATAGAAAAAAGTATTAAATTATCGACCGTCATCCCGACCGTCATCGCTTCGATGAAATAAATTCGTGAAGTGAAAACTTCTTGAGGGACGTTGTGCACTTTTTGGATGGGGAAAAGTATTGAATTATGGACCGTCATCGCTTCGACGAAATAAATATTTGAAGTGAAACGTCTTTAGGGACGTTGTGCACGTTTTCGATGGGAAAAATCATTAAATTAACGACCGTCATCGCTTCGATTAAATCAGTTTTTGAAGTGGAAACTTCTTGAGGGACGTTGTGCACTTTTTGGATGGGGAAAAATATAAATAAGTGACCTTTATCGCTTCGACGAAATAAATTTTTGAAGTGAAAACTTCTTTAGGGACGTTGTGCACTTTTTGGATAGGGGAAAAGTATTGAATTAGGGACCGTCATCGCTTCGACGAAATAAATATTTGAAGTGAGTCATCGCTTCGATGAAATCAATTTTTGAAGTGGAAACTTCTTGAGGGACGTTGTGCACTTTTTGGATGGGGAAAATATTATATTAATGAACCTTCATCGCTTCGACGAAATAAATTTTTGAAGTGAAAACTTTTTGACGAACGTTATGCAGTTTTTGGATAAGGAAACATATGGACATCATCGCTTCGACGAAATAATTTTTTTAAGTGAAAACTTTTATAGGGACGTTGTGCACTTTTTGTATGGAAGAAAAGTATTGAATTAGGGCCGTAATCGCTTCGACGAAATAAATATTTGAAGTGAAACTTATTTAGGGACGTTGTGCACTTTTTCGATGTAAAAAAGTATTAAATTAGCGACCATCATCGCTTCGACGAAATAAATATTTGAAGTGAAAACTTCTTGAGGGACGTTTTGCACTTTTTGGATGGGTAAAAAGTAGTAAATTAGCGACCGTTATCGCTTCGACGAAATAAATTTTTGTTGTGCACTTCTTGGATTGCGAAAAAGTATTGAATTTGCGACCGTCATCACTTCGCTGAAATAAATTTTGTACATATACAAATTATGTGTATGTATACATAAATAGCATAGGGCATACTCATCGCGTATATCGTATATGATATAGGTATAGCACTTCTTTTAGGATGGGGTAAAAGCATTGAGCTCGTAATTTATATACTATAAGAAGTTTTCACTTCTGTCGGCACTCCCACGAGTGCCTTTAATTTTTTTACAATGGAAATAATCAAGTATCGCGCAGTGATTGAATTTTTATTTTTGAAAGGTTTAAATGCAAATGAAATTTATGAACGAAAGTTAAAAGTGTATAAGAACTCTTCGTTTTGAATTATTACAGTAGAAAGATGAGTTGCTGAATTTAAACCTAGTATGTAGTACAAGCCTTGAATACGATCCACGCCAAGGACTTCCAAAAACAGTAATATCACCAGAAATCGTAGAAAAAATACAGGATATGACATTGGAAACTGGTCTCGTGACTGAAAATGATTTAGTAGAATCCCTAGGTTATATATTGGATAGTGTAAGCAATATTTTGGCTGAAGAATCGGGTTTAAAAAAGTTGTCTTCACAATGGGTGCCGCATTCGCCAACAACGGAACACAAACACATTCGAATTCGACTTTCTCAGCAACATTTAGAGCGTTTTCGAAAGGATAAAGTAGATTTTATGCATCGATTCATCACATTGGATAAGACTTGGTCTATCAACATGATCCTGAATCAAAACAAGATGCTAAAGAGTGGTAGAACTTGGTTTTTCGGCTCACAAACGAGTTCGTGTCCAGAGATCGGCCAAGAAGATTTTAGCATCAGTTTTTGGGATGTGGGAGCAATTTTTTTTGTGGATTACTTGAAAAATGATAAACCAATAAATTGTTGATGTTATTGTAACCTTTTAGATCAGCCGAAGGAAAAAAACGTGAAAAAGACCCGGTCTGCGAAAGAACAAATTTGTTTTTCATCAGGACAATGCACCCTGTCATATGAACATTTTACCAATAACTAAAATCCATGAATTAAAGTTGGAATTGTTGGAGCATCCACAGTATTAAGCAGATTTGACTCCTATCGACTTCTATTTGTTTTAATACCCAAAAACTGTATGTGTGGAAAGCGTTTTCCATCAAGTAATGAGTACATGACAGCGTGGAAGCGTATTTTGCAGTCCTTCCATATTCTCCTTTCAGGGACGGAATTTATAAATTATAATCTCGTTGGAACAAGTGTATTGATGTTCAAGGAGACTATATTGAATAACACAGTGTATTTCAAATCATTAAATTGTGTTTTTCTTATCGAACCACAAAACTTATTGAACAACCTAGTGTCAGATGTTTACCCAATTATTTCCTCCTCATTAGAAATATATGTATTACTTTCGGTGACCCCTTCACCTCAATCTAACACTCTCATGTTAAACAAGGATGTGAATTCATGAATTTCGTCATTTAACATCATCGTCAGCATCATCAAATGCAATGATCGATGCCTTGTTGTCTGTTAATCATTTATCTAGAAAATCGTTACAGAGGTTCATCCTTGAATATTAATGTACTTTACACTTCCACGTTAAATGCACGATCACTTTTGAATAATGATGTACATGATTTAAATTCTTAGGGTGTAGTAGTAAACAAAAAGATTCCTTGTGTGTTTATTGGTAAAAAAAAACGAAAAATGATTGGAATGTGATATAGATCGTTAGAGATATATGGCGTAGATGTATTTACGTCTCAATTAATATGAAAACTGTATTGAAAGAAATGAACTTATCTATAAATGTGGTAATTATCACTAGTCATAAATAATTGAATTGATAAAATTATAAAAAATATATATATTTTCAAATAAAAAGTACAGCGTGGGCCCAAGCAAATATCATGCTTTACAAATTTATTCTAATTCACAGATCCATTTTTGATTTTATTCTGTTAGGCAAGCCTTCCACTTGTGATTTGTAGTCTCGGCGACAAAAAAACGATGTTGCAGTACTTTAGAGGGTGCATGCATGTAGTGATGTTGAAAAAGTAACTGTTCGTTACAAAGTACTCGTTACTTACGAATACCGAAAGGCAAATCGTTACTTTGATTACTCTGATTATTTCGTTACTTCGTACCAATCGTATCAGAGCTAGTAACTACTATTGTATCTGCTTTAATTACTCTGATTACTTCATACCAATCGTATTAGAGCGCGTAACGACTATTGTATCTACTTTGATTACTCTGATTACTTCGTACTTCGTGAAGGTCGTTATTATATCGGAATACCTATACAAAATACCTACCTACTGAGAAATACGATTCTCGATATGATTACCGGTACTCAAATGCAAAAGTAACAAAAGTAATCATAGTAGTCAAATCATTTTTATCCCTTAAACAGATTGGTGAAGTTCGTTGTTATATCGGAATACCTATACAAGCCTACCTACTAAGAAATACGATTCTCGATATGATTACCGGTACTCAAATACAAAAGTAACAAAAGTAATCATAGTAATCAAATTATTTTTATCCCTTAAACAGATCGGTGAAGGTCGTTGTTATATTAGACCAGGGCGCATCTGTAAAAATATTAGTACATTTGGACGTTGAGAGGTGACTCAAATTTTTTTGCAGAAATTGCTTGAAAATAACTCAAATAATAATATTTGAGTTATCCTCCCTCTCAAAAAGGTCCGGAACATTGTTTAAATAATCAAAATGTCAAAAAATGAAGGAAAAATTCGATTTTTTTCTTCGTTTTTTGATTATAACTTTAAAAGTATTCATTTTCGAGAAAAGTTGAACTGACATAAAAGATGCGCAATTAAATTTCCTACAATATAAAATTGGTTAAAAATTAAAAAGATAGTCATCCTTGTTGCAAAGTAGCAATAATTGCGAAAAAACCATACAAAAACAAGTATTCGCATTTTACGTTTTTCAATCATTTATGCTACACTTAGGACCTTCATATTTCTCCCAGAAAAACTTTATGATACACTAAAACAATACTGTAAATTTCATTAAGATCGGTTTAATAAATTTTGCAAAATAAATTTTGCAATCCAGGTTTCGCAAAAAAAATTCATTTTTTCAAAATGTTACATGACTAAAAATAAAGCAGATAGCATGTTAACATTTTTTTTGCATGTAGAAGTGTACTGTAACTTTCATTTGCAATTTGCAAAATTAAAATCGATTAACTACCACGGCGTCAGGAATTTTTTTAAATAAACATTAATTATTGGTGCTACGCGCAGGACAGCGGATAGTTTGGTCTGATTGGGCATTCCAATGACCTTTGATAATGATTGATCCATTTTAATTTTTATTACATTTCGATATAAATAAATAAATTTGTTTATTGCAAAATAAAAATACTTACTCTATCTTTTGAAATAACACTTTTTTAGCAAAAACTTTCTTTGTTCATATATTTTAACTTAGTGAATAAAAGTTTATTATTTTTAAACATATGCAATTGTTTAAACAATATTTCACAAATAATAATAAAATTAGTTTGATTTTTGTGGAATTAAAATATTAAAATCCAACAAAATATAGAGTAAGAAAATAATATATTAGATAAAGATTAGAAGAAATTTTGATGGAAATCAACTTGTGTGAATCGAACACCGCTGTCCTGCGCGCAGCACCAAAAATTAATGTTTATTTAAAAAATTTCCTGACGCCGTGGTAATTAATCGATTTTAATTTTGCAAATTGCAAATGAAAGGTACAGTACACTTCTATAAGCAAAAAAAAATAAACTTGCTATCTGCTTTATTTTCAGTCCTGCAACATTTTAAAAAATGAATTTTTTTTGCGAAAGCTGGATTGCAAAATTTATTTTGCAAAATCTATTAAACCGATCTTAATGAAATTTACAGTGTTGTTTTACTATATTATAAAGTTATTCTGGGTAAAATATGAAGGCCCTTAGTGTAGCACAAATGGTTGAAAAACGTAAAATGCGAATACTTGTTTTTGTATGGTTTTTTCGCAATTATTGCTATTTTGCAACAAGGGTGACTATTTTTAAAATTTATAACCAATTCTATATTATAGGAAATTTAATTACGTAACTTTTATGTCAGTTCAACTTTTCTCGGAAATGAATACTTTTAAAGTTATAATCAAAAAACGAAAAAAAAATCGAATTTTTCCTTCATTTTTTGACATTTTAATTATTTAAACAATGTTCCGGACCTTTTTGAGTGGGATGATAACTGAAATATTATTGTTTGAGTTATTTTCAAGCAATTACTGCAAAAAAATTTGAGTCACCTCTCAACGTCCATCTCAAAACAGATGCGCCCTGGACTATATCGGAATACGAATACCTATACAAAATACATACCTACCGAGAAATACGATTGTCGATATGATTACCGGTACTCAAATACAAAAGTAATCATAGTAATAAAATCGTTTTTATCCCTTAAACAGATCAGTGAAGGTCGTTGTTATATCGGAATACCTATACAAAATAGCTACCTACTGGGAAATACGATTCTAGATATGATTACCGGTACTCAAATACAAAAGTAACAAAAGTAATCATAGTAATCAAAGTAACGAATACTGTAAATGATTACTTTATACAAAATACCTACCTACTGAGAAATACGATTCTCGATATGATTACCGGTACTGAAATACAAAAGTAACAAAAATAATCATAGTAATCAAAGTAACGAATACTGTAAATGATTACTTTATACAAAAGTAACGATTTGTAACGAATACTCGAAAGTAACTATAATCAACATCACTACATGCATGCCTTCCACTGCGATTTAAAATCGTTGAATTACATCAGTTTTTCAATGGATTACACAATTTTGTTAGGAGAAAATAATATAAGGAATACGAATTGAAGATGAATGCTGATGAAAATTTTTATACAATACTTGTCGCTCTTGTTCTATTCAACACATGATATTTTGCTTGTGTGCAAGATTTTAATTGCATCCTTCATTGATTACAATAGAACGTTCTATAAAGCAAAGCCCGACAAGCTGATGGAGATATTATCAACTATTTGAATAAACACCTGTGATCTAAGAATTGTTAGCAATCTATACTGGAATCAAACATCGTTTATCACCCCTGTTGTTCAACATGTACTCTGAGAAAATCTTTCAAGAAGCAGTAGACAATGTTGAAGTCGAAATTAGAATTAATGGAGAATGGGCCAAACATCAGATACGTGGCCGACACGGTAGTATTCGCTGACAGTTATAAGCTCTCCATGAGTTAAGGAATAGAGAAGTAAGTCAGAGACATGGACCTTTATTTATTTATTTATTTATAAAAATCCAAACAGGTCCTAAAACCTTTTTACATGGACAGTTATAATCATAAACTTTATATAACAAATATAACTAATATATACAGTCATTAGCACAACTATTGATAGGCAGATATAGAAGACTTTAACACAAAAACAGCTAGACTAATGATATCTATTATCCATCTACTAGTTTAAAGTGCTCTTGCACTATATGTCTATAGCAACCAACTGACATTGTAAAATCAATGTTTTTTACTAAATTTATATTGTTCGCTAGTTTCAACATGGCCTCTAGAGGAGAGCAAACAGATGTTCTTATTTTTCCAAACAACAACTGATATCTCGTTGCTTTTCGAGGAACATTAAATGATATCCGCATTCGTAAATCAATTGTACCTGAAATATTATTAATTATTTTATATAAAATCATTGCCATTACAAATTTGCGCCTACTAGTCAAAGACAAAACTTCAAATTCTTCCCTTAGCATGGTTGATCTTATGGTTCCATAATCAGGCCATCGATGATGTTTTTTGAAATACAAATAACGAAGAAACTTATTCTGAACTTTTTCTAGTGCCTCTAAATGTACTTGAGGTTGTTGTTCCCAAATAATGGAACCAAATTCTAATATTGGTCTAACTAAAGTATTATATAATATTTTTATACCCTTAATACTAGTAAAATCGCAAGTTTGTCGACATATAAAACCCAGCATACGGTTCGCTCGTTTTGCAGCTTTACCAATATGTGTAGCAAATAACAGTTGATTATTATAAATCAAACCCAAATCCTTGACCTCACTGGTCCTTTTTAAAACATTCAGTCCTATTAAATAATCAAATACTATTGGTTCTCTTTTACGGGTAATAGACATAACGTAGCACTTATTTATATTGAATTTGATCTTATTATTGTCACCCCATAATAAAATGTTCTCAATATCCCTTTGAATCATTACGCAATCCCTAACAGTTTGAATTATTTTGAATAACTTAAAATCATCTGCAAATAATAAGTAATCTGAATACTGGATGACGTTTGCTAAATCATTTATAAACATTAAGAACAAAACTGGTCCAAGATTAGACCCTTGTGGTACTCCCGAGTTAGCCTTAAATTTACCAGAAGTATTTCCATTGTGTTTTACAACAAAACTCCTATCCTGCAAATAACTTTTAAATAACTTTATTAGATTATCAGACAAGCCAAAATTACATAACTTTCTTAAAAGAACATCGTGTTTTACTTTATCAAAGGCTTTTTCGAAATCCGTATACACTACATCCAATTGTAATTGTTTTTCTAACGCATTGTTTGCAGACTCGGTGAATGAAATAAAACTTGTGTTTATCGAGCGACCCGACATAAAACCATGTTGATGATCATTAATACTATTTTTGACGTGATTATATACATGAGCATGCAATATTTGTTCGAAAATTTTTGATGGAGCACACATAATAGCGACTCCTCTATAATTTTCAATATCTCTTTTGTTACCCGCCTTAAATATTGGAGTAATTGAAGATAGTTTCCATTTTTCTGGAAATTTTGAATAAGTTATTATTAGATTAAAAATATGTAATAATGGTAACTTTAACCACTCTTGGCATGCCTTTAAAATATACGGGGGGATGCCATCTATACCGGCAGCTTTCTTTGGTTTCAGCTTTTTGACTGCATTATCATAATCTACGCTTGTTATTGATGGTAAATTCAAAACATTGTTATTGCTTTAATAAACATTAAGAAAAACAAAATTTATGATGATCTCTAAGAAGGTAAAGGCCCATAAATTTGGATAAATCAATATGAATGGTGAACGAATAGATCGAGTAAAAACTTACCTATAGGTACCTACAAACGGCAATGAAAATTAGGACCATTCCCTAGAAATCCAATGTAGGGTACGGAGAGCAAGATCTGCATTTCAAAAAATGACTAATATTTTTTCAGTTGTCAGTTGGCCATTGAAATCAAATATGTGAGGTTTTCTCCAAAAAAATTCCAACCACGTGGGAACAGTCCTGTGTTGCTCTGGGTAACATCCAGGCATATCTTTAACATCAGATGATCTTTATATAAATATGTAAAACAACCATATCATTTACATTTAAAGGGTTTTTACCCAATACATTTTGGTGGCTCAGGAAATGAGCCCCAATACATTTTGGTTGCAATTTTTGGCTTTTAACCCTTAAACGCCCAAGAGTGGGTAAAAAATGTCCACCTAATGCGTATTCCCTTGTAACATATTTATTACGTGTTTAAAATTTTTTTAAAAATTATTTATTGTTAAAGAGACAGCCCTATATCAAATGTTAATTTGGTTCTACCGATATTTTTGAAAATAAAAGTAGCATCTTGAGTTAAATATGGGTTGACATAAAAAGTACACCCTTGGTAAAACTTGTTACTAAAGGTTTCTATATAATTTCTCGTTGGTAGGAAGATAATCCATATAATTATCGGCGTATAATTACATAATCTACATAATTATCCGCCAATGAGGATGTTGAAAGGAAGAATGTGGAGAAAATCGACAAATTTGAATTACTGGCTTTTACTGGTATGTTAATTTTGATGTACATTGTAATTTTGTTGTAAGCTTTGTAAATTGTTTATATTACTATTTTGGAAGATGCTGTGTTTATTAAGCATAAGATTCTTAAGTTTAATCCATTTCCAACAACTCTCAAAAAACATATTAGCTATTTTCGAGGTGGACATTTTTTACCCACCCTTGGGCGTACATGGAACATAAAAAAGGTTGGGCGTTTAAGGGTTAAACACTGATGATGGATTCCTTAATCCGAAAACGTTTTGTATTGTGACCCTTATTTAGGGTATTTTAATATAGACCTTTTACAAAAAACTTGGTGTTTTTGTGATTTATGGTATACAGACAGCTACAGGAAGTTTATTTTCCTCGTGGATTTTTAATATTTTTTTATGTCATCATTTATCAATCCAGATGAAAAATCAAGTTGCTACGATGACTATCTTTCCTATACTGTTGTGCGGAGTTAAGTCTTGGACTCTCACAGACGCTACCTGCCAGAAAATGGAGGCTTTAGAAATGTATCTTTACCATCGAATCCTACAGACATCTTATACCAACGTTATTAACCAGAGCGACTTATTAAGAATACAAAAATAAAAAGAACTGTTCACCACAATAAAAACAGCAAAATCGAATACGAATACGTCGGTCACATCATGAGGAACAGCAAAAGATGTGGATTGCTGCCACCAATTTTACAGGCAAAAAAGTAGGACAACGATGACCAAGAAGGCGAAGGATTTACTGACTAAAACACGTGGTTTAACACAACAATCACAAATCCTTTCAGAGAATCAGTGTGCAAAGTACTGATTGCCATGATGATCGAAAAAGAAGAAGGAAAATTAGCGTTTATTAATTTATCTTGATCAAAGCAAAAATAAAAAAATGTATCCGCTTGCTTCAGCATAAATGTCTTAAACATTTTTATATTTGGTTGATGTTATCTGTGAGGTTGAACAAAAAATATACCTAATGAAAAATTAAATACCATAAATATTGCGAATTCAACCTAGTTGAAATTGATGTTATCTACATCATTCAAAATAACCAAATTGAAACAGTAGGAAGCCACTTACATTTATATAATTATAATAATAAATTATTTTGTGTTAATATTTACATATTGATAACTATTTATAAATAAATGTTTATTTAAAGACGTGGATCGTATTATGTGCCCTTTTAAACAACTGTGCATTGTCTGCCAATAATTATTTGTGCCATATTATTATTATTATTGTGCCAAGTATTTAAAACCAAGTACATGATACAAACAAAATAATAATATACAGGGTTAACGGACGAAAACGAAACAGAGGCATTATCATGAACTACAACTACAACATTCTTGAAAAACCCAGCACCAGGTCAATTTTTAATTCTTCTTCTTGCAGTACCGTCTCCTATCGGATGTTGGCTATCATCACAGCAATCTTAACTTTGTTGGCTGCAGCTCTGAACAACTGTATTAAACTGCACCCATACCACTCCCTTAAATTTCGCAACCAGGAAATCTTCCTATGTCCCACATTTCTCGTTTACGAGATTTTTCCTTGGATTATGAGTCTTAGCAGAGAGTACTTTTCTCCTCTCATTATGTGGCCTAGATAATCCAGTTTTTTGTTTGTATGGTTTTTATGACTTCGCATTCCTTCTCCATCTTCAGCAAAACATCTTGATTTGTTACTCTTTCTGTCCATGGTATTTTCCACATTCTCCTGTAACACCACATCTCGAATGCCTCAGTGTTTTTGATGTTTATCTTTTTCAGTGTCCAAGCTTCCATGCCATACAGCAGAATGGAGAAAACATAGCACCTTAACATTCTTGTTCTTAAGTTTATATTTATGTCCCGGCTGCATAGGAACTTCCTCATTTTGACAAACGATTGTCTCGCTATCTCTATTCGCCTCTTGATTTCTCTTGTCTGGTCATTAGTATCACTGAAGCAAACCCCTAAATATTTGTAGGACGTAACTCTTTCGTAGACGTAACTTAATTTTTAATTACAGGGGAGCAAATTTTTTCGGTATTTTAGATTATTTTATTGTGACCCCTAAGCCAGGGTAAAATTCGGTCAAGGCCCTTGAAATTCCCTGTAAATTAGTCTTCTTTTAAAATTCGGTTCATTAATTTAATTGATTTATTAAATCAAAAGCTGGTTACTTATTTCTTAGTTGACCAAATGGTGAAACTTATATGATCTCCGATGTCCATACAGTAATAAAGGTTTGTTCGGAACGTTCTTCCACATTCCGAAGCATTTACGATGTGTTTACGGACATTTTCTATAGATACGCATGATGTTTTTACTTTTAAGGTGCGCCCACAAAAATATAGGGGAGACAAATCTGGTGAACAAAGAGGCCATTCACTGCTTGTTCTCCTCCTATTCCAATGTCATGGAAAATGTTGGTCTAAATATTAACGAACATGTAAAGCATAATGTGGAGGGGCAATGTCCTATTAAAAAGTCAAATGAATTAATTACGTCTTCCAGTAATTTCGCCAGACAAATTGGCAGTTATAAAAATGGTCTCACCATTCGATCACCAAAATTTCCAGCTTATACATTTAATTTTTGCGGTTTTTGTGTACGCATCTTGTGGAAAATCCTGGGGTTTTAGTCAGACCAATAACAGAAATTATGACGACTTACAGACCATTTACGAAAAAGTGCATTCATCGAAAAAAAAAAAATTAAAAAAGCGTAACTGTGAAGTCACTATCCCCATTAAATACCATCACTAAGAGTAAATAGATGGTTTTGCTTGTTTTCGATTCAGAGGGTTGCATAACCGCTGGACAGCTATTTCCACCATTTCAGGCTTCCTCAACAGCGCTAGCATGCACTCCTCTAGTGTCCTTAGAGGAGTGCATGCTAGCGCTGTTGAGGAAGCCTGAAATGGTGGAAACAGCTGTCCAGCGATTATGCAACCCTCTGAATCGAAAACAAGCAAAACCATCTATTTACTTTTTTATCTTTACTCAGATTTGAGTACTAGAAAGTTCCTCTTCTGTCGTTTTCCTAGACTAATGAAAACGGCGATTCTTATTTTACTTACAGCAGCTCTAAATAGTTGGTTAGAGCTCTGACTAAATCATTCCCATAGATTTCATAACCAGGAGGATCGTCTTCTTCCTGCATCCCTTTACAGTACTTTTTATTTTGCCCTCCATAATCAAACGCAGCAGACTATAACGAGGACCTCTTACTATATGGCCGAAATTTTCAAGCTTTCATCTCTTAATTGTCGGTTGCGCCCAAAATCCCGACAGCCAAAATCCCGACAGCCAAAATCCCGACGGCCAAAAGACCGACACGCCAGAATCCCGACACGCCAGAATCCCGACACGCCAGAATCCCGATAGGCCTAAATCCCGACATGCAACAATCCTCGCATGAGCAAAAATCCCGACCACTACATTTTGAATATTTATTGTTTCCTTTTCAAATACAATACCAAATCATATTATAGAGTATTGAAATTGAAAAATTAATTACTTACTAATAAGTACGGGTACTAATTAATTATTATGTATTTTAAAAGAAAAAATATTAAACACTCCATTTTATAATATAAAAGCTCTACTTACTGAACTGGAAGGTTGTAAGTGACATGTTCATGATAATATCTATTACATATTATGAAAGTAAACTTGAATTCAGGATTTGATTATACATACATTATTGGACTAATTGGCAAAAAAAATAATATAATTCATATACCCATGTCAGAAATTTTATTTAGAAAATTAGTTCATATTAAATGGTAAATACTTTTGTTTAATAAAAACAGATGGCCATAAACAAAAAACCAGAAATAAATGTAATTATTTGTTAAAAAGGAACTTATCAAACCTGTCGGGATTCTGGCTTGTCGGGATTTCGGCCTGTCGGGATTCTGGCGTGTCGGGATTTTGGGGTAGACCCCTTAATTGTATGTATAATTTCTTCCCTCTTATTAACCCTACCAAGGACTTAGGACTTCAAAACTTATTGCTAATTTTGTCTGCCCATGATATTCGTAGCTTTTTTCGATAACACCAACGCTAAAAATGGACATGGAATCAAACATAATCATGGAGTTATGCTTATTAGTGCGGATAATAATTATTACCAGCTTTATGTCTATTTTTGGCTGTCGGGATTTTGGCTGTCGGGATTTTGGGGTAGACCCCTTAATTGTATGTATAATTTCTTCCCTCTTATTAACCCTACCAAGGACTTAGGACTTCAAAACTTATTGCTAATTTTGTCTGCCCATGATATTCGTAGCTTTTTTCGATAACACCAACGCTAAAAATGGACATGGAATCAAACATAATCATGGAGTTATGGTTATTAGTGCGGATAATATTTATTACCAGCTTTATGTCTATTTGTGTTACAATTTGAACATGGGTGGCCTTACTAATTGCACAAGAAACTTTTAAGAAGTTTAATTTTTATTGTAAGTATCTATTTTTAATATGGCTATTGGAATTTTTCACGATTTTTTCTGCAGAAGCAAAAGTCTATTTATGGACAACCTGCAGAAGACATTTATACAAAAATATAAGATAGTACTCACTACTAGACCTGGATCCCGCGTACCAAAAAAAGTTGATTAATAGCAAGTTGAAAATTAGTTGATAGCTTAACGGTGTCTGGTCGGACAAACTTTGATGTAAGGGCACACTGGAACAGGGGAAGTTTTAATTGTGGAACAAGTTAAAAATGTAGAACGTCAGACTACGAAAACGTGCCATGTATTTTGTCGGACAGAACTTCCAATTGATTTGTTAACATTTCATTAAACTCTCATGCAAAAATCAGACTGGTGTTTATTACTAACTGGGCATTTTAATAAGTGGAACACGAAGAACATATCAAATGACAGGAAACGTGTTGGTTAATATTAGCAGTCTGATTTTTGCATGAGAGTTTAATGAAAGGGTAACAAAATCAATTGGATGTTCTGTCCGACAAAACACATAGGACATTTTCGTAATCTGGCGTTTTAAATTTTTAAACTGTTTTACAATTAAAAATTCCCCTGTTCCAGTGTTCCCGTACATCAAAGTTTGTCCGTCTAGGCACCGTTAAGCTATTAAAAAATTTTCAGCTTGCTATTAATCAACTTTTTTTGGTACGCGGGATCCAGGCCTATACGGAAATTGTTTTTTTTTATGTACAGACTGGACCATTCCTTACCTGACAAAATTCAGATCGTTCGAAGGAACTCGGAAACGCCAAAAATCTACATCATAAATAATGTTCCGTATTTATCTTTAAAAATTAGAATCTCTGTTTGTACACAAAGGCAACTCATGTATTACAACACTGACATTTTTACCTGTGGTATGTCTACTGTAAAAACTACTGTTAATTTCTAAGAAATCCCGACGTACACCTATAAACCAATCCAAACAAACTGTTAACATTTTTTAAAACTACGGTAAGTAGTCCATGTTGTGAGACGTTCCCGCAAGAAAAATTTTCGGTTTCTTTGCGGATTCCTGTTCAAAAATATCCCCTTTAAACTAATCTAAAGGGTGCCGGACGAAATTTTTGGACAGAAATTATTTAAACAATTGTTTTTAAAGAAATTCAAAATATCACCTTTTTTGCTCCGGAAAATAATTTATACGAGTTATAAGCGATTTAAAATCTGAAAAAGGCGAAAATATACGTTTTGGAGGGTTGAAAACTCACATTTAAATTATTATTTTGAGGTTGCCATGTGCCTAAATCGAAGTGTAAATATTAAGTTTCAAGACGCTGGAAAATATTCGGGGCTAATTATTTCAATCTATCTGTTGTTTTCTAATTGTTTAACTCTAATTGTATAACTCGAAAGCTATCAACTTTTGAGAAACATTACAAAAGACCTTATTTGTTTCAAATGGCCCAAAAAGTCTAAAAAAATATTTTCCGGAGCAAAAAAAGGTAATCTTTTGAATTCGTTTACAAAACATTGTTTATACAATTGCTGCCCAAAAATTTCTCCCGGTACCCTTCTGATTTGTTTAAAGTAGACACCGTTGAACAGAAATCCGTAAAGAAACCGAATCAGAAATTTTTTCATACGTGAACGGCCTCACAACATTAACTAGGTAAGAGTTATAAGCCGAACATTCTATAAAAAATTCATGACTGAAGTCAGAATTCAGGTCATATATGCATACACGGAAAGAGTAGGTGGGTTATTATTTCTTCATCTCAAGCTGAAAACAGTAGTTCAGCTGTCTTTTAATAAATTAAGAGTGTTATAGAATAAGTAGGTATTACTCGCCAGATGTTTACACGACTGAATGCAGATATTATCAACAGAAATTAAATCTGTTTTGCAATGGAAACGCGAGATTATCATTTGATATTATGATTTTTAATGAAATTAGTATTACATTAACGTTTGTTTCAATGGTGTTGCACTATTATTGTTTGACGTTTGTTGCACTATAAATGAACTATCACAGATTATAAAAAATAATATTATACATACAAGGCAGTTCCGCCTGGAATTACTGTAGGGTGGATCAAGTAGCATAACAGCCATTCTTCTGCTCCCAAGCCCGGATAAAGGAAGAGGGTTAAACGGAAGACCAACAACCTGAATTCAAAAAAACAGTCTGTTAATAATGCTGCTTGAAACAGGATGGAATTTCAATAGAGCTATGCATAATCTCTTCCTAAATTTCAGATCCAAAAATCTTAACCAGCTCTTTAAAATATGTGTAAATGGCTCTAGATCCAGAATACGGATAGATAAGAAACAGAATCATTTGAAATAAACAGTGGCCTGAAACAAGGAAACGCGCTCTCCTCTCATTTTTAATATAATCCTGGAGAAAGTATTAAGAACAGCACAAATTAGAGCAGAACTACTGACAGTAAATGGATCAAAATTATTACTAGCATACGCGGATGACATTGATATTGTGAGAAACATAGTCACCAATATTAGAGAGTTTCAATCAATTAGAGGTAGAGTCAAAAAAAGCTAGTCAAGTAAGGGTTAATGAAGAGAAAACCAAATATATGTGCACTAACAGACAAAATAAACGAGATAGAATAAGGCACGATGTAACAATAGATCCACAAATAATATATTATATTAGCTTTGAAAGAGTGGAGAGTTTTAATATCTCGGACCGACAATCAAAGCAGACACGATATCACGGAAAAGATAGAAGGGAGAATTCAGGATACAGGCAACGAACATATTATGTATGTATAGCGTCTACAGCACTATTAAATCTAAAGGTACGTATCCATACAAGGGCGAACCCCGCTCCGTGTAGCAGCTCTAATGGTTACGCTATGAGCTCCACCACGACGTATACAGGGTGTCTGCCTAACTTGGAACCATATGGGAAACTTTTTTAATAGCAATTTTACGAAAAAAAGTAATTCTTTATAAAGTGCTCTGCATAGACTAAAACCTAAGATGCAATCATCAGATATCAAATTTTGTCAACAGTATACGAGGTAT
Organism: Diabrotica virgifera virgifera; assembly: GCF_917563875.1. Taxonomy (NCBI): domain Eukaryota; kingdom Metazoa; phylum Arthropoda; class Insecta; order Coleoptera; family Chrysomelidae; genus Diabrotica; species Diabrotica virgifera. The sequence continues at coordinate 6,245,983 of NC_065450.1, forward strand.
ATCAAATATGAATTTCGCTCAAGAGCAAACTACCTTTATATTTCAAAATATCAAAAAATTAAAAACCATATTCAAATAGGCAATAACAGCCTTCTACTTGAAAAAAAAATTTCTGAAATTTTCCTAAATTACCGATTCCGATCATTTTTATTTATTAGACATGTAATAACTCTTTTATTAATACTTTTAGGAAAAAAGTTATTCTTCATAAAAATCTGTGCATGGTCTAAACCTCAAGATGCAACCATCAGTTAACCAAGTTTGTTAATTTGACACACCTCGTATAAAATTAACAAACTTGGTTAACTGATGGTTGCATCTTGAGGTTTAGACCATGCACAGATTTTTATGAGGAATAATTTTTTTTCCTAAAACTATTAATGAAAGAGTTATTACATGTCTAATAAATAAAAATGATGTTCGGAATCGGTAATTTAGGAAAATTTCAGAAATTATTGTTTTCAAGTAGAAGGCTGTTATTGCATATTTGAATATGGTTTTTAATTATAAATAACTTTTCATAATAAAATTTTTTGATATTTTGAAATATAAAGGTAGTTTGCTCTTGAGCGAAATTTATATTTTTTGATATACCTCGTATACTGTTCACAAAAATTGATATCTGATGATTGCATCTTAGGTTTTAGACTATGAAGAGCACTTTATAAAGAATGACTTTTTTTGGTAAAATTAATATTAAAAAAGTTTCCCATATGGTTCCAAGTTACGCAGACACCCTGTATACCTCAAACCCGTTGATCGAAGAGGGTGAGCGCCGAGTGGGGTTCGCCGACGTACCCACTATGTGGAGCTGCTACACGAAGCGGGGTTCGCCCTTGTATGGATACGTGACTTAAGAGTCTGACACTAACATAAAAATCAGGATTAGTGCATAGCATATCCTTGAAATCCCATCTCATATAATGATGTTCTGCTTACGAGTTATTATGTTTCGATCCTTGTCCCTACATTTACGCAGCAAAGTTTTAAAAATTTTTAAATTTTCCAGACCGAAGTTCATTTTTATTTACGTATAGATAATTATTACGATAGCATTCATATTTTTGCCTTTCATGACAATATGATAGTTATAAAAACAAATAAAGAGCCATAAAAACTTACTGAGCGGAAAAACCAAGCAGTCGTTATATTTTAGGCGTGAATTTTTATTAAAAAAATTGTGATTTTCATCTTTGTCTATGTCTCTTTATACAAAAGCACATATACCTGAAACACACACTACATAAATAGTATATTACTTTATGAGGCGGAGAAGCATGACTTTTCTTGACGCGCCCGATATTACGCGCCGAACGAAGTGAGGCGCATAATAGAGGGCAAGTCAAGAAAAGTCGCTTCTTTGCCGAATAAAGTATACTATTTTTTCTTCAAACGTAGCAATTTTCAACCATAAATAGTACAATTCATACGCTATTTTTACTCGAAATTAACTGTGACAACTATCAAAGTCGTCTAGATGTTAGAAATTAAAATAATTAAGTCGTCGGTGGGATTTGCGTCTCCCTGGTTACAGTTGTTTGACAGTTGTTTGCAATTATTAAAGACAGCTTATTGTTGTTGCAACCGCAAGCGCAAATTTAGTGCGAAAATGGAAAACCTAAACGAAATTGAGTCCGCGGCTAATGATGCAGTAGCACGTTTGGGGCCCTCCAAGTCCGGAATAAAGTATCGGTTAGCGTACAAGAGTGGTGCGATACAAGAGGAGTACGGCAAGTTACCGAAGACGTTTTACTGGCATATTTTAATATAATGGAAAATGAAAATAAATGGAAATCTTCTACAATGTGGTCACGATACTCTATGATAAAATCCGAGTTAGTTATTAGAAAAAATGTGGATATAAGCAAATTTTTAAAGTTACGTGCCTTTCTGAAAAAGACAAGCGAAAGATATACTGCAAAGAAGTCTAAAGTTTTCACTAAAGACGAGTTTGATAAATTTTTGTTTGAAGCGCCAGATAAGTTGTATTTAGGATTAAAGGTAAAAAAAATTATATTGCAAAGCATGTAGTATACTCTACTAAATTATAAAAATATTTCAGATTGTTTTGTTAATTGGGGTTACCGGCGCCTGTCGATGCGACGAAATGGTAAAAATGAAGACTGTGGACATTTAGGATAAAGAAAATGTAATATTTATCAAAATCCCAGACAGTAAAACACGACAAATTAGATCTTTTACGATAATTTGTCAAAACTACATTAAACTGTATAAAAAGTATGCATCACTGCGGCCTGAAAATTTCACAGAAAACCGATTTTTTATCAAGTACCAAAATGGAAAGTGTTACCGAAGCGTCATGGGAATACATTCGATCAGCGCAGTAGCCCAAAAAGTAGCTAGTTATTTAAATTTAAACGATGCAAGCTCATACACGGGTCACTCTTTACGACGAACTTCAGCAACACTTTTAATTGATGGAGGCGGAAATCTAGAATGCCTCAAACGACATGGGGGCTGGAAATCAAGCACGGTTGCCGAAGGATATATAGAGGATTCAATAAGAAATAAGAACGATAATGCTCAAAAAATTTTAAACCCTCATGATTCGCCAACATCGGGAATGATTGCTGAAAGTTGTGCTCGACCATCAGTATCATCAACAATTACCAATGCGTATCATGAGTCGGGAACATTTTTGCACGGTTTCAATTTTGAAAATGCCTCATTAACTAATTGTACTTTTAATATTACTATAAATAAAAATGATGTTTAATTGTTGTTAATGACATTTGTATTGTTGCTTTGTGACATGTTTCATATTGTTGCCATGACAACATTTTTCCCTCCGCCGTAAAGAAATGGGAAAAAAAACTGCTGCCGGCGGAGACATCAAACTTTGACAGGATCAAGTTAGATAAGTAATGTCATCATTATTTGACGTTTGAAGAAAAAATAATTTTATCTACTCTATGTCATATTATGTATAAGTTTTTAGTTTGTGAAAACTGTCATTATAGATAGCAGTGCGTTAAGGATTTAAAGTGTGTGTGAAGTAACAATGTATTTTATATGGGATTTATTTTTTGCACACTTTCAATGGGTTTTTTGGCACCTTTTCATCTAATCAAATATTCTTAACTTTTGCGTTGTCATGGTGATGACAATATGAGCAATGACTTGCAACAAAATTTTTGACAGTTTTGTGGTTTGAAAGTAGTTAGGATTTTTAAATGTCAAAGTTCTAAAAAGTATAGAATAGAAATGAATTCCAGTGACGAAGAGTTACAGTTTTTTATTTGTTTATAGTAGATAAAATATTGTATGAAACTGTGCGTGAAGTACTTTTTGCGAACTTACGCGATGTATATCACTCGCTCCGTTGTTGCTCGTGCTCTAAAAATCGCGTGCGTTCGCAAAAAGCACACTTCACGAACTGTTTCATAAATAACTAATCTCTTTAGTCTTTAGTAACTTTAGTAGATAATGCCTTTAAGTGAAATAAGTAAAATTGCAATTATTATTATAAAGAAAAATTGGCTAAAGTTTACATTACGGAGAGCCTTGACGTGTAGAGAGATTTGGCACACTTACAAAAAGAAAAATATCGTTAAAACAATTTTTTCTACAATGTAAAAATAGAAAAATCCTTATTTGTTCATTTTGTTTGCGTAGGTAAATATTTAATAAGGTAGGCATCATGTAACTTAACACATCTGAATGAACCCACATTACCGAATTATTTTGGGTACCTTATTTTTAGAAAAAGAGAAAGTTTTATATTATTAGTATAAACACAAATACTACAGCAGAATGAAATATCATTAGCCTGATAATAAGGATTTTTATTTAAAAAGTCAATATCCTCGACTTGTTTTTGTTCTTACCCATTCGTTCTTCTTTCCATCTGACAGTCATATACCTAACATTGCCCTTTCCGTTGCCTTTCTGTTGTGACTATATAGTTTATTTTATTTGCGTTGGTTAGGGTCCAGGTTTAACATCCATATGTCATGATAGGAAGGAGGTACTGGTTGAAAATTGTGCTCGTCAAGTATTGAAGTATTTTGAGGGTCTTTATATAACTGAGTTTCCACTTAACACTTCAATATTTCGTCGGTGATTCTGCAAAACCTCGTATGAGAATTTTTCCTTTCCATCAGAATTTAGTTTTTTGCTTTGTCAGAAACTCCGCCAAAAAACACACATGTCAACGTAATGAACATGTCATTTCGTAACTATGTTAATGTAATTAGGTTTCTTGACATTTTCATTACGCCAACATGTGTACCCCTTAACGGAGGGCTCTGACAGGACAAAGAACCAAATTCTGAAAAAAATTCTCATACGAGGTTTTGCAGCATCACCGACGATTTGTTTTTAAGCAAATTATAATGTGATAAGTTCAATATGAACAATAATAATTACTATAAAATTGTTAAATTTCTTACATTTTCTGGTATATTACCAAAAACTTTGAGTTTACCGGCTTTCTGACTGGTTGATAATACTCTTAAAGGTTTAGATCATCTTGCTGTAAGACCTTAACTTTCGTTTTCTAGCAATTTGCTCCTATGAGTATGTTCTAGAAGTAGAAGATGAACTGACTGACCCAATTGAAGCTGGAAATGGAATAAGACATGGCGATTCCGTGAGTTCTCTAGTGTTCAACCTGATCATGGATGAAATAATAAAAAAATAAAAACAAAAAAGGATACCAAATGGGAGAAAAACAACTTAAAATAATGTGCAGACGATGCATGCAATATTAATCTCTCAAAGTAGAATGATTTACAACGCCTGCTGTACCAATGTTATATAACCGCCAATGTTCATTTTCCCAAACCAGACAAAATGCATGGTTATAACAGCAAATACAATAAGATGTAAATTAGAGCTGGATGGTCAGGTAATAGAACAAGTAATGGGTTTAAATGTCTAACTATCTAGCTACGGAAAGCTCGAAACAGAAGATCAAGCGAATAGAGCAAGAGAAAGGCAGAATTTACAAAACAGCCATCCAACCAGTAATGACATCATACATATAATAACAGGTAGATTAGGCCAGTTCCGAAAATTAGCGTAACACGGAGCAGTTCGGGTCGGTGGTCTATCTATCTCTCTCTACCGGAGCTTAGCTTTCTCTCTCTAGTATATGATGGCCGCCGCCTCTGTGTTTGTGTCGTTCCATTACTCCCACCTTTTAATAGATACGCTCATACTCGCACGACAGTCAAAGATAGCTAGACCACCGTACTTGATATTGGCGTTACACCCCAAGACCCCGATGCATTGAGTGGCATAACACTAGCCTGGTCTATCGTTAATATGTCAAACCGGTAAACAGGTGTATGTTCTCAAAGAAATTGAAAGTGTGTAAAAATTTTTTTTATAATCAGCTAAGTACTTTCAACACATAACGTGCCATCATCAGAGCTTCGTCCTCTTATAAATCCTTCATAGAAGAGCAATTGTCAAAAATCACATGAAAAATCATGGATACTGGGCAAAAGCCACAGATATCGGGTATAAAACCCTTAAAATTAAAAGTTTTTCACATCTAAATTCTCTTTTAGTTTTAAAATTACAACATGGCTGCGTCAAACCATTGTGAGTTCACGTTCATATCGTTAATATGTCTATGCATGTGACACGTTTACAGCAACTTCAGAAGTGGCTTGAGTGGCATATAACTAGCCTGGTCTATTGTTAACATGTCTCTGAATGACATACGCGACAGAAACACGACCTGACAGAGAGGGCGAAAAGAATGCTAGAGACAGCAGAAATAAAAACCTTTCGAAAAATCGATGGCAACACAGAGTTAGAAATACATATATATGACGGAGATGCAAGGTGCAGAACATTAATAACTGAGTAAGGCCAGAAGAATAGAATTTAATTATATAAGCCGAATGACAACAAATACAGTTGAGTCCCCGAGTCTTTACCCGTGCGTCATCATTTAAAGCATACGAAATAAGTCGGAAATTTACTAAACGCACCAGTTAGTGACAGAAAATGGGTATTATTCCGATCACGGGTTATAGTATAAAATTTGACGTTATCAAATAAATAGAATGTTAAATTTAAGTTTTGCTTTAAAATTTTGGTGCATAATTACAGCTACATTTGAAGTAGCTTAATAAATTCTTTTATTATCATTGATTAATAAGTAAATAAACAGTTTAAAAAAAAATTCGATAACATATTTTCTTTTTGTTATTTTATTCACTTTGGCGGAACGTTAAACATAAGCATTCCTTAACTGTGTCAACAATGAGGTTACTTTGTAGGTTGTCAAAATTTATCGTAAAATAACATAAAATTTTCAACTCCAATATAAAATTAGTTGTGAAAAAAACTGTTTGTATACTAAAAAAACTTCAAAATTCGACAAAATAACAGCAAAAAATTTAACAAACTGACAGCCACAAAAGTAAACAAACCAAAACGTCAGAAATTGTACTTAAAATATGTGAAAACATCCCCAATCGTCTTTCTTTGTACCTATCTCTTTTCAATGCACTGAGTTTAGATCGTTAATAAAAATAACATGTGTTTTAACTTAATAACAGGCGGCAGCTGGTTTGTTATTAGTTTCATACGTGGAAGAGAATGATGCTAGATAAAAAGTATGTTTATCTCGCCAGGTATTAGTGACGCACGGGTAAAGACTCGCGGACTCAACTGTACAGTAGTATGGACGGCAAGAGACCGTTTCCTCATTAATAGAACAACGATTAGTGGGAATGAAGGGTAATGAAGCCTTGGAAGGACAATGTGGAGTTCGAATCGGGGGAGAAACTATTAACAACATCAGATATGCAGACGACACCGCGATCATGGCTGAAAATATCGAAGATCTTCAATTCCTTATAGATCGAGTCACTAGGGAATGCTCCAATAACGGACTTAACATAAATGCAACAAAGACAAAGTTACTTGTGGTTAGTAAACAAGACGTCGGCCCTATGCAACTAATTGTCAATGATGAATCAATAACAAAAGTTAACCATTTTAAATACCTAGGATGTTGGATAAACGAGACACTAAATCCGGATGAAGAAATTAAAACTCGTATAGAAATTGCAAGAGGAGCATTTATGAAACTTAGATCTATTATGAGCAACTCTCAGCTGAACTTACAACTAAGAATCAAGTTCCTAAAATGTTATGTGTATCCTGTATTACTATATGGATGTGAAACCTGGATCATGAAGGTTAACATGATGAACAAATTAGAAGCCTTTGAGATGTGGTCGTATCGTAGAATGCTCAGAATATCTTGGGTTCAACGCATTTCAAACAGAGAAGTCTTAAACAGAGTAGGTCAAGGCGAAGGTGACTTAATGAAGATGATAAAAAAGAGAAAACTTGAATATCTGGGGCATATAATGAGAGGTAGCAGATACAGGATGCTGCAGTTAATACTCAATGGAAAGATCGACGGAAAAAGAGGAATTGGTCGAAAGAAATATTCATGGCTCCGAAATCTTCGTCAATGGACTGGCTTATCAGAAGATCAATTGTTACATGCCGCACAAGATCGAAAACGATATCGGCAAATTGTTATGGAAGCTACCCACGCCTAAAAATTTGGGCACGGTACTTAAAGAAGAAGAAGATCAGTGGGAAGATCACAATAAGGATGGAACGACAACTTACAGGAGGCACATTGAAAAAACAAACAGAGTCATGTCTACACAAAAAGAAGAAGAAAAATAATATGTTCTGTATCTGACCCTACGCTTCTCCCAATTTTCAGTCACATTGCCTTTGACGTCTGCCAAAATTGTAGATAAGACATTAGAAAAATTATGGCCTATAAACAGCGAAATCAATGTATTATCACGGCTATTGTTATGTTTATTTTTCTATTCTCATACTATAATATACCAAAATTATAATTTCACTACCTGAAAGAGCTTGAACTTCATTATGATACAGATTTTCATTTCAATACAGATTTTTAACCAATAGAATGGCGCACGCGCAGTGACCAATGGCAAGCCAAATACATACGCTTTGACAGTTCTCAATATGTAAACAAACTGTCAAACTTGTGACGTTCCGCCCCTTATAGAATCGATTATTGATGGGAAGATATTATTTAACTATCCAAAATATTATTTAATTATTTTCAGAATTATTTTCTTTCAATGTTTATTCAAATAGAACTTAAACCCATCTCAGAATTTTTAAATGCTTGATGACGTCACATTTAAAACGTGGCAACATTGGTTTCCCCACTTTGACAGCCAATGCTTAGTAGAGGGGTACGAAGGATTCAGCTGTGAACGTGAGCCTTGGATTGCCATTGTTTCTCGAGTGTTCGGTCTGAATCGTAGTGTGCGGGGTCATTAGACTCAATTATTCACCTCTAATTCTCAGTTCCAAATTGATTAAATATTACAATAAAAGTATAGTGAAGTTATCCAGCAGCAGTGGATTTGAAGAATTTTAGAGCATACTATATCCAATGAGTTCTACCCCGGTAAATACACATTTTATTAAGTATTTTATTCAGCCATTTTGGAAGTCCTTGACATTTGCTAACTAAGTTTCACATAGTCTATTTTCATGGTTTTTATGTTTTATTTTCATGGATCAAACTCATCTAGAGATAATTCAATATTCGTTGTTAATTTGTGCTTCCAGTTGGAAAATAGAGCTAATTTAAACTCCATTTTTTATATTCCTTTCAAGTCTACAGAACTCCTATCTTTTGAACGATGATCAAATAAGTATCCATCGCTTAGTCTTACTATATTTTATCCTTGTATAATATATCTATATACCGGTGTATATATTATAATAAAATATTCTTTCACAGTAATTATATTTTGTATTTCAATTGGAAATTACTTGTGTTATTTGACCAAGGTCATCTGATAGCAACCTGATAAAAGGTCAAGCTGTCTAGTCATTCAAGTTTTTGGACTTAATGACCTATTTCTTCTTATTCCCATAGGAATAAAAACACCTCCTCGTATCTCTTGCTTCTTTTTTTTGACATTGGTAGATTGGTAGTAACACCACACTGTGTTTTTTTTAGCACCTACCATGAAATCTTAAAGCCACCCTACAACAACACCAAGGCCAGACCACACAGAGAGAAACAATCAATAGGCGACCAGCCTGGATTATTTCCACATTTTCTTTTTTTTGAGTACCTCCAGCTGCTTTCCAACAGTTTTGAGTACCTTCAGCTGCTTTCTACCAGTCTTCCTCTCCTGTACCTCCAGCAGGACAGCTGCTAGCGAGAGTTAGCACCCTTGGGTGCCCATTACATCAACTTCAAGATTAGGAAAGAGTGGTTTGTTTGGGAACATTTACTGTGCTCTTATTAAAGACAGACTGGTTTTGTGATATTTAGTACATTTTTTTTTAGTTCAATTGCACACACATTTTTCCTGCTTTATATTTTTTATAGGTTTTTTTTCTTTACAACATAATATTTAATTGATAGCGTTCCCCAACACTCTGCAATCTATAAAGGTATAAATTTCTGAGCTCAGATATTTTCCCTGATAATAGTAGTCGGTACTCTTATCTTGATTATTTTTAGGCTGTGTTCCACTTTTGTATAATTATTTAAACTCATTCCATTATTTTAGTATATGTTTAATTAAATTTTTAAAAATTAACTTCACATATTAGTCAAAATTGTAATTATTAACTTTATTTAACTCGAACTTATTAACTTTACTTAACTTTAACTTATTAACTTTATTTAACTTTAACTTTAATTTATTAAATTCATATGAACTTCTGGATTCTAATCCCTCAGATTAGTTTTTGGTTTCACTTGTTATTATTACTATTATAAACCACGAGTTAGGAAAAGGATCTGTGTATCCACTCGTAGGTTTATTTATTCAATAAGGCTTGTGCCTGTCCCACTCACAGTGAGGTATTTATATGTTATATATAGTATCAGGTAGTATTTAATTAAGGTGTACGTATTATAAACGTACAATTATTATTTGGTGAGGGTTCTACTAACCTAGTTGTAAGTTGTACTTCCTGTATTAGAGGTACCCGTAGTCAGTTTTTCTAACCTTATAAAGAGTATTCTTAGATCATAGTTGTATGATGATTTTGTAATTGACTTTCACTAGTATCACTTTTTCCTGTCATGTTAGAGTTACACACTAGTTACTTGTCCTAACTCAGAGATTGTTAAAAAGATCTAGTAGTTACATTCAATAAATATACATTTATTGTGATTTTTTTTTCTTATTACTCCTTTATTTTTAGTAGTATATTTTATAATTTAATAATCTTTAATAACTTTTCACATACTTGTACTACAAATTTAACATACTCTATAGCAGCGTAGAATACCTGGAAGAGCGTTAACCTAGTTATCCTTCTTCTGGCGCCCAAAAATTCATTCTATTTTCAGTATATTATTATATTTACTCTATCTATTTTCTGAACATTATCTTCATATCTTCTTTTCGAGCCATCATTGTCACTTCCTTTAATCTATTGTCTGGCCAAAAATAGCCGTGCAAATTGGCCGAATCCTTCCTTGAGTGTCAAGTGGCCCTTCTCATACATATTTAGCTAGCCATTCAAGTTATATCTATCTGTTAATGATTTCTCATCTCTAGTCCTGTATCAATTCGATATTCTTTGTCTTGGCATCCTTCCATACAAATACTACTACAAAGTTGTATTTTAGTTACTCCAGCTTCTTCAACGGAGAAGCCACACATTTTTGTCCTTTGGCTACATTAAGTAGACCTTCTTCTTTTTACTACTTCTGTTGGAGTTTACTACTCCCTTTTCATTCACTCCAACAGAAAATCATCAGCTAGTTGTTACATTGGCGCCCAACGTGGGGCCTTATTTTTGGTCTGAGACAGTATTCATTTAGGTCAATTCTTCTCTTTTATCTGAAATCTCTTTGTTATTTCCGTTTGGTATCCTATACACATATTGTTACTTATTTATTTTATTTTTAATTTCTGATACATATCAGGTATTCTTAAACGCTGTTTTGATTTTTGTTTATATTTTGGGACCTCATTATAGTATATGTTTGTGCAGCTTACATTCTGGGTTAGATTTTGAATTTTTATTGGGAACTTATATTTAATATTGCTATTAATAATATAATTCATATAACAATTTTATTTCTTCAGTCAATAGTGGTATAGTTGGAGGTACAACTAAGTGTTGATTATTATTATTATTATTATAGATATATATTTTTTCTAGAGTGGTGGTAAGTTACATATAAATAAAAAAATTTACTTCCAGTATTTAGGTAGTAGGTTTACTTGAGTATACAATATTTATTGGATTATTTATCCATTTATTTGATCTTATATATTTATTTGATCTTATTTATTAGATTATATACTGCATTATATATATATTTTTTTTTTTGCTGGCTATTTTGATTTTGTTGGTGTGTTGCTGATATTTTCTCGGTTTATATTATATATATTTTGCGTGCAAACTTTCATATTTTCATATTTTTCATATTTCTGTTCTTTGGACTATTTGTCAATAACTTTGCTCTCATCATGTGTGCTTTTAAAGCTGAACATCTTCTGGTGGATGAATTGGATTATGAATTAAAGATTCGGGACATAATGCCAGAGGAGTCGACAACTGTCGATAAAAAACGCAATCTTTTGAGAGGTGCTTTGAAACAAGAAGCTGGCAATAGAAGTTTTCTCCAAATTTCAGCTGTATCCCTTCCTTTTGAGGAACAACAAAAAGGAATCACTGAAACATTGGACAGCTTGTCTAAAAAAATCGAAAAGTTTAGGGGAACTGTAAAGGATACAGAGTATGCGCGATTAACATCTCGTCTAGGCCATATTTCTGCCCGTGTACACTTGCTACACTGTCCTTCTGAAGAACAGGAACCGTTCAAGAGGTCTGTTTCTCTTAAAATATTAACACTAGAGGGTGAACTTGATTCTAGAGTTAACCCCATTGCTACCTCTACTCCTAATGCTTCAGTCAATGTACCTAGCTTTACGTACTCCAAACCTGTTCAAGTACACAAATGGGGTATTTCATTTTCAGGTGAAAAACAGCACACTGATGTGATGTCATTTTTAGAAAGGGTTGAATGTCTTCGAATATCTAGAGGTGTTTCTGAAGAGGATTTGTTTGCTGCTTCTGCTGAGTTGTTCACCGGGACCGCTTTTACATGGTTTATGAATAACAGGGGTAATTTTTCTTGTTGGTCTGATCTGATTAAAAAGTTGAAGTCGGATTTTCTTCCGTATTCATTCCAGGATGATTTATTAGATCAAATTAAGAATCATAAGCAGAAACCTGGGGAATCTGTTACTATGTTTATTAATACTATATTAGGTATGTGTAGTCGTTTAGACACTCCTTTGTCAGATTTAGCTAAAATTAAAATCATCCTTAAATGTCTATTGCCCTTTTATCATCAACAATTAGCTCTTATGGACATTCAGAACATTGATGACCTTACTATAAAATGCAAACGTTTGGAGGAAACGTTATCCTGGTCTTCTCAACCTCCATCCACATCTCGATCCTCTTCTAACTCTTCTTCTCAGCCAACTTCCTTTAGGCAACGTTCTTGGCTAAATAAGGGTCATGAACATAATGTTTCGGTTGTTAGTTCTCTTGTCTGCTGGAATTGTGATCAGCCTGGTCACCCATTTTACAATTGTGGGATTCCTCAAAATCGTATTTTCTGCCATGGTTGTGGCCGAGAGAACACCCTTAAAAGAAACTGTTCTAAGTGTTCGGGAAACGACACGTCGGAGGTCCGTCCCCTGAACGTTTCTCCGTCCAACATCCAATCAGGGAATCAAACCCCATCGTCAAACGAAACTGCTGGACCAAGCACATCCAGCAACCCAAACCCATCTTCACGAAAAGGGAAAGGGGTGTCGTTCAAGAAAGCAGCACACACCACAAAACAAAATTAAACCAGAAATTTATTTCTATAGATAATACGTTAGATTCGCTTGATTCAAATGATCACAGATGGTCATTTACAAACGCTTCTTTGATTGGTAGTGTTCAACGTAACAATAATAATTGTGATAGTAATGTGGTTCCATTATCTATATTAGATTCTAGTTTTGTTAATGATGATGATACGTCTGGGTTAGTTCCATATAACGGTTGTAGACAACCAAATACTTTAGATCTAGATATTAATTCGTTATTAGTTAGGAAACAAAATGATAATAGGCCATATCTTCCTATTCAAATTTTAGGACAATCGTGTTTAGCTTTGTTAGATAGTGGCTCTAATATTTCATTGATAGGGGCACATTCGTTAAATTTATTGAAAAATTCTAGTATTCCCATTATGCCCATTTCATCTTTGCAAGTATCTACTGCAGATGGTACAGTTCAGTCCATTACGGGCAAACTCCAAATTAAAATCACAGTGGCAGATTTATGTAGGGAAATTACATTTTATGTTATTCCTTCCGTGCAGAATTCTATAATTTTAGGTATGGACTTTTTCAATGCTTTCAATAGTACCTTAAGTTGTTCTGATTTTTCTTTTTCCATATCTGAATTTAATTTATCTACCCTTAGTGCTATTCACGATTTTGCTAGTTTATCAAGCTCTGAACAAAGGCAATTAGAGAGTATGATCTCTAAATTTACTACTCTTTCTTCAAAAGACAAACTAGGTCGTACGTCGTTAATCTCTCACACTATCGAAGTGGGAAATCCCACTCCTTTCAGATTATATCAGTACCCCATACCTCAAGCCTGGCAGGCAGATTTAGAAAAGGAAGTAGATTCGATGCTTGCTTTAAATATCATAGAACCTTCAACATCGTCCTACTGTTCTCCGCTCTGGTTAACGAAGAAGAAGGATGGATCCTTCAGGATCTGCTTTGACGGTCGAAAACTAAACAGTATCACAACTAACAGGGATGCTTATCCTATCCCCAGAATAGATGTGATTTTGAGCAAACTTCAGAATGCCAAATACATCTCTTCTATTGATTTGTCTAAGGCCTTCCTACAGATCCCACTGAGTGAAGAGAGCAAGAAGTATACTGCTTTTGCTGTCAGTGGTAAAGGATTATTCCAGTTTGTCACCATGCCTTTCGGTCTTGTTTCTGCTCCTCAGACAATGTGTCGTCTGATGGATTTAGTCATTGGTCCACCGTTAGAGCCCTATGTTTTCTATTATTTAGACGATATTTTGGTTGTCACTCCTGATTTTTCCCTTCATATGGAAATTTTAGATAAGTTATTTTTACGTCTTAAGGAAGCTAATCTAACGGTCAATCTGGATAAATGTCAGTTTTGTCGCCCTAGTCTTAAGTTCTTGGGTTATGTTGTGGATAACCAGGGGCTGAGGACTGATCCTGAGAAAATAGTTGCTATCAAAAATTTTCCTATACCAAAGACCACCACCCAAGTCCGTAGGATATTGGGAATGTGTGGCTATTATCGGCGATTTGTACCGTCCTACTCTACTTTGTTGTCACCTCTTACTGATCTTTTGAAGAACAGGAAAAAGGGACAGACCATTACTTGGACTCCTGAGGCTGACGAAGCTTTTAGGCGCGTTAAAGATGCTTTAACGAGCGCTCCGGTTATGATGTCACCTAATTTTGATGAGCATTTTTATCTAATGACAGATTGCTCTAATACAGCTTCTGGAGGCGTATTATTTCAGTTGAAAGATGGCTCCGAACACCCCATAGCGTACACTAGTAAGAAGTTGAACAAGGCCCAGAAAAACTATTCAACTACGGAGAAAGAACTCTTAGCTATCATCCATGGGTTAGAAGCTTTTCGTTATTATCTGGAAGGTCGTAATTTCACTATAATTACTGATCATAGTTCCTTAGTATGGCTTCATAGTATGAAAAACCCTTCACAGAGGCTTTCTCGATGGATATGCAAACTGGCTGCCTATTCATATAAGATTGTCCATAGAAAGGCAAACGGGGTAGTGGTCGCAGATGCTCTTTCACGTGTCCATGATATTAATGTCCTAGATCTGTCCTCTTTAAGTCCTGATATGTGGTATCAGAATATGATTGATAGGGTCACTCAAGACCCACAAAAATATCCTGATTTTAAGGTAGAGAATAATATTCTGTACAAACACATCTTAAGTCCGATAGAGTCCTTATCCAATATGTCGGAGTGGAAAATAGTTGTACCTACGCCAAATAGGGAAAATATTCTGCATATGTTTCATGATGAAGTTACGGCGGGTCATTTTGGTTTTTATAAGACTTATCACCGTATTGCCGAATTATATTATTGGCCTGGTATGCGGAAGTCTATAAAAAGGTACATTTCTAAATGCATGGTTTGTGCTACTTGTAAACCAAGTAACCTACCACAGGCTGGACTTATGGGTTCCTTCAGGAACATAAATTTTCCTTGGCAGATGATCTCAATGGATCTCATTGGACCGTATCCTCGGAGTTACAAGGGTAATACCTATTGCCTGGTAGTTGTGGATTATTTCACTAAATTTCCTTTAGTTTGTCCCCTTCGCCAGGCCACAACTCCAGCAATTTTAAAATATTTGGAGGAACAAGTCTTTTTGGTGTATGGTGTTCCTCAAATTGTGTCATGTGACAACGGTCCTCAGTTTGTATCGAAGGCCTTTAAAGATCTTCTAGCTAAATATAAGGTTCAAAAGACCTTTTATAATGCTGCCTACCATCCACAAGCAAATCATACTGAGAGAGTAAATCGCAGTATTGTCACAGCTCTAAGGTCCTATACTTACCCTGATCACAGAGCTTGGGATCAATATATTCATTCCATAGCTCAAGCCATAAGGACTTCTGTCCATGAAGTTACCCAGTGCTCTCCAGCATATTTGAATTTTGGTAGGAATGTGGCTTTATCAGGTGATTATTTTGGTGTAATTTCAGACAATTCCGAAAATCTTCCTCAAATATCTGAGAAACTTCATCGCTTAGATGATCTCCAGACGTTACCTCATATTTTCGCAGACATTAGGAAGAAGTTAAAAACTTCTTACCTAAGGAACCAGCAGCACTATAATTTGAGGAAACGAGATCTGCGATTCTTTGTTGGTGATCGAGTCTTAAAGCGCAATTTTGTCAAATCCAATAAGGGTGATGCCATTTCTGCAAAGTTTTGCCAGAAATATGTCCCATGTACTGTCTCAAGGGTAATATCTCCTTTGATTTATGAATTAAAGGACAATTCGACTAATAAGCGAATTGGTCAATTTCATGTAAAGGATTTACTGCCTGACAACACCATGGACGATGTGGATTCTTCAACTTCATCGGAAGAAGATTAGCTTAACAGGGTTGTTTAAGCTAATATCTTCCTGTGTTTGCCTTTAATTAGTTTTATTATGGTATAGTATTTTAGTTTAAATTGTTAATCACCAGATAATGCCTGACCATAGCAATTTTTATCCTTCGGCATGGCTTGATGATTTCTCACGTATTAGTTATTAGGTACCGAATTCTTGTGTAATACCGCTTGTATGAGTTTATTATTATTTTTTTTGTATTATAGATTGCATTTGAGTCATTATCGACAAATATTCTCAAATACTAATCCAGCCAGTAGTATTACCAAGTTAATAACCTCCACTTGTACTCTTAGTTTTGTACTCAACCTCTCAGAATAAAAGGGCTGTTGATTATTATATATTAAGATATTTGGATGTGTGGGCTCATACAAGTATTCTTGCTTAATATAGATGGAGCTATGTTACACTACCATATCTTAGATTATGTGTTATATCTTGGATATTTGATTACATACCTATTATTTTTTTTTATTGTTTTTATATCATGTCATTGGATTTGCCATATTGGAAAGAAGTTGTGGTTGTTAATTTGTTATTGGGTTACTTTATTGATATTTGTCACAGGTACCTTAAATACTTTATATTAATTCGGATTCTTACTTCCTCCACAGGATGATTCTGGAATGAATTTGGAATTTTGATTTATAAATGAATTCTTGAGTCCTTCATATTTCTTCTTATGAACTAGTCTGTTAATGCTCAAAGTTGGTGAATACGTGGGTTCGAAGTTCAGCAACTGATCACTGCTATCCGATTTCGTAATCCATGTCTTTCTTGTCAGAGTAGGCAGATGTTTATCCATGATAATATTTCTGGTTGGGAAATGGTGTACAACACTTCCTAACCATTCTTGTGCAATTGTTCCAAATATTCCAGGCACATTTTCACACGATAATAGGGAAGTCTAGTTTGCTTATTTTATGTCTCTTAGTTCATAGTATATTGATGCTTGACTTTCCATAGACGTAGAGTCGTAATGTTAGTGATTAACCCACTGGGACAAATTATTGATTTTCTTTTTAGTAGATTCCCTCTTCTTTCCTTAGGCATTAATTGTTGCTTAGATTCAGGAATATCTCCTGGATAATCCTATGTATGTTCACATGAATATACAGTCTTATGAAAGATTGGGAGCTCGTTCCCGTCATATTTTGTATTTACCATGGAGTCATAGAACTTATAAGTTCATCCTTTATTTTTACTATTTAGTTTCGATAGGCTCATATTACCGGATGAGGGTAGATCTAGAGCTAATTTAGTTAGTTATTTAGTATTAGTGAGAATTGGTCCATAAATCTTCCTGATCGTTCTTCTTTGGATATGCTCCTATAAATCTGGTGTCCATTGCTAGTCCGATTTTGGATTAAGTGTCCGATTCTTCACTTATTTTGTTTATTTGGTTGTATAGGTTCGTATTACCGGATGTGGGTGTACGTAGACCTAATTTATTGATATGATTTAGTATGGATGTGAATTGGTCCATAAATCTTCCTGGTCGTTCTTCATTGGATATGCTTTTGTGAATCTGTTGTCCATTGATAGTCTGACTTTGGATTGAGTGTCTGATTCCACATTTATTTTGGTTAATGTGTTTGCATTCCTTTGGTATGTTCACTATTTATATTAGTTGGTATTGGTGAAAATTATTCTATAAATATTCCTAGTTGTTCTTCTCTGGATATGCTATTACGAATCTGGTGTCCATTGCTAGTCCAATTTAGGATTGAGTGTTTGATTCTTCACTTATTATAGTTATTGATTTCATTGGTGACTTTAGTATATGTACTTGCGTTATGGTATGAATTGGCTCTCACCTTTGCCTGGTTGTTCGTCCTTGGATATACTCCTTATAAATCTGATGTCCATGGATAGTTCAACTTTGGATTTACTGCCAATTCGACACTTATTTGTCATTATAAATTATGTCTCATCTTTAGCACTTTTACTAGGACTTCGGGTCATATTTTGCAATTTCCGTTATTTGCTGCAGTGACCATCCTACTTTCCCTTGATTATTAGTGGTGATTATTTGTAATCTTGCGAATCAACGGGGAATGATACACTAAGCACTACTACTCTAGTTTAATATTTTGAAAAAAAAAAAAAAAAATTTTTTTAAATAAAATTTTTTTTCTGGTGGTTGAAAGGGAATGTGACGTTCCGCCCCTTATAGAATCGATTATTGATGGGAAGATATTATTTAACTATCCAAAATATTATTTAATTATTTTCAGAATTATTTTCTTTCAATGTTTATTCAAATAGAACTTAAACCCATCTCAGAATTTTTAAATGCTTGATGACGTCACATTTAAAACGTGGCAACATTGGTTTCCCCACTTTGACAGCCAATGCTTAGTAGAGGGGTACGAAGGATTCAGCTGTGAACGTGAGCCTTGGATTGCCATTGTTTCTCGAGTGTTCGGTCTGAATCGTAGTGTGCGGGGTCATTAGACTCAATTATTCACCTCTAATTCTCAGTTCCAAATTGATTAAATATTACAATAAAAGTATAGTGAAGTTATCCAGCAGCAGTGGATTTGAAGAATTTTAGAGCATACTATATCCAATGAGTTCTACCCCGGTAAATACACATTTTATTAAGTATTTTATTCAGCCATTTTGGAAGTCCTTGACATTTGCTAACTAAGTTTCACATAGTCTATTTTCATGGTTTTTATGTTTTATTTTCATGGATCAAACTCATCTAGAGATAATTCAATATTCGTTGTTAATTTGTGCTTCCAGTTGGAAAATAGAGCTAATTTAAACTCCATTTTTTATATTCCTTTCAAGTCTACAGAACTCCTATCTTTTGAACGATGATCAAATAAGTATCCATCGCTTAGTCTTACTATATTTTATCCTTGTATAATATATCTATATACCGGTGTATATATTATAATAAAATATTCTTTCACAGTAATTATATTTTGTATTTCAATTGGAAATTACTTGTGTTATTTGACCAAGGTCATCTGATAGCAACCTGATAAAAGGTCAAGCTGTCTAGTCATTCAAGTTTTTGGACTTAATGACCTATTTCTTCTTATTCCCATAGGAATAAAAACACCTCCTCGTATCTCTTGCTTCTTTTTTTTGACATTGGTAGATTGGTAGTAACACCACACTGTGTTTTTTTTAGCACCTACCATGAAATCTTAAAGCCACCCTACAACAACACCAAGGCCAGACCACACAGAGAGAAACAATCAATAGGCGACCAGCCTGGATTATTTCCACATTTTCTTTTTTTTGAGTACCTCCAGCTGCTTTCCAACAGTTTTGAGTACCTTCAGCTGCTTTCTACCAGTCTTCCTCTCCTGTACCTCCAGCAGGACAGCTGCTAGCGAGAGTTAGCACCCTTGGGTGCCCATTACATCAACTTCAAGATTAGGAAAGAGTGGTTTGTTTGGGAACATTTACTGTGCTCTTATTAAAGACAGACTGGTTTTGTGATATTTAGTACATTTTTTTTTAGTTCAATTGCACACACATTTTTCCTGCTTTATATTTTTTATAGGTTTTTTTTCTTTACAACATAATATTTAATTGATAGCGTTCCCCAACACTCTGCAATCTATAAAGGTATAAATTTCTGAGCTCAGATATTTTCCCTGATAATAGTAGTCGGTACTCTTATCTTGATTATTTTTAGGCTGTGTTCCACTTTTGTATAATTATTTAAACTCATTCCATTATTTTAGTATATGTTTAATTAAATTTTTAAAAATTAACTTCACATATTAGTCAAAATTGTAATTATTAACTTTATTTAACTCGAACTTATTAACTTTACTTAACTTTAACTTATTAACTTTATTTAACTTTAACTTTAATTTATTAAATTCATATGAACTTCTGGATTCTAATCCCTCAGATTAGTTTTTGGTTTCACTTGTTATTATTACTATTATAAACCACGAGTTAGGAAAAGGATCTGTGTATCCACTCGTAGGTTTATTTATTCAATAAGGCTTGTGCCTGTCCCACTCACAGTGAGGTATTTATATGTTATATATAGTATCAGGTAGTATTTAATTAAGGTGTACGTATTATAAACGTACAATTATTATTTGGTGAGGGTTCTACTAACCTAGTTGTAAGTTGTACTTCCTGTATTAGAGGTACCCGTAGTCAGTTTTTCTAACCTTATAAAGAGTATTCTTAGATCATAGTTGTATGATGATTTTGTAATTGACTTTCACTAGTATCACTTTTTCCTGTCATGTTAGAGTTACACACTAGTTACTTGTCCTAACTCAGAGATTGTTAAAAAGATCTAGTAGTTACATTCAATAAATATACATTTATTGTGATTTTTTTTTCTTATTACTCCTTTATTTTTAGTAGTATATTTTATAATTTAATAATCTTTAATAACTTTTCACATACTTGTACTACAAATTTAACATACTCTATAGCAGCGTAGAATACCTGGAAGAGCGTTAACCTAGTTATCCTTCTTCTGGCGCCCAAAAATTCATTCTATTTTCAGTATATTATTATATTTACTCTATCTATTTTCTGAACATTATCTTCATATCTTCTTTTCGAGCCATCATTGTCACTTCCTTTAATCTATTGTCTGGCCAAAAATAGCCGTGCAAATTGGCCGAATCCTTCCTTGAGTGTCAAGTGGCCCTTCTCATACATATTTAGCTAGCCATTCAAGTTATATCTATCTGTTAATGATTTCTCATCTCTAGTCCTGTATCAATTCGATATTCTTTGTCTTGGCATCCTTCCATACAAATACTACTACAAAGTTGTATTTTAGTTACTCCAGCTTCTTCAACGGAGAAGCCACACATTTTTGTCCTTTGGCTACATTAAGTAGACCTTCTTCTTTTTACTACTTCTGTTGGAGTTTACCACTCCCTTTTCATTCACTCCAACAGAAAATCATCAGCTAGTTGTTACAAACTGACAAACTACTTAATTTGTTTGCGTTACAAAATTAATAAAGTTGAATATATTTTTTGTTGTAAATGATCATAGAAAAAATCGTGTATACAACTTGCATTTAATTATCATTATGAAGGTCGTACTCTATACGAAACTCGCCGCTTAGCGGCTCGTTTCGTATCCCTCATACTCGCTTCATAATGACCATCATTAACGACGTTCTACACTTTCGGCAAATAATTAAGGATTTGCATGAAATTTTAGTATGTTATAGTTTACTTCAAAAAACTAAGACATGATTTTTTAAAAATTGTTTTACCGTGCCGTTTAATTACTATTAAGGGTCAAAGTTAAGTTTTAACATGGGCTCTTATGGGAATTCTTAAAAAGTTAATAACTTTTGACCCAAATTTACGATTTTTAATTATTTGTGCTTAAATTAAAGGTTTTTTGGTAAGGAATAACATATTAAAAAATGAGGATTGTTTACCGTCCCATTTATTTAAATGCTCGTTGCATAATATACTAATATGTGTAAAATGTATTTTTTGAAACATTTTAATATTATGTTTTAAAATATAGAATATTAGTTGTTTAAGAAGTTTATACGCCACAACGTAATTAACGACAATGAAGCCAAAAATATTTCTCTCATTTCGTCATAAAACATGAAACCGGCAGCTGTTACCCAAATTTGCATTTGCTGAGCTTCATTGTAAGCCTAAATATCTTAATTTAATTAAGTTCTGTTAAAACAGGTTATTTTTAGAAGTTTGGGGAGCTAAATAAATTTACCTGTAATCTGTAATGCAAACCCGGAGATTTTTGAAAGGCCCGTTTGAAATATTTGGAAGCTATTGATGAAATAAGGAACAAAGAAGTATTTCTTCTACAACCGTGTTAAAATAGGTATTTATGAAACAGTTCGTGAAGTATGCTTTTTGCGAACGCACGCGATTTTAGAGTACGAGCGACAACGGAGCGAGTGCTATAAATCGCGTAAGTTCGCAAAAAGTACTTCACGCACAGTTTCATACAATATTTTATCTACGATAAACAAATAAAAAAAGCTGTAACTCCTCGTCACTGGAATTCACTTCTATCCTACAATTTTAGAACTTTGACATTTAAAAATTCTAACTACTTTCAAACCACAAAACTGTCAAAACTTTTGTTGTAATTCATCGCTCATATTGTCATCACCATGACAACGCGAAAGTTAAGGATTGTCACCATGACAACGCGAAGGTTAAAACAATGCGAAAAAGTAAATCGCATTTAAAATACATTGTTACTTCACGCACACTTTAAATCCTTCACGCACTGCTATCTATAATGACAGTTTTCACAAACTAAAAACTTATACATAATATGACATAGAGTAGATAATAGTTATTTATGAAACAGTTCGTGAAGTATGCTTCACGCAAAGTACTTCACGCACAGTTTCATACAATATTTTATCTACGATAAACAAATAAAAAAACTGTAACTCTTCGTCATTGGAATTCATTTCTATTCTACAATTTTTAGAACTTTGACATTTAAAAATCCTAACTACTTTCAAACCACAAAACTGTCAAAAATTTTGTTGTAAGTCATTGCTCATATTGTCATCACCATGACAACGCGAAAGTTAAGGATATTTGATTATACGAAAGTGTGTCAAAAAAAAACATTGAAAGTGTGCGAAAAAGTAAATCCCATTTAAAATACATTGTTACTTCACGCACACTTTAAACCCTTCACGCACGGCTATCTATAATGACAGTTTTCACAAAATAAAAACTTATACGCTCTGAGCTTCGCTGGTGTCGCTCCTAGCGGTTACTAATTCAACTTTTACCGGTAATTTTTAAATTTATTATTTAATTGTTATCGCTTAATATTTACAACGCAAAAAAGTAATTAAATTGTAATCGATTTTTATAAGATTTTTTTAATCATTTTGACGTTCTATTGATAAAATATCAATTTCTTACTTGGGATACTTTGACAATAATCGTGTAGATGGCGCTAAGATTATAATAGATTATTTATAATTAGATATTACGGAACATTAAAAAAACTTAAATTCGGTATTTAAAACTTAAGTATATTTAAGGTAAAAATATATACCACAGCTTTGACCAACTAATATTGTTTATAATTAATGTTTCTAATTTTAATTTTAAATTAGTCACTTTGACATTTATGTCAAATTTCCAGTAAACGTTTACAAACTTGTCACTACTGGCGTTCGCGAATTTGTAAATATCCCCTCTACGTACGAGCTCACAGCGTATACATAATATGACATAGAGTAGATAAATGCAATTTTTAGCACTCCATAGGAGCGTTAAAAATGCTACTTTAAAGCACTAGTGCTTTAAAATTATTAAGGCACTACAGTTACAAGTGAATTGTCAATTTGTGAAACGTCAAAATACTTATATTTCATTTATTAACATTAATATTAATAGTACAACTTGCGCAATTTGAAAAAGGTGGTTTAAAAGGTTTTTTAAAATTTAATTTAAACTGTATTATTGCATTTTTGACACGTTTGTAGAAAAAAACTATTAAAATTTGTTAGAATATATGTACAACAATAAAAAAAGTAGATGTTACTCTATAGTTGTTATGATTTACGTATTGACAGTATAGGCAGTTTTGATGTAATGGCAAGAAAAATATAAAAATGGAATGTCAGTCAAGTTCAAGTAAAAGTTTTTGTAGGTATTGTACTGTAATTGAGAATGAATAATGAATAAATTATAATTGTTGATATATAAGACTTTTGTAGAAAAAATATTGTATGATATACGTGTTAAAAAGTACATTTTTAAGGCACTCATGTGAATTGCAGAATTCGCTTCGCTCATTCTGCAAACTTTCACATGCGTGCCTTAAAATTGTACTTTTAACACTTATATTTATCATAAATAACTATTATAAATATGTATATGGGTGTATAACATAAAAATGTCAATGTTCGAAACAAGAATATCTATATCCATTTAAATAATTTAGTTAATATCACTTTTCAACGTAAGCCATATTATATGATTATTTATTGAAGAAGTCAATTAGACCTGGATCCCGCGTACCAAAAAAAAGTTGATTAATAGCAAGCTGAAAATTTGTTAATAGCTTAAGAGGAAACAGTAGCGATCAACAGGTAGCCAAAATGCGTTCCAAGATTGCGGCTGTAATTTTGAATATTTTTTCGAGATATTTGGCACACGTATTCGTAATATAATAAAGAATGGCGGTACAGAGCCCAATTTGAAAAATTTATTAATATGTGGAAATTACTCTGTAATTAAATACAATATTAAAAAAACGAGCCTATATCGCCATTAAGAAGAACAAAAAAATAAACTTTCTTCAAATAAACTTTTTTATCCGATGCCTAGATTTTGTGTCATTTTGGAACTACTAATGAAATAAAAAATTTTGGTAGTTCCAAAATGACACAAAATCTAGGCATCGGATAAAAAAGTTTATTTGAAGAAAGTGTATTTTTTTGTTCTTCTTAATGGCGGTACAGGCTCGTTTTTTTAATATTGTATTTAATTACAGAGTAATTTCCACATATTAATAAATTTTTCAAATTGGGCTCTGTACCGCCATTCTTTATTATATTACGAATACGTGTGCCAAATATCTCGAAAAAATATTCCAAATTACAGCCGCAATCTTGGAACGCGTTTTTGCTACCTGTTGATCGCTACTGTATCACCTTAACGGTGTATAGTCGGACAAACTTTTGATGAAGGGGAACACTGGAACAGGGAAGTTTTAATTATTGTGGAACAGGTTAAAAATTCGGAACGTGTCGGACTACGAAAACGTTCCATGTATTTTGTCGGACAGAACTTCCAATTGATTTGTTACCATTTCATTAAACCCTCAAGCAAAAATCAGACTGGTTTTTATCACCAACTGAACAGAACAAGAACATGTGAAATGACAGGAATTATGTTGGTTAGTAATAGCAGTCTGATTTTTGCATGAGAGTTTAATGAAAGGGTAACAAATCAATTGGATGTTCTGTCCGAAAAAATACATGGGACGTTTTCGTAATCTGACGTTCCAAATTTTTAAACTGTTCCACAAATAAAACTTCCCCTGTTCCAGTGTTCCCGTACATCAAAGTTTGTCCGACTAGACACCGTTAAGCTATTAACAAATTTTCAGCTTGCTATTAATCAACTTTTTTTGGTACGCGGGATCCAGGTCTAAATATATTTTAAGTCAAAAGAGTGAATTTAAAAAATTTAGAACAAACGGAATATTATGTAGGTACTTTTTTGTTTATAGAGATATGATTTCACAAAATTTAGCTCTATAATTATAGAGTGATATTTAACTGGGTTAAGTTGTCCTACAGGAAACGTCCGAGATTTATAATCACAAAATGCCGCAGAATGATTTAATGAAATTGGTTTTGAAATCTTTTAAATATTAAAAAAGTATTCTAAAATTGATCTCTGATTTACTCTAAATTTTTCTGCTTTGTTGGGATAGCCATAGTTTCCAAACCATACTGCTACTGGTAATATGTAACTACCATTTACTTTTCTTTTGAGCGTATTATGACTTTCTATATTTTCACCTTGAATACGAATTTTAGTTTGACAAAGCATCCCATGTTATTTGAATCCTCAGGGAAAATTAGCCACTTCGGTTTTCTTTACCTAACTAGAGAATGTGTACAAGGTATGCATACTATTCCACATTTTCTTCCGTTGTGTTACCAATGATGTTGTTATTCGAATATTACATACATTATGGTTCATTGTTTAATATTTTGGTTTTATTTAGATTGATTCGCCATCATATCTCTTTTGATACTTCATTTAATTCGCTTATTATTTTTTATTTTCGTTTTTTGATCTTTAAATTTAAAAACAATATCATCTGCAAACCTCAAATGATTGAGGAAGCTTTCGTCAGTGTTAAAATATTTTCTTTACCATTTTCTAGAATAAAAATTTTCGGTAAAATGATACCCTTGTCTCACTCCTCTTCCTATACTTTGTTTCACGATAAGAATGGAACATTGCGCTTATGGAGATCAGTGTTGCCAAACCTCTCGCGCACGAGGGGCTACTCGATTTCCGATTCATTGTAATCAGTACGGCGTGGCATCGGCGCGCTTCTATCGTCCATAAGTAATACATTGGCATATTTGAGCAACGTTCCGTTCCTAACGTGAAACGCTATAGACATTACTTTTTCTACTTAAAATCCTCATCGATTTTTGTGTGAAAGGTTGCATTTCTGTAAAATATAATATCACCAATGAGAATGGAATATCTTGCGCTTCTCTTGATGTCACGCGTCGTCCTTATCAGCAAATCGTTATAAGTGTTGACTGATGATCAATGGCGCCATCGTTTTTTCTATACACAGCTTACTTGATAAAAGCACGTGATTCTGACAAACAATTGTTTATTATTCGTTATACCAATTGATAATATGTAATTAATAACAGACTTACGAGTCGATATTCTCCCATGTGAATCTTATGAACTCTGTATTTTTCCAATTTTCAAAACCAGATTTTAACCTATAAAATTTTATGTAAATGGTGATTCTTTAAACGAAATTGTATGCAATGCAATCTATTAATTTAATTTTTTTATTAAAACTTTTGAAAATGTGATGAAAGCGTATGATTCCAATGCCCAGGAAACAATCGAGTTCATAAATACATGCTACAAATACAAAGTCTGCTACAAAGAAGTGTATGCAAACTCAATGTAAACTACAAACATTCATTCATATTAAAAAGTGAAGGCCCATCTATTTTATCACAGGAATTTTATTTTGAAACCTCATTTTAATAGACTTAATTTTATAGTAGATACACATCTAGACATTACACATTAATGTTTTTTTTTGAAAAGCTTACAGCAATATAAAAATAATGGTCTAACAATAAAAATATAATGGCCTCTTTCAATTTTTAAAATTGTATGCTAAACAGAATTTACTGTTGTTTTTATTTTCACTTCGACTGCTAGACGCTTTGACGTCATATATATCACTAAAAACTTTGTATAAAACAGTGTTTTATCGTTGATTATTTTTTTCCAACGTACTCGATGTTGAAAACATCTGGTTACCGATATTAATACTGTTCGCGTTCCCATGGCGCGCCTTTTAACTGCTGTTAACTGATGGGAGGCATCACACAACTCATCAGGCCGATACACGATTTTTGGATTCCTTTCATCTCTCGTTTTGTGAGATATAAAAGTGTTAGGTTCACTCATTGCCGAAAAAATACAATTTAAAAACAAAGGAAAAATCAGAAATAATATATAGACCAGGACCAGGGCATTTGGAACAAAAACATAGAAATAAATAGATTTTTAACTGCACCTATCGGCTTGCCACTGTATAATATATTGTGTTCAAAATGACGTCAGGAAAAAAGTCTACAATAGGAAAAAACAAGTAAAATCCTTTATAAAAGGTATATTTATTTATGAAAATGCTACATCACAGAACTAGTTTTCGATCTGATAACACATCACCATCAGTGCTGACAAGATGCTGACATGCTAACCACCAAAATACAAAAATATTCGGGTAAAAACCCTTTAACCTTGATCAGTCATGGATACATTGACTATAATTGTGAAATTGAACATGGATGCACAAAATATCACATGTATTCTGTCCAGAGTATCATTTGAGCCCAAATTGAGTTGTTCACATGTTGATTAGTTGGTGGCAACTTGTTATCAGTTGCCACCAGTTGGTGTCAGTTGCCACCAGTTGGTGTCATTTGCCACCAACTAGTTAGTTAACACGTGAACAACCCAATTTGACCTGAAATGATACTGGGTAGAATACATGTGATATTTTGTGCATCCATGTTCAATTTCAGAATTATAGTCAATGTATATAATTATAGATAATTACAGTCAATGTATCCATGACAGATTTAAAAGGGTTTTTATCCGAATATTTTTGTATTTTGGTGGTTAGCATGTCAGCATCTTGTCAGCGCTGATGATTGTTATCAGATCGAAAACTAGTTCTGTGATGTAGTCCTTTTTAGGGAATTTTAATAAATATACCTTTTAAATTTAACGGTGTATTCGACCGTTACTTGATGGAAGTTCATTTTATCTAACAATAAAACACTGAAAACGTTTGTTTTCTATACTTTCACAAAATTTATTATAATTATGTGACTACAGCTGTTTCGACAGAGTGCCTTTCTCAAGTATAGAAAAGAAAAGTGGAAGTATAGAAAACAAACGTTTTCAGTGTTTTATTGTTAAATATACATTTTATAAAGGATTTTACTTGCTTTTTGTAATATATGGTATACAGTCAACTACAGGAAAACTTTTTCCTCGTGGATTTCTACAATAGGAATTTTCAACGATTCTCATTTATTTCGAGCTTCTGTTATATGTCGTATAGTCCGTGTATAATATTAATATAATATATGACCTATATGACAGAAGCTCGAAACAAACGAGAAGCGTTGGAAAGTCCTATAGAGAAATGGATAAAAGGGATATTTGCTGGAGTTTCGAGTGTTTTTGGCACTAAATTGATGCACACCGATTACTCGAGGGTTTTTTGGGGTTACTGAACAAGATTGCGCCACCAGAATTGACCCCCGGAGCACCTAGTGCCCAGAGTCACTGATAGGTACGTCATCTTCTGGAATTTTGATGGTTTTCGGTTTTCGGAGGTCGGTTATGATAGAGTATTCGTGTTCAGCGATCCCAAAAACCCCCGAGTAGTCTCTTTAAATCAATTTAGTATCGAAAAGCCTCGAAATTCGAGAAGATGACGTGCAATGTCAGTCACCCTAGGCACTAGGTGCTCTGAGGGTTGGTACTGATCTCATATTCGTGGTCAGCAAGCGCAAAAACCCCCTAGGTATTCCGGGGGTCGGTTCTGATGGCGTATTCGTTTATCCCAAAAACTCCCGAGTAACCTGTTTGCATTAATTTACTACCTAGAACCTACAAATCTCCAGATCACCACCCTTAGCAAACCCTGGGCATCAGGTACCCCGCGGGTGGGTTCTGAACTTCTGATAGCGTATTCATGTTTAGCGACCCAAAATACCCCGAGTAACAAAATCTGGCCCTTAATATATTGATACTAATTTTGTTTATGTAGTTTTGTGATGCATTATATTTTTCTATTGTAGACTTTTTTCCTGACGACATTCAGAACATAATGTAAAAAGTTGAAAGTCTATAGGTGCTGTATTTAAAAATCGATTTATTTTTTCCTAAATGCCCTGGTCTAATAATAAGGGTAGGTCGTCAAATTTAGATGTTTTATCAGTGCGATATATATTGTAACTTTACGAAAGCCTGAAAAATGATGGAACATCATCTAATATTATATTTTACATTCAGTAGTATCAGCAAATTAAAATGAGATAAAATAAAAATTTTTGAATAATTTTCAAAATAAAATACATCCTCGTCTGTAATTTAAGATATTGAAGCAATCCTGAAGTTAAAAAACATCAGTATCATCGTTGCCCTTTAACCTTCGGATGACCAAGGGGGGTAAATTTGGACCCCAATGCATGTTTTTATTTAATAAATTCAGAAATATTTTCAATTTTAAACTCATTATTTTTTTATTTGACTTTAATACCATTCTAGATACCCTCATATTTTGTAATAAAAAAAATTCCCTTTATGTTTTTTACGAAAAAATTTTTTTTCTGAATTTAGGGTCAAAGACGAACTCCCGTGGCCTTCTATATTCCAATTTTATATTAAGTAAATAGCGTCTATTATGTGGAATTGTATGTATGAAACATTTCAAATTTAAAAAAAAAATGTTTGTTAAACCTGTGGCGACGAAATTAGTGTATATTTTAAAATTTCTTTAGTTCTAAGTTCAGGATGATGATTCCTGCTTTTGTTCAGTTAAATTAAAAATATGTTTTACTAATAGTATGATACAATTGATCCAAAAGATGGCATAACCCAGACATCCAAAGTGAAAGTTATTCTCCAACACCAAATTGTTCTATATGGTCCACATAATGTTCAGAAAAAAGTCACACCATTTTGAGCGTCGGGTTTGGGGGGGGGGAGATGGGGGAGAAATCGGTAAATTCGTAGTTTTTTAAGTCTTTCGTCAATATTTTTAAAATTATGCCGTTTAGCATGAACAACTTACTATACAAAAATGTTCTACATTTAATTTTAAATAAAAAAGGCCCTATGCATAATCCCTCTAAAATGAACGGTTCCAAAGTTACGGAGGTAGTATAGTATAATTGTGGTCCAAAAAAAGGCCTAACCCAAACATCCAAAGTAACAGTTTTCCTCCAACACCAAATTGTTCTATATGGTCCAAATGTTGTTCAGTAAAATGTTACACCATTTTGAGCATCCGGTTTTGGTTTGGGGGGGGGGGGAGATGGGGGAGAAGTCGGAAAATTAGTAGTTTATTTACGTTTTTCGTCAATATTTCTAAAACTATCCTTTGGCGTAAACAATGTTATACAAAAATGTTCTACATAAAATTTAAAACAAAAAAGGTCCTATACATAATTGTTATAAAATCAACGGTTACAGAGTTACGGAGAGTGAAAAGTGGAGGTTTTCGATACTTTTTATATTTTTTGGGAAATTGATGATGATTTTGGGTGGTGATGTTGACGTTTCTTCAAGAGCTTATCACTAACATACCATCGGTCCCTGAAATAGCAAATTTTATTTACAAAACACAATCTTGTTAAAGAAAATTTCTTGAATCAGTAATAATATTGCCCAAAAAATATAAAAAGTGTCGAATACCTCCACTTTTCACCCTCCGTAACTCTGGAACCGTTGATTTTATAACAATTATGTATAAATACCTTTTTGTTATAAATTTTATGTAGAACATTTTTGTATAGAACATTGTTTACGCTAAAGCATATTTTTAGAAATATTGACGAAAAACGTAAAAAAACTACTAATTTTCCGACTTCTCCCCCATCTCCCTCACAAGCCGGACGCTCAAAATGGTGTAACTTTTTACTGAACAACATTTGGACCATATAGAACAATTTGGTCTTGGAGGAAAACTTTTACTTTGGATGTTTGGGTTGGGCCTTTTTTGGACCAATTATACTATACTACCTCCGTAACTTTGGAACCGTTCATTTTAGAAGGATTATGCATAGAGTCTTTTTTATTTCAAATTTAATGTAGAATATTTTTGTATAGAGGGTTATTTATGCTAAACCATCATAGTTTTAAAAATATTGAAAAACGTAAAAAACTACGAATTTACCAATTTCTCCCCCCTCTCCCCCCAAACCCGACGCTCAAAATGGTGTGACTTTTTTCTTAACATTATGTGGACCATATAGAACAATTTGGTGTTGGAGGATAACTTTCACTTTGGATGTCTGGGTTTGGGCCTAGTTATACCATACTATAATGTTTATTTATACTTTATTGATACAATAGTAACATTAAAATTACGAATACATTATTACATTTCTTAAAACAACTTCATTTTTTTGTCAATTGTCATTTTTGACTTGGGGCCATTTTTTACTCCCGTTGGTTATCCGTGTAACAAAAAAAGGTTGGTCATCGGAAGGTTAAGTGACATTTTCAATTTTTAAAGTGCGAAAAACTCTCAGTGTTATAACGGGACTGTATAACGGAACTTTACAAATACCAGAGGTCGGACACTTTTGAGATAAACCTTGTATATCTATAAATTAGTATGTTCCAACATCAGATTAATAGTCATAATCATAAAAACATACAACACAGCAAGCAACTGGCAGTGAAAGTTTCCCCAATGCTATAAATAAAAAAATCTCTAAGTCAAGGTCTGGGAGAAAATAATTATGCATTGAGAACACGAATTTAAAATATCGCAATTTTTGCACTTGGCCGTCTTGTCTTCTTTATCAGACGGAGAAAGTGATATTTGTTATTGTGCGATCTAGATGAAAACAACACGGTGTTCATGTACGACGAAGAACTTAATGTTTCGTGTTTACATTTACACGAGATTCGAATACATAACAGATAAAACAACTTCCTGGAGCTGCTTGGTATTACGATTATGTTCAACAATAGCGAAAGCTTGAACTTTAGGATTTATTTATTTAGCGTATGGCTTAAGTATATCACAGAATATAGTTAGATTTATGCATTATACAATGCATCACAAACAGATGTCCAATTTTTTTTATATATTCGATTGACCCTTCGGTTGCCATTACAAAGTCTATAGGGTCGCCTGTGTATGCTCTGCGTGGGCAGTCCTGAACAATGTGACTGATCGTCTGTCTTGCAGCGCCGCAGTCACAAGAAGGCGAGGGGAGTTTACCCCATCTGTGGAGGGAGTCGGCGCATCTTCCACAGTTTGTTCGAATTCGATTAAGGGCTGCCCAAATCTTACGGGGACGTTCAAATTCGCCAGGTTTCCCTATGATGTCCGGTAGACTATGGTAATGCGGATCTGTCCTACTTTCCCAATCTTCTCTCCATCGGGTATTTAAGTCAAAGTTGGATTGCTGCAGCGCTTGAGCAGATTGTAGAGGGGGATTGTAGATTGGGGTGTAATGCTAGTTCGCCTCCATGTGGTGCACCCTGGGTAACGCTAAATGAACTAGCAAAAATTTGGCGGCAGACGAACGAAAAACAAAAACAATATCCTGCCAACATCACAGATCACAAACTGAAATTATCCGACGATGCGGAGAATGGGAAGTTTTGCGGTTAATTACAATTTCTTGATTAACATTAATATTAGTCACTTTGTCAACTCAAAAAAGATACGGCACTCGTTTTTTTAATTCCCTTTAACCAGACTGTTGCTTTTGTTTGAACTATTTTTTATGTTTTTCGATGGTTAATAATTTTTATTTTTTTTACGACAGTCTTAAACCATTATATTTTTAACAAATTCAATGGGAAATCCCAGTAGCTGGCTGTATACCATAATTAAAAATCATACAGAATAAGTAAAAACTTCGTTTGTACAATGGTATAAAAAGTTTATTGAAAAGCTATTAAAAATATTAAAACGTTTTCGATCTATATCAGATCATCTTCAGTGCCTAGAACAAAGTATTTCCACGTTAGTATTTGCATTCATTCTAACGTGGAAATACTTCGTTCTAGGCACTGAAGATGATCTGATCTAGATCGAAAACGTTTTGCGAATCCTTTTGGATGACTTCTTAATAGTTTTTCAATAAACTTTTTATACCATTGTACAAACGAAGTTTTTACTTGTTCTGTATGATCATTAAAATTTTTCTGATATAACTCACATTTTCTTGATCACATCAGTTGCCGAGTAAATTAGAGAAAAATGCAAACTTAACTGAACTGAAGAGAAATAACGTACCAATGTACGTAATAATCAAGTAATGAACCAAAACATCGTGGCCTTGCAAATTCAAAGATTTCGAAGTGTACAAGAAACTATGTGTAGCTACATACAGAAGGACATAGCTACAGCGGTAGACGTAGAACATAGGGCGTTGTGTCAAAAACCTATGCTAGGTATCAGGAATTAGGAACAGACTAAGGCAACATCGCTAAAAAGTAACAACGGCTTCTCACGATGGTTTCTTCTTCTTCTTAAAGCGCCTATCCGTTCCGGATGTTGGCGATCATCATGGCTATCTTGACTTTGTTTACCGCAGCGCGGAACAGTTCAGTGGTAGTGGTGTTATACCACTTTCGTAAATTTTGAAGCCAGGAAATGCGTCTTCTTCCCGGTCCTCTTTTACCATTTATCTTCCCTTGGAAAATCAGTTGGAGAAGGCCGTAACGTTCTTGATTTCTCATTACATGTCCAAGATATTCTAATTTTTTTGTTTTGATGGTTATGAGAATTTCACACTCTTTCCCCATTCTACGCAGGACTTCCACATTAGTAATTCGGTCAACCCAGGATATACGTAAGATGCGCCTATAACATCACATTTCGAAAGCTTCGAGCCGATTCATAGATGGAACAGTTAGTGTCCACGCTTCCATTCCGTAGAGCAGAACTGTGAATATGTAGCTTTTCAACAGACGGTATTTTGTTTTTAATGATATGTCTCGACTGTTGAAAATGGGTCTCATTCTAACGTATGCTGTTTTCGCTTTTATTATTCGCTGTTTAATTTCTGTTGAGTGGTCCCATTGGCTATTTAAATTCGTACCCAGATATGTATATTGCTCAACTCTTTCGATATTCTGTTGGTTGACACGATGGTTTAATTATCCAAATAGCAGAAAAAACCCAACAATTTGTCACATGCAGCTCCAAAGACATCTTTTGGAAGCTACAGATGTAAGTGTTTTAGTTAAAACGATAAGAAAAAGACCTTGGCGCCCAAGCACTATACATCAGAAGACATTTACCGGTTTCCGAATAATCCAGGTAATAAAAGATAGATCGCCTAGATTGGTGACTTTAACACCAAAACTGAAACATTGGAAATTCAACGAATTCTTATGGTTAGAGGATGAGGAAGATAAGCAAGAACGGAAACTGCCAGATTTGTTGATAGGTACAAAGGAAGAAGTGTCATATTCTGGGGAGGCATTATGATGGTTGAATAAACTCCTTTTATTTTAATTTATCCAACTTTAACACCTCATAGATATGTTCATTTTATTTTAAAATCAGCATTAGGCTCTGAAGATATGCGATAGGAGAAAATTTAATTTGCATGCATGATAATACAACTCCACATATCAGCAAAGTGCTTACAGACTTCCTTGAAACAGAAGATATCATGATTCTGGAGTAGCCTGCTTGCTCCACGACCTTAACCCTACGGAGTATGTGAGGGATATCTTTAAGAGAAAAAAAAAGCTCTCGGGGATAATCCACAAAACACCGTACAGCTAGTACATTAGCTCATGAATAATGGAATAACGTACTATAACAAAATGTTGACAATTTGATTAGGAGCATACCCATACTAACTGAAGCCATTAGGAATGGTAAAACTGACTACTTAAAAGGACGTAAATAAATAAAGACAATTGAAACATTCGCTCTACATTGAAATTTTTTTATGGAATTGACTTTAAAATAAATAATTTCAGTTTATTATTTCGAGAATTTATTGTTGTCTTTAATTTCTTTGTATAGTGATTAAACTGCTTTAAAATAAATATTGTTTTACTTAGTACGTTTTCTTTTAATTTTCTTGAAATAACAGATTTTTCATATAAATTTGGTTGTGTATATAGTATGTTACGTTTCCGGAATGTAAGATTGAAAAAAGTATAATCACATATGGCAGTGAAGTTTGGCCACTGAAACAAAGAGCGCAGAAAATGTTACTAGTAACAGAAATGGACTTCTCGAGAAGAGCAGCAGGCAAATCAAGAAGAGATCGGATACCGAACGAGAGAATACGAGAAATGATGGGAGTAACACATACAATAATTGATGACATAAAAACAAAACAAATGGTATGGTACGGCCATGTACAGAGAATGCCAGATGACAGGATCCCTAAACAGATTTTGACATGGACACCACAAGGGAGAAGAAAAAGAGGAAGGCCGAGAAGAAGCTGGAGGGAATTGAAAAAGAACTAGTGGAAAGAGAAATCCCTCCAGGTCTATGGTTAAACAGAGAAGAATGGCGGTTAGGAGTCGGAAGGCATCGGAGAACGCTGTAACCCGATAGTAGTAGTAGTAGTAGTAGTAGTAGTAGTAGTAGTAAGATTGAAAACTCCTAATGGTGTCCCCATGTCAAGCCAAATATTATCTAAATTGCGTTGAATTTTACGCATTCATTTTTCAGTTTAGCCGGAAAAGTTTAATTTTTTGTCTGCTCATATATTTCGGACGACTTGCAACTGTAAATAACAGTAAATTTTTCAAAATAAAGGGTATGTTTTCTACTGCAAATTAGTTGTTTACTTTAAAATTGGTTTAAAGACGTGAGTCCTTATTGTTTAAAGCTTGCGGAAAGAAAACAGGAAAAACTTCCCACCCTGTCTTTTTGATAGACTTTGAATTCTCCTTGAAGTAACAACTAGGAAGAGTCAGGAAGCTAACGGGAATAAATGTTGTGTATGTTCTGTCTTAAGAGTAACGGCACAGGCACTGTGTTTTTCAATTATTGATGAATATGCATACCCCGTTTGGAACAGTTTTAAACAAGTTGGTACTGCTCTAAATGAGACATGCAGGATAGTAACGGGGTGCATGAAACTGACGCCATTCTCAAATCTATATAAAGCAGCGGGTTTTTGCAGATCCCTTAACACGAGAAATTGTAGCAGAGCACAGAGAGGAAATTAAACAAATTGCGGATAAGTGGCTCACCCTATACAGTACAGAGTTCTATTACCATGAAAGTGACTAAAATCAAGGAAAAGCTCCTTTGGAACAGTGCAGGATAAACCGCCCGAATATGTTCCTCTTCCCCAGGTTCAATGGACCTGCCAATCTTTACACTTTAAAACGTGAAAAACTATAAATAGGATTAGATCAAGATGATCTGAACTGTGACTGTGGAGTAATACAAAAATATGGAACATCTTCTTACATGTAGAAACTGTCCTCATCGGTGTACCCTCGAAGATTTCTGGCTCGCCAACAAAGATGGAACCGACATAACGTAGGCCAAAATTATGTGAACGACATGTCTAAATACGATAAAGTAAAGTAATTGAACGAACGAAAGTTTTACTTCCAATATTAAAAATATTAAAAATATTAAAAATAGTATCCCGAATAATCCCGAATATAGTTGCCCGATACGGGCAACAATACATTGGCTTATAGGGCAGTCCTTACAGTAGGGATCCTGGCCTATACAGAAAAATGCAGGCGGGTGTGGGGTGATACTGCACTTTGGTTGTATTGGTGGTGTATTGGCTAAACGTGCAGGGCAGGGTATGGTGCTGATAGAAAAGGCATTCAGGCATCAAATATCCAAACAAAATCTTTTCAGGCCATAAAAATGAAAAGACCTTTTCCAAAGATATAAAAACTTATACTGAAATGATGGCATCTCCTGAGGTAAAATATACCGGAAGTAAAATGAGCCTCCGTTCGGATCTCCGGGTGAGGACTATCTCAGGGGGAACACCATTGCAGGTTAGAAAAATCAGGATAGGGTCGTGGAATCTTGGTAGTCTTACAGGTAAGAGTCTGGAGTTAGTGGATGCACTCAAACGAAGGAGAGTTCAAAGTGCTTGCATTCAAGAACTAGGTGGAAAGGTCAAAGGGCGAAAGAACTAGGTGAAGGTTACAAATTGTGGTATGCAGAGAGTAGTAACACTAGAAATGGAGTTGGTATAATTGCTGATAGTGACATGAAAGATAAAGTAGTGGAAGTTGTAAGAACGAGTGATAAAATGATGTCAGTGAAATTTATAATTGATAAAGAGGTATTGAATAATGTGTCTGTATGCTGCTTAAACAGGACTGGGTGAGAATGAAAGAAGAGCTTTCTATGACCAATTAGGAGACGTCCTGAATGATATTCTGTTAGAGGAGAAAGTTATAATAGGAGGTGATTTCAATGCACATGTGGGCCAAGCCAAGGCAGGATACGAAGAAATACATGGGGGATTAGGCTTTGGAACTAGAAATGAAGCTGGAGATGACATACTTGAATTAGCAACAGCATTGGATATGGCGATTATTAACACATTCTTTAAAAAGAGAGAAACTCAACTTATTACCTACAAAAGTGGACAACATCAATCCCAAATAGACTGCTTCATGATAAAGAAAGAAAACATACGTGAATGCAAGGACTGCAAGGTAATAGTTAGTTAGACAATAAGCCAACAACATAACCTGCTTGTTCTGGACATCGAAGTAAAAAGCGAAATTAAATAAAAATATCGGAAAAGACCACAAAAAATCAAGTGGTGGCTGCTAAAAGATCAGAAAGGTCTATTCAGGAGAAGAATAGTAGAAAAATATGTTGGAACATGAAAGGAAGCACTAATACAATTTGGAGAAAAATGGCCAGTAGTATTAGAGAGATTGCTATTGAAATACTTGGGAAAACGTCAGGAAAAAGCTTGAGGATAAAGAGACTTGGTGGTGGCGAAACGAAGTACAAGGAAAAATAAAAGAGAAGAGAAAATTATATAAAAAGTGGCAAGAAACCAGATCCGACACAGATCTTCAAAACTATATGGTGGCAAAAAAGAAAGCGAAAGTAGCAGTAGGAAAAGCCAAATCAGATGCGTATTCAAACCTATACGATCAACTTGATACCAGAGAAGGCGAAACGAAGATATATAAAATAGCCAAACAGAGAGCAAAGAAAGCAAAAGATTTTAATCAGATTAGATGTATCCGAGATGAAAATAATAAAATACTAGTTCACGAAAGGGATGTCAAAAAGAGGTGGAGAAAGTACTTTGACAGCTTATTAAATGAAGAATTTGACAGACAGCATGTAGAGTCAACGGAGACAGTAGCAGCAATGGTCACCAAAATAACAAACGAGGAAGTGGCTCAAGCGCTTCAAAAAATAAAGAAAGGAAAAGCGGTAGGACTAGATGATATTCCTGGGGAAGTATGGAGAGCATTGGGAGAGACAGGAACAAGGTGGCTAGCAGGTCTATTTAATAGAATTATGGAAGTTGGACTAATGTTAGACGCAAGGAGAAGCAGTATACTGGTACCTGTTTACAAAAACAAAGGAGATCTTCAACAATGTACAAACTACAGGGCTATAAAACTGCTTAGCCACACCATGATAATATGGGAAATAATAATTATTAATAGACGGATACGTGAAGAGACCGAAATATCCCAGAATCATTTTGGCTTTATGCAGGGCAGATCAACAACAGATGCAATTTTCATTATAAGGCAGTTGATGGAAAAGTCCAGGAGTAAAGAAACAAACACTCATATGGTATTCATTGATCTTGAGGAAGCATATGATAGAGTTCCTCGAGAGATTCTGTGGTGGGCACTCAATAAGAAAGGAGTCCCTGGTGAATATGTAAAGATTGTTAGGACAGGTGTGGGAGAGACTGATAAATTTCATGTGAAAGTAGGATTGCACCAAGGCTCTGTGCTTAGTCCGTATTTATTCTCATTAGTTTTGGACCAGATAACAGCGAAACTACAGGGTAACATTCCATGGTGCTTAATGTATGCTGATGATGTAGTGTTGGTAGGAAATAGTGAAAGAGACTTAGAACAAAAACTGGAACA
Source organism: Diabrotica virgifera virgifera (assembly GCF_917563875.1). Taxonomy (NCBI): domain Eukaryota; kingdom Metazoa; phylum Arthropoda; class Insecta; order Coleoptera; family Chrysomelidae; genus Diabrotica; species Diabrotica virgifera. The sequence goes on from NC_065450.1 coordinate 6,285,328, forward strand.
GTGGAGACAAGCTCTGGAGGAAAAAGGTTTAAAACTTAGTAGGACAAAAACAGAGTATTTGGAATGTTCATTTAAAGATGGAGTTACTACAAATAAAATGGTATCTTTGGATGGTGAACTGATTGTAAAAAGCAATAGTTTTAAGTACCTGGGATCGATATTACCGAGTAATGGAGAAATAGATGGAGATGCATGCAGTAGAATTAGGGCTGGATGGATGAAGTGGAAAGAAGCGAGTGGTGTGTTGTGTGACAGAATAATTCCAATGAAGCTGAAGGGAAAATTCTATAAAACCGCCATAAGACCAGCTATGATGTACGGAACTGAATGTTAGACAGTGAAGAAGAAAGAGGAACAACGAATGCATGTGGTGGAAATAAGAATGCTTAGATGGATGAGTGGAGTGACAAAGAAGGATAAAATTAGAAATGAGTATATTAGCGGAAGTCTAGGTGTGGCACCAATTGATGTCAGAATGAGAGAGCATAGGTTAAGATGGTTTGGTCATGTTCAACTCTCTCTCTCCTGTCGTTTCCCCATTACTGAGGATCGTGATTTCTTCCAATATTCCTAACAATGTTTCTCCATTGGTCTCTATCTTCAGCTGCTCTAAGAGCTGCGCAGAATGAGTTTCCAGCTGAATGCTTTATTTGGTCAGACCATCTAGTTGGTGATCGTCCTCTTGATCTTCTCCCCGGAACGTTTCCAGAAACAATTAATCTCTCCAAACTGTCGTCACCTCTGCGAACTACGTGACCAAAGAATTGCAGAATTCGTTGCAGACATATTGTGGACAGCCTTTTTTTAATATTGAGTTGGTTTAGAATGGAAACGTTTGTCCTATGAGCTGTCCAAGGTATGCGCAGCATTCTTCTCCAGCACCACATCTCAAAGGCATCAATTTTTTGGCGCTCGAATGCGCGAAGAGTCCAAGTCTCTGCTCCGTATAGAAATATTGAGAATACAAGGACATTCACCAGTCTCATCTTGATATTTTGAGAGATAGATCTGTCTTTCCAAACTTTAGTTAGGCGACTCATCGCATTTTTTGCCATACCAATACGTCTCCGAACTTCTGCTTCACAGTTACCATCGTTAGTTATACTAGACCCGAGATAGACAAAGGTGTTTACTATCTGGTATTCCTGTAATATGTTAGTCAGTTGAATAGTGTCAAATCTGTCGACCACCATTATTTTTGTCTTAGCTTTATTGATTTTCAGACCAACTCTATTGCTTTCGTACTCAACTCTTCGCAGAAGATCAAACATTTCTTGCTCATTTGCTGCTATAAGTGTAGTGTCATCAGCAAATCTTAAATTGGAGATTTTCTTACCAGCTACTGTTACTCCACCGGCCCATCCTTCTAAAACCATCCTCATGACATGTTCACCATAAATGTTAAATAAGTCAGGTGACAACACGCATCCTTGTCTAACACCTCTCTCGGTCTTGAATTGGTTTGAGAACTTCTGATCTAGTCGTACTGTCGCTATATTAGACTGGTATAGATTTTTAATAAGTGTCACCAGGTGCATTGGTGCGCCCATTTCTATTAAAATTGACCACAGATTTATCCAGCTTACACAATCAAATGCCTTTTGGTAGTCAACGAAGCATATAATCATAGGTACTTGAAATTCTCTAGACTTTTCAATGAGTTGTCTCAGGTTCAGGATTTGTTCCCTTGTGCCTTTACCCTTTACAAACCCCGCTTGTTCCTGAGGTATTTGGTAATGTAGATAGGTTTTTAATCTGTTTTTGATGATATGCAACAAGATTTTACTAGCATGTGTTATTAGTGACAGTGTGCGGTAGTTTTCACATCTGGTAGTAGTTCCTTTTTTGTGTAGTGGGATATAAATTGAGGTACACCAATCAGATGGCCATTTTCCTGAATTCCAAACAGCGACACAGATAGAATGGATGATATGTAATCCTTTGTCACCTAGTAACTGTAGTATTTCACATGGTATTGAATCAATGCCTGGGGATTTATTTCCCTTTAGTGATTTAATTGCATCTTTGACTTCAGCGAGTAAGACAGTAGGTTCTCTAGGGTAGTCAGAAGGCCACTGATTTTCTGCTGATACCTCGTTATTTTTATATAGCTCGCCACAGTAGTTTCGCCATGTTTCCAATATTTCATCAGTATCGGTCTTTAAATTACCTTCCTTATCTATTACAGACCACGTTTGAGGTTTAAACTCTCTGGTAAGGAGTTTGATCTTCTGGAATAAGTCACTCGGTTCATTTCGACAGCCATGTTCCTCTATATCTCTGCATATTTGAGAGATGTAATCAGCTTTATCTTTGCGGCACTGTTTTCTGATTTCTCTCGATAACGCTCTGTATTCATCGTTTGTTCCGTATCTAGTTTTATGTGCTTTTCTGCGTTGAATCACAGTCCACGTATTATCGGATATCCATGGCTTACGGCCAGTGGAAACCGCTGCCTCACAGTCTTTTGCAGCCTCGATTACCTTATCTTTGAGATAGATCCAAGTGCTCTCAGGGTCATTATCTACTTGGTCTAAAGAAAGAGCATCTTCTAGGTTTTGTCGGAAGTCATTGATTTTTGATGGACTTAGAAACATGACTTTTCTCTGGGGTCTTCTTTTGGGGACTTTAAAACGAAGTCGAACGTTCAATACCAAGAGTTGATGATCGCTTCCACAGTCTGCGCTAGGATATGTTTTACAGTTGATGGACGACGATTTCCATCTTGATCTTATTAGGATGTAGTCTATTTGATTCCTTGTTCGTCCATCTGGGCTGCGCCATGTGTATAATCTCCGTGGATGATGTTGATATAATGTGTTTGTAATTGTAAGATGTTGTTCTACACAGAACTCCACTAGACGGTCACCATTCTCATTTCTCTGTCCTAGTCCATTTTTGCCCAGCACTCCTTCAATATTTTCATTAGATGACCCCACTTTGGCGTTAAAATCTCCTAAAATTATGACGAGTTCACGATTCGGAATAGCTCGAACAGTTTCTTCTAAACAACCATAGAACCTGTTGATGTCTTCTTCTTGTGCAGCTGTTGTAGGAGCGTATACCTGGACAAGGTGTAGGGTATTGGTGGATATTCTCATTTTAAGGGATATTATCCTGTCATCAATAGTATTATATCCAATTACGCAGTCGTTAAGTTTAGAGGGTACAATTATTGCGACTCCATTTGTACTTTTGTTATCTGGGCCTGAAAAATAGACGACGTTCCCAGCAGTTGTTTTAAAATGCCCTTTTCCTCTCCAGTGAGCTTCTGAGAGTCCCAGTACCGAAAGATTGTGGTCTGCCATTTCTTTTTCAATTATGTGTAACTTTCCAGGATTTTGGATCAGTCCCTGGACGTTCCATGTACCAATTCGCTGACATTTTCTTAAATTAAATGAAAATTTGGATTCAGTCGCACAATTTCTGCCAGGTGCCTGATCCCTCACACCTTGGCAGCCGGTAGCAAATTTCACACCATCCGACCCGGAACCGAGATGGCGCCGAGCGTGAGTCGGGTCGCTACACATTCCATCTTCACTTGCCGAAATTGTCATCGTTATGGGAAGAAATTCTCTTGGGAAAATAGTGCAGTGGTTTCCCTTTGCCTTCTGCACCGCTGTATATGTGCCGTTTCTGTGGCTATCATTCTCGCCGCATGGTCAGTTTTGTAACAGCCAGCTGCCACTGTCCAACCTATCACCATGTCTGGCTACCCTCACTTAGTTTAGCCTGCAGACCAATGCAGTTGCCCGGGATGTGGCACGTGGAGCCATAAGTGAGAGTTGAGTGCCTTATGAGGACCAGTTATCAAAAACCATCTCCCGTCTATGACGTTTGATGTGGTCGTTCCAATAAAAGGTGCTACCTCTATAACACACTCATACACCCCAACGTCGAGATGTTAATCATGTTCAACTCATGATGCAACTCATGTTCAACGTCGAGATGTTAATCACCCAATACGAAGAATAGCTAAAGTGCAGATTCCTGGAAGGAGTAGGAGAGGAAGACCAAAGAAGACCTGGGGGGAGACGATAAGGCAGGACATGTTGGTAAAGGGGATTGACATTGATATGACCTAAGACAGAATTGTGTGGAGAAATGCAATTAGGGAAGCCGACCCCGCATAGGGATAAGGTAAAGAGAATGATGATGATGATTAACAATGTTAAAAATAAAACTTTATTAGAACTAATCTTCTGGTTACACCATTCGTGTCTTCTAAAATTTGCAAGCCAACGAATTGAAGAAGGCCGATGGAGATCTATCAGGTTGCGTCTCACTACCTGTCCAGCATGGTAAAATTCCAATAAAGATTAGTTCACTGTACTCAGAAAAGAAGTAGAACTAATAAAAATAATAAATAATAATTTCGTTGTGAACCGAAACACAAGCCGTCTTACTTTAGTTAGTTCAGAGAGCGCCAAAGGCACACTAACTAGTTCCTACCCTTATTGCGGTTTCCTGAGAGAGCGCATATTTGATTCTTTCGAGAATTTGATTCTTCAAAAGAATCAAATATGCGCTCTCTGAGGAAACCCAATAAGGGTAGAAACTAGTTAGAGTGCTTTTGGCGCTCTCTACTTAAGTAAGACGGCTGTTGTTTCTGTTCGCAACGAAATGATTATTTATTATTTTTATTAGTTCTACTCCTATTCTGAGTATTGGGAACTAATCTTTGTTGGAATTTTACCGCGCTGGATATGCAGATAGTGAGATCCTCCTCCAAATAAGTGCTTTCTCTATTGAGGTTGGCGATCAATATGGCAAATTTCTCTCTGTTCTGGGCTTGATGGATTAAGTCATTCCCTGTTGTGTGGGTCCAATCTCTGATGTTTCGGAGCCAGGATTTTTTCTTTCTTCCTATACCCCTTTTACCTTCGATTTTGCCTTCTAATATTACCTGAAGCTGCTCAAATTCCCTATGGCGCATTATGTGTCCTAGATATAACGTCTTTCTAATTTTGACTGCATTGACCAGATGAGGACGTGTATTCATTATTTCCAGTACTTCTTCATTTGTAGTTTTGCTGGTCCAGCTTATTCTTAGCATTCGGCGGTACATCCACATTTCGAATGAATTCAGTTTGTTGACGTCATACTGTTTTAATGTCCAGGTCTCACAGCCATATAGTAATAGAGACCACACATAACACTTTAGTGTTTTCAATCTTATTGTGACTGATAGCTTGGGGTTACAGAGCATTTTACGCATGTTCATAAAGCCAGATCTTGCTATTTCAATGCGTCTTCTAATTTCTTTTGAGTGGTCTAGCTGACTGTTTAGCTCTCTGTCCAGGTACATGAAGCTCTTGCAACTCTGAAGGGTGATACCATTAATTTGTATGTTGGGTGTAATTTGTTCATGGAGGTTCTTGTAGAATACCATGATTTTGGTTTTGAAAAGATTAATATCCAAGCCTAGTCTGTGACTTTCTTCTGATAGTATGTTCATCAATATTTTTAGTTGGTCTTCTGTTTCCGCTAATACTACGGTGTCATCGGCATATCTTACATTGTTATTGATAATTCCATTGACTCTGACACCTTCAGGGCGATCTTCAAAAGAAGCTCTGATGATATGTTCGGCATAGACGTTAAATAGTAGAGGGGACAGAATGCACAGAATTTATTAAAAGAAACATGGCGCCTCAGAAGAACGGTCGTGTTTACGACTCGGAAGTTAAGTGTTGTAAAAAGTGTTATAAAGTTGCACAAAGTGGTCTATTATGTGCGAATTGTGGAACGTTATCCCATAGTGGCTGCCTGAAGCAACTAAAATCGATCAAATATATCGATGATGAGACAGTTATATGCTGTGAGGAGAGTGTGAGGTTAAGTGATCCACCAAACAAAACCTTGGATAGTGAGGCTGACGATGAGGATCCGAGACAAACTGAAATAAGGTACTTAAAGAAAATTATTAATCAGAATGAAACAATAATATCAAATCAACAAATTACGATAAATTTATTGAAGGAACAACTAGATTTATTTAAATATATGCAAATAGCTGATCAGTCGCCATCTACAAAACAAAATACGAATTCAATCAACCATTCAAACAGAGACCCAAATTTTGAACGACCGAAACAGTCTAGCAGTAAAATATATCCAAAAAACGAAAACACTACACCCGCAAAAAATGTTGCTGTAAATGAAAGTCTAGTTGTTGATAAAGAAAGGAGTTCCCCAACAAAAACTCTATTTAAAAATAGTACCAATAAAAATAAACAAGTTGTTTCCTTAATCGAAAATAATAAACAATTATCAGCTGATATTTTAAGAATACAAACGGAGGCAAAATGTTCAGATATCATTAATTTAACAAACGATGAGAATTTGATAAATACTGAGAGTAAAAATTCGGTTCCAGTTCCAAATAATAATGGGCAAGAATGGAAAACTGTTAGGTATAAAAGAAGGAATGGACCTATTGTTATTGGCAATAATGAAAACTCTGAAATCAGTGGTGTCCCAAAATTTAGTCATCTTCATGTTACTAGGGTAAACCAGCATACAACGGCAGATAATCTTAAGAAGATGTTAGAAAAACACTTTCCAGAAGTGATATGTACGTCCTTAACGGCTAAGCATCCCAACATATATTCATCCTTTAAAGTCTCAATTTTTGAACAACATTTTGGTTTAGCGATGGACCCAAAACTATGGCCCGTAGGCTCTTATGTAAGCAGGTTTTTTATGAAGCGTCCAACACATACTCAAATAAAATGAAGGATGAAGAAACGACCGTTAACCCTCCATCAAATTTTCAAAATAACCTAATTCAACAAGGCACGGTAAGCATGTTTCATGTCAATTTACAGTGTATATCAAATAAAGTCGATATGATCAATGCTTTTCTTGCGGATAAAAAGTTCTATGACGTCATATGTTTTTCAGAGCACTGGCAAACTGAAGAAAATCTAAAATTAATTAACATCTCCGGCTTTTCACTAGCTAACTTTTTCTGTAGGGTTGAAAAGAAGCAAGGTGGCGTTGCAATTTATGTAAAAGAAAATCTTATGTATTCTTCTCTTAATCTAAATGAATATAACGTAGAGCAAACTTCAGAGTTTTGTGCAATTTATATACCTTCAATGAGAACCAATGTTTTAACTGTATACAGATCAGGTAATGGTGACTGTGACTTGTTCTTGGTGAATTTTGAGAATGTTATAGCATTCTTACTTAACAAAGCAGACAAACTGATTATACTTGGGGATTTTAATATAAATTTTAAAATTAAATCTGACTCTTCTTATGATATTCAAAATCTGTTAATGTCTTTTGGTCTAGAAATAACGATAAACGATTATACTAGAATCACATCTCAATCCAGTAGTTGCATCGATAACATTATGACTAACTTTTCTGAAAATATCTACAGGGTGGGCGTATTTGAACCTTGTTTCTCTGACCATCGAGCACAATTTATATCTATTGATTCTGATCTTAAAGTTGTTGACACTAATCAATCACTTCAACGGTCTATTACTTCTTCTGGTTTGCAGAAGCTTAAATATGCACTAGCTAGTACAAATATGGACTTTTTCTATGACACCAATAACGATCCCGATGTCTTGATGTTCTTTTTAACTGAAACTTATAACAACTTAATATTAAAGTTTTTTCCATTAAAAAAAGTACGACAAACTGCTAAAATAACACCCGTGCAATGGTTTAATGACGAATTAAGGTCTTACAGATCTAATCTTTCTCTCATTAAACACATTGCAGATGTCACTAAGGATCCCGATATTTTCAAACTATATAAACAACAAAAATATGAATATAATCGGCAGTTACAAAATGCTAAAAAGTCGGCTTACTCTGGTTTTATTACTAACTCCAATAATAAACCTAGAGACTGCTGGAAAATATTAAACTTCGAAAGAGGCAATACAAGATCCAGTTCGGTACAACCAGATCTATCTCCAGACGAAATAAATCAATTTTTTATTACAATCGCAGAGAATATAATTACATCCCTTCCCACTATTAATAACGATATCCTCTTCAGTTACAGAAACTATCCTTCCCCGAGTAAGTCCTTTTGTTTCCGACCCGTTGTGGAAGATGAGATCTCTCAAATAATTAAATCTCTTAATAATTCCAATTGTAAGGACGTTCACGAAATTAAAAGCAAAATTTTAAAAGAAACTTACCAAATAGTTTTAACACCTTTCACTCATCTTATTAACTTAATTTTATCAACTGGAGTATTTCCAGAAGCACTAAAGTACTCAAAGGTACTACCTATCTATAAAAAAGGTGATTCCTCGAAAGCTGACAATTACAGACCCATAAGCATTGTTTCTACATTCGGGAAAGTGATTGAAAAGGTGATCAAACAACAATTATATTCTTATTTTGAGTCTAAAAGTTATTTTAGCAACTCGCAATATGGATTCAGAAGTGCTCGTTCTACTACAAAAGCGGTATATAATATTGTGAGCGAGGTGATTGAGGGGCTTGAACGTGGCAATCGCATAGCAATTTCTCTCTGCGATTTGTCGAAGGCTTTTGACTGCGTTTCACATGACATTTTGCTCCACAAATTAAACTATTATGGAATCAGAGGTATCCCTCTTAAGCTTATCTCTTCGTACCTATGTGGTAGACACCAGGCTGTAGTGTCTAAAGGTTATCTCTCCGATTTTCGACCCGTAAAACATGGAGTCCCACAAGGTTCGGTCTTGGGACCTCTTTTATTCATTATATATGTCAACGATTTGCCTCATTTCATATCTCCGTACAAATCAGTACAATTTGCGGATGATACGACATACATAATATCAGGTAATAAAAATGAGGATTTAAAAATGGCTTACGAGGAAGTCTCTGATAAATCTAGCACATGGTTTGCTGCGAACAAACTAAAACTCAATACTGAAAAAACGCAGGACTTGATTATATCTGCAAGTGGTTTACATGGCGATCCAGATGACAAAGACACTGCTAAACTATTAGGAATAACCATAGACAATCGATTGAACTGGTCGGCTCATATTTCACAAGTAAAGGCGAAGCTGTCTAGTTCATTGTTTCTTATTCGTCAACTAGCAAGGGTTGTCAACTATGAGACATTGAAGGTGACATATTTTTCTTTATTTCACTCACACCTAAGCTATGGATTAATCTTATGGGGCAATTCAACAAATGCTCTTCAAATTTTCAGGATGCAAAAGAAAGCTATCCGGATTTTAGCAGGGGTTAATTATCTGGAACATTGCCGACCTCTCTTCATCAAATTAAAAATTATGCCGCTACCTACTCTGTTGATATATCAAGTTCTGACTGAAATTCACAGAAAAAGGTCCCATTTAACAAAGCAGTCTGATGTTCACGTTCACAATACGCGATACTCTCACTATTTACGAACAAATCGCTCTAGATTGCGTCTTTCAGATAAAAATTGTCTTAATTATAACTACTACAATATTTTACCAAAAGATATTAAACAGCTAAGCTGTAACAGTTTCAAAAAAGTAATAAAAAGGTATCTGTTGAAACATTGCTTTTATTGCTCGGAAGAATATATGACTCATTGCAGAACATCTACTGAAATGCTTACCGTGACACAAAATATTTTTTGTTAATCTATATTCTTGTTTGTGATACATATTTATAAGTTGTGTTTTATATTTCTGTTTTATATACCTTGTGATTTTATATACCTTGTAATTTTTATATTCCTTATTTTGACTTTGTAATTTTGACTTGCTACAAACAATTTTTTTTGTAAAGTAGTTAAATAAATCTATCTATCTATCACCCTTGACGCACTCCTCGTTCTATGTTTACATAATTGGTATTTCCGTTGTCTGTTCGAACACATCCTGTGTGGTTCCAGTATGTATTGCTTATTGTAGCTATGTCGTGTCCGTCCAGCCCTACTTCTTTTAGCACCTCAATTAATTTTTTGTGTCTAATGCGGTCGAAGGCCTTTCTATAATCGACAAAGCACACATACAGCTGTTGATCCTCGAGATACCTTTCTGCCATTAGTGTCAATCCCATAATTGCTTCTCCGGTGCCTGTAATACCTTTTCTAAAACCATATTGAGAACGACTCGGGTATTCTTTACACTTATTGTGAATGCGGTTATAAATTACTTGCATAAAAATCTTAGCGGCATGAGTCATTAGGGATACAGTCCGATGGTCTTCACATTTCCTTGCCTTTTGTTTTTTTAGGAAGAGCTACGTATGTGGATGTTAGCCAGTCATATCGTAGAGTGCCATGTTCATATATAATGTCAAAGAGGTAGGTTAATTTCCTGACAGCATCGTCACTTAGGTGTTTAAAATGTTCGGCTGTTGTTATATCTTCTCCGGGTGCCTTGTTGTTCTTTGCGTCTTTTATTGCCCGCATAACTTCTTCGGTTAGAATATTTAGTTTTCCATCTGTATCTATTTGTGGGGGCTCTTCTGTTCTCTGATCACCAAACAAATATTTAAGATATTGTTCCCATATTTCTTTCTATTTTTCAGGGTCTAATTCTATTTGGTTTTTCTTGTGTGTTACAATAGATAAATGTTTGGGTTTCCATATTCCAGCGACTTCTTTAACCTTTTTGTGTAATTCTCTATCTTTATGCTTCCCTTGCAGATCTTCTACCTCTTTACATTTTTCATTCATCCACTCTTCCTTAGCTACATTTATCTTTCTCTCAATTTCCCTGTTGAGTTCTTTGTATCTTGTTAGGTTTTTGTTTTTTACCATCCGTCTCTTCTCCATAATTTGTAATATTTCGTTTGTCATCCATGGTTTTCTTTGTTTACGGTTTTCTTTCTATATATTTTGGTTTGCTGCCTCCAGTACAGTATTTTTAATTTTTACCCACATGTCTTCAATGTTTTCTTTTATTGTCTTCTCTTTAGTGGGAGCTAATGTCTTAGACTCTAACTGCGTGGCTATCATGTATTTATACATATGTTTTTGTCCTTGGTCAGCACTACTTCATGCTATTCTCTGACTGGGTTTAGCCTTGTCTACTCTTTTAAGTTTTATTCTGACAGTTGCGACTACAGGGTTGTGGTCTGAATTTATGTCACAGCTTGGGTACGTTTTTACATTTAGAATACCATTACGGAACCTTTTGTTAATTGTAATGTAGTCGATTTGGTTCCTCACAATATTTCCTTCGCAATCATGAGGAGACCTCCACGTATACAGACGTCTTTTAGGTAATTTAAATCATGTGTTAAGAACCACCAGGTTGTTCTCTTGGCAAAATTCAACAAAGCGTGTGCCTCGTTCGTTCCTGGTTCCTAAACGGTATGGGCCGATGATCGATTCGACCTTTTCTGCTCCTACCTTCGCATTCCAATATCCCATAAATATGTTGATGTCATCTGATTTTATGTGTTTTTTGATCTTTTCAATATCGGAGTAGAAAATCTCAAGATCTGCGTCTGTGCTGTCTGCTGTCGGTGCGTATACCTGTGTTATATTGATGTCGAATGGTTGTCCATTTAATTTGATGATCATTACTCTATCGCTGATTGGTAGAAAACCCTTCGTGTGTTGTTTCATGGATGCTGTTACCAACACTCCTACACCTGATTGGGCATCATCATCTTTGCTGCATAATAGAATCGGTTTCCATTCATTGTATCCACATATCCTTCTCCTTTCCATCTCACCTCACACATACCAAGTATGTCCCACTTCATTCGTCTCACCTCGTTTTTAGCGTTTACTAATTTGCCTGCTCTATACAATGTCTTAACATTCCACGTAGCAATTCTAAGTTTCCTCCCGGGGATTCTTAGCACCCCTTGACGATTGAACGCCTGCCGGGGACTAGGGGCCATGTTTTGATTTTGACTTGCCATATTAACCCGCGAGTAGTCGCGCGGTGAGATAGAATCTCAATTTTTATCCTTTTTCGCGATAACTTGATGAAAAATTTTGCAATTTTAAAAAAATTTCGTAAGTGCCTCGAGGAAGGGTGTAATAATGCGTAGGAATTTTATTTTTTCTTCTTCTTCTTTTTGTGGAATATATGGCTTTGGGGAGAGCCGATTAGCTTTAACCCGCGAGTAGTCGCGCCGTTAGATAGAATCTCACATTTCATCCTTTTTCGTAATACAGTAAAACCTGTCAGTAACGGCCACTAAAAATGAAAGAACTATGGGCCGATATAGAAAGGTGGCCGCTATTGCCAGTTTTTGTAGTCTACATATCATTGGTTTGGGAAATTTTTAAACTGGACATTAGGTCAGGTGGCCGATGTTGGCGGGTGGCCGTTAACACAGGTTTTACTGTACAGTAAAATTTGTCAGTAACGGCCACTAAAAATGAAAGAACTATTGGCCGATATAGAAAGGTGGACGGTATTGCCAGTTTTTGTAATCTACATAATATAATTGGTTTGGAAAATTTTTAAACTGGCCGTTATGACAGGTGGCCGATGTTGGGAGGTGGTCGTTAACACAGGTCTTTTTAATAAAATTGTTAGAAATATATATTTTCAATATAAAAAGTAGATAAAAATAGTACAAAATAGAAATTTGTTTTAAAATTCCTATTTTGAGATAGAATCTCACACGCGACTATCGACGTTACAGAAGTGAGCGCGACTACTCCCGGGTTAACTATCTTGGGAATTTAATGCGATGGTTTCCCACTTGCCTTTCGCATCCTATGCCGTTGACGACGGGATATCGTTCATCCGCCTTCGGGGACGATTTCTCCTCCCCAGGACAAGAGGGTGCCCTTGCGTTATTCCTAAGAATAACGTTGAATGCTTATACCGGCAAACACTCGGTCCCCATCTGCGTCAGCCACCTAAGCTAACTACTTAAGTGTTGCCCATCTTCTACCACGTGGAGCTGCAGATTGGGGGTTTCCCTTCATTGAGATCAAGACCGTAAAGGCATTTCTTGATACTCTCCAGTACGTTAAGGAGACAGATAGTGAGAAGCAACCTGATAAATTTCCGTCGGCTTTTCTAGCTCCGGCAATTCGTTGACTTGCAAATTTTAGAAGACACGAATGGTGTAACTGGAAGATTAGTTCTAATAAAGTTTTGTTTTCAATATTGTTAATATTTAAAGTAAAACTTTCGTTCGTATTTAGCAGATGCCGCCACGGCATCCACGTCATCATGATCTTTCGTTTGTGGACCGAGACTGGCGGCCTGAATTTTAGTTGTTCATAGGGAATCAAATATGCGCTATCTGAGGAAACCCCAATACGGGTAGAAACTAGTTAGAGTGCTTTTGGCGCTCTCTAAACTAACTAAAGTAAGACGGCTCTTGTTTTGAACCAAAACGAAATGATTATTTACTAATGTAATTGAACTTGAAATTAGAAAGAAGCTCCACTGTAAATAAATGTCTTTTGTTAAGCGATATAATTTATAGTTAATAACAAAATTTCTATTTATATTAACCGTAAACCTTATTAATTAATTGTCCCCGAGAAGAAGAACTTTCCCAAATTACGCCTGATTGCCATTCATTGATTCGTTCCTTTAATCGCACTTTAGGAGCAATTAACCTCACCTGGCCACTCCTAGCACTAACGGCAAACAAATGAATATAATTTAGTCGTCATTAGACCACAAGTGGTCTATTACTTTATTTTTACCTCCGAAGAAATCCGTGCATGGTAACAGATCATTCCACCAAAAAGCAATAATTGAATAAACACAACGTCAGGTAGAGTTATAAATACAACATTATAAAAGACAAATACAGTAATTTAAGTCAATTGCAAGTAGCGGTTTTTAAGAATGCACATACACAATAGTAATCCTTGTCTAAATGAGTCTTGCATATCCTTAGGAACATTTGGGCAAAACCCGTAAGCATTTATCAAAAAATATACCAAATATAGAGCAGGGATACGTACATTACTTGGAAAAACTACAATAAAACAGAACGAGATAATTGAAGACACAAGTGCATGAAGGGTCTATGTGACAAATTTTTCAAAACATGTTTTTTATGCTAAAAGTAAGTTGTTCGAACCTAAAAATCTGTCAAACAAGCCAAACACGTTTTAAAATTAATATTTTCTAAGTTACTAGAGTGTAAAGGATCGATGTACACAGTAAATTTTAAAATGTAAGTGCATAAAGGATTTATGTACACTTTTTATATATAATAAATATTTTTTTTAAGTTTTTATTTAATAGTGTTGATAAATATATTAGTTTTAGGACTACCTATCCTATAAATTTAGTATATTTAGATCTTATAGTAAAAAAGTTCTAGTATAAAAACTTTAACTTCATTTTTCTCAATAACTTGCAAATGTCACATAGACCCTTCATCCACTTGTGTCTTCAATTAAGTATGTATATCGGGAATCGTAGACTGAAAAGCTCGAAAGCCATATGCAGAGAGAGAAAACAATGCAGGAATATTATACAAGACGACAAATTAAAATTATATAACTAATTAAAGAACCAAAGGATATTAATATTAATGCGGACCGATTAATACAACACATTAAGATTCTGAAGATGCAATGTGGAACTTTGTTGTTAATATTTGTCTACCAGCGAATATGTCGAAATGCTAGTCTATAATCTAGGTCTTATTTTTTTAATTACTTGTTATGAAATATTGATTCGGTGAACGACCTTCAAAATGCAATGCCTTATTGTTATAATATTATTTAAATACTGAATGTTCTATATTATATGCTTGTTCAATTAAAACTCATCTTTGGTTAGGTTAGCCTTGGAAACAATTTTGTAATCATTCAACTGACATTTTTCAATGTTAGTTACTTATGTTTGTAAACGTCACAATAATCAGTTCCTAACGTTTGTACGTGACTGCAATTTTAAGTATTGAGACTTAAAAATGGCGCTTTTTCTTCACAATTCTTAAAACAAAATCAGTGTGCGGTCATTAAACTTTATCTGCTGAAGGTTTGCAACCAACACAAATTCATACCCGAATGCAATAATTCTATGGAATTGCATGTTTTGCGTAACGTAACCAACTATCAAGGAATTGTGTCGAAAATTTAAGTCTGGAAGAGAGCCGACGAATGATAAGCCGCGACCAGGTGCATTAAGTACTGCACCAACAGACATGATTGTGACATATGTGTCATCGATCCAATAGAAACACGCACACCCTCCGCGACCAAAGAAATCCAAAGTTCAACCTGCAGGAAAAGTCATGTTAACATGTTTTTCGACAGTCAAGGACCCTTGCTTATATACTCTACAGAACCTAGAGTGCATATTAACATAAAACCGTATAATGCCACTTTCAACATTTTCAATTAAGCAATAAGACAAAGCGTCCAGGAATGCTCTCACTTGGTGTTATTCTTCTGCACGAGAATGCTCGTCCTCATGTTGCCAAAGTATTGAAAGATAGATGGTATTATACCATCCACCCTATAGGCCGGATTTATTGACTTCCTATTTTCACGTCTTTAGCCACTTAAAGGGTAGTCGTTTTCAGTCAGACGAAGAAGTGCCTACAAAATTCCGTAAAAGAATCTAAGCAATTATACATGTGTTGATGAAGCAATGGGATATCTTCTTTAATTTTAGTAGTAATTATTTCTAGATACACTCACAAATACAGTTTCTCTGGGCCTAAGGTGGGTTTCAATTGATCAAGCCTCGTAGAAAAATTTATTATAGCTTTTTTGTGGACACAAACGAAGAAACTTAAGCCTTTAGCGATTATTAGGTGTACGATTTGAAATTATCAAACGTTGCTGTTTTTATTATCACTTCCTATTTATTTGTACACGACACTATCTTCCATAAAAGGAGATTTTCAATAACGCTATAATAATTATTGCGGCCAATTTCATCGATTATTGGCCCATTAACTTTACACCGTCCACCCATATCACCTGCATATTAATTTTAATCAGTAGTAGCGGTTCAATGTTCTTTTTTATCATCTATTAATTCCCTCAGAGGAAAAAAGTAATCAATTCCATTGCGGAGTGCCATACCCGCTACGCCAGCGACGGCGACGGTGTGGAGGAGAGATGAACTCAGTCATTAGCGAAACTGTGTCATAGATATAACTCATTGTGTCCCCTCAGACTTTACTAGTCAACGATCGAATGCTAGGTTCAGTTAGAAGTTGTAGAGGTCTGGTATAAATTAAATCTCCGTGGTGTAAAGATGGAACGGGATACTTGATAATTCAGTTAGAAGTTGTAGAGGTCTGGTATAAATTAAATCTCCGTGGTGTAAAGATGGAACGGGATACTTGATAATTTGTGTAAAAATACCAACGAACTGTCAATACGGATGGAATAGGCATGAAGAAAATTAATACGGTCAACATACAAGAGAGAGGTCCTAGAGAGAGACAGATAATTGGCAGCAAAATTTGACAGGCCGTGTAATTCTATATAAACTTAAATCGGGGAAATGGACCTCATATTTTTTTAACTTGGTATATAGTACATATTATTTAACTAGGGCTAGGTCCATTTTCCCGATTTAATTTTATGTAGGCAGCTCAAATTACACGGCCTGTTAAATTTTCCTGCCCATTCTCTGTCTCTCTCTAGGACCTCTCTCTTGTGTGTTGGTGGCAATCTCGCTTCACTGTTTGAATGGGACGGGGCCATTCCATCCGTATTGACAGTTCGTTGAAAAATACCCATAAAATCAAATAATTTAATTTTAATTAAGACAATGTATTAGTTAAAAAAAATACCAAGTTTCTTGTAAAAGGTATATATTAAAATACCCTAAAAAAGGGTCACAATACAAAACGTTTTCGGATTAAGGAATCCATCATCAGTGTTTAAAAGCCCTAAAATTAAGTTTAACCTAATTAAATGAGATAAAAGTTAAAATTGACAGAGGTTTTCAAGAACAAGAGGTCATACTTACAAAATTTGCATGCCTGAGCCACCAAAATGTATCGGGTAAAAACCCTTTAAATGTAAATAATAAGGATGTTTTACATATTTATATAAAATTCATTGGATGGTATAGATAAACCTGGATGTTACCCAGGGCAACACAGGACTCTCTCCACGTGGTTGGAACTTTTTTTTGGAGAAAACCTCACATATTGGATTTCAATGGCCAACTGACAAATGAATTCAAGAGCAACCCAAAATGACATCAAGAACTGTCAATGTAACCTAGTTGTAATGTTACTTCAGCCACAACATTAAAGATTAATTTAAATGTTTTAAGATAAAAAACAGTATCAAATTTACAAATAGTAAAAATAAAAGATGTTCACAAAATATGAAAGATTTTATTCTAAAAATAATGCATTAATTAAGTATTCAAAATAGGGAAATGAAATGTTTACGTTACAGGAAGTTATGCAGTCAACAATACCAATAGGTGTTGTATTGGTGGTATAAAATTGTCAATACGATTAGACAAATAATGGTAAAGGTCTTATACTAGGAACACAAAATAGTATGTAATGTGTACATATGTGTACGATTTTAAGAGTATTGATGAAATGATAATTGTTTAATGACTGATAACTTTCTTGGTAGTCGACCCCACATAAATTGTATAATGATAGAAAAAGTGATATGATAATTGTAAAAATACTGTTTTGTTTTTCTGATTTTTATCTGAAAATGAGACTAAAGTAACTTGATGAAACTGAGTCCTCCAGAGACCTGACATCAAATTGGTTAAAAATGAAATGGTTGTAAAGTACGGGGGGGGGGAGTAGGACGGTATGAGAAGTCTGACAGAGTATGTTGTGATATTGGACCATGGAAGATGTGTAGTGTGTTGTTATGAAATAATAGTTATCTAATCTATAAGCTATGAGATGAGGCTAAGAAGACAGGTGGCTGGAATGAGACTCAATTCTGATGGATGTGGTTGTATATGTGATGTAGGAGCTAAATTTTGGAAAATTAAAGCTGGTGTGAAATAATGAGGATGTAAGAGGATGAGGTACAAATGAATATTAAAGAGTTAAAGTAAGATGTTGCTTATCGACAATTGGGAGTAAAATAGATGTATGTGGTCGTCATGAATGGTGTCTACTTTCTCTCAACATCTTGTAAAAAACAAACATACCCTTAATATCCCAGAAGATGTCTCGTTATTACATAATATTTCACAAAAAAACTTCCTAAAATTGGACCTGTATGAAGACTTAGAAATAGTTAAAGAGAAGCAGAGAAGTCCTAACTGTGTCAATCGCCATGTGTCATTTAACCGAGATTTTCAACCCCTACACCGTCAACTTTTTTCATAAACCACATCAGATACAATTTCCTCTTCTCTGCTACACCATTCATGACGACCACATACATCTATTTCACTCCCAATTGTCGATAAGCAACATCTTACTTTAACTCTTTAATATTCATTTGTACCTCATCCTCTTACATCCTCATTATTTCACACCAGCTTTAATTTTCCAAAATTTAGCTCCTACATCACATATACAACCACATCCATCAGAATTGAGTCTCATTCCAGCCACCTGTCTTCTTAGCCTCATCTCATAGCTTATAGATTAGATAACTATTATTTCATAACAACACACTACACATCTTCCATGGTCCAATATCACAACATACTCTGTCAGACTTCTCATACCGTCCTACTCCCCCCCGTACTTTACAACCATTTCATTTTTAACCAATTTGATGTCAGGTCTCTGGAGGACTCAGTTTCATCAAGTTACTTTAGTCTCATTTTCAGATAAAAATCAGATAAAAACAAAACAGTATTTTTACAATTATCATATCACTTTTTCTATCATTATACAATTTATGTGGGGTCGACTACCAAGAAAGTTATCAGTCATTAAACAATTATCATTTCATCAATACTCTTAAAATCGTACACATATGTACACATTACATACTATTTTGTGTTCCTAGTATAAGACCTTTACCATTATTTGTCTAATCGTATTGACAATTTTATACCACCAATACAACACCTATTGGTATTGTTGACTGCATAACTTCCTGTAACGTAAACATTTCATTTCCCTATTTTGAATACTTAATTAATGCATTATTTTTAGAATAAAATCTTTCATATTTTGTGAACATCTTTTATTTTTACTATTTGTAAATTTGATACTGTTTTTTTATCTTAAAACATTTAAATTAATCTTTAATGTTGTGGCTGAAGTAACATTACAACTAGGTTACATTGACAGTTCTTGATGTCATTTTGGGTTGCTCTTGAATTCATTTGTCAGTTGGCCATTGAAATCCAATATGTGAGGTTTTCTCCAAAAAAAAAAAGTTCCAACCACGTGGAGAGAGTCCTGTGTTGCCCTGGGTAACATCCAGGTTTATCTATACCATCCAATGAATTTTATATAAATATGTAAAACATCCTTATTATTTACATTTAAAGGGTTTTTACCCGATACATTTTGGTGGCTCAGGCATGCAAATTTTGTAAGTATGACCTCTTGTTCTTGAAAACCTCTGTCAATTTTAACTTTTATCTCATTTAATTAGGTTATACTTAATTTTAGGGCTTTTAAACACTGATGATGGATTCCTTAATCCGAAAACGTTTTGTATTGTGACCCTTTTTTAGGGTATTTTAATATATACCTTTTACAAGAAACTTGGTATTTTTGTGATTTATGGTATACAGCCAGCTACAGGAAGTTTATTTTCCTCCTGGATTTTGTATTAGTTAAAATATTAAAAATATATCAATACTCACACATGATCTTAGATCCATAAATACTACGAGTATTTAATAGGTATTCTTCGTATAACTTCGTTTTCTTTACGCATACTTCCCAGTATCACGATATTTGCAGGTTTTGTAGGATTATGCAGAAAAGCAGCATGCAACAACCTAAGAAAAAGTCCTACTAATGGCCCTTAACACTAGACCGTGTACGGACGCAATTATCAAACTCCCATGCTATACAATAACATGGAGAACACATAGTATCTCGATTAATGTCCCTGTTACAGAGTGCTTTTCCCATTTTGTAATAAATGGTACGTTCAGTCACAAAAAAATTATTTAAACCTTTTGCAAGCACCATTAACATTTCAAAGTTTCAAAGTAATTTTATCTATACAATCATCGTTCTTTGAACAATTTTATCTTTCTATTTCCTTTTTACTTTTTCTTTTCCTTTTTTGCTTCTTTCCTATTCTTTCTTTTCTCTTCCTTCTCTCTTCTCTAATTCTATTTCTGCTTTCTCTTTTCATCTCCTTTTACTCTAGTTCTTTCCTTGTATGTTATAGCATGTTTTGAATCGTTTTAGGACAGTCAGTGGGGAACAGGGCCGGACTGGCTCATGAAAAAGGCGCCAACCCAAATTCTAAAAAAGGCGCCAACCTAATCTCTAAACAAAGGGGCCAGCCCCCTCCTAAGATTTTACATCAAACTTTTTATGCAAGGTAAATCAATATTACTCGTGAATTTTAGTTTAATTTTAATTTAACTCCTTAAAGTAATTTACTATTTTTATTGGGAATGGTAAATTATATTAAGATGCCACAAAAATATAGCTTCAGTTTCCCAGTATCCCTTTTAGTCCGGGGACATTGGAGAGAGTCATCAGTGGTTGTGCAGCTGGAAAAAACTATGAATGAATGAGATGATATGGAACATCATCAACTAAATCTACATCAGTAGTGAAGGGAACAAAGGGCAAGAACTTAGCAAAGAGAAAAAGAAGAAGGAGGAAACTATAATCTTCGAAAGAATAGGGTCTTCGGTTAGAAGATATCCGGTCAGGGGTAGGGACCTGACCAAGACGGATCTTCCAGGGGAGGCAACCTTGCAAAGGAGCTCCTAACTTGGGGAAAAAGATCTAGAGAGGAGGAGAACTCCGACATAAGACTATGGTAAGAGCAATGTAGAAACCAGAGTTACAAATAATTTAGTGAGACTAATGTCTGACCATACAAACACGAAGGTAGAGATCAAGAATGATGTATAAACCTTAAGAGTGTCACCAAACATATGGAGAGCACTTTCATAGAAGTCACCCTCGAAGCATTGAGAAACGAGATAGAAAGTGGAGAAAATCGGCGAGGAACGAAGGACTAAGGAGACGGCAAGCGTGTCCCCACCGATGGACTTCGAAAGTTCTTCCCCGAAAAACTTAGTGAAAGAGAGATAGAAATGATCGCAACGGTCCCGAATTCAGGTGAAAGAGGCTTTGAAAAAAATAAACGACATTATAAAGTCAAATGGGAAGAAAATATCTATATGCGGTCACCAAACCGGGAAGAGGGAATAAATCTGCAGTAGTGGTCATGGAACCAGTGATAAGGGAAAAACCGGTAGTATGTGCACAGGAGTGTCATTTGATAGGGTCAGGGGGGCATTTGCCCCCCTGATACTGAAAATGACTGAAATTTACAAAAAATACATCAATTTTCATCATTACATCATATATAATGTATTGTATACAAGGGCGGATCCAGGGAGGGGGCCATGGCCCCCTCCGAGAATTTAAAAAATATGAATTTAAATATTTGCAGTTCAAATGCAAATTTAAATATTTGCAGTCAAACACATGTATATGTATAAAATAGGAGACAAATATGTTGTCTGGACTAGAATTGAACAAAAGCAGTAACGAAAGCTTCAAGAATGACATAGGATGTTTTGCAAATCAAAATGTTGAAAGTGCCAATTTTTAGAACGACCTTGGCAGCCATCAAAATCGTATCAATTTCCATATTCTGTATACACATAGAAAAGAAATGAAGCTTTACTTGGGTCACCAGCATTTAGAACAAAGGAGCTTATTGGTACTTTCGCACAGTCAAAAGAGATTGTTTATCAAGATTGCGTTTTATTTTTCTATCCAAAACCATGGTCACAATAAAGCGATGACAGCTCAAAGTCTTGTCACGAAACCTTTAACATGTTTAGCCAAACTCATCGTCAAAGACGGAGCCATACAAACCCATGAAAAAGCATCATACCACAAGGAGTTCGTTCAGGTTGGGCTGGATTTTCTATAAAGTTCTCGCAACCTGCAAAAGTCAGTCATTAACCAGATATACTCTCAGAGGTCTAAATAGGTACAAGAAAATAGAGAAATACTACGACTAATAGTAGAGTCTATAGTGTTCTTCAGTCGACAAAATACTCCTCTAAGGGTCGATTTCTCATACCTGCGGTAATCTATGGTTCAGTTGAACCAGTTTCACCGGTGATCTTCTGTTTTGTTTGGAATGCATTTCTCATTGCACATTCATGTTAGTGCTCGTTCTACAGCTTTCGAGAAATGCTAATAGATGGCAAAAGGTAAAAAACTGTTGCCATTTTGAACTACTTTTTTTTATGTTGTTTTTGAATAAGGTTAAATTTAAGTATTTATAGTCAAATAGTCATTTTAATAATTATAGATAAATATTAAAAAAACAAATATAATGTTATCGTTTATCGTTAGGCTTAATATAATAAAATAGGATATATTTATATTATGACAGCGTTTCGTGTTAATACAACGCATGCGTAGTCCATGAAATCATCTGAACTGAGTTCTGAAATCTTTGAACGACCGAATTCCACCGTCAAGAATCGTTCAAGTTTAAACTGCCATCGATTGAACGTGAATTGAGAAAGACGATTTTGACTTTAAACTGACGTTTACTAGAAGTTCAGGTTAAACTGGAGTTGAACTCGATATGAGAAATTGGCCCTAAGAGGCTATCGTGATGATAGCCTTTTGCTTCTGGACGATGATGCTGGACTTAACAATGAGGGGAATTGTTAAGGTTTAAAGTCGCATCAGGAGATAAGACTCAAACAACACCTATCCACCGCATCTTCCCGAGCAACATACATTAGTAGCACCAGTCAAAATCAATGATAACATATAACATGTTGTGGTGAAGAAATAATTGAACAAATAATGAATCAGGTTCAAAGTGCAAATTATTACTCTGTCATGTTTGACGAAATGACCGACGGATCCCACGTGGAATAGCTTTTCTCTAAATGTGAGATACATACACAATAACAACATTGGTGAAGACTTTGTCAAGTTCATTGACGCTTTTGAGAACATAAAAATAATTAGTTAAAATCAGAAAGAGGGGAAGAACAAGGCCTGACAGGTGAAACACTGGAAAAAATAGTATTGGAAAGTCTGGAATGTCTTTATGACATTCCAACCAGACCATCCGATACCCCTCTCAAAAAAAAGTTCATGGCCCCTTCCAAAAATCTCTCCTAGATCCGCCCTTGATTGTATATATAATGCTTGCCCCCCAATCAAAATTTCAAATGACGCTCCTGTATGTGCAGGAGGTACATGCAGCCCAGGAGAGGTGAAGTACCTTTAACTTAATACTATGACCACAATTACAAGTAAGGGTCACGAGGAAGAGAACAGGGGAAATCGTCAGACTATTTTCAAGGTTCCTGTAGAGAAATGGGTGACGGGGATGGGATAAGAGACTACTCGCAATTCTTTTGAAATTGAGGGAAGAGATGGAGACACTGGAGATCAGAGTAATTATATTATCACAGAATGGGGGGCTGTAGAGGTAAGGCAGATTCTGAAAGTAATCTTCATGGGTATGGACATCCACCTCTCACTGAGGAGTACGAACGCGGGGACGCAGAAGTTGATTGTGAAGGGAGGTGGAAAATCCTACGCCGAGTTGCTAATCAAGGGTAGCGCAGACACGAGGAGGGATGGGATTAGTGTCAAAAGGGCTAAGAAGACTGGGGGCGGGGACCTCAACCTCGAAGTGGCAGAAAAAGAACCAGTCGAGCACCTGAAGAAGACTATCGTGGCCCGCATGGAGGGAAACACAGTACAAGATGTCCGGAGCTATCAGGACCAGGTGAAAATATTTGATATAGACGGAGATGTCACAAAGGAAGAAATCCTGAAGGTGGTTCGGAGGTATACCGGAGCAGGAAGCCTAACGACGTCAAAGTCGTCTCTATGGGAAAATGGATAAGGCAATACAACCGTTACAGTCGGAATCGCAGCCAAGAAGGCACTGGAAAGAGAGAACATATACCCATTGGCCGGAAGTCGTGCAAGATACTAGAGAGTCTGCATGTGCCTCAGCGGTACCTCAGATGCCTGCATTTCGGGCATAGTAAAACCGACTGCAAGGGAAAAAACAAATCGGACTCCTGCTACCGATAAGGCAAGGGGGCACTAGGAACGAGATTGAAGTAGTGAGGCGACTTTCTGTCTTACGTGTGAAGTCCGGTCACAGAGCCGACAGCTTACAGTTCTGGGAGTATAAAAAACTGATCCTGGAAAAGCGGGGCCTCAAAAGAGACCCTGCCACAAGGGACAAAGAAAGGGTGGATGAAAGCACCTAGGACCAGTTCCTTCAAATAAATGTGGGAAGGGCGAGGACCGCTCACGACGTTGCAGAAACACTTGCACGAAGAGAAAGTTGTGACGTGATCCTCTTTCAGGAGTCCAATGTAAAGTTGGTCTCTCGACAAAGAATCATTAAACATAGAAGATCTAATGGGAACGGGAAAAACCTATCAAAATGGATCCACGCCACGGGGATTACTTTGCTAAATGACGGTAAGGCACCTACGTTTGTGAGAGGTTAATAGTGAATCCTTTCTGAACATCTCACTGGTTTCAACGTCACTTCTAAACAGGGTCATAAGCTAGACTGTTTTGGTAGAAGAATCGCTCAGCTTACATAACTATGAGAACTTTGAAATAACGAGCAAAAGGAAGAAACAGGAAGATAGAGATATCGATCTAAAGAGACTTTTAAATGAGGAGGTTTTTATGGATGCTTTTGGCTTGATTGGTCCGAGATGCGAGGATGTAAGTTGATCGAGGGTCTAAGAGCGACATCGCAGTTGGCTTATGTGAAGTCAAACGGGAGGTATGAAAGGACACAACCATACTGGTGGAATGAGCGGCATGAATATCTAAGGACAAATTTTATTAGAGTAAGAAGGGTACAACAAAATTCAACTCCTATCAGGTATCAGATTAGCTTTAAAGGTAGCAGATTAGATAAAGAATGCCTGATACCAGTTGAACGAGTTGAATTTTGTTGTACCCACTGGCTTCATTATGTAGCACTCTAGGGTGCAACAATCTTATATGTATAATGTAGAAGTGAAAATTGTCTTCGAGGGCGCCGCTCGTTGCATCTAAGCTATTTATTAAAATAGAATCAGCGGGGATTGATACCTACGAAAGGCGCCTGAATCGCAAAAAATAGGCTTCGAGGGCGGCACGCATCGCATCTAAGCTATTTGATTATCTGATACCTGATACATGTTGACAAGTTGTATTTTGTTCATTGTCTGGCTTCATTATTTAGGATTCTGGGGCGCATAAATCCAGTACGTATACTGTAGTTATGGAGCGCAGAAAAATACATCTGTATAATTTAGGCCAATTGTGGGATCTAACACTCTTTATATCAGATATCAGTTAATCAAATAGCTTAGATGCGAAGCGCAGTGTCCTCGACATTTATTACAATTTGTGCGCTTTTCGTAGGTACATATAAATATCCGCTATTTCTATTATATTAGAAACAGCGGAAATTGGTACCTATATGTTTTCGAGGGCGTCGATAAAAATTTTCTTCGAGGGCGCCGCTCGTTGCATCTAAGCTATTTATTAAAATATAATCAGCAGAGATTGATACCTACCACAGGCGCCTGAATCGAAAAAATTGTCTTCGAGGGCGCCGCGTCTAAGCTTTTTATTATAATGGAAACAGCGGAAATTGATATCTACGAAAGGCGCCCGAATCGTAAAAATTGTCTTCGAGGGCGCCGCTCGTTGCATCCAAGCTATTTATTATAAAAAAACAGCGGATATTGATGCCTACGAAAGGTGCCCGAATCGTAAAAATCGTCTTCGAGGGCGCCGCTAGTTGCATCCAAGCTATTTATTATAAAAAACAGCGGATATTGATACATACGAAAGGCGCCCGAATCGTAAAAATTGTCTTCGAAGGCGCCGTCCGTCGTAGCTAAGCTATTTGATTATCTGATGCCTGATACTTACAAGTTGTCTTTTGTTATACCGACTGGCTTCATTATGTAGGATTCTGATTACTGAGGCAAGTAAAAACATTTTTTAGGGGAATGTTAGCTGCATCATCTTTGTGTAAAGGTGCAAAAAAAATTTTTCCAGTTAAATTTTTTTATGGATAGATACTAACGAATGCAAAAGGCGCACCGGCCCGACGGCCGGTGGGCCGGCGGGCCAGTCCGGGCCTGGTGGGGAAGGACCTTCTACATCCGACCCACACAGATTGCCCCATCTAAATGTCAGAATGAATGGGTGGACGAGTAAGTGTGTATAGATGAAATTAAGGAATGTTTGGAGTTAAATGAAAGAAAGTATGAATGGGTGGATGAGAAAGCGTGCATAGATGAAAGTATGAATGACTGGAGTTGCTCGTAACTGCCAACTGACATTCTCTGGTTAGTTTCATCCTGGGTTGAGGGGCACGGGCATCCGACCTACCCGTGCACAGGTTGAGCTAGACGGTCGCTTCATCGGCCTGTCTGGTGCGGGGCGTGGGCGGGGGGACGGCCGGGTGGCCAACCAATCCGTGGAATGCACGCTAGCAGTGCCGGATGGGAGCTTTGAGTAAGGTCGACGGGTGAGATATGCTCGCTAAGAGCAGTTCCAGACCCGTCGGCTTAGTCGGTTTAGTCGATAGGCGGCTCGTGATATAGATAGGGCGGGCCGAATACGACACACCTAGGATACCTTCCCAGACGATCTTACGAAGATTCCCACCTCCCAAAAAAAAAGAGTAGTCGTCTGTATACCCACATCTCAAAGGCTTCCAAGCGTTTAAGCTTAACCTCACTTAGAGTCCTCGCTCAATTCTATACAGTAGGTCAATATTAAAATTGTGGCTGCAATCCTGACCTCTTCACATTGCTGAAATAATGTTGAGTGTAATGTTGTCAATTACATCAAGACAACGCTCGATGTCGTATAAGAACTTGGATGAATTAATTCAGATCGGGAACCATTCCGTATCCAGCAGCTTTTTCTGATTTGTAATAAATCCATTTAATAAATTATAATAATATACATGCCATTTCTTTATAAAATTGTTTGAAAACCATTCAAGTCACTGTTCCAATATACGTATTCGGAAATAATATCCAACTCTATTAAAGTCATTCAATTCAGTACGAAAGTGGACAAGATCACCATCACCGTTACTAGCAATAAGGAACTTGAAGTTACCTGCACCTTTTTTAGCGTTAACTTCATACGACCAACAAAACATTTGCAAATTTACTGTTAATTACAAATTACTTCCAAGCTCAATTTTGTAATAAAACACAGCAAAAACATTACACTTTAGTCTTTCTTCCCGGTTTTTTTGCTGACTGGTAAATGTCGACAGCAGATCTAAGTGGAATTGGTCGCCATGTTACTAATCAGAAAGCGATGCTGTACTTGAATGATATGTTGATTAAAATTTTCATAAAAACCTATAGTTGTTCCAACGGATCTTTACACATGCATGAAATTATTCACGAATTACTTTTTGTGCTAGGTCTCCTTTTACTCACAGAAACTAGTATCGCAAAAATTAAGCCGATTTTCAGTAGTAATTGCACAAGAGCTCTAAAATTCTATATTAATTTTAGAGATCGAGTGCAATTTGTTGCGATTAGTTCATGAATAAAACTGTTCAAAACCAAAATTTTATTGTAATTTATTTATGCAAGTACAAATTAGTACTGTTAAACACACAGTTGATATAAAATATTTTACGGTTGAAAGTCATCACTTTTATAACTTTTAAAACATTAATAATTGTCATTAATGTCACTGAATGTAGTTTTTCTTAGCAACGAAGGGCATCTGACGTAATATACTTGACGACGGGATATTATCAAAAATTATCACCTTAATTTGCATTTCTGTAGCTTTCTATTGGTCAGAATCTCCTATGAATGAAATAATCCATAACAACCACAATCAGTTAAACAAGGATAAGCGAGGCATGTCTTTGACACATTATTTACTAAGAATTTTGACGTTTATCATTTTCAGTGACATTGGCGAATTTGTTGTGTTTAAAAATGAATTTCCATATTATTTAAATTTTGTTTGTTGATTCATTTCATTGTATATTTTTATTTGTTTATTTTACTTTTTAGAACTTACTTGTTTATCTTCGAGAATACTGTTTAACTTTTTGTTTTTTTTTTGAAGTGAAAACTTCTTTAGGGACGTTGTGCTATTTTTGGATAGGGGAAAAGCATTGAATTCGTGACCGTCATTGCGACCGTCATCGCTTATGCTATATATTATTTGTATGTATATATAAATTGTATAGAAGTATTTACATTTAAAATAAATGTAAAACCTATTTTAGGATGGGGAAAAAGGATTTATTTCGCGACCGTCATCTTTTCGGCAAAATAAATTTTGTACGTATCTATTTTATGTGTATGTATGTATATATAAATTGTATAGAAGTATTTAAATTTAAAATAAATGTAAAACTTATTTTTGGATGGGGAAAAAGGATTTATTTCGCAACCGTCATCGCGACCGTTATCTATTGGACGAAATAACTTTTTTACGTATATTTATTGAAGTGAAAACTTCTTGAGTAACGTTGTGCACTTTTTGGATGGGGAAATGCATTAAATTGGCGACCGTCATCGCTTTGAAGAAATAAATTTTTGAAGTGAAAGCTTCTTGAGGGACGTTGTGCACTTTTTGGATGGGGAAAAGATCAAATTAGCGACGGTCATCGCTTCGACGAAATAAATTTTTGAAGTGAAAATTTGTTTCGGGACGTTGTGCACTTTTTAGATGGAGAAAAAGTATTGAATTAGCGACCTTCATCACTTCGAAAAAATTAATTTTCTAAGTGAAAACTTCTTGAGGGACGTTGTTTACTTTTTGGATGAGGAAAAAGTATTAAATTATCGACCGTCATCTCTTCGACGAAATAAATTTTTGAAGTGAAAATTTCTTTAAGGACGTTGTGCACTTTTTAGATGGGGAAAAAGTATTGAATTAGCGACTGTCATCGCTTCGGCGAAATAAATTTTTGAAGTGAAAACTTCTTTTGGGGACGTTGTGCACTTTTTAGATGGGAAAAAAGGTATTTAATTAGCGACCATCATCGCTTCAGTGAAATCAATTTTTGAAGTGAAAACTTCTTTAGGGGCGTTGTGCACTTTTTGGATGGGAAAAAGTAATATATTAGTGACCTTCATCTCTTCGACGAAATAAATATTTGAATTGAAAACTTCTTTACGGACGTTGTGCACTTTTTGAATGGAAAAAAGTATTAAATTAGCGACCGTCATCGCGACCGTCATCGCTTCGATGAAATTGATTTTTGAAGTGAAAACTCCTTGAGGGACGTTGTGCACTTTTTGGATGGTCAAAAATTATTAAATTAGCGACCGTCATCACTTCGATGAAATAAATTTTTGAAGTGAAAACTTCTTTAGGGACGTTGTGCACTTTTTGGATGGAAAAAAGTTTTAAAATAAACGACTGTCATCGCTTCGATGGAATTGATTTTTGAAGTGAAAACTTCTTGAGAGACGTTGTGCACTTTTTGGATGGGGAAAAAGTATTAAATTAGCGACCGTCATCGCTTCGACGAAATCAATTTTTGAATTGAAAATTGCTTTAAGGGCGTTGTGCACTTTTTGGATGGGAAAAAGTATTAAATTAGCGACCGTCATCGCGACCATCATCGCTTCGACGAAATAAATATTTGATGTGAAAACTTCTTGAGAGAAGTTGTGCACTTTTTGGATGGGGAAAAAGTATTAAATTAGCGACCGTCATCGCTTCGACGAAATAAATTTTTGAATTGAAAATTTCTTTAGGGATGTTGTGCACTTGTTAGATGTGAAAAAGTATTAAATTAGCGACCGTCATCGCGACCATCATCGCTTCGCTGACATAAATTTTGTACGTATATAAATTACGTGTATGTATACATAAATACGAGTAGCATAGAGCATACGTATCGCGTATATGATATAGGTATAGCACTTCTTTTTGGATAAGGAAAAAGCATTGAGCTCGTAATTTATTTACTATAAGATGTTTTCACTTCTGTCGGCACTCCCACGAGTGCCTTCAACTTTTTTTAAATTTATTTTTTACCTTTCTATATTTATCTTTATATTAGTAATAGTCGGTATGATGTTAAAGCTGTTTAATGTTGAGTCCACAAATCTCCTCAGTAGTGAAAAAATCAAACACTTTAATAAAATAACTTTTTAAAATACGTCCACCGGGATAATGGCCATTTCCTAATAATTACATTGACGGTACATCATGCCGACGTATGTTTTACTGTTTTGATTTAACTTGTTTGAAAATCGATCATTACGTTTGTGCCTAGATCCGCTTAGAACACCTGTATTTTTAGTTAAATTTTATTACTGTTCTAAAACCCCCTCATTTGAGTAAATCGTATATATGATCCAATTTTTTGCTTTGGTCGTTCGAAATATTATTTACCATGATAATTTAACTTCACGAACACTTCAAAAGGTGGGCCAAACTTTTCATTGAACAATTTGTGAAAAAAATTTGAGAAAAGCAATTATTGTTTTTTCTTATTCAGTTATCTCGGCTGCTATGCATTTAAGAAAAATTTTTGAAGAGAAAAAAGTTTTGCATTTTATTTTTCTATATACACGATATAATTAATTGCACATTGCAGTAATAATTACTATCATTGCCAAAAATTAGCAAAGTCTATTGGAAAAAGGGGTAAAAATCAAATGTTTTTTTAATAATCTGTTTCAGGTATTTAATAGTAAAAAACTTCAAAAAACTTTCAAAATTTAGCCAGAAAATCTTTTTAATACAAAAAAAAAACAACAACAATGTCAGTACACCCGATTAAATAGTTTTCGTAAATTATTTTTTTAATTTAAATTTTTGACAAAAAGTTATTAATTTTCAAAATTAAATAAGCCATCAAACAAGTATTAAATACTTAAAAAAATTTACTTATCAATGGGAAACAAAGTTTTTAAAAATAATTCGAATAATTGAGACCTGTTGAATAGGAGAGCCTAGGGATTTTTTTTAAACAGCAAACGAAGGTTTTGATACTGTTTTTTTTTTAATAAATACCTTTATTGTGCCAAGTACTTAGTAGATATAAATTTTCAACTTTTTTGTGCAGCCTGGTTAAAATTTTAATTTGAAACTTACAAATACAGAAAAATTGAAGAGGGGTCGTGATGGAAATGGCAATTTCAGTAGCCAAAGTAGCTGCGCGCTTAAAATTTTAATTATCTCAGTTTTTAATATAGTGGACCATTATTTTTTAAAACAGGGGCCTCATGAGTTAACATTTTCTATGATAGGTACTTTTAAAAGCGTATAATTATTTATTTTCCATGTTTTTAGGTATAAATGAATATTCACTTGCAAAATTACGTCGCTTTTTCTTTTCTTTTTTCGTTCGTTAAAGTTACATCAGTGTAGTATTTTCTATCAGTTAATCTAAAGGCATCCTATAAAACTTTTGTAAAACTTTTTTGTTGATTCTGCAGAATTTTAAAAATTAATAACTTTTTTCAAAAATTTAGATTGCAAAATTATTGAAAACAATTTAATCGATTGTACTGAAAATTTGTGTGATATTTTTTTATATTAAAATAATTTTCTGGTTAAATGTTGAAGGTGGCTTTTAAATACATACCTGAAATATGTGGCTTTTAAATATATACCTGAAAAATATTATTGAAAATCTTGAACTTTTGACATTTTTTTTAATGGTTTTTGCTAATTTTGCAATAAAAATATTTTTTTCATTCTATTCGATTCTAACTTGTAGGAAATTTAATTGAAAAACATTTTTGTTCTCACAAAATTTTTCTCAATTTCTCAATTTTTTTTTCTTTTAATAAATTGTTGATAATACAAAATTTAGCCCCCCTTTAAAGTATCTGCACAATGAGATTATCATTTTTTGTAAAACGATTTCGAAACAACTAAAGCAAACAAAATAGGATCATAATATACGATTTGCACAAAACAGATATTACCTGGTCTATATATAATTTTGTTAATGCGTATCTTTATTATAAAATAAGATATTTTAAAATAATACGTTCCATAACATGATTTACCCTTTATTTATCACTAACGTATATTTTTTATTGCAGGTAAGAACCAGTACTGTTAATTTTCCAAACCATCAACGACATTTAACGTCAAAAAGGTAAAATCAAATTATTATAAACTTTATTAGATTACAGTTGACGCATTTCTATAAATATTATATACTAATCTGGATTAACTGATGATGGTGGTGTGTGATAATTATAGAGGCATAACTCTACTCAATATGGCATATAAAGTGTTGTCCAATGTATTGTGCAAAAGACTTCTCCCCTACGCTGAAGAAATAGTAGGAGGATATCAGTGCGGTTTCCGTCCTAATAAATCAACAACGGACCAGATATTTACAGTGAGGCAGATCCTTGAAAAAACCCTAGAGTTCGGCGTCGACACCCACCACATATTCGTGGACTTCAAAGCCGCATACGACTCATTTAATAGAGGTAAACTTCTACTTGCTATGGTAGAATTTAAAATAGCGCTTCATCTTGTCCAATTAACTGAACTTACGCTCACAGGAGCAGAGAGCGTGATAAAGATCCAGAACGATTTCTCAAGACCCTTCCATTGCAAAAATGGACTAAGACAGGGTGATGGACTATCGTGTCTCTTATTTAACCTGACATTAGAAAAAATAATTAGGGAGTCCCAAATTAATACGAATGGTACCATCTTTAACAAATCAGTACAAATTGTCAGATACGCAGATGACATAGACATTATAGGTAGATCTAAAGAATCTCTGACTGAAGCATTTCGGTCGTTAAGAGCATCTGCACAGAGAATGGGGCTAAATATAAATGTTCAAAAGACCAAATATATGTGTTGCACTAGGTCAAGCAACCCGACACCTACAAGAATAATAATTGACGACCTAGAACTGGAAGGTGTCGACACCTTCATATACTTAGGCTCGCTGCTAACTAAAGATAAAAATGTCAGTGAAGACATTAAAACAAAAGAAGAATAGTGCTCGCCAATAAGGGAGCGTTCAAGTATTACGTAACGCAATTTTTGAAGATTTTTGACCCGCCCTCCCCCCCCAGGTAACGCACCGTAACGTTTTTATGTACCCCCCCTCCCCCTACCTAAACGTTACGTAACACCCAAGTCACCATTTGAACCTAAATGGAAAACTAGGTTGCGAAAATTACCGGAATTATTATTTTAATCGCATTTGAGGTAATAATAAAAACTTACAATCATCATCCAGCCTCAAAAGTCCACTGCTGAACATAGGCTTCCTCCCCTCATTTCCAACCACGTCTATCCTGCGCCGCTCTCATCCAGTTTTTATTTAGCTTTCTTACGTCGTCTGTCCATCTTGTAGGCGGTCAACCGGCGCTTCTCTTGTCTTCTCTTGGCCTCCATTCCAATAACCTTTTTGTCCATCGCCCATGTGTCATTCTCGCTATGTGTCCTGCCCATCTCCACTTCAAGTTAGCTATCCTTTTGATGACGTCAGTCACCTTTGTTCTTCTCCTGATTTCTTCGTTTCTGATTTTGTCTCGCAGAGTTATTCCTAACATTGACCGCTCCATTCTTCTCTGCGTTACTCTTAGTTTGGTAGCCGAGGCTTTAGGTAAGGTAAGTGTTTCTGATCCGTACGTCAAGACTGGGAGGACGCACTGATCAAATACCTTTCTCTTTAGGCATATGAGCAACTCACTCTTAAAAGTTTCTCTCAGTTTTCCAAATGATGCCCACCCAAGAACGATTCTTCTTTTTAGTTCATGTGTCTGGTTATCCCTGCCAATCGTAATTTCATGTCCCATGACATGAAATATGTCCAAAACTTAGAATAATAATCTTTTATTACTAATTTTACATTTACATTTACATTTTCCCTGCTTGGCCCCATCCTTACATTCATTTTTGGCTTCATCCTTTATTGTTCTTCTCATGCATTCTTCTATGTGATCTTCTTTAATAAAAACTTACAAAAATAAAATAACATATCTATTTATTATTTCAATATTTTATTTTGCTTAGTAAAAATTTTTGTATAACAAATAATATACGATGTTGCCAGTAGTTTCGGAAAAATAGTGAAAAAAATGTGTAAAACTTTTTGTTTTTCAACGCCCTATATCGTGAAAACGCATGCCGTTACAAAAATTTTATACTAAGCAAACCCCAATTATTTTTCAGTTTTTCACCTATCTTAGAGGTCGTGTTACCTTTTTCTGAAACACTCTGTATATATAAGAAGGCACTTATGGAAGAAAATTATTTCTGTCCTTGTTTTAATCAATTTTAAAAACGCTGAGACCCGTAGATTTTAATATATAAAAATGTGTGCCTTTTAAACATAAATTTAAATGTACAGGGTGATTTATGCAAGACTACCGTAGTCCATAAGCTTTATTTTTTAACACCCTGTATATTTTTATATGTTTAAAAGCTACTTAACAATCTGAATTTATGGTCTTTATGAATAATACAGGGTGATCATTTAAAATTATAATGTATGGAAACCACTTATGGAATAAAATTGTTTTTGTCATGTGTCATTATTTTAGAAAATTATAAAAACGCTAGGATACGTCAACTTTTAAATTCAATTATGGACTATTTAAACATAAATTTGAATATACAGGTTGATTCACTCAAGTCTAGCATAGTCCATTATCTTTCATTTTAATTAAACACCCTGTATATTTTTGTTTTTAGAAGCTGCTTAACAACCTCATCTCAAAAATGTGTATTATGTAGGGTCTATTATGAATAATGCAAGGTGAAATTTTGAAATTCACTTGAAATTTTTGAAATTTTGAAATCACACTTTAAATAAGGGTACTATTTTTTTTAAATATCTATCAATTTTCTAAACTAAGCATCAATATAGTGGGTTTTGTATTTAATGCTTTTTATTTAAAGACATTTTTAAATAATTTGAAAATTTGCGTATTTAAAACATTATAGTATAAGAGCTGTGAGACATTTTTGAGTAGGTATTTTAGGCAACCTGAAAATTTTTCAGGTGACTTTTCCATGATATCCTCATACAAAAATGCCGGTCTGGCTGGAGGGTAGCGGTTATTTTCCCCAAAAATCCCCCTCAAATTTAAAAAAAGGGTAAAAATTGTTATTACAAAAAATTACATTGACGTGACTTTAAAGTAAATTGGAATATTCAAATATAAAAAAATAAACAGGCCAGGCGATTTGAGGGCGATTTTAACTCTGCAAGATACTTGCATGGGCGTCCCAGCATTATTTTCAAGGGATGCATCTGAACTTCAGAAGATTTCATCTGAATCTATACATACTATTAACGAGTATAAAATATACAACTATACATGCATAGCTATGTACATTCCTTCCGGGCAGGGAGGTGCAATTGTTATTTTAACAGGGTATTTTTTAATATTAAAAATAAATATTCTTAAAGACAGGTTTTTTTTGGTGAAATTTTCCAACTGCCATGTGATCAAACAAATTACGCGTGCATTATAAATGAAAAGCGCTATAGGTAAGCACCAATGTGAGAAAGGGCGTATACCGATAGCTGTTTGCGTCCTCTGTTGTAACTGAGCGAGTCCGTTCGCTCGAGAAAAATCACGTAACCTGGCGATACCCATGTTGTTGTAAGTAACTTTTTTTAATTAAAGGAAAATAATACGGACTATACAATAGATTTTGCAAATATTATAAGAAAAGACAAATTTATTATTATAAATATATAGGTAGAGAAGTATAAAACTAAAAACTAAATTAATTCTGTGTCCGAACCTTGTACTTCTTCTTCAAACCCCTCATCTGAGCTTAAATATTCATTCTCTTTTTCTTCGTCAGACTCCCCTCGAGACTCAGATTCCTCTTCTACCTGATCTATAAATAGTTGTAATATGTATTTAGAGTTAAATAAAAATTAATTAGTGATTAATTAATTAAGTTGCTACGTATTCTTACTTATAATATAACCATTACTTAATACTTTTCCTTATATAACCAATCACATCAGGTTTTTTATTTCTTAGTATATGACCAAAGTAGCTCATTTTTTTCCTTCATAGTGTTGAGTATTTCTTTTTCCTTTTTCATCTTTCTTAATGTTTCCGTGTTTGCTACATGTTGTGTCCATGATATTTTTTACATTATTCGATAACACCACATCTCAACAATGGCAAGTCTTTCTTCAGATGCGCCCGTGATTGTGCAGGCTTCGACTGACGAGTCTGAGGAAGAAGAAGAGAATGAATATTTAAGCTCAGATGAGGAGTTTGAAGAAGAAGTACAAGATTCGGACACCGAATTTATTTAGCTTATAGTTTTATACTTTTTTACCTACATATTTATAATAATAAATTTGTCTTTTTCTATCATATTTGCAAAATCTATTGTATAGTACGTATTATTTTCTTTTGATTAAGAAAAAGTTACTTAAAAAACTGTAATATATAATAATTACTCTAACGTTTCGAGGCACAACAACATGGGTATCGCCAGGTCACGTGATTTTTCTCGAGCAAACGGACTCGCTCCGCTAGAACAGAGGACGCAAACAGCTATCGGTATACGCCCTTTCTCACAGTGCTGCTTACCTATAGCGCTTTTCATTTATATGCACGCTTAATTTGTTTGATGACATGGCAGTTGGAAAATTTCACCAAAAAAACCTGTCTTTTTAGAATATTTATTTTTAATATTAAAAAATACCCTGTCAAAATAACAATTGCACCTCCCTCTCCGGAAGAAATATACATAGCTATGTATGTATAGTTGTATATTTTATACTCGTTAATAGTATGTACAGATTCAGATGAAATCTTCTGAAGTTCAGATGCATCCCCTGAAAATAATCCTGTGACGCCCATGCAAGTATCTTGCAGAGTTAAAATCGCCCTCAAATCGCTTGGCTTGTTTATTTTCTTTATATTTGAATATTTAAATTTAGTTTAAAGTCACGTCACTGATATTTTTTGTAATAACAATTTTTACCCTTTTTTTAACTTTGGGGGGGATTTTTGGAGAAAATAACCGCTACCCTCCAGCCAGACCGGCATTTTTGTATTAGGCTATCATGGAAGAGTCCCCTGAAAAATTTTCAGGTTGCCTAAAATACCTACTCAAAAATGTCTCACAGCTCTTGGACCATTAATGAATACCTACTGCAGAAAACGATTTCAGAAAACATACAAGATTTATGAACATGTAGTTCCCTTCTGCAACCTCTTAAATAACATCTGTATCTTTTAATCTTTTGTTGTGGAGACAGGTCCATCTAATTATTGGAAACAAATGTTACGGTGCTTCATCTGTGTTACAAATTTTAAGATTTTTTCACTTAAAAACGTACTATTATGTATTGTCCTCTTGTCGGAACATGAACGGAGCGTGAGAGTGCCACATAAAACAATTCAGGGGTCTATGTAAAAAAACTACGGAATTTCATTTAAGTTAAAAAAGAATCCACAAGGAAAAAGTTTTCCTGTAGTTGGCTGTATACCATGTAATACAAAAAATAGTAAATCCTTTATAAAAGGTATATATTTACCTTAAAATATATACCTTTTATAAAGGATTTACTAATTTTTAAAAAAAGAATGTTACGTAACGCGCTGTTCGAACCCCCCTCCCCCATGTAACGCGCCGTAACGTTTTACAAGACCCCCCTCACCCCCAAACTGCGTTACGTAATACTTGAACGCTCCCTAAGTGCTACTATGGCTTAAGAAAACAGATGGCCTCAAAATTACCTAGAAAAATTAAATTGACTGTCTACAAAACACTAATAAGACCAGCGCTAACATATGGCTCAGAAACTTGGTCACTTACTCAGAATGACCAAGAACAAAATAGAATAAAACGTTTTGAGCAAAAAATTCTAAGACGAATATATGGTGGCACAAAAGAACAAGGTTTATGGCGCAGGCGTTACAACTTTAAGTTGTATAGAAATTTTGGAGAACCTGGCGTTGTACAATTCATTAAGGTAGCACGCCTTAGATGGATAGGTCATGTAATAAGGCGAGAGGAAGATGCCATAATCAGAAAAGTTTTTGACCGAAGAGGGCCGATAGGACAACGAGCAAGAGGAAGACCGACACTTAGGTACCAAGACAACCTAGAAACTGATTTAAAATCTATTGGCATTAGAGCATGGAGAAGAGTTGCCAGAGACAGGGGCGAATAGAGGATTGTTCTGAAGAAGGCTTTGGCTCATAAAGAGCTGTAACGCCACTGATGATGATGATGATGAATCTGGATTAACTGCTATTAATGTGACTTTCATTGAATGTTTCAATTACGATATTTAGTTCTAATGAGTGAAACGCTTTGAAAAAATCTATAAACAGTAATACGAGAGGTTTGTTGTATTCTATAGATTTTTCAATGATTTGTTTTCTCGCTTGCACGTGGTCGTTGGTACCAAACTTTGATCAAAATCCCTCTTGCCCTCTGGTATGGTACAGACATAATTTTTTCCAATGTTGTTGTTATGATTCTTGTGAAGAGTTTGTACACATGGCTTGAGTAACAGGCTAATGGGTCGGTAATTTTCTAGGTCAGTTTTATCTGTTTTTCTATTGGCTAATATGTTACATTTGTAATGTGTTTGGTGTTAAAAGTATTAGGGTCATCAACTACTTATCTTTATTGTACAGAATTCCTTTAAAACGTTTTTATAGTTAATTTTATCTATTGCCAAAGACTAAGTTGTACTAGTAATCTAGTTACGGTCTATACATACACTCCACGATTACGATATATCTCTTCAAATTCTAGGCTAAATATATGCGTGTATTGTTGTTAATATACATAATATACTCGTATATGCAAGATAATAGTTAGTTTAATAACCTTACTAGGGCGGTCCGGTAAGTACCTACTTGGCCTTTAAAAGAAAAACGAAAATTTTTGAAATTTGAAAAGTGGTGATTTATTTCTGGATGTAGTCTCCTTTTAGTTCGATACGCTTGACTCAGCGATGCTCCATCTTCTTTAACTCGTCTGGAAAATACTTTTCCCGAGATCCGCAAAGTAGATAGGCTTCCATGGCGGTGGTGAACTCCTCATTGGACTTTTTTAAGTTTGGAAACAAAAAGAAGTCATACAGGGCCAAATCTAGAGAATAAGGTGGATGGGACAGCATTTCTCAGCCCAATTCTCCCAATTTGGCCATGAACTGCGTTATGTACCTACTGTGTCTAAGGTTGTGACGCAAGTTGTTGCATTTTAATTGAAAGATGTTTTGTACAACTGAAACAACGATTTCCAATGATTTAAAAATTAAATAGAGAGTATCTACTCTTATGTACTATGAATAGAAACTCACCACATCCAAATATTTTTATTCATATGAAATAGAGTACAAATATATACTTTATGCTCATACTCATGAGAACATACTCGGAGGTTATACTCCGTTTTTATTCATATCACCTAATAGACCAGGGCGCATCTGTAAAAATATTAGTACATTGGATGTTGAGAGGTGACTCATATTTTTTGCAGAAATTGCTTGAAAATAACTCATATAATAATATTTGAGTTATCCTTCCACTCAAAAAGGTCCGGAACATTGTTTAAATAATCAAAATGTCAAAAAAATGAAGGAAAATTTCGATTTTTTTCTTGGTTTTCTGATTATAACTTTAAAAGTATTCATTTTCGAGAAAAGTTGCTCCGACATAAAAGTTGCGTAATTAAATTTACTACAATATACGATTAACCGAAAATTTTAAAAATTGTCACCCTTGTTGCAAAATAGCAATAATTTCGAAAAAAACATAAAAAAAAAACAAGTATTCGCATTTTACGTTTTTCAACCATTTATGCTACACTTAGGACCTTCATATTTCACCCAGAAAAACTTTATGATATGATAAAACAAAATTGTAAATTTCAATAAGATCGGTTTAATAGATTTTGCAGAATAAATTTTGCAATCCAGCTGTCCCAAAAAAATTCATTTTTTAAAAATGTTGCAGCACTGAAAATAAAGCAGACAGCAAGTTTTTTTACATATAAAAGAATACAGTACCTTTCATTTGCAATTTTCAAAATTAAAATCGGTTAACTACTGCGGCGTCAGCAATTTTTTTAAATAAACATTAATTTTTGGTGCTACGCGCAGGGCAGCGGATACGTTCGCTCTGATTGGGCATTTCAATGACCTTTGATAATGATTGATAAATTTTAATTTTTAATACCTACATTTCGAAAT
This sequence comes from Diabrotica virgifera virgifera, assembly GCF_917563875.1. Lineage (NCBI taxonomy): Eukaryota > Metazoa > Arthropoda > Insecta > Coleoptera > Chrysomelidae > Diabrotica > Diabrotica virgifera. The sequence goes on from NC_065450.1 coordinate 6,325,532, forward strand.
AAATAGATAAATGGATCCTTTGAAATAACACTTTTTTTAGTAAAAACTTTCTTTGTTCATATATTTTAACTTAGAAAATAAAAGTGTATTATTTTTAAACATATGCAATTGTTTAAACAATTTTTTACAAACAATAATCAATATAGTTTGATGTTTGTGGAATTAAAATATGAATATACAAGAAAATATAGAGTAAGAAAATAATATATTAGATACAGATTGGAAGAAATTTTGGTGATTATTTTTTTCACCTGTCAAATTCTGAAGTTTTTGCTTTTTCAGCCAATCACCACGCGTCGTTCTAGCCAATCATTGAGTGTAATACTGATAAAACAGCCTCTTCCTTGATAAAACAGTCTCTTCCCTGATAAAACTTAAGGTACCCTAAATTTCACATAATACGTTACGAACGACATTGGAAAATCTCATATTAGTTATTAAAATTGTGTTTTTAATAATTGTTAATTTTCGATTTAAACATTTTTTTATGTATTAACAATATAATAAATAAATTGGTTCATTTTTAAATCATAAAATAATTTATCTATAACCTACTTAAGATATTGATCCTAGTTGTCTTAAAAATATTTCACAGATGCCCGTATTTACTAATAATACATATTGGTTCACAAAATAATCTTTTCAAATACCACTCGTCCTCTAAATTTTGCTTGATAAATTTTTTTGTTTTCATACTTAAACTTCTTTATTTAGGGTAAATCACTCAAACAAACCGAAATGGATAAAATCACTCGTCCTTCGGACTCGTGATTTTATCATTCGGTTTGTTTTCGTAATTTTACCAAATAAAGAAGTTTTCGTGAAAACAAAAAAATTTATCGATAAAATTTAGAGGATTCGTGGTATTACCTTTGATTATTTCATTCATAGGAGATTCTGACCAATAGAAAGCTACAGACATGCAAATTAAGGTGATAATTTTTGATAATCTCCCGTCGTTAAGCATATTACGTCAGATGCCCTTCGTTGCTACGAAAAAATACATTCAGTGACATTAATGACAAATGTTTTAAAAATTATAAAAGTGATGACTTTCAACCGTCAAATACATATTTATAACAACTGTGTGTTTAATTTCACTAATTGGTACTTTCATATATAAATTACAATAACATTTTGGTTTTGAACAGTTTTATTCATGAAATAATCGCAACAAATTGCACTCGGACTCTAAAATTAATATAAAATTTTTGCCCTCGTGACACTTTGACATAATTTCACTCGCCTTCGGCTCGTGAAATTAAAACTGCCAAAGTGACACTCGGGAAAAATTCAATAATTTTAGAGCTCTTGTGCAATTACTACTGAAAATCAACTTTTGTGAATCGAACACCGCTGTCCTGCGCGTAGCACCAAAAATTATTGTTTATTTAAAAAAAAATTATGACGCCGTGGTAGTTAACCCATTTTAATTTTGCAAATTGTAAATGAAAGGTACAGTATTCTTCTATTTGTAAAAAAATTTTAACCTGCTATCTGCTTTATTTTCAGTCCTGCAACATTTTGAAAAAATGAATTTTTTTTGCGAAAGCTGGATTGCAAAATTTATTTTGCAAAATCTGTTGAACCGATCTGAACTAAATTTACAGTATTGTTTCAACGTATCAAAAAGTTTTTCTGGTTGAAATATGAAGGTCCTAAGTGTAGCAGAAATGGTTGAAAAGCGCAAAATTAGAATAGTTGTTTTTTATGTTTTTTTTCGCAATTATTGCTATTTTGCAACAAGGGTAACAATTTTAAATATTTTTAACCAATCTTATAATGTAGGAAATTTATTTATGCAACTTTTATGTTAGTAAAACTTTTCTCGGAAGTGAATACTTTTAAACTTATAATCAAAAAACGAAGAAAAAAATCGAATTTCTGCACAAAAAATTAGAGTCACCTCTCAAATTCCATCTCAAAACAGATCCGCCCTGGACTATAATACATCCATGTCTGAATCAAGTTAAAGGCATATTTTTGGCTCATTACATGTTACTACCAGTAACGAATGGCATTTGACGTGGAAAACTGATGAATCAATTTCCACAAGCAATAGATCGACCCAATATCATATCTATACCAGTGAACAAAGAACTGCAACATAAATATTTCTTAAAGCTTTTATTTTCAAACAAATTACTGATGATCTCATGCAAATGCGAAAATCTGAATCGAAGACAATTTTTTATTTAAAAATTATACCCAACCTTTAAACTCTATCCACTCACTCTATTACTCACTGAACAAAGACAAAGATTTAGCTGACTTTTCTTCATTCGAGGTTAAAACATTCATAACTCTGAATGTAGTAATGTAGTTCCAGATAATAATAAACAAACTTTTTGTTCGGTTTAGTTTCCTTATGTCACAATACCTGCATTTATTTAATAATGACTTCGCAATTATAGATACAACAGTAGCAGGGTAGGATTTAGTTCAATGTTAACGTAGTTATATTTTTGTGTAGATTCCATCATTCTTTGGTTTAGTTTGAATGTGTTCGATTTACTAGTAGGGGAGTCAAGCTATAAAATCGCAGTTCAATTACAGCGATTATTTCATTCGTAGGAGATTCTGACCAATAGAAAGCTACAGAAATCTAAATTAAATTGATAATTTTTGATAATTGCCCGTCGTCCAGTATATTACGTCAGATGCCCTTCGTTGCTATGAAAAAATACATTCAGTGACATTAATGACAATTAATGTTTTAAAAATTATAAAAGTGATGACTTTCAAGCGTCAAATATTTATAACAACTGTGTGTTGAATTGTACTAATTTGTACTTACATAAATAAATTACAATAACATTTTGGTTTTGAACAGTTTTATTCATGAAATAATCGCAACAAATTTCACTGGATCTCTAAAATTAATATAGAATTTTAGAGCTCTTGTGCAATTACTACTGATTATTTCATTCATAGGACATTCTGATCAATAGAAAGCTACAGAAATCTAAATTAAACTGATAATTTTTGATAATTTCCCGTCGTCAAGTATATTACGTCAGATGCCCTTCGTTGCTATGAAAAAATACATTCAGTGACATTAATGACAATGTTTTAAAAATTATAAAATTGATGACTTTCAACCGTAAAATATTTATAACAACTGTGTGTTTAATTGTACTAATTTGTACTTACATAAATAAATTACAATATAATTTTGGTTTTGAACAGTTTTATTCATGAAATAATCGCAACAAATTGCACTCGATCTCTAAAATTAATATAGAATTTTTGCCCTCGTGACACTTTGACATAATTAATTAAAACTGTCAAAGTGTCAATCGGGAAAAATTCAATAATTTTAGAGCTATTGTGCAATTACTACTGATTATTTCATTCATTGGAGATTCTGACCAATAGAAAGCTACAGAAATGCAAATTAAGGTGATAATTTTTGATAATATCCCGTCGTCAAGTATATTACGTGAGATGCCCTTCGTTGCTACGAAAAAATACATTCAGTGACATTAATGACAATTAATGTTTTAAAAGTTATAAAAGTGATGACTTTCAACCGTAAAATATTTTATATCAACTGTGTGTTTAACAGTACTAATTTGTACTTACATAAATAAATTACAATAAAATTTTGGTTTTGAACAGTTTTATTCATGAAATAATCGCAACAAATTGTACTAGATCTCTAAAATTAATATAGAATTTTTGCCCTCGTGACACTTTGACATAATTTCACTCGCCTTCGCCTCGTGAAATTAAAACTGTCAAAGTGTCACTCGGAAAAAATTCAATAATTTTAGAGCTCTTGTGCAATTACTAATGATTATTTCATTCATAGGAGATTCTGACCAATAGAAAGCTACAGAAATGCAAATTAAGGTGATAATTTTTGATAATATCCCGTCGTCAAGTATATTACGTGAGATGCCCTTCGTTGCTACGAAAAAATACATTCAGTGACATTAATGACAATTAATGTTTTAAAAGTTATAAAAGTGATGACTTTCAACCGTAAAATATTTTATATCAACTGTGTGTTTAACAGTACTAATTTGTACTTACATAAATAAATTACAATAAAGTTTTGGTTTTGCACAGTTTTATTCATGAAATAATCGCAACAAATTGTACTAGATCTCTAAAATTAATATAGAATTTTTGCCCTCGTGACACTTTGACATAATTTCACTCGCCTTCGCCTCGTGAAATTAAAACTGTCAAAGTGTCACTCGGAAAAAATTCAATAATTTTAGAGCTCTTGTGCAATTACTAATGATTATTTCATTCATAGGAGATTCTGACCAATAGAAAGCTACAGAAATGCAAATTAAGGTGATAATTTTTGATAATATCCCGTCGTCAAGTATATTACGTGAGATGCCCTTCGTTGCTACGAAAAAATACATTCAGTGACATTAATGACAATTAATGTTTTAAAAGTTATAAAAGTGATGACTTTCAACCGTAAAATATTTTATATCAACTGTGTGTTTAACAGTACTAATTTGTACTTACATAAATAAATTACAATAAAATTTTGGTTTTGCACAGTTTTATTCATGAAATAATCGCAACAAATTGCACTCGATCTCTAAAATTAATATAGAATTTTAGAGCTCTTGTGCAATTACTACTGATAATACACAGTATAAAATAATACATCCACAGTATAAAATAGTATAATATAAAATAAAAATATATACCATTTTTAGTCAGTTGCAATGCGAAGCCAAAACTGTCTTAATTTTCACTTAGTTCAGAGAGCGCAACCAGCACTCTTATCGACGATTTAGCCACTTTTTAGTGGCTCCTCAGAGAATGCATAGGTTGCTATCTCTTCCCTGAGTTTAAATTTTCGACTGTACTAGTCCCCGCATTGCAACTGACGTGATGGTAGTAGGTGCCTAGCGGCGTCTGCTAAATAAAAGTCAAAGTTTTCATCCTAATAGAAATATTTAAAAATATTTTTAAAAGATATTTAATTGACAACTTATTGGACCATTTTCCTGGTAACACCTCCACGGCATCCAAAATTTGTAAGCCAGATGGATGCTGAAGCGAAGCAGACAAGAGGGAATTCTAAAATTTGCAATTCACGACCCCGTCTCTTCAGCGTGCTAAATTCCAACGGAAAATGGACCTATGTTACTCAAAGGAGTAATACTAATATGAAATAAAAATGTATACCATTGTATTTAGTTGCAATGCGAAGCCAAAACTGTCTTAATTTTTACTTAGTTCAGAGAGCGCAACCATCACTCTTATCGAAGATTTTGACACTTTTTAGTGGCTCCTCAGAGAATGCATAGGTTGTTATCTCTGCCCTAAGTTTAAATTTTCGACTGTACTAGTCGATGCATTCTCTGAGGAGCCACTAAAAAGTGGCGAAATCATCGATAAGAGTGCTGGTTGTTCTCTCTGAACTAAGTGAAAATTAAGACAATTTTGACTTCGCATTGCAACTGAATAAAAATGGTATACATTCTTATTTTATCTTAGTATTACTTCTTTGAGTAACATAGGTCCATTTTTCGTTGGAATTTACCATGCCGAATAGACGGCAAATTTTAAATTGCAAATTTTAGAATTCCCTCTAGTCTTCTTCGCTTCAGCATCCATCTGGCTTGCAAATTTTAGATGCCATGAATTAATGAATGAATTAATTTATTTAACCACATTACACAATTACAAGGTTTGTAGCAAGTCAGACTTCAATGATTTAAAATAAACAAGTAAAAACCTATCTATACCTAAAATATTAGAATATACCTAAAATACACAAAAAATACCTAAAATACGCAAATAATAGTTTCACACACAAGTATATCACAAAAATTTCAATTTTAAATAGTATAAATTATGTAAGTACTGTATCACAGATCAGTAGTAAAAGATATTAGATAGATGAGTACTTTCCATGAACTTTAATGAAACTTGAAATTTTGAAATATTCAAGGTATTCCTCCACTGAATACCTGAGTACTGAATTCTTATTCAGTATTCTTTTCACGGTTTTTTTAAAAGCATTTAGACTAAATTTTTTATATAACGTGGCAACACGTTGTAAACTTAAAATCTAAAGAATTTCTTTTGGACTTAGTTAGACGGTAACGCTTAATTCTGATATCTGCCTGTGTGGTGTTGTTCTTTCACAAGGGATACACATCTCCTGTGTATTTCAACAACAACACTAAACATGGAGGTGTTACCAGGAAAAGTCCAATAAGTTTTCAATAAAATATGTTTTAAAAATAGTTTTAAATATTTCTATTAGGATGAAAACTTTGACTTTTAATATTAGCCCAGTAAATGAACGGGAAATTCGGCGATACCGTGTAATTTTCAGGGGCAACTCCGAATTGCATGAAAATTTGGATTTAGGTTCTACTTACCCTCCACTTCAAAGTTGAAATTGTGCCGTTGGTTGCTTTTACTTCGGGGGTGACAGTCACCCCTTCTCGGGTGTGAAAAAACATACGTTCAAGATAAGACCGGAAATGGATAAATTTACTGATTGTAAGCAACTTTTGTCCTATAGAGTTTTTTACTTAAGTCAATACTTTTCGAGTTATTTGCCATTGAAAATGTTGATTTTTCGACAAAAAACTACGTTTTCAGACGGTTTTTCGCAAATAACTCAAAAAGTAAATATTTTATCGAAAATAATATACTTAGCAAAAGTGTAGCTTATAAAAAACCCCAAAAATGGTGTATCAGTAAAGTCTATCAATCAAATAAAAATAAAGTTTTAGCTCATGAAAATACGTTCTTATTCGTCTAATTCCAAATCGAATATTTCAAGGTGAAATCACCGAAAAATTAAGCACTTTTCGGGAAAAACCCATTTAAACTTTTTTAAAGTGTTTATAAAAAGCTTTGTTTTAATTTTTAAACAAAAGTTTTAGCATTAAAAATAAGCGAGTTACGCTCAAAATAAAGTTGGCCCTCTTTTTTTTTGTAAAACATCATGAAAATCTCGCCGTGTTTAGCTCCCCAAATGAAATTAATACCTACCGCTTTACAAACAATTTACTTACCTATCTATTTTTTATATGATCTGTCAGTCTCACCGGTTTAAAGTGTTTATTTTTGAAAGGGTTATAATTGAAAAAACTTGAATGGGTCACTAATCACGAGTGTATGCAAATTTTGAACAGCCATATCTTAACCAATTTTTGTCTTACGGAGAAACAAAATAAAACTAGCATATTTATAATAGTAAAACCTTTATTTTTTTACTCTTTAAGATTTTTCTTACCACTAATACTTTTTAAGTTATTTTGAAAAAATAAAAATTTTCAAAAATTTTTAGAAAATTTTATTTTACTATAAAACCAAACGTTTTCAAAAATAAGCCCTTCAAACCAATCAAACTTACAGATCATATAAACAATACACATACAGTTAAAATAAATGGTAAAGTCAAACGATTAATTTCATTTAGGGTGCTAAATAGAGGGAGGTTTTCACGATTTTTATTACCAAAAAAAAGGGGCCAACTTTTTTTTTTTCAGTGTAACTCGTTTATTTTTTATGCTGTAAAGTTTTGTAAAAAAACAAATAATAAGCCTTTTTCGATACTTTAAAAATGTTAATAAGGTTTTCCCGAAAAACGCTTCTTTCTTCGGTGATTTCGCGTTGAATTATTCGATTTGGAATTAGACGAATAAGAATGTATTTTTTATGAGCTACAACTTTGCTTCTACTCAATTTGTAGACTTTACTGGTACAGCATTTTTTTCGTTTTTTTATAGGCTACACTTTTGCTAAAAATATTTTTTTCGATAAAATATTTACTTTTTGAGTTATTTGGGAAAAACAGTCTGAAAACGTAGTTTTTTTGTGAAAAAATCAACATTTTAAATCGCGAATAACTCGAAAAGTATTGACTTACGTAAAAAAACTTTATAGAACAAAAGGTGCTTAAAATAAGTAACTTTATCCATTTTCGACCTTATTTTAAACACGCGTGTTTCAGCCCCCGAGAAGGGGTAAATGTCACCCCCCAAGTAAAAGCAACCAACGGCACAAATTCAACTTTGAAGTGGAGGGTAAGTAGAATCTAAATCCAAATTTTCATGCAATTCGGAGTTGCCCCTGGAAATTACACTCCAAAATTCATTGTTCATTTATTGAGCTATATAGTATAATTTATTTTACAAAACTTGTCAATAGATGTCAAGCTATTGCTAGTTTTATGAAGTCCTGTCAAAATGACAGCATTCTATATATTTACTGAATTATAAATACTTCCAAAATATTTGACAATGAATAGTTTTATTTATTTAATACCTTCGTATCTAGATAAACTACCAAGTGTTACCTATGGTTGAATGACATAATATGAGATAATATACAATTACAGTGGTATAGCTCCCCGTCAGTAACAAGCTTACGAGATAATTAGGCTACGGACCTGTGCGTTGTTCAACAGTTACAATTTAAATTTCATAACAGACAAGTTTTGAGCATGATACCGGAGCATTCTGAATTTAAATGAATAGGAGGGAGACAACCTAGATTTATTAAAATCGATTAAATATGCGCTTTTCCAGTAGATTGCGTGGAAAAGGACGGTTTTTTGACAAAAACAAACAATAAATTTTCGTTATTTAGTACTTGGAAATATATATTATGAGAGACAAGCGCATAGTCGGAAAGGATTTTACATAATCATTTACGTTTGTATCGATAAAGCTGATAAAGCTCATTTTGTATTTCTAACTTTCAACTTCCAAGTAGTTGACAGTAGTTCCAAGTAGTAGATGTTCCAAATAGTAATAGGACAGTGATTTCACATGTATTTATTTGGAAGGTCAGTTTAACCTAAAATATAGTTTTACGATTTTTGTATAAAGAAGTGTCTAGATTAAAAATAATTTTATCGCCAATCGTCACTAAAATCATTCATTATTGTACTCATTTGACGCCATTTGCGGCAGTAAAGTAACACTTTATTGTACTGAAAGAAGAATTTTACCTTACCTGTCGCGATTAATCAAATTAACCGAGATTGAATGTAAGTGGTCGATGGCAGTAATCGATTATTTATTTGAGTGGACTTAAAATTTATTTACTTTAATTATTGAAAATATTGTACACAATTTACGTTATTATTAATTAAATTTATGTCAAAAAGTGAAATTCTGTAGTATGTATTTTGCAATTATATTCATATAAAATTAATCAAAATTTTACCGATTCAATAATTATTCAGTATTGATAACTATCTATCGATTAAAAATCGAAAGCGGCATGCAGAAGTTACCTGTCATCACTGTCATATTTAAAAAATTTAAATTGAAAATTGTATTTATTGTAATAAAAGTGTTAAAACGAATATCAAATTATAGTACAGTAGTGCTGCTTTGGAAATGGAAGAAATTACATGAACGCCACCTGAAATACGCAAGAAATCGTTAGAGGCAGTTTCAGAGCTTCTCCCAGCAAAATCCATCGAAAAATACAATAGGCAATATGACATATTTAAAGCATGGCGTGAAAAAACTTGTATTACAAATTATAGTGAAAGTGTTTTGCTAGCATATTTCTCTGAATTGCCTAAATAATATTCTCCATCGACTATGTGGTCCTATTATTCAATGTTAAAGGCAACTTTGACCACAAATAAAGACATAGATATAAGCAATTATAAAAAAACTTGCAGCTCTTTTGAAACAAAAAGGAAGGAATTACATTCCCAAAAAATCAAAAACCCTGCCGCAAGAAGAAGTGCTAAATTTCTTATTAAATGCACCTGATAACGATTATTTTTAATGATGAAGGTAATTCAACAAAAATAAAATTACTATTACATATTATATTGTACGTAAAGTTCTTTTTCATATCCTTCTCATTTGATGTCAATTATTTTTTTTACATTTTTTACTTGCCTATTTGTTCTTTTTATATATAATATCGGCCGTGTCTAGCAAGTGGTTGCGTAGGCTAGCGGTATGTGTATCTAGCTACGGACGTGTCAGTACTTGGTTCGAATCCCCCGTAAGGAAAACTTTTTTGTTTAATATTAACGGTTATTGACATACTTACTTAGACATAAGGATTAAGTACACGCACTCTTTTTTCATTAGAAGGAGATAATTAAGTAAGTGTTAAGTAAGTGTTAATGTTTTTTATGATTGGCGATAAAATTTGGTATGCACCACGTCAGTAAAGACTCTTTATCGAACTCTTCTGTTATTCGCATTTGCTCGCTACGCTCGCTCGGCTCATAATATCAGACTCGTTCGATAAAGAGTCCCTTTACTGACTTGGTACATAAATAACTATTACTAGACGTTATCGGCACATTTTTTGATACATATTTCACAAGCTTTAAAACCTTGCGCACTGATTAACTCAAAAAAAGTTACGATTTCGTAAGAGACAAACTTTTTCAGAATTAATTCCTTTTCCTAAATGGTACGTACGTACCTATAAAACCGTTCACAAGTCTAAATTCAATCACACCTACCTGACATACCTAGCTAATTTGAAAATTTGTTTTAAGTGGAAATCATACCATTCTCTTGAGTTCCTCAATTAGTGCAGTCACTGAATATGGATATGAGCTATTACCTCCGATTTCGTTGAACCTCCATCGATTTGCATGAAAATTGGTGAGTGGTTAGAGGATATCTCAAGGAGCAAAGGTGACATGGTGCCAACTTGCGCTTTTACCCTGGAGGTGGATGCCACCCCTCCTCGGGGGTGAAAATTATTTTATTAAAAATAACGCCACAAGTCGATATAGGGACAAATTATAAGCAAAATTTGTTATATAAAGTTATTAAAATAAATCAAAACTTTTTGAGTTATTAAAGATCAAAGATTTTAATTTTTCGTGAGAAAAATGCATGTTTTTAACCGATTTTTCATAAATAACTCAAAAACTATAAGTTTTTACAAAAAAGTTATTATTATCAAAATTGAGACTAATAAAAAATCAAATAAACTCCTTACTAGAAAAACCTTTCATTGTTAACTAAAAGTGAGTTATAGGTAATTGAAAGTATATTTCTTTCGTCGAGTACCCAAATCTAAGTATTCAAGCTTATATACCGGGAAAATGATGCATTTTATAACATAAACTTATTAAACATTTGTCAAAGTTCTTAGAAATATCTATCAAATAAGCCCTCGAACAAGTTGATAGCATTAAAATTTATGCACCAAAAATGTTTCAAAATTTATCTTTCAAAAATTTTTCCAAAAAATGTTATTGTTTTTATGTAAATAACTCCATTAGTTTTTAAGATATCAGGTTCACCTAAAAAATAATTAAAAGCGATTCCAAGAGCTATTAAAAAACGTCAAATTTAGTATGTTAAACCTCTTACTTTTTTAAAAATAAAAGGTTAAATGGCTCCGGTTACATGGTTCTCATAGCAAAATTGAAATTTTAAATGTTTCTATCTCGGTTATTTTTTACTCTACGGAAATAGTAAAATGAGTAAAGTATTTGGAAGAGAAAAAACTAAAATGTAGTTATATATCATTTTTTAAGTATATTGAGTATTTTTGGAGTTATTATCAAAAGAAAATGAAAAGTATGATAATTTTTGAAAATTCTGATTTTTTTAAATCATATCTTTCTTTTCAAAAATATGCATTCTAAACCGCTCAAAATTGTTGAAATCATTAACTATGTTAACCTAAAGAAATTTTTGTGAGGATTACTACAAATTTTAATTTTTGTGGAAATGGTGTATGTATTATTTTTCACTTTTTCCTAAAAAAATCGAAAGGGCTCTCTTATTTTCATCATAACTTGCTTAATTTTGATGCTATTAACTTCTACTGGAGCTCATTTGATAGGTATTCCGAAGTACTTTGACAAGTGCTTAACAAGTATATTCTATAAAATGCATTGTTTTCCCGTTATGTAAGCTTGAATACTTGAATTTGAGTACTTGTCGAAAAAAATATACATTCAATTACCCATAACTCACTTTGAAATAACATTAGTTTAGTTCTTTAAGTGGGGAGTGTATTAAAATTTTTATTATCTTTAATTTTGGTAATAATAACTTTTTTACAAAAGCTTATAGTTTTTGAGTAATAGGTGAAAAACAGCTTTAAAACATGCATTTTTTAAGAAAAAATAAAATCTTTGATATTTAATAACTCAAAAAGTATTGATTTATGTTAATAACTTTACATAACAAATTTTGCTTAGAAGTTGCCCCTCTATCGATTTCTGGTATTATTTTTAATTAAAAAATTTCACCCCCGAGAAGGGGTGGCATCCACGCCAGGGTAAAAGCGCAAGTTGGCATCATGTCACCTTTGTTCCTTGAAGTATTTTCTAACCACTCATCAATTTTCATGAAAATCGATGAAGGTTCAACGAAATCAGAGGTGAAAACCTTCAGTGACTCCACTAAATCAAAACGATAAAGCGCTGCTACGACTACAAATAATAATAGTCTCCCGTTTTATACCGCTAACGCGGCTTTGGGATTATAGCAGAGTATAGTATTCTGCTATATCTAGGGCCTACGGTGTACAAGGAAGGTAACAGGGCCAGTGCTACGCTTCAACCGCCTATTATTACCCCTGGTTTTACCCAAGGTACTCATTTTATTCAGGCTGAGTCGACCTGGGGCCTATAGACAAAATACAAATATCTAGGTATGTATAAATATCTCGAACGATAGACCATTAGACATAACCATAAGAGAAAGGAGTACGTTAGGTAGAAAAGCCATCACAACGTTAAACAGTATTTTATGGGACCAATCCATCAGCAAAGAAAATAAAAAGAGACTATATTGAAAAGTATCACTCTATCCAGCTCTGAGGTATGGCCACTGAAAGAAAGAACACTAGCAACCAGAGCAACCTAGCAACCTGACATAACCAAAGTTAACACCAACTTCAGTTATTAACTTTTTTGATTCAAACATTGTCAGTCTTACAAGTATTAACACAAAATAAATAGAAATATTTTAATAAATATAAATAAAACATTAAAACCGTTACATCATCATCAATGGTGCTACAGCCCTATGAAAGAGCCTCGACCTTCCCAAGCATATTACGCCAGTCAGTCCTATCCATTGCCAACCGTTGCCAGTTTGCTGCGCCTATTTTTCTCCCATCCTCATCTACACCATCCTTCCATCTAAGTTTTGGCCTACCCCTATTTCTACTTCCCATAGGTTAGGACATAAGGATTCTTCTAGGAGGGTTGTTATGCTGTGATATTGCTAGATGTCCTGCCCATCTTAGTTTTCCTATTCTTATAGGAGATACTACGTCTTTACCACCAAATATATGTTTATATCTGTGGTATACCTCGTAGTTGTACCTCCTCCTCCAAATACCATTTTCACAGATGCCACCGAATATGCCTCTTAGGATCCTTCGTTCAAATATAAGCAGAAGGTTTTCATCTGCCTTGGAGATGGTCCATGTCTCCGATCCATATGTCAACACTGGTTGTATAAGGGTTTTGTATATGGTTATTTTTATTTTTAGGCTTAAGTTTCTGCTTCTCATATGTCTACTCAGTCCAAAATAGCATTTGTTCGCTAGGATTATCCTTCGCTTAATTTCTTCCGTCATGACGTTCTCCTTGGTGATCAGGGAGCCTAAGTATGTGAATTTATCCGCCACTTCAAAGGTAGAGTTATCAATAGAGAATTGGTGACCGATGTTTCTGACTCTATTGTTGGGTGTTGATGCCATCATCTTAGTTTTCTCCTCGTTTACTTTCAGGCCCATATTTTTTGAGGCATTTGAGAAGGTGGTATACATTTCTTCTAGTTTGCGTGTTGTGCGGGAAATAGGTCCACTCATCGGCATATGCCAAAATTTGGGATGATTTATTAAAAATATTTCCTCTGTTGTCTATTCGGGCATCTCTGACATTTTCCCATGCTCTGACATGCCCATTATGGGCATTTTCCAGAGCTATGTTGAAGAGGAGACACGCCAGCGCATCTCCCTGTCGCAGCCCAACATTCGTTTCAAACGCCTGTAATTGTTCACCCTGTATTTCTACTTTGCAAACGACTTTAAGCATTGTAAAACCGTTTTAAAAATTCCATTTTACAAACAAAATATCAATCACATATTTGTTGGCTGTCTTTCACCCCTTTTCTCTCTACCCTCAATAACTTGCCCATATACTCGTTAACCTATGCAGCATTGTCCGTCTGTCCAATCAAATCCCTATTACATTAGCATAATTTGAGCAATAAATCATGTTATTGCAGACCATAGAAATATGTAACTCCTTGTAACGGCATCATTTAGTTTACTTGAAGCCGTTAACCTGATGATGCTCTGCATATTGTAGAGAGCGAAACCGGTCGTCGGAAGTTAGACAATAAATTATTGCGAGTACGTCTGTTTTTTACTTCAAACAGTTTAGTTATTTAAATGCATTAATTCAAAATTGAATTATTTTAGTTTACACTGAAACAACAATTGCTTTCTTTATGTTTATATTTAAGTATGTAAATGTGCACAGCAATATATCACACTTGTTTTTATTGCATATTATAAATATTCTTTTTTACTATCATCCACCAGTGTGAGAATAACTTACGATAATAAGTGAGATCTGTCACGGTTATCGTATGGAGCGTGTTTACAAACAAAACTAAAAATAATACAGTAGCGTGAAATCTCGCACTAGGCCCGTCGAGTAGACCATTTTGTAAACTTTATGTCAAAATTATAGTTTATCTTGCACCACGGTGATAATAAGTCAAACTTGCCGTTTTTTCCAGGAAATAATAGTAGGTATGTACAGTAAAACCTCGATATAACGGACTAATTGGGGGGATGGTATGTCCGTTAAAGCCGAAAGTCCGTTATATAAAAATAGATTTAAAATCAATAATTTTTTTTTTGAAAATATATGCCGTAGTATTTTAGATACAATGTACAAATCTCTAAGTTAAGAAAGGAATTAAGTTTTGTCTGCTACTTTTTTACTTCTCGACTTTATCTCAAAACTTTCTACAATATACTCGTTTGGTTGCCAAAATTATTCTTTGATCCATGCGTTGAATAAACTATGTATTTTTTGGAAAAACAATTCAATTAAAGTTACCATCTTCTGAATGACGAATATTTTCAGGGGTTAAGCAGGAGTGTTGTCTAAAATCAATAAACAATTCACCTCTTTCGGCGTTATTTCCAGTTTCTTCTCTTGAAATTTTTTCACTGCAGGTACAAATTCTTTAAAAAACCAGGTTTTGAAAATATCTGTGGTGAACCAAGCCTTATTAGAGCGATAATATGAAACGGGCAGATGATGTCTTTGACAACTCTAACATATATTTACGAGATTTGCCAATAATTATAACAGTCAATCCATGCGATCCATCGGCTTTTGAGTACAACCTAGTGCCGAGATCCTTTCCTTGCTAATTTTTCTTGCAGAATTCGATTTTTCATATTTTTTGCATTAAATTTTTTTTTTCATTCGATCGGATTTTTTGTCCGTTATATCCGAAGTTCGTTAAATAGAGGTTCGTTCTATCGAGGTTTTACTGTACATAGAAATCATTAATAAACAACAACAAATAATTCAGGTTTCTCTTTAAATTTGACTTAACTGGTGCAACAAAAATGTGAAACGATACCACTCTCGTTATTACCGAATTTAAATCAATTTAGTTTGGCAATATTGTAAAAATGTTGACATTAACATATCCCTTCTAAGATAAACAGAACTGTAATTTAGTCTTTGTCCAGACAAATTAATATATTTTTTTGTCAACAAATATGAGATGTTTTTACCAAATAATGTTTTAAATATGATGTGCAAAATAATTTTGAATTAGGTTCCGCTAATGGACTGATCTTTTTGTCATTAAAGTAAAAAAACGTTAAATTTCTGTTGCATAATCAGTATTGTCCATCTATCGTTTTATTATTTTAACCGTACTAATATCCGTCGACTAATTCAGAATGATTAATGGGCCGTTAAAACATCTTATCTTTAGCAGCTTCTGGAATACTTTAAATACATTTAAAGGACAATTAATAATTGTCCATATAGTAACTGGAGAAACCTTAACACAAAATACGAAGATTTAACCTAAAACACTTAAATAAAATGTGGTTTCTTACTGAATTACAGGGTGTTTTATCTAAAAATTTAAAAATTATTTTTGCTCAGCATTTTAAAACTATTTGACGTATCCTTTTCGTATTTGGCAGGAAGTATAGGTACTGTACAAACTACTAAATTATGTTAAACAAACGTTTCTGTCTATTACCAGAGGCGTATGACGGGGGAAAGTGAATGGTTGACCCTCTCCAAATTCTACGCCACTGGCGGAATTCCTATTTTAGTTCAATTTTTGGATTCTCCAATACTTTCTATGAAAATAATATACTCTTCATTCGTAACGATAAAATCATTAGTTTTCGAGATCTTTGAAGTTAAAAATGAAACGACACGGTTATTTTGATTAATGTATTGTGTCGCTTTATTTTTAGTTTCAAATATCTCGAAAACTAATCATTTTATCGTTACGAATGAAGAGTATATTATTTACATAAAAAGTATTGAAAAATCAAAAAATTACACTAAAATAGCAATTTCGTCAGTGTCGTAGAATTTGGGAAGGGTCAACCAGCCACTATCTCCTGTCGTACGCCTCTGGTAGTAGCTAGAAACGTTTATTTATCTTAATTTAGTAGGGTGTACAGTACCTACACTTTCTACCAAGTATGATAAGGATACGCCAAATATTTTTTTAAAGTACTGGGTACAAATAATTTTTAAATTTAAATCATAATAATATGAATCATACCCTAAATTAATCAAAATAACTGTGCCGTTTCATATTTAACTTCAAATATCTCGAAAACTAATGACTTTATCGTTACCAATGAAGAGTATATTATTTACGTAGAAAGTATTGGAGAATTTAAAAATGGTACTAAAATAGTAATTCCACCAGTGGAGTAGAATTTGAGAAGGGTCAACCATTCACTATCCCCTGTCGTACGCCTCTGGTAGTAGCTGGAAACGTTTGTTTATCATAATTTAGTAGGGTGTATAGTAGTCTCACTTTCTGCCAAGTATGAAAAGGATACGTCGAATAGTTTTAAAATGCTGAACAAAAATAGTTTTTAAATTTTTGGATAAAACACTCTGTACCTCAGTAAGTAACCACATTTTATTTAAGTGTTTTGGGTTAAATCTTCGTATTTTGTGCTAAGGTTTCTCCAGTTACTATATGGACAATTATTAATGAAACACACGTATATCGCATTTCATTGATATAATGCTCATTCTTACCGATTTGCGTTTCGACTATACCACTCATTTGATAGTTTGTGAAACAATACTTTGATTCCGTTGACATTGCTTTGCGTAGACATGAAGTGTCCTATTCTTGATCCAATACTACTGCAGATGTAGCTTCTGCTTTGTAAATTACCATTAGTTTACCCTCTGTAATAAAGACTTTGTCTAAGCTTGCTGTATTATCCATATTCATGACTGGAGTATCAAAAAATATGTAATATCACAAAGCATATTCAGCTTCGTCTTTAGTCACCCTCAGTGTGAATAAAAACGAAGTCGATGCAACATCCCCTGTTGCGCCTCAAATAATTTCGTCAAGGAATTTAACTCTACTTAAAAGTTTAATTAAAGACGCGGAGAAGCCACATTTTTTTCTCAAAAAATTTGCCAAGGATAAAGTGTGTTTGACCTTTGTCCTAGTCCCAAAATATTTATTATGATTAATCTTTCAAAAAAAAACTGATCGGCCAGGCTGAGATAACTTTACACCAAAAATTTAAAACAAAAAACTAGACTTAATACTTACTTAGTTTCTGGCTGCATGGACTAATCCTAAAGCCAAAGAAATTTGGATTAACGATAAAACTCTTCATTGTATAAACCAGCAAAGGTAATTTGATGAATATTTTCAAACTATTTGGTTAGAACTGCACTTTGGCCTATGAAGCCTAGGACAGCGTGATCCTCATACTAGCCTTAAAATATAATTTGAAAAATATCAAAACCATAGCCTCCATTCATAACGACTTTAAAGAGGTTTAATTTTGTTTTGGTCTTTAGTTAATTATTTGATTATAATAATAACAACATATACATTGATGGGAGCACTAATAACCAGCAAAATAACGCAATAGACGAAAAACATAATACGTTGTGAACTAAAAAATGATGAAACTAGTAGAGGTGTGAAATTATCAATAGATGTTTCCCGTCGTTTACGTTATTTTGCTGGTTATTAGCACACAAATACAGAAATAACGATAAACAAATTACGTAAAAATAATTTATTACTTAAGGGCATAGGCGCAAAATTTCGATCAATTCTATTTAAATGCATTAATGTTTTCAAATCCTGACAAAATAATAAGTATTGTTGAAAAATTTAAACGCAGAATGAAATATTACATTATTACCGAAGGCCAAAAGTTTCTGAAAACTTCTATGTATAATGTTTATTTTAATAAGTTACAGGGGTGAACAAGAAGAGAAAATTGAGTGTGATTTTTAATTTCAAATATCTCACTCAAAAGACACTTTTTATTTATTCTAAGGCACTTTCAGCTCTCGGTAATAATGTAATCTTTCATTCTGCGTTTAAAGTCTTCGAAAAAATTTGTTTAATTTTTGAGGATTCGAAAAAAAAAATGAATGCAATTAAAAAGCATTGTCCCGACATTTTGTGCCTACGCTCATAATTAGCAATTGTCTGTCAATTTTTTCAGTTATATTTAAATATATTCGATTGGAATATATTAACATGTTACAACTCCAGTCAATTTCATATGGAGATGTGTCAAACTACAATTACACTTACATAAATCATATAAACAAGATTATTTGTTTTTGTTGACATTTACAGTTTATAATGTAGTTGCTTATTTTATGACTTATAAGGGGACATTACATAACATAATGAATTGGCTACCGTTTGTTACCATTTTGATTTTACCTATTGCATTAAAGTAACTTACCAAGTTTGACTTTTGAAATAATTTTCTAATTAAATAAACATTCTTCAACTGTATAATAAATTACAGCAGATGGGAACAAATAGTCGTCATCAACAGATATTTGAAAATATGATTACTGACTTGTGATTATGTTTAGTTTAATCATATAGGTACGTATTTTTCATATAAGTTTAAAATTCAAAATATACCTGCTATTAATGTATTTCACAAGTAATATAAACACAGAATATCAAGTACATATACGAGTATACAGGGTGAGGCAGATAACTGGCCTATTAGAAATATCTCGAGAACTAAAGGCAACAGAATCTTGAAAATTGGAATAAGGGGGTTTTGAAGGATGATCTATTAAATGAAAATATTTTCATCTCTTTGCAACTTCCGGTTATACTGGAAGTTGCTTATAACTTCGTTTTTTTAAATGGGACACCCTGTATATTTTTACATTTTTGGATTCTCTTCGATGTCTTCTTTCTTAAAATATAAGGTTTTGTAATATTATACAGGGTATTTTAAAAGATAATTACGTTTTTTTATTAATTTCGTAGCAACATTCACACCCTGTAGAATTGTAGTAGTTTAACATCTAAAACTCTATAGTTCAAATGATTTTTAATATACTCTACTATTGATAAGAATCATTAGTAGAGCTAAATTTTTAATTTTAGTATACAGGGTTATTCGAAACTCGGAATGAGTATTTTCTGAGTTTTCTTAAATGGAACACCCTGTATTTTAGTATTGTAATGAAATGATATTTTATGGTACTTTTTTATTTCTTAAGCATTCCCTATACCTAACTGCTTTAATTTGTGCTTAATTGTTAATCGCACCAACAATCTTAACTAAGAAGGTATTTCGATAGCTAAACCATTATTGGTAATTTTAAGGACCAGTCTGGATTAATATGTATTTATTTCGGAAAAATTATTTGGGATTGAGTATTTTCACGGCCAACCTAATAAAATTTTACGTATTTTTTGTTGCAATTAATGTTTAGCTTGAATCACCAATAACTCACAAATTAAAGCAGTTAGGTATAGGGAATGCTTAAGAAATAAAAAAGTACTATAAAATATCATTTCACTACAATACAAAAATACAGAGTGTTCCATTTAAGAAAACTCAGAAAACACTAATTCCGAGTTTCGACCAACCCTGTATACTAAAATTAAAAATTTAGCTATACTAATGATTCTTAACAATAGTAGAGTATATTAAAAATCATTTGAACGTAAGTAGAGTTTTAGATGTCAAACTACTACAATTCTACAGGGTGTGAATATTGCTACGAAATTAATAAAAAAACGTAATTATCTTTTAAAATACCCTGTATAATATTACAAAACCTTATATTTTAAGAAAGAAGACATCGAATAGAATCCAAAAATGTAAAAATATACAGGGTGTCCCATTTAAAAAAACGAAGTTATAAGCAACTTCCGGTATAACCGGAAGTTGCAAAGAGATGAAAATATTTTCATTTAATATATCATCCTTCAAAACCCTTTATTCCAATTTTCATGATTCTGTTGCCTTTAGTTCTCGAGATATTTCTAATAGGCCAGTTATCTGCCTCACCCTATATAGCTCACGAGTTTACATCACATCATCACAATCGAAGTTTTTTTACGTTAATTCTCCGTTCACGGTTTCATTTTAATTCCACAATTTCAGGACGTCGCTGAAAATGTGCACACCTTGAAATTTCTCTCTGCGTATATAAACAGAACTCTTCCGTCATTAGAATAGAATAGAAATAGAATGACAAATGTGATGTCAAATCAGGGCTTATAGCCCAAAGATGGTATTATGCGAGCTCCACACTCTCGCCAAAGTCGATCGAGGTTCAACAAGTACAAGAGTGTAGACGGCCACCTTGTCTAACTTTGCCTCACTTCGTTCTACTTCCGAAATCTGTCGGTCTGGCTCGTCCGAGTCCGTGTTTAATACGAGCTCCACACTCTCGTCGAAGTTACTTCGCCAAAGTTGACCGAAGTCCGAAGTGCCTCTCTACACACTCGTTCTACTTCACGAGGCACACATTCAAGCGGTGCGATACCGACAAAGATCCCTTTGACTCGGACGCGCCAGACCGACAGATTTCGGAAGTAGTACGAAGTGAGGCAAAGTTACACAAGGTGGCCGTCTACACTCTCGTACTTGTTAAACCTCGATCGACTTTGGCGAGAGTGTGGAGCCCGCTTTAGAGGTGAGAAATTAAATTTTGGGCTTCCGGCTCCAGAGTTGCAACCGGAAGTACCTACTGTTTACTGTTGTAAAGTCGCCGAAATAGTACAAGCGATATACCTACTCGACGCGCCTTAAGCTGTGGTCTCCAATCAATGCCGTAGGTTGTGTACAGCGACATGCCGTAAGAAAATTGTCCAATTTCGTTACTTTTAATAAACTTTCAGGGACACAAACCATCTTACAACGAAAATAGATCCAAAAGAGTAATTCTACAATAAATTCAAATTACGGGGTAAATTGTAGTGACCACCGACTTAGCCAGTGGTATCCAATATACGCCGTAGACTGCGTACATCGTGTATTGGAGACCACCGCCTTAGCAAGACGAGAACAAATATAAAAATTCTGGTTTTTATATCACTTCCGGTTAAAAATATGTAACCGGAAATACCACATTATGATCGCAGAAATAGTACATGTGCTATATCACTCATTGCGTATTGAAAAATTGAGTTCGAACATTTAGTTCCAGTTTTGATGTCATTTTCCGTTAAAAAGTTATGACCAGAAGTTCGGCAAAAATGATCCAAAATTAGTGAAATCCTATATCAATCGACGCAAAGTTACAAGAAGAGTTCAAATATCGGCTTCCGGTTCTACTTTCGGTCACCTTGGATAAAAAGGAATTACTTGTTTTTTGTATATACATATGTAGGTATGTCAATTTTAAAAGGGATTGTAAATTGTTGAACACACTACTACAATTTGCAGAAAAAAAATTTACAGGGGAGAGTCGGCTATTGGTGCATACCTAAGGCTAATTCAGGATATTGCAAAAACTTGAAACATTTCGGTTTCCAACTTTTTTGAATAGGAACCGCATTCAATGAATGGTTGAACAGTAGAACAGTGAGAGGCGAAATTTCCGATTAGTGTCACGAGCACAATTACCCGACCTATTCGGCTAATGGTGCTCATATGTCGGATAACTCTGCGCAAAAATAGAACTTAAAAATGGCCTTCGAAAATGTAGTTTATTGAACATAAATATTAAAGGGACAAACAAATATACCTAAAAAGATAAGGAATCAAGTTACAGATATATTAAAAAAATCTAAGCATCGCACATAACATAAAATTGGATAAAAACAAAAAAGAATCGGGCAAACCTAACTATACCAGTGTCTAAAATATTAAAAAATAATGTGTAGATATATGTACTTTTTAAAGTATATTTCTGTCAAGAAAAAAATTGATCGCTTATTTTTTCAGACATACAAACAATAACAAACCACGCGAAATCATGTAAACGAGAACTGCCAACTGGTAAAGTATCTTGCAATAATATTACTAGTAGATGGTTCGAAAATATAGTTTTTGCAATTTTATTAAATAGTAGAACAGAAACATTTACGCGTACAATTACCCGACGCGCACCATTAGCCGACTCCCCTCTATTCCTGTAAGAAGGCGACGACAATTTTGAATCCAAAAGTTTACACAGAACTGGACTATAAAATGAAAACGCAATGTGAAGGAATTCCGACAATTTCGGGAAACCGGAGTACTATTGGAATGATAAACGGGCAGAAATTTTGAGCCAATTGCATAAGATTTATTTTAGTTCGGATATAAAAGTTGTCGCAGATGAACTACATTTTATTTGTGATCGTTTAAGTTACATTTTAGATACGTGCGTCATGTATTTATTTTCAGTTTAATGCGACTAAGTTCGTTTACCTCAAATAATTTTCCTCTATGTGTTTCCTATGCCAAAGTAAGGAAAGTAAGGAAATGGATATAAATTTATTAATGCAAAAAACAAAATAAATATTGAAAATTCTTTATAAAAGGTATATATTTATTAAAATCACACAACGTTTTTGACCTAAAAAGATCATCATCAGTGCTGATACAGGTTTATTACATGGTGAGCTATTAAAAATACGTGGGTCAAAACCCTTAAATTATGATAGATTATCATTAATATGTATAATTTAAAGCGATGGATGAAATTGTCCTAGATATGGCTTTAGTTGTCGCATGACTCCTACATAAATACTTTTTTTTTTTTATTTAAATTTATTTTGCAATCTGTTGAGTGTCAACAATAAACAAAAGTAATTACATTGACTAAGGACAAGAAAGATTTTACCCACTGGCAAAATCAAAGTACAATTTTTATAAAGTTCTGTACAAAATAATTACATTTCATAACTACTAACTCATTAGTTTAAAAGTTTACTCTAAATGGTAAGTCCAATGGTTTGAACCTCTTTAACCTACGCTGTTCTTGGGAATTGTCTAGGAGGTTAAGTGCAAACTGGTTTTCATGATCCTCCAACTTGGCAATGTAAGCAGCGCTACGTTTTGTGATGACTTCTTGTACCGTATCAGTTTTAAGGTCTCGATGAATAATTCTATTGTTGATGTACCAAGGTGCATTAGTGATGGTTCTGAGGGTTTTTGATTGGAAGCGTTGGATGATTTCGATGTTGGAGTGACTGGCTGTTCCCCATAGTTCCAACCCATATGTCCAGATTGGCATAAGTATTGCCTTATAGAGCAGCAATTTATTATCCAGAGATAGTCTTGATGAACGGCCCATTAACCAATACATATTTCTGAATTGGAGACCTAGTTGCTTTCTCTTGGTCCAGATATGTTTCCTCCATGTGAGACTTCTGTCCAAATGAATACCAAGATATTTTACCTCGTTGGCTGATGGTAATTGGTGATTGTTTAAAGTTACAAGAGGACAAGTTCCTCTTCGTGTTGTAAATGTAACTTGAATAGATTTTCCTTCATTCACTTTAATTTTCCATTCCAAAAACCAAATTTGTACTCTGTCTAGATACGCTTGAAGGATATGCGAGGCATAAATAGGGTCTGTGTGTGAGGCTAGGATTGCAGTATCGTCGGCAAATGTTCCTAGCATCATTTCTTCTGTAAGTGGTCTCTCCTCTAGTGGTTCCTGAAGAGGTGGAGGTATATCTGCGGTAAACAAGAGATACAAGGTAGGTCCCAGCACGCTACCCTGTGGTACGCCAGCTTTGATAGAATAGAGTTTGGAAATTGCATCTTGGTATTTAATAAAGTAACACCTACCTGACAAATATGACTCAAGAAGAATGTAAAAGCTGTGCGGTAATGTCTTTTTTAGCTTGTATAGGAGGCCTTCATGCCATACCTTGTCAAATGCCTGCCTAACGTCAAGAAATGCCGCTGAACAGTACCTTTTGGCCTCAAAATCAGCATTTATATGTTTTACCACTCTGTGAACTTGTTGGATTGTTGAGTGATGGGATCGAAATCCAAACTGGTGGTCTGGAATTAGATTTTTGATCCAGGGTTCGAGTTTTTTTACTAATAGTTTTTCGAAAACTTTAGACGTGATTGGCAAGAGGCTGATTGGCCTGTACGATGTAGTTTCTTCTTGAGGTTTCCCCGGTTTTAGAATGGTTATTATCTGAGACACTTTCCATTGATCAGGAAAGTAACCTAAGTTTAATATGGCATTGAATATAAACGTTATAAGTTTTATGCATTTGATAGGTAATTCTTTCAATACTTTTCCACTGATCAAATCGTACCCTGGAGATTTTTTATCGTTTAAATTATTAATAGCCAAGATGACTTCGGACGACTTAAATTTCGGAATAGGCAAACTCATTTGATATGGACTTTGAAGAAATGAGAATACGTCTACTTTCACAGGTGAATTCACTTGATTGGGAGTAAATACTTCGGAAAAATACTCTGCAAAACAACTTGCTTTCTCTTGTGCACTACGAGCGCATTCTCTGTCCGATTTTCTAATTGGAGGTGACGGTTTCTGGGGTTGTTTCAGTTTTCTCGTGGCTTTCCATAGCGAATAGTCGGTATCTTTAGTGGAATCTAAATTTTCCAAGTAGTACTGAAGTGATTGGTTTTTGAGATCTTCGAAGAGCTTTTTTAATTCCCTTGATGCACTATTGAATCTACGCTTATCAGCAGGATCTCTGGTCTGTTGCCATCTTTTCCTCAGTCTTCTCTTTAGCAAAATTTTTTCTTTGACAACTTGTGGGCAGTCATTTATTATGCATTTATTTTGTATTGTTGGTGTTGCTTGCCAGGCAGCTGATTGGATATTTGTAGTTAGTTGTTCCACAGCAAGAAAAATGTCCTCTTTGGTTTTTAGTGGAATGTCTAGAGACACCTTGTTCTCCAGGATAGATCTGAATTTTGGCCAGTGTGTGCGTCTGTTATAAAGTGAGGGGGATATTTCTTTAATAAGTACCTGGGTTCCAACTGTGAATAGTATAGGCGAGTGATCAGAAGATAATTCGTAGCATGATGTAGCTTTTATATTAGACCTAGGGATGTTCTTAACTACAGCAAAATCGACCAAATCGGGGATTTTATTTCTGTCCGAGGGCCAGTATGTTGGTTCGCCGGTTGATGAATAATCCATATTATTTGACTCTATGATATTTAAGAGAACTCTACCTCTCGGAGTGATTAGTCTTGATCCCCACCTGGTATGTTTGGCATTATAGTCCCCTGCTGCTATGAAGCGGCTCCCAAGTGAATTGAAATAATCTTTAAATTGTTCGTTTGTGATAGAGTGTCGTGGGGGGCAATACAGCGCAGATACTGTAAGTGGTCCATCCCAGTCTTCAACCACAATATTGGTCGCTTGAATGTGATTTGTTTGGTACTCGCCAGCATTATGATGTTTTATTGTATTTCTAACTATAATAGCAGAGCCTCCATGTGCTGATCCATCTGGATAATTAGTAGTATATATAGTATAGTTTGGAATTTTAAGGTAACTTTTTTGTGTAAAGTGAGTTTCGGATACTAGCAGTATATCTATTTTATGAAGGTGTAGAAAGTATTTGATTTCCTGTGTATGTTGTGATAAGCCATTGGCGTTCCATGAAGCTAGTTTTAGAAACGCCTCCATCTTAGGGTTTTTTAGCAATGAGAGCGGTTAAGAGGTTTAACATTGTGCTCATTTGTTCTACCAATTGTTTGATCATATTTTTAAGTTCGAGCATGTCAGTGGATTGTTGAAGACTGGGAGCTGTATTTGATGGTATTTGATTACCAGCGGTTGATACCTGAGCATAGGTTACATTCGGGACTACTAAGTGTTGGTTTGATTGGACAGGCTGACTTGTTGGTTTGCTTCTCAGTTGTGGAAATGCTCTTTTTTGCAGCTCTTTGTGGACTAAGCACCAACGATAGTTTGCTGGGTGATTTCCTTCACACAGCACGCATTTCACCTGGTTGTTTCTTTCTTTGTAAGAGCACTGATCAGATCTGTGGTTACCCGCGCATTTAACACATCTTGGAGAAAGGTAGCAAAAATTTTTGGTGTGGCCGTAGCGTTGGCATTTTATGCACTGAGGTACTACACGCTTTTTATGTGGAGGTTCAAAAATTACTTTATAGTTCAACAATGAATCGATCTCATATATATCTTTGTTATTCTCGGCTTGTTTTAGTTCAACGTAGAACAGTGGTAATGGCTTTTTAGTACCTGATTGACGAATGTTATTGATATTTATGACTTCGTGCCCTACGCTTTGGATTTCCGCCTTAATTTCGTTGATATCTGTAGATGGATGTACATTTCTTAGTACAACTCTGAATGAGCGATCTTCTTTGAGTTGGTAGGTATGAAATTCAGTATTTTTGTCTTCTAGTGCTTTTGTTATGACAGAGTAGACTTCATTATTTTGAGGCATTATTTTTACTTGGTCATTGGCGAGAGTTTTTAATACATAAGCATCTTTTTCAATCGTTTGTAGTAGTTTGGTAAGCGGAGTAATATTTTTAACACTGTAGACAATACATAAATACTATGAATTAAAAAGTTTAGAATTGTGCCTGCCTATATTCCACGATATTTCCATCGTAAGAAACGAATAATGGATTTATTACCACAATAAAAAAAGAAACTAAATTATTTCATAATTTGTTCGCTATCGAAATTAAGATCATAATCTATTAAAATTTATAACACTAGCGATATATCATTTTTTCATATTTTTGAAGTTATACTTCTTTAGGCGCGATTGAGAGTAAAATTTCATAATTCTGAGCGCATGCGCTCACAGACAGTATGGTATAAACGTTATATGGGATCTGATTGGGTGTTAAAATCATCTGTCAATAATTGTTCAATATGGAGATTTTGGATAAACAAATTAATGTTGTGTATATTAGTTTTTATTGTTGTAATGGCAGAGAAAAATGCAAGTTTATAATATTGTAGTGACTTTTTAAATAGTTTTTAAAAGCGACAGGTACGTAATAATTGTAAATGTTTCAGTATCATAATAAACGATTTCATAGGTAGGACGTACCTATTTGGAAAATTTAAAAAGAACCTACTAAAATAGTATGTAATGCTTTGATTTACATAATTTGATTACCATCAAAATTTCTATCAATATTCACCTAATATATTGTTTTCTTACTCTATGTTTTGTTGTATTCTAATATTTCTTTCAATTCTAAATAATTTCAATTCAACATCAAAATAATTTGGTTAAATTCAGAACCGTCAAAAGTTTAATCCGTTTAGTTAGTTGATCTTCGCACATGATGACACATGGTCTCCGTGGGTAAAAGTTTAAGGTGACTGAATTTCAATACTAACTGCGCTGATAAGCGGGTTCGAACCCCAATGGAAACTTTTATTTTTTTATACATTTTATGATTGTAAGTTTATTATATAATTTTTTTTTCAGAAAATACGTATTTAGTTAAAATTTTTTCCTACATTGTTCAGAAATCATTTGTGGCATTTTTCAATTTGTTTGTTTGTGTGTGTTTTATTCTTTTATTATTTTAATTTTTGGCACTGTTTTATTAAAAAATTTTGAGAAGTAGTAGGTATTAAAATTAGTTTAATATTTAAATAAAATATAAATAAACTGTTTAAAGTATATTGATTTCGATAAAATCATATAATAGAAGTATAACTTCTTACGTGCGTACAAAGTACACACACATTCTTTTTTTTTTTGTATTCCTTTGGGTCTCATTTGCCATCTTTATCGGTTCAATGTAGTTTCTTCCGTTACCCTTTGTTTCCACTTTTTTTGATATGTTTTATTCATTTTGGTTATAAATTTTTATTAATTTTGGTTTTTATGAAGATATTACATTTGTGTTGTATGTATTTGTTTTTCCATTTTGTTCAAAATAATTCCACTAACAAGAATTTCAGGCCAGGTGGCATTATATTTATACTCGTATCTCCATTATAGTCCAGGGCCCATCTGTTTTGAGATGGACGTTGAGAGGTGACTCAAATTTTTTTGCAGAAATTGCTTGAAAATAACTCAAATAATAATATTTGAGTTATCCTCCCTCTCAAAAAGGTCCGGAACATTGTTTAAATAATTAAAATGTCAAAAAATGAAGGAAAAATTCGATTTTTTTCTTCGTTTTTTGATTATAACTTTAAAAGTATTCATTTCCGAGAAAAGAGGTACTGACATAAAAGTTGCGTAATTAAATTTCCTACAATATAGAATTGGTTAAAAGTTGAAAAAATAGTCATCCTTGTTGCAAAATAGCAATAATTGCGAAAAAAACCATACAAAAACAAGTATTCGCATTTTACGTTTTTCAACCATTTATGCTACACTTATGACCTTCATATTTCACCCAGAAAAACTTTATGATACAGTAAAACAATACTGTAAATTTCATTAAGATAGGTTCAATAGATTTTGCAAAATAAATTTTGAAATCCAGCTTTCGCAAAAACAATTCATTTTTTCAAAATTTTACAGGACTGAAAATAAAGCAGATAGCAAGTTGAAATTTTTTTTGCTTATAGAAGTGTACTGTACCTTTCATTTGCAATTTGCAAAATTAAAATCGATTAACTACCACGGCGTCAGGAATGTTTTTAAATAAACATTAATTATTGGTGCTACGCGCAGGACAGCGGTGTTCGATTCACATAAAGTTGATTTCCACCAAAATTTCTTCCAATCTTCATCCAATATATTATTTTCTTACTCTATATTTTGTTGTATTTTAATATTTTAATTCCACAAAAATCAAACTAATTTTATTATTGTTTGCGAAATATTGTTTAAACAATTGCATATGTTAAAAAAAATAAACTTTTATTCTTAAGTTAAAATATATGAAAAAACAAAGTTTTTGCTAAAAAAAGTGTTATTTTAGAGGATAGAGTATGTGTTTTTATTTTGCAATAAACAAATTTATTTATTTATATCGAAATGTAATAAAAATTAAAATGTATCAATAATTATCAAAGGTCATTGGAATGTCCAATCAGAGCAAACTGTCCGGTGTCCTGCGCGCAACACCAATAATTAATGTTTATTTAAAAAAATTCCTGACGCCGTGGTGGTTAATCGATTTTAGTTTTGCAAATTGCAAATGAAAGGTACGTGCACTTCTATAAGCAAAAAAAATTCAACTTGCTATATGCTTTATTTTCAGACCTGTAACAGTTTGAAAAAATGAATTTTTTTTGCGAAAGCTGGATTGCAAAATTTATTTTGCAAAATCTATTAAACCGATCTTAATGAAATTTACAGTATTGTTTAACTGTATCATCTAGTTTTTTTAGGTGAAATTTGAAGGTCCTAAGTTTAGCATAAATGGTTGAAAAACGTAAAATGCGAATACTTGTTTTTGTATATTTTTTTCCCAATTATTGCTATTTTGCAACAAGGGTGACTATTTTTTAAATTTTCAACCAACTTTATATTGTAGGAAATTTAATTACACAACTTTTATGTCAATACAACTTTTCTCGGAAATGAATACTCTTAAAGTTATAATCAAAAAACGAAGAAAAAAATCGAATTTTTCCTTCATTTTTCGACATTTTGATTATTTAAACAATGTTCCGGACCTTTTTGAGAGGGAGGATAACTCAAATATTATTATTTGAGTTATTTTCAAGAAATTTCTGCAAAAAAATTTGAGTCACCTCTCAACGAACAAATGCACTAATATTTTTACAGATGCGCCCTGGTCTATTATTCATTATTGGAAGATATCACTCAGAAAAACCATTTAACGCACATCATCTTGATTTCTTTAAGTGCCTCATCCTTTAAGGACATTGGCGATCATCACGGCTCATTGTGATCCATCTGCAACTCTGAAGAGTTCTATTCTTGTTTTTCCATTCCACTGCTTTAAATTTTTCAACCAGGACGTGCATTATCTCCCCTCTTTTTCCTTCCACTTTCCCTTGTATAACCCATCGAAACAGCTCATATTTTTCATGTCTTAGTATGTGACCAAAGTCGATCTTTTTTCTTTCCTTCATAGTGTTGAGTATTTTATTTTTTTTTCATCTTTCCTAAGGTTTTCGAGTTTGTTGCGTGTTGTGTCCATGATTTTCGACATTTTTTGTCCAGGCTTCAACTCCATATAAAAGGGCAGAGATTACGTAACAACTCAATACTCTAGTTCTAATTTATAATGCGATTTTCCATTGCATAATACTGTTTTCATCTTATTGCGTCATATTATTTCAAATCTGCGGTCCCATTGTTCATTTAGCTCACATCCCAAGAAATTGTATTTGAGTACTTTCTCTAAAATTTTTTCATTAACGTATATAGTTTTGTCATCTTTAATCTTCTTACTGACAATTATAATTTTTGTTTTTTTTTTCTGTTGAGAACCATCCATAGTGTGATCAACCAAAATTGTCAGCCCTTCTTTGCTGTAAGGAGTATTGTATTGTCTTCCTGTTCGAGATTATTCGCTAGTGTTAATCGTTACTTGTTAATTCGTTAATCATTAATCTACCTTCATTGATGTCATTTACTGCCTCTTTAATATCCCTTCTGAGCACGTATTAAAAAGTAGATGGGACAGTAGACATCCTTGTCTTACTCCTCTTCTTATAGGCATCTCTTTAGATTTTTGTTGGTCTACCCTTATTATTGCTTTCTGATATCGGTATTTTGTAATGATTTTCATATACTGATCATATATTTCTGTATTTCGTAACTAAATAGGTTTGCAACCTTTCTGTGTTGCATTTGGTCGAAAGCTTTCTCAAAGTCTTCTTCTTCTTCGTCTTTAGTTTATTGGCCTCCACCTACTTGAGTATTTGGCCAGCTCATCGTCGCGGAATAAGGGAAAATCCCTTATTCACTTACAATTTGGAGTACATTAGTAGGTACATTATACAATTTGCTACTTCTTCTTCCTTAGTTAACTGGCAATTTTGGTTGATATGGGACAAACATAATATTGTAAATCCCACTTTCGTGTTAAGTCGGGTTGACATTACTAGTGAATAACGAACGTGGTTCACACTAAAAAACAAGCGTTATCTACGCTTCTGTGCAATACGTTTCGTAAGAAACGTTATTGTGTTTACACTGGGCACGAGAGTTTTATGTGTTAGTAGTGGACTTGGCATCATTATTTGTATTAGAGTCTACTATTACAACCTGCGAAATAATAGCTAAATATTATTTCTCTAGTACATGTTTTGCTGTAAAATTTTCAATTTCAAGCTAAGCAACAATTCTTTCTACTGCTGCGTTTCGTGTGTCATTATTTTTATACTTTGCGTCAAAATCATTACAGAGTTGGATCACTTTCGCACAATAATTCTACAAATAATCTAACATACAACGGTCTCCTGTTCATTCAGACGCTCATTTTTGAGGGTAAAAGCACGTGATTAATCAAATACAAACTCTTTACGACTACCTTTAGAGCGTGAAATATTTAACATGTTTAATGTCTATTGTGGCGTGGCGTAGACCATTCGTGAGACAATCGTACTGCACGAAAATTTGTTTACATTAGTCGTGTAGCACTAGTCAACAACGTAAGCGTGAGCCACGTTCGTTATTCACTAGTAATGTCAACCCGCCTTTTTTCTCTCAGCTAGTTTTTTGTAGACACGTTCATGTATCACTTGCAAAAAGACTTTTAAAACATGGTTCATAAAGTAGGTACATCATACAAACCCATGGTACAAAGAGAAAGGATATTTTCTCTTTGTATCATGACGCAAACCACATATTAAAAATCTACAGAAGTCTTTAGAACTCGTGGTACTCATTCTCTTGGACTTTATCAGTATGTCCTACACCTATTCTAACATTGGTTATGACAATAGCATAAGTACACATTTCTCACAATTGTCCTATTCTTTTATTCTTTTCCTGTCCAGTGCCCTTCCTAAAACAAGTGCGGAGTACTTTATTATATTTCTTCTCAAGGTTGTTGTAAAAGTCATTGATTTCTTGTTCCTTTATTGTACCGATACGATTTAGATTTTTTGTCCTTGGAACTGATTAGGAACCATCATAGTTTAGTGTTATATTCCATTAAAAGGCATTTGAATATGAAATTTTCGTTGAATAAAATTCAACTTTAAAAAAATCATTCCGACAGCATTTTATCAGAGTTTTAGTTTTCCTTTCACGCACAAACAAACATTAAAACACAGCACTAAATTACCGCCTTCATCTTGCGTCGATTCTAAGTAAAAAAAGAAGCAAAAGCAATTGATGAATGGTAACTGGAAGTGACAGACTTTATTGAAATTCGCTCTCTATAAGGCGAAACAACGAAGGCATTGACGTAATAACTCGCTAGGTATACGTACAATTCTGAAGTGACACTAAAGAGCGAGGTCAATATCAATCTTAAAAAGCTTTGCGAACGTGTTTTATCTAGCAAGAGATGCATCCTAGAGACGGGATGGTCTACGGATTTTCTGTAGCAGTAACTAAAATGCTTGCTTTGGTACTGGGATATATTGTAGGCCACGGCCACACATATATCTTTAAAATATATGGGCACAAATGAAACATTTTGTCAATTTTAAGTTTGAAAATATGATAAAAATTATGTAGTGTAATTCCACAATAAATTAAAAGTTTAGCTTTTGTAATTGGTATATCTTATCTGTTTTTCACCAATAGAAAAAATTTATCAAGGAGTCTGGTGCATGTTATATAATATTTACATTGTTCGTCAGCAAGTAAACGACATTTTACCCCAAATTTCATTATTTTAAGCTTTAGGGGGCGGTCAGGAGTAGTGTAAATTTCAAATCGTGACCGAATTTCGCCGCCATGTTAGCCGCCATCTTCAATAGGAGAACCGTTTTTGCTCAATATCTCCGTCATTTTCACCTTTTCGACAAAAATGGTAGGTACCTAACAACTGAAATTGTTGCAAATGCGATTTCATAAAAAAATTTCTTTGCAATATTTTTCGTGATATCGATATTTTCCTAGTTAACCTTAGCCTCCATTCACTTTTAGAGTTTTTTTGACACTTACTTCCCGACGCGCGACGGTACTTTAAGTCCGCCTTATTTTTTCGGTAATCTTTTAAAATAAGCTAATAGCTTAGTTTTTTTTAACGATTCTTCAGAGTACCTATAAATATTATTATTTATTTAATACGAAATCGCTTGAATGACATTTGAAATATTAAACATCAGCTGATTAGGGAAATAATGAATGTGAAACACACAATAGTAGATGACATTAGTACCAAACAGCTTAGATGGTATGGACACGTACAAAGAATGTCCGAAGAACGACTCCCGAAACAAATCCTAACGTGGACCCCTCATGGTAGACGAAAAAGAGGAAGACCCCGCCTGAGTTGGAGAGAAGGCATAAATCGAGAAATGAGAGAAAGAGAATTGGATGAAGACCTTTGGATGGACCGAAGTGAATGGCGACTAGGCATCGGAAGACGTAGGAGAACGTTTTAAAACCGATATATATATATAAACATCAGCTGATAACTGATAAATGATATTTAACAGAAAATTCTTAAAAAAACCTACTTCAACACTTGAATATAAGGCATAAGAGTACTCCAATTTGCAGTGCCGGATTTAGAATACTTGCGGCCCTAGGCCAAATTACCCCGAGCGGCCCCCGATATTTTTACGAGTATGTAATTTCATATTTCATTATTAATACATAACGTTTATTTCAATTTCACTTTTTAAAATTGGTACAACACACAAAACATAAAATAAATGAATAGAAATGCCACTAATGTTCTATTTGAATACGGTACATAAATAGGTTGCAATGTTGCATTCTCTAAAAATAATTTTGGTTTAAAAATTTGACTAAAACCCCAAAACAGCTCTAACAACAATTTCTATATTTATAGAAAATATATAGATAATTCAAAAAGTTAGCAAACAGCAGTTATTTGTAAAATTATTAATACATATTGCTAAAATTATTATATTATAAATTAGTATTGCAGTTAATTGTTAAAATTAAATAACATATGTTTCATTCGAGAGGAAAAATATAGGTGACAACAAAAGACTAAAAAAAGCCGAGTTGAAAAGACATTATAAGTAAGACAACAAGCAAAATAATATGAACTGTAATAGTAATAGGCTACGGTACTAAAAAATAAAAATATGAATACAACAAATAAACTTCTAGATGCTAGATGGTTCAATTAATAAAGTTGGATTAGTGATTAACATTGACACTCACTTCACTCCATACTCATAATAAATCTCATATCTAAACTCTAAACACTCACTTTTCTAGCTTTTTTGGCTGCAAAATCTTTAATCAAATCGTTAAAGTCTAAGGCAAGGCAAGGTTAAAGTCTAAGCAAAAAGCTCAGCATTTGAAACAAAACTAGTCAAACTAGACAATCTAGAATCTTCATCAGAAGTCGAGTTCCTCAGTTACTTTTTGATTCTTTTCAATGAGCTAAATGATCTTTCTCCAGATGCTTTAGATGTCATCATGCATAGTAGAATGCGCAAAGCAGTGTCCATATTCGGAAATAATGTTGTTAACTGTTTTTCACGAATGAGTTGTAACGTTACAAACGTCACATCTTTGATGCTTTATTTTTGAATAGTTGTTTTACCTTGTTTTCTTTAGTATTTCATTGGTAATTATCTTCTTCTGTTTGGTTTGCCCATTTTCCCCTTTAATAGGGGTCGGTTGGCGTCCATTCTATGGTGGGCGGCCCTGTTTGCGTTGTATCTTCTCTCGTGTTCCATGTTCGTTGTTTCAAGTTTCGGTCCAAGGTTCGTTGTCATGTCATTTTGATGACATTTACAGCCCCCATATCTCGTTCTCGGAATGGAGGTGGAAGTGTTTTGGAAAGCAAAGTAGCTCCAAAAATAGATCATTTTATTTCAACAAATCATCTTCCTCTTGGGTTTTTGGGAATAAAGATCACAGTCCTCCCTCCGGGAGCTTCAAGCCATCCACACCGGTGATGGAACTAGGGCTATACCACAACAATGGACCATGAAATCTAGGCTGCAACACTGAACATCTTTTGCTGCACTGACCTAGGGCCTCAACATCTGCCCAGGTCAAGAGAAGTCCACAGCAGTACCATTCGACATCAAGAAGATACCATCAGCTACCAAAAGCCATAAGTATAATCCAGAATTGTTAGTTTTTGGCAAGAATTTGAATACATTTGTTAATGCAATTTACTAAGTCATTTTATTTATTATATCTTTATGAACAATAAACATGATTAGTTAAAATTATTGTTTTGTTTGCTTCCATTCCAATTTTCATAGTTCATATCTGAGGTTAGGACAAGACGAACACACACCTGAGTGACTGAGCTAAGCTAAGGGTGTAACGATGGCTATCTTGGTTAGTTGAGGTAATATTTTCGAATATTGTTTCAATTAGCTGGGGTAGTCCATCGCTTTTTCGTTACACTGGCGCCCAACGTGGGGCCCGAAATTTTTCTGATGAGTGGAGGGAGTGTGTAACATTCCTGTTTTCTTTGAGAAAAATTTCTCACGTGTGTTCAAAATTTTTCTGATGGGTGAGAGGAGTGTGTAACGTTACAAACGTCACATCTTTGATATTTTATTTTTAAATAATTATTTTACCTTATTTCCTTTAATATTTCATTAATCATTATCTTCTTCTATTTGGTTTACCCATTTCCCCTTTAAAAATTGGTTGGCGCTCGTTCTGTAATAGGTAACCCTATTTACATTGTATCATCTCTTGTGTTCCATGTTCGTGATTTCAAATTTCGTCCAAGGTTCGTTGTCATGTCATTTTAATGACAATGAC
Source organism: Diabrotica virgifera virgifera (assembly GCF_917563875.1). Classification (NCBI taxonomy): domain Eukaryota; kingdom Metazoa; phylum Arthropoda; class Insecta; order Coleoptera; family Chrysomelidae; genus Diabrotica; species Diabrotica virgifera. Next base: position 6,361,762 of record NC_065450.1, read on the forward strand.
AACCCCCATATCTCATTCTCAAAATGGAGGTGGAAATGTTTTAAAAAGCAAAGCAGCTTCAAAAATAAATCATTTCTATTTCAACAAATCATCTTCCTCTTGGGTTTTTGGGAATAAAGATCACAGTCCTCCCTCCGGTAGCTTCAAGCCATCCACACCGGTGATGGAACTAGGGCTATACCACAACAATGGACCATGAAATCTAGGCTGCAACACTGAACATCTTTTGCTGCACTGACCTAGGGCCTCAACATCTGCCCAGGTCAAGAGAAGTCCACAGCAGTACCATACGACATCAAGAAGATACCATCAGCTACCAAAAGCCATAAGTATAATCCAGAATTGTTAGTTTTTGGCAAGAATTTGAATACATTTGTTAATGCAATTTAATAAGTCATTTTATTTATTATATCTTTATGAACAATAAACATGATTAGTTAAAAACTATGTTTTGTTTGCTTCCATTCCAATTTTCATAGTTCATATCTGAGGTTAGGACAAGACGAACACACACCTGAGTGACTGAGCTAAGCTAAGGGTGTAACGATGGCTATCTTGGTTAGTTGAGGTAATATTTTCGAATATTATTTCAATTAGCGGGGTAGTCAATCGCTTTTTCGTTTCAGAGTTTCAGATACTCCAAAAGTGTATTCCTCGGAGGCTTGGTAATCTTGTTATCATGAGCTCTTTCTTCATCAAATATACCTTCAACAAAGCCTTTGAACTGTACACAGTACACACTCTTCTCCAAAGTCACCATCTCTGTCAATTCGATACTTTTTAGCGAAAATAGAAGCTTTTTTCCTGATTTCTTCATTGTAAATTGACGATAAGTTGTTTAAAAATCCAAATTTTTCATAAAGACTGAAATAAACTTCGGACATTTCATTCAATTCTGAATAAAGCCTGTCAATTATAATATTGAATGTATTAATATTTAAGGTTTCTTTGCCATTAAAGTGGGGTTCAGTGAATTCATTTTTTTTTGTCTTCGCCAGGGAGAGCTTTTCTTTTTGGGCGTCTTTTTTTTCAAGAATATAGGTTTCATTTTTAGACAACTCTTTTCCTCTTTGTTCATAGGAATCAAAGTTCTCCCTCACTCTCAATATGTACTCTTTTAGAGCTTTGTATATGTTACAAATCACATTCAAGTCTGTAGCAGTTTTTGCAATGTTTTGCTACTGTCAAAACATTGTAAAATATCGTACCGCATGTTTTGTAGAATAGCTTGAGACGCTCAGAACAACAGTGGCCTAACCCCAAAAACGAAGCTTTGAGACAAATGCAATCTTTGCATTCGTATTTCCATTAGGCTTATGGGATGGCGCTACAAATGATGTAGAGCCATTTAGTTAAATATAGAGGTAGGTTGTGTAGACCCTTGCTAATCCGAAGATTTACTGTTGCTGCTTTTATTGATATAATAATCTAAAAATGCTTAATTTGTCGCTTAGGCCACTGTTGCTCTGAGCGCCTCATTTGAAAAATTGTTTACTGATTCCACTGCGGCCCCCTTCTGCTTGCGGCCCTAGGCTGCGGCCTAGTCGGCCTAGTGGTAAATCCGACACTGCCAATTTGGTGGTACTAAAAAGTACAGTCGGGAGACTAAGGATGAAAGTAGTGACATAATTAGTTAATTATATGGTTTATTATTAACTGTACGACGCAAATTGTACTTAAACAACTAATATGGAGAGGATTATATTTTATACAATTTTGATCTCCTTCATTTTTTGCTATAAACAATATTTAAGACTGTACACTTCAGGTAAAAGCGCAGAGCAATATGAACATCGTATTTTCAAAATTTTCTCCTTACTACTACCAGGATAGACATTCAGGCGCATCTTTTTGCGTGGTATACCCAGTAGCATACATTTTCGAGCCTAAACTCATGTTATTCATTACTGCGAATACTTAATGCTTGATGACAAAAGAGTTTGAGCACTACGTTTTTTCATTTCGACAACATTATTTTCGGTTTTAGCTTTTCTACACTCAAATCATTGCTCTATTTTGATTGCAATACGTTTAGGTACACCAAAGAGCGTCGATCTACAAACTGAGCCTTTTTTCACGAGATAGGTAGATTCGTTCCTGTTTTTGACCTGCGCATAGGGCTCGTTAATCGCTTGTGTCTCGTTAAGCTTGTCATAGGAGTAGGACCTTAAATGTTGATTGTAGCGTACGAAACAGAATTATCTCTTTTTTTTTTGATCAATTTCATTTATGTCGTAAAGTTAATAGACTAAGATCAGGTGAAATTTGCTGATCATTTTAGGCACGATAAGACCCTTATTTTAGTATTTTGGCTGATCTGTGTTGATCTCCATATATTTGCGAGGGTTCCAAAGGCTTGTTGTGCTTTTCGTATTCTCTGTTTAATATCTGCTTGAGCTCCACCTTTTGCACTGATTATACTGCCTAGGTAGCAAAATTCTTGAACCTGTTTTATTTCTTGTTGGTTGATGTATAGTTTGTCACAGTTAGTTACTCCTATTCTCATCTCTACTGTCTTGTTCGTGTTGATTTTAAGACCCACTTCTGCCGATTTCACCTCTAGCTTCCTTAACATGTTCTTCATATCATCTATTGTGTTCGCTACGAAACAGATATCATCTGCGTATTCCATATCTGCTAGTTTCTTGTTCTGAAAGTAGTTCCAAGGGATCCCATTTTTTCTTTCAATTGTTTTTTCCAGTATATGATTAAGACATATATTGAAGAGCAAAGGTGACAGTATGCAACCTTGTTTTAAACCTACTTCAATTGGTATTTTATCTGTCATTTGCCCTTTATGCAATACCTGACATGTTGTTTGCTGATACATCATTTTGATTATTCCAATGATCTTTGGAGGTAATCTATTTAGTCTTAAGATTTTCCACAGGGCTGTATGTTTTATGCTGTCGAAGGCTTTAGCAAAGTCTATAAAGGCCATTATCAAGGCTGCGTTCTTCTCTATAGTTTCGTCTATGATGATTCTTGCCGTCGAGATTTGGTCTATACAGGATCTTCCCCTTCTGAAACCCGCTTGTTCTTTTCTGAGAGTTTTGTCTATTATATTGTTGATTCTTTGATGAACAATAAATGCTAATATTTTATTTATGGAACATAACAGCGTTATTCCTCTCCAGTTTTCGCATAGCTGTACGTCCCGTTTTTTTGGAAGCTTGACTATAATTCCATTATTCCATTCCTTAGGTAGGATTTCTTCAGTCCATACATCTGCTAATAATGGTGCTATTAGGTCCACGGTTCTCTCAGTGTCCGCTTTCCACAGTTCTGCTGGTATATCGTCCATTCCCGCTGCTTTGTTGTTCCTCAGGTGCCGGATTGCTTCAGCTATTTCTTTTTTCGTTGGAATTTCCTCGTTTATCCTTAGATAATTTTCATTTGGCTCTACGTCGTTACCCTCTTGGAACGGCGGCTCATTTTCTTCTTCTGTCATAAGCTCGCTATAGTACTCATGCCATCTTCGTGTTTGCTCTTCAGTTGTTGTAAGCAGTTGTCCTTGTTTGTCTTTTAGTGGTTTGTCACTGTTGAAGTTCTTGTTTGCAAGACGTTTAGTGGTTCTATATAGCTCTCTCTGATTATTTGTTTCGGCTGCCTCTTCTGCTAAGCGCGCCATCTTCTCTGTCCATTTTCTTTTGTCATTTCTAGCGCTCTTTTTTACTTGTTTATTTGTATCTGCATAATCATGGGTTATTCTGATTCTATCTTCTAATTTTTGTATTCTATTTAGTTCGGCTTTTAAGTCTTTCCTCTTTTTTATCAGTTGCCATGTGTTATCACTTAGCCACTCTGATTTCTTTTCTTCGTTGTAGCCCAACACTTCGTGTGCGGTTTGGTGTACAGCCTCTTTGATCATCTCCCATTTGTTTGCTATATTTGTCTGTGTGTTGTTTACAGTTTCTGTGTTCAACTTTATTTTGTTACTCCACATTTTTTGGGTTTCACTGTCTTTCAGTCGTTGTATATTGTATCTTCTTCGTTTGTTATATTGTTTACTCCCGCGTTTTGCTTTAATTTTTACTTTTATTTCTGCTATTAGTAGGTGGTGATCACTTCCTACATCTGCTGATCTTTTATTTCGTACATCTAGAAGGCTACTTCTCCATTTTTTATTAATCAAAATGTGGTCTATTTGATTTTGCGTTTTATTATCTGGTGATATCCAGGTTATTTTGTGGCAGTCTTTGTGTGGAAAAATCGTTCCTCCAATGACAAGATTGTTTTCTAGGCTAAGTTCTATGAGTTTCTCTCCATTGTTGTTTCTAATCCCTAGTCCATGTGTTCCCATGCATGTTTCCACTCCCTTGTTGTCTTTGCCAACTTTCGCGTTCAGATCTCCCATGACTACTAGTATATCTCCTTTGTTCACCTTTCCGATAGTATCTGTTAATTGTTGGTAGAAATTTTCTTTCTCATCTTCTGCGCTTACCTCTGTCGGTGCGTAACATTGAATAATGGTTATCTTTCTTATTTGAGAATTGAATTGTGCTACTATTAGTCTGTCTGATATAGGATGCCATTTTATTAGCCCTCTTTTTGCCTCTTTACTTAGAAGGATCCCAACTCCATTCCTCCTGTCTTCTTTTATATCGTTTCCTGAGTGTAACAGCACTCCTCCGTTTGATATTGTTGTCTCTCCTTGCCCAGGCCATCTTATTTCAGATAGCCCCATAATGTGTATCCTTAATTCTTCCATTTCTTTTACTACTTGCGCTAGTCTTGACGCTTCATACATGGTCCTGACGTTCCAAGCTCCGATTCTGTAACGTTTTTTGAGATAAAAGGTATTATTGGGTTTGTTTTGCTTCGCTTCAGTTTCATTGATTTTAGAGTTTAAGGTGAGTGAGTAATCAGCTCTCTGCACCCGAAGTTTATTCAATAGCAAACTTTATATCATATATGAAAAAATGTTTGTCCAACCAATATGTTGGGCATCTTAATAAGTCCGACAAGTAGAACATCTCAAATAACAGGAACTATGTTGACGATAAATAGCAGTCTGATTTTTGCATTAGAGTTTAATGAAAGGGTAACAAATCAATTGAAAGTCCTGTCCGACAATATCCATGGGATGTTATCGTAGTCTGACGTTCAAAACCGGTAGCCTGTTCCACAATTAAAACTTTCCCTGTTCCAGTGTACCCGTACATCAAAGTTTGTCCGACTAGACACTGTTAAGCTATTAACAAATTTTCAGCTTGTTATTAATAAACTTTTTTTTGGTACGCGGGATCCAGGCCTAATATAGGTTTGTAATTATGACAAAAATGTAACAGCGTTTACAATAGCAATTGCGCCACGCAACGCACCTCTAGCTTCTCACCGCTAGCTCGCATGTTCCGTGTCAGAAGTAACGTCCAGTGAGTTATGCTTTTTTGTAATTACCATTGATATCTTGTTGTACGGTTAATGAAGTGACGTTGTCGAGACTTTTCCTTTTACGGATACATTATTATAAGTTCTGTATGTTTTTTTCCTGTTCCGGTTCACATTCATAGAAGAAGTACAAAAGGTTATTTGTGTATAAAGATATAAGAGGTGTTAAACTAAGTATTTTATATTTATATATTGTCGTTTTAATGCACCGCAGAACAATTTTTACTTACTTCTTAATCCACAACTTTACTACCTTTCGGTGTGAGTTATTGTGAAGGTGGGTTCTCCGTCGTTTTCTCCCACATTTCCTTCCATTTTATTCTATCCATGGCAAATGCTTTTGTTTCCTCCCATTTTATTCCTCTTTTTTCGGCCGCTTGCCTCACTTCTTTTGTCCACGTCTTTCGTGCTCTTCCTTTCTTCTTTCTTTCCATATCTTTCGCTTCATATACCTATCTGTCTTACTATTTTTTCTTCTCGTCTTCTCAGTACATGTCCGAGCCATCTAAGTTGTCCTTGTTCGATTGTTGCTGTAACTGGGTGTATTTTCAGATTTTCTCTAAAGGTTTGATTGCTAATTTTATCTTTCCTTGTTTTTCCCTCTATTGTTCTCAAAAATCTCATTTCTGTGCTTATTAGTCTCTTCTTTTGTCTTTTGGTTAATGCCCAAGATTCACAGGCAAAGATTAGGGTGGGTTTCACAATGTTTTTTACTATTTCCGTTTTTATATTCTTAGGTATTTCTTTCTTATTTAAAAAGTTACTCTTAATATTATTGTACAGCTTACCAGTCTTTGCAATTCTTTCATTTATCTCATCTTCTAATTTTCCATCCCGGCTTATAATGTAATTACTCCAAATACATATATCTTTCTACCTGTTCAAGTTGCTTGCCATCTACTTATTTTGTTTTCTTTTTGTCTTCGAATTATCATTGTTTTTTATTTTTCTTTGTTTATTTTCATGGTTCCGATTTTTACCTCTTTACACAGTATGTTTATATTCCTTGTAATTGTTTTTCTGACTCCCCAATGATCACCAGGTCGTCTGCGTAGCATAGTTCTGTTATTTGTATCATTCTCAACTTCCAATACCCTACGTTATATTTTCTCCATTTGTGTTTTCATTTCTTGTCCTTACACAGCTTTTCGTTTTTTCGTATAAACTCTGGATGCATCTTATTAGATCTTGTTAAATTTTTCCCTTCTCTAGTATTTTCCACAAGTATTTTTCAAGTTTAGAGAACAATTTTTCTTGGATAAAATCCTGTGACAATTTGTTAGACTAATTATTAACTTAAAGCCGGGATCCAATGAAGTGTGGCGTGGCACTCTTCACGAGTTTACGGAGAGAGCACGGTTGCCCCCCCACCCCACGTTACTGTGAAATTAATAAATATTTACTTTGATAAATTCGATCGGACCATTCCGATGAAACTTCTATTCTCGAATATCGAAGGAAAACCACCGGTGTTGGCAGTAGAAATTTTAGTAAGTTGGTTAATTCATACAATGATAAAAATACCAACACAACTTCGTTAGACATGCATATTAAAATTACCACGGCTCTGACCGTACCAGTCCCTAGTCGAATTGGAAGGGTCTGCATCAGCTTCTGACTTCCGACCCTCACTGACAAACGATGGCAGACTTCGCGCCGAATCACCCCGGCCATAAATGGAGAGCTAGGATCCAGCTCAAGGATCGTAAATCACAAATTTTGAAGGAAAAAACGGCATTTCACGTTGGTTGATTCTCGTCTTTAGTTTTTATCTTTTTCTATTACATATTTTCTATTTCTCTTGGCGTGCCACGCCACGTTTCGTTGGATCCCAGCCTTAAGAATCCTGATTAGGCTCAAAAGATTTAAATACGACGTGTTAAAAACTTGTCGTGATTTATTAACATTTTGATTTATTATAGTTTAATAATATACTCACCGGCACGAAAAGACTTCTCGAATTTTTGGTCAAATTTATTTTTATTGTAACTTTTATCGACCATCAGCACGCTCTGATAGAGAACTTTAAGGTATGTTTTAATCAGAAAATACATACGAAAACCTTTTATTTAAAGAGAACTATACAAACTTACAAATTAATACAAAATAAACAAATCGGTACCTATCCAGTTATCTTCACTAAAACAATTAAAATAACAAGGAGAACTATACAAATTACTTCTTAATTTAATAATTCATCCAGCCTCAAAAGTCCACTGCTGAACACAGGCCTCCGCCCCTCGTTTGCAACCCCGTCTATCCTGCGCCGCCCTCATCTAGTTTTTGTTTAGCTTTCTTAAGTCTCCAGTCCATCTTGTAGGCGGTAGACCGAAGCTTCTCGTGTCTTCTCCTGATCTCCATTCCAATAACCTCTTTGTCCATCGTCCATCTGTCATTCTGGCTATGTGTCCTGCCCATCTCCGCTACAACCTGGCTATTCGTTCGATGACGTCAGTCACCTTTGTTCTTCTCCTGATTTATTAGAAAGTTAGAGACTTATCAACCAAGAGAACAGGCAGGATTCCGAAAAAGTTACGGAACAAATAACCATCTACAAAGTATAAAAACCATAATAGAGAAAGTAGTGGAATAAAATAAACCTCTAGTTCTGGTTTTTATCGATTTTCACAAAACCTTTGACACAGTTGACCTTAGCAAAATATTAAAAGCGCTTAAAGAATGCAGGGTAGATTATAGGTATACAAAATTATTATCCAAAACAAGTAATTGGACTTGGTAAGTCCTAGGTTTTCACCCAAAGTAATCAAAACTGGAAGTCGATATTTGAACGCAATTTTGAGTCATTTTGACTAAACTTTGGGTCATCATTGTTTAACCAGAAATGACTTCAAAACAGGAACTAAAGATTAAAACTCAAATTTTCAATACGCCTCGATTAATCTGTTACATGTACTATTTCTGCGACTATAACGTCACTTCTGGTTAAAACGTTTTAACCAGATGTGATATAAAAACCAAATCAAAATTTGTTCTCATCTTGCTAAGGCACGTCGAATGATATATCGCTTATACTATTTCGGTGACTTTAGAACAGTTCATACGGTTGTTACTCTAAAACTTAAATTCCGATGTCAAATTTCTCATCTTTAATACCATCCTTGGGCCATAAGCTTTAATTAGACACCTCATTTGTCATTCTATCTGTATTAATAATGGAGAAGTTGTACTCGGGGGCGGGAAGACAAATGAACAGACAGTCATGAAACCGGAAGTAAGTATATATTTGTTCTCTTCTTGCGAAGTAGCGTTGAATAATATATCACAAATGTACTATTCCGGTGACTCTAAAACAGTACTTCTGGTCGCATTTCTAAAACAGGAAGTCCTAGGTCAAATTTTGCACATTTAGTACCATCCTTGGATTATAAGCTTTCATTCGACACCTCTATTGTTATTCTACCTGATACAGTGACGGAGGAGTTATATTCGCAATCGGACGGACAGACGGACAGACAGCCTAGGTCAAATTTCTCACATTTACTACCATCCTTGGATTATAAGCTTTCATTTGACAACTCATTTGTCATTCTACCTGGTATAATGACGGAGGAGTTATATTCGCGATCGGACGGACCGACGGACAGACAGCCTAGGTAAAATTTCTCACCTTTAGTACCATCCTTGGATTATAAGCTTTCATTTGACACCTCATTTGTCATTCTACCTGGTATAATGACGAAGGAGTTATATTCGCGGTCGGACGGACGGACGGACAGACAGCCAAGGTCAAATATCTCACCATTAGTACCATCCTTGGATTATAAGCTTTCATTTGACACCTCATTTGTCATTTTACCTGGTATAATGGCGGAGGAGTTATATTCTCGGTCGGACGGACCGACGGACAAACAGCCTAGGTCACATATCTCACCTTTAGTACCATCTTTGGATTATAAACTTTCATTTGACACCTCATTGGTCATTCTACTTGGTATATTGACGGAGGAGTTATATTCGCGGTCGGACGGACCGACAAACAGACAGCCTAGGTCAAATATCTCACTTTTAGTACCATCCTTGGATTATAAGCTTTCATTTGACACCTCATTTGTCATTCTACCTGGTATAATCACGGAGGAGTTATATTTGCGGTCGGACGGACCAACGGACAAACAGCCTAGGTCACATATCTCTCCTTTAGTACCGTCTTTGGATTATAAGCTTTCATTTGACACCTCATTGGTCATTCTACCTGGTATATTGACGGAGGAGTTATATTCGCGGTCGGACGGACCGACGGACAGACAGCCTAGGTCAAATATCTCACCATTAGTACCATCCTTGGATTATAAGCTTTCATTTGACACCTCATTTGTCATTCTACCTGGTATAATGACGGAGGAGTTATATTCGCGGTCGGACGGACCGACGGACAGACAGCCTAGGTCAAATATCTCACATTTAGTAGCATCGTTGGATTATAAGCTTTCATTTAACACCTCATTTGTCATTCTAGCTGGTATATTGACGGAGGAGTTGATCACAGACAGAGTGATCACAGACAGACAGACAGACAGACGGACAGACGGACGTGAATAATTCAAAGTTTTCACATTTTTTCAAAATTGGGTGAAAACAATATACCTACTTACAGGCAACAACCACTGTCAAATTACATACTAACAGTAATCGCATAAAAATAGAACGAGGGGTTAGACAAGGAGACCCAATGTCACCTTAACTTTTTAAAACGGTCTTAGAACATGCTTTCAAGAGTTTGGATTGGATGACAAAGGGAATAAAAATAGATGGAGAATACCTAAACAACTTAGGTACGTTTCGCCTATGATATAGTCAGTGATAGTAGCTGAGGATCTAGGTATGGCAAGAGAGATGGTACAGGAACTCGTGGCTACAGAAAATGTAGGTTTAAATATAAACATCTCGAAAACAAAAATTATGACAAATTTGGTACCCAACCAGAACATCAGTAAAAGTGGGAAAGAAATAAAACTCTTAGATAGATATAAATACCTGGGACATGAAATTACGACTGGTAGGGATAACCAGTCTCATAAAATGAAGAGAAGAATTGGTCTTGGGTGGGCAGCATTTGGAAAACTGAGAGAAACTTTTAAAAGTGAGTTGCCCACATGCCTAAAGAGAAGGGTATTTGATCAGCGCGTCCTCCCAGTCTTGACGTACGGATTAGAAACACTTACCTTCAGTGCTGTTTTTGTGACGGTACGCGCCGGTACGCCGTACCAGTACCTCTTGGGACAAGAAATAAAAAAACAACACAATTATAGACAAATTCCTGAATTTTTGCCTTGCTCCCAAACAGCTTTAAAACCGTCTTATTGAGGCTAAATTTAAAAAGTTTTCCCGAAGGTGAACTCCTCTTATGAACACTCCCCAGAGTCCCCGGAACATTGCGTATCGGAACCTTAATTGTTCCAAAAACAGCACTGCTTACGTTAACTAAAGCCTCGGCTACAAACTGAGTCACGCAGAGAAGAATGGAGCAGTCAATGTTAGGAATAACTCTGCGAGACAAAATCAAAAACGAAGAAATCAGGATTTAATAATTAATACCTCGTATTAGCTCCACGACTGTATACGGACATTCATTCGTCTGGGCTACGGTTAATTATTAAGTTTAATACTTAATTCTGTGGAATTGCTTCCCATTTCTGGGAATGGTACTGAAAGAAGTGCCAGTGGTATCTATACCTAGACGAAACTTGTCTGCTTGTTAATTTATATACAATTTAGTTTGTTTATAAAATATATGTCTCAACTTAGTTCTGCAATTATTTTTGTTAACACCTTTTTGGATGGTTAAAGGACGGTAGACGTTTATGAATAGTTTTCTATTAGTAGTATAAATCTACTTGCATGGTGTATTTTGTTGTTTGTAAATTTAGTACATTTTGACACATAAAAATGCAAGAGTAACATTTTCTTATCAAACTATATTTTGATGAAACTTTTTATTAGAAAATCGTTTTTATGGATATGAACCGTGCAATTCTAATATCTTATAAAAACTGCAGGTTATATTTAACTTTTTCAATTATTATAAAGCAATCTACGGAAAGTTTACAAGCATTACCGACATACCGACTTTTATTCAATGGAACGTGACAGCACTGTTCACAAAGATCAATTATGTAACCGAACCGACGGTATAATGTGTATGCCATTAGAAGAATGTAAAATGTTGACATGCAAATATGTGATCTATAACAATAATCCCTATTTTTATGTCTCTAAACTGATTTTGGTACGAAAATAAACCCTAAACGTGGGTGAGATTAAAAACTAGTGTGCCTATATTTATTTTTGGAATTTTTTTATACTGTTTGATAAACCATGTATGTACAACAAACAATTTTTTTATTTTTATACTGATTAAGATTGCCCCTACAAGCTTTTTATAGTGTTTTTTATTGAATAATTTCCAGTCAGTACATACCTACTACAAGATCAACTCGATAAATTTACATATTGGTATAAAGTGTGGAGTGGTTTTCAATTTGCTTCATCTAAACCTCGCTCTATCATATTTTCACAGGGACCAAAGTAGATAAAGGAGATACCTACTTTAAAATTTGGAGCTCAGATTCTTGAATATGTAAAAACGAATAAATATCTAGGAATCTAGGTTTTAGATTTGATCAAGCTCTAATCTGGAAAGAACATATATTAAAATATAGGTATATTCCAGCAGCATGTCAAAAAATATTTAATCTCTTGAAATGTCTTTTTGGCACGAACTGGGGAGCTCTACTCACATTAAGTAAAAATCTGATCCGTTCCAAGTTTGATTATGAATGCGAAGCTTAGTTATCTGCTTCACAAACAACTCTTAAAAGTTTTAGATACAGTTCAAAACAACGGTCTTAGAATGAATATGTGGTGCATTTACTCATATTATAAGTCTTCTGGCCGAACTCAAATAAGATTTAAGAAGACAGGAATTAATACTCTCATGTGCAGCGAAGCAGTACTCCTTACAATGTCACCAAACTATTTGCTCATCAAGTACTCAGTATACAAAAACTCACATTCCCTTTCAAGAATATACCCAGACGCTAACATAATACAAGAAATAAAGTCCAAAAGACTCTAATGAGGGCAGGACGGCAGGACACCTCAGAACATGGGGGACACCTCAGAAGACATTCTGACCAATGAATAGTAAGGGTGATATGGGAAGAAGCCCCAACTGGAAGAAAAACACGTGCACGCCCTCAACTCCAGTGGCGAGATAATGTAGCACGAGACCTTAAAGCTAGGGGCGTGGAGAATTAGATGGAGATTGCTCAAGACACAGAGACATGGAAGCATGTTGTCGAGTCAGCTAAAACCAACGAAGGGTTGTAACTCCACGGAGTAAGTAAGTAAATTATAACATAGTTTTTCACTTCATTGTAAAATTTTCTAACTGCTATGGTATACAGCCAACCCCTGGAACTTTCCTACTCTAACGAAATATTTTCACTATAACTATCTTCCTATGTATTGTTATTTGTAAGTAAAAAGCTATAATTGTAGGTCACGTGGACGTGACACTGCACTTCCCAAAGCCTCTAACTCTAACCGATCAAACAGTACCTATTTAAAACAAATAATTTATTAAAACGTTAAAACAATAAGCCACGACTCTCACACCGCGATAACCGTCGACGTCGATAACGAAGATAATAATGTCAACGTAAGGCAGCTTAGCTAAGCAATTGCACATCTACATAATGTCAGACAATAAAGTATGAAGCAAGCTCATCTACGGAGTGTAATTGAACTTGTCACAGTCGACGCAAATGATAGTTATTACCAGAAAACTGAAACACAATAGATGTTATCGTGATGTATATTTCCAGAGACGTATCAAAATCGATTAGGCAAGGTTTACATATTACATCAACAATGGAGCAACTTCAGATATTGTATTGACGTAGATATTATCAAACTAAAATAAAATTAATTTATTTTTAATCACAGTTGGCTCACAACATTGATGGATGTTGCAAATATTCCTGGATATTACCCAAGGCAACACAGGACTCTAACCCACGTGGATGTAATCAGGGACGCCGTCCATATGGGCAAGGTCGTGCGGCGCACGACAGCGCCAAGGCGTTAATGGCGCCCTTTGACTCGGTAAAGTTAAATGAATATCCAATTCAAAACTAGATATTTTTTGAAGCAAAAAACATTGCAGAAAATGACAGTCCACTCATTCCCAAACATTACTATTGCTTTACATATATTATTAACTATACCGATTTCTGTAGATTCAGCCGAGAGATCATTTTCTAAACTAAAACTAATTAGGAATTACATAAGCTGGGTCAGGAGCGGCTAGAAAATCTTGCTATTTTTTCTACAGAATCTAAGTCTAAGGACCTGAATATTGAAAATCTAATTAATGAATTTGTCAAAGGTAAAGCAAGAAAGGTTCAATTTCTATGAGAAATATCCGTTGGTTTTCAGCATAATAAATAATAAGTGTATTTAAAAAAATATCGCAATATAGATTATATGTTTTATTTTTTGATCTTCAGCTTTTTAATAATTTTAATAGTTTTTATTCTGTTGTGTTTTATTGTACAATGTAGTGTTTTATATATTATTTTTAATAACTACTAGACTACTAGAAACAACAGAGATGTTAGAACACATCAGTAGAATGGTAGAGGATAGGATAGTACGAATAGCTCGAGATAAGTCACCAAATGGACGAAGAAGTATTGGCAAACCAAGAAAAAGATGGTGCGATAATCTAAACAATATTGATAATATTGGAGCAAAAACAGGCTGTAAAGCCTACATACAAGAAGGAAGAAAAAGAATACATTATTTTTCATAAGTGTAGGTACTGTGTACTTATAGTTTTCTTAAAAAAAAATCTAGGTAGATGTAGAAAACATTTCATTTCAAAAAATTGCCACGTTAAAATGTGAAGGAGTGATTGATTATAATATTTCTACCCTAGTAATTTTGATAAAGGCGCTTATCAATATTTTGCACTACGGTGCCGAAGTTACTTGGCGCGTCCCTGGATGTAATATGAAAGGGATGAACCTCACATATTGAGGGTTGAGTGTCAACTGTTGACACTTAACTCTCAATATATGTTGACACTCAACTCTCAATATATAAGGTTCGTCCCTTTCATATTACATCCACGTGAGTTAGAGTCCTGTGTTGCCCTGGGTAATAACCAGGAATATTTGCAACATCCATCAATGTTATGTATAATATGTAGTATCATTTAAGATTTTTCAACATTTAAAAAGGTTTTTACCCATAACTTTTTGGTGGCTCACGCATGCATGCTATTGGCTTTTAAACACTGATGATGGATTACTTGTTAATCCGAAAACGTTTTGTTTATAAAAAAAAAGAATGTGTGTGTACTTTGTACGCACGTAAGAAGTTATACTTCTATTATAATATAATTTCAACGAAATAAATATACCTACTTAACAGTTACAATACAAAAAATTAACAATAATTATCAAAAATGAACCAAAACTTAACAATGCCAAATAAAAAAAGAAAAAAATATGAATCGTCCGGGATTTGAACGCGCAATCTCGCGATTTTTTGATCTCTGGTCCAATTCTCTACCAACAAGGCCATCAAGCCGCATGCTACTTACCATTCAGATATACATAATTATACATCACGGTGACAAGTGAAATATAAAAATAAATGTTTTATTATTTTACGCCCAAGGAAGACAAATCCAAAGACACAAAATTATAATAAAAAAACCTTTTAAACCACCTTTTTCAAATTGCGCAAGTTATATTATTAATATTAATGTTAATAAATGAAATATAAATCTTTTGACGTTTCACAATTTGACAATTCACTTTTAACTGCAGTGCCTTAAAATTTTTAAAGCACTAGTGCCTTAAAGTAGCATTTTTAACGCTCCTATGGAGTCCTAAAAATTGCATTTTTAACACGTTTGTAGAAAAATATATTTAAAAACACTCATTAAATTCTTTATAAAAGGTATATTTGTTAAAATCCCTACACAGGGCTACATCAAAGACAGAACTAGTTTTCGATCGGTTGACCGATCATCATCAGTGCAATCTTAGAATTTACATGCAAGCCACCAAAGTAAAAATAACAGGGTAAAAACCCTTTACAATTGATCCGTCATCGGAACATATGACAAAGATGTGAATTATAACGTGGATGATTAAGCTATCCAATGTTTTTTTCCGACTTGCTTCCGTACAGTCATGATGTGAACTTGTCAGATAGAGCTCATTGGTACCTCGGGCGAAAAACATTGGATATCTTAATCATCCATGTTATAATTCACATCTTTGTCATATGTTCCGATGACGGATCAATTGTAAAGGGTTTTTACCCTGTTATTTTTACTTTGGTGGCTTGCATGTAAATTCTAAGATTGCACTGATGATGATCGGTCAACCGATCGAAAACTAGTTCTGTCTTTGATGTAGCCCTGTATAGGGATTTTAACAAATATACTTTTATAAAGGATTTTATGTTTTTGTAATGGTATACAGCCAACTACAGGAAATTTTTCCTCGTGGATTAATTATATTCTTTCCACACCTTTTCTGGATTGATACATACATAAATTAAAACATTATGAAGTATAACTTCAAAAATATAATATGAAAACTATTTAAAAAGGCAGTATAACTATTAACTAACCTTTGTTGTTTCTCTTCCCACAAATTTTAAAACGCAACAACCATGAATAACCAAACCGTCAACCGTCCAAACCACAGCTGCGCTACAGCTGCCATATTGGATAATTTTTGACATGTCATTTGAACATCCAATCAGAACAAAGTTATAATGCGCATGCGCCGGGATCGTAGGTTTTATCATATAAAAATTCACCCTCATATCGCGCGTAAAGAAGTATAACTTAAAAAAAAACAGTAAAATCCTGTATAAAAGGTATATTTAAAAAACCCTCAAAAGGGCCACATCAAATTCACATAACTAGTTTTCGACTGGTTTGCCAGTCATCATCAGTGCTTACGTGCAATGTACATGCTAACCACCAAGATAGTATTATACAAGAATATGTGGGTCAAAGCCCAGTAAAAGTAGTCCGTCAAGGAAACATAGGTATAAAATGCTCCCTTAAGCCTGGATGTTTAAAATATTATCTAATTTGCCCTAGATAACATCCGAGATCTAGATATGACTTCTTTTTTTGTATCACATGGTATACAGCCAACTACAGGAAAACTTTTTCCTTGTGGATTTTTTTTTTGTTTTGTTTATATGATGTAACCCTTATTGGGGTCTTTTAAATATATCTTTTACAAAGGATCCAGTATTTTTTATAATTATTAATCTTAAGGTGCGTACTGACATGAGCATTTTTCTCCGAACGAAACGAACGTGCAGAGCGCGCTGTAACAAAATGCTCGTCAGTACGTGTTTGCGAGCAAAATTCTGCCGAGCCGAACGAGCCGGTTATTTTCGGAGGGGTGTCGGTAACCGTTGAGATCAAAAGCGAGCATTTGTTCGCTGATGCTCAGTTGGTACGGGCGTTCAACGTATTTGTTGTGTTCGCGGCAAATGTATTTATTTAAAAAAGAACTTTGATTAGTAGGTACTGTACATAAAAAATTAAATGGAACAGAAAAAAATGTTTAGATCTGATTTATTTATATGAACGCTCTTCTCTGTTATGGAATTCAAAACACGGGCAATATTATAATAAAATAAAAAATATTGATGCATGTTGACAGCTGAAGAAGTAGTATGTACCTCCGAAAAAGCAAAGAAAATATTGATAGTTTGCTTGCCAGTTTCCGAAGAGAAAACGCAAAAAGTACCAAATTAACAGGTACAGAAAAAAGTAGTTTTTTCAAAATTCTTACCAAAACTAATAATAATTACTGTTTTTTCAGGAACGAATGAAATATATATATATAAAAACATAAGATGTAGATCTTTGAAACACACTCAGTGATCAAAAGATCCAAGGCTAATGGTTTAACGACCACTCGTACGAAATCAAACAGATGAAACAGAGAATGTGG
This sequence comes from Diabrotica virgifera virgifera, assembly GCF_917563875.1. Classification (NCBI taxonomy): domain Eukaryota; kingdom Metazoa; phylum Arthropoda; class Insecta; order Coleoptera; family Chrysomelidae; genus Diabrotica; species Diabrotica virgifera. The sequence continues at coordinate 6,379,179 of NC_065450.1, forward strand.
AAATATCCCCTTACGAACAATTCACACATCCACCATTTCGGGCTGGGAAAAATTTTTCGAATAGAATCAAAGATCCAAACACCAGTTCTTCGAAATGTGTTTCGCCCTCTTCAACCTCTCTGGGCTCATCGGTAAAGATGGGAGGTTGAATATCTTTAGACACATTCCAATCAAAAAACAACATTCGAAACCTAGACATAGAAGGTGCGTAAATCTACGGCAAATCCGATAATGACAGTCTCAAGTTTTAATTCCCTAATTACTTAGTAAGTAAAATATATGTTTAAAAACATAAGATGTAGATCTTTGAAACACACTCAGTGATCAAAAGATCCAAGGCTAATGGTTTAACGACCACTCGTACGAAATCAAACAGATGAAACAGAGAATGTGGAAAAATCCCCTTACGAACAATTCACATCTAAAGATATTCAACCTCCCATCTTTACCTATGAGCCCAAAGAGGTTGAAGAGGGCGAAACACATTTCGAAGAACTGGTGTTTGGATCTTTGATTCTATTCGAAAAATTTTTCCCAGCCCGAAATGGTGGATGTGTGAATTGTTCGTAAGGGGATTTTTCCACATTCTCTGTTTCATCTGTATATATATATATATATATATATATATATATATATATATATATATATATATATATATGTAAATATATATAAATATATATATATATATATATATATATATATATATATATATATATATAACAGGTATATAATATTTGCTGAACAGTTAGGAAACAAGGCTGAAATATTGGGGTAGCAGCAATCTCAAAGAAAACTCTTTATAATAGTTCCAAGCTTTCGAAAATGTTTATTTTCATCATCAGGGAAAATTATTTGAGGATGTTGAGCCTAGTTGTTAAACACTGACATATAAAACGAAATTTTGTTCTGGTACAAATCGTATATAAAAATTAAAATTAAAAACTATATATAAAAAATTGTTCTAAAAATCGAGTATAAATTGAAAAATTGTAAAATATTTTAAAAAATGATGTATTTTTTAAAATATTTTTTAAAATACATCATTTTTTAAAATATTTTACAATTTTTCAATTTATACTCGATTTTTAGAACAATTTTTTATATATAGTTTTTAATTTTAATTTTTATATACGATTTGTACCAGGACAAAATTTCGTTTTATATGTCAGTGTTTAACAACTAGGCTCAACATCCTCAAATAATTTTCCCTGATGATGAAAATAAACATTTTCGAAAGCTTGGAACTATTATAAAGAGTTTTCTTTGAGATTGCTGCTACCCCAATATTTCAGCCTTGTTTTATATATATATATATATATATATATATATATATATATATATATATATATATATATATGTATATATATATCAAACAAATGAAATAGAGAATGTGGAAAAATCCCCTTACGAATAATTCACAATTTTCAAAGATCTACATCTTATATATATATATATATATATATATATATATATATATATATATATATATATATATATATATATATATATACATATATCTAAGTGGTTTGATTTTTCCACTATAGCATTTCTACATATTAGATAAAGATGAACCGAGTTGTTTTGTTACAACTTAAAACTCCTTATCCAATATCTTTTTGATGTTTTTTTTTTAATTTCTTTCTATTTGTAATAAAACTAATAAGAAAAAAGCTCCAGTAGCTATCACCAGATTATCTGTTATCATGGCCGGACAAACTCTGAAATATAATGAGCAGAACATGGGAACACAGTGAATAAAACTAACACTTCCAATATCCTGAGCATTTGCTTCTTTGTGCGCAGTCTTCGTTCGGAAGAAAACGCTCTATTCAGTACGCACCTTTTCAGATGAGGAGTCTGTAATTATTCCATGGTTTAATTTATTCGATGGTTCCCAACACTACTCACATATATTCTACAGAAAATAGCACGGCTATGGAATGTGGTGCAAAGGTATCCCTGTATGAAAACGTTCATTTGACGTAATGTTTCTCCAGCCTCTCGCATTTACATTCAGCCGCCGGATTGAGAAAGGTCCGAAATTCATAATTCGGAATCTCGGATTGCGAATGACTCGTGAATACCGTGTGAAAAGCAGTGATGTTGAAAAAGTAACTATTCGTTACAAAGTACTCGTTACTTACGAATACCGAAAGTAATGATTACTATACAGAGAGGCAAATCGTTACTTTGATTACTCTGATTACTTCGTTACTTCGTACCAATCGTATCAGAGCAAGTAACGACTATTGTATCTACTTTGATTACTCTGATTAATTCGTTACTTCGTACCACTCGTATCAGAGCGAGTAATGACTATTGTATCTACTTTGATTACTTTGATTACTTGGTTTCCTTTTTTAAATCGTACCAATCGTATTAGAGCGAGTAACGACTATTATTGTATCTACTTTGAATACTCTGATTACTTTGTTACAAAATACAAAAGTAACAAACGTAATCATAGTAGTCAAATCATTTTTATCCCTTAAACAGATCGGTGAAGGTCGTTGTTATATCGAAGTACCTATACAAAATACCTACCTACTGATAAATACGATTCTCGATATGATTACCGGGACTGAAATATAAAAGTAACAAAAGTAATCATAGTAATCAAAGTAACGAATACTGTAAATGATTACTTTATACAAAAGTAACGATTTGTAACGAATACTCGAAAGTATCTATAATCAATATCGCTAGTGAAAAGCTCCATTGGAGTCTATGTAAAAGAGAGAATCTCAGATACGCGAATCTCGGATACAGAATCCTCGTCTGAAAATGGTCTGGGACTATAGGGTCAGCACCACATCGGTAGCGATTAACTATTTTAATAAGATATATTTAAACTTTTCTCCATTTCATTAAGCACTTATTAATATGTTCATGTTTCTTTTAAATTTATTTTCCTGCCGACGTTGTTGCTGCCAATGAGTCATTTAATTTTAATTAGAAGATATGTGTTTAAAAATAGTGTTGCACAAAAACTTCTAATAACAAAAAACTACTTGCACCATCTGTCTATTACATTCAATTAAGTGTTCCCTTACAGCTGTCTCTTTTAATAGATTATTTACCATTCCCAAAGAATAATTTAAAATAATAATGACGGTAATAGTGAAGGATCTTATAGATAAATAAATATTTAAATGGTTTTTTAGAACTCCTTAATTTTCTATTAAAAATTAGAAATATTCTCTATGGTGTCGAAGAGGGATATATCTGGGTATATGTATATCTACAGACTGACTAATACCGAAATCTATAGAAATATTTTTTTAAATGATGGACTTTTTTTTATTTATAGGGTTTTTAATATGTATATTTATTAATTACACTATACACTGTTTTTTTCCTAATTATAATCAACTCCTCTTGCTCAAGGATAAATTAGTGGGGGTAATTTGCAATTTTAAACTAATTTCCGGATATACGCTGTGAGCTTGTACGTAGAGGGGATATTTACAAATACGCGAGCGCCAGTAGTGACAAGTGTGTAAACGTTTACCGGAAATTTGACATAAATGTCAAAGTGATTAATTTAAAATTAAAATTAAAAACATTAATTATAAAAAATATTAGTTGGTCAAAGCTGTGGTATATATTTTTACCTTAAATATACTTACGTTTTAAATACTGAATTTAAGTTTTTTTAATGCTCCGTAATATGTAATTATAAATTAATCTATTAATCTTAGCGCCATCTACACGATAATTGTGAAAGTATCCGAAGTAAGAAATTCAAGAACGTCAAAATGATTAGTAAAATCTTAAAAAAATCGATTACAATTTAATTACTTTTTTGCGTTGTAAATATTAAGGTGATACAGTAGCGATCAACAGGTAGCAAAAACACGTTCCAAGATTGCGGCTGTAATTTTGAATATGTTTTCGAGATATTTGGCACACGTATTCGTAATATAATAAAGAATGGCGGTACAGAGCCCAATTTGAAAAATATATTAATATGTGGAAATTACTCTGTAATTAAAAACAATATTAAAAAAAACGAGCTTGTACCGCCATTAAGAAGAACAAAAAAATACACTTTCTTCAAATAAAATTTTTTATCCGATGCCTAGATTTTGTGTCATTTTGGAACTACTAAAATTTTTTATTTCATTAGTAGTTCCAAAATGACACAAAATCTAGGCATTGGATAAAAAAGTTTAAAGATAAAGATAAAGATAAAGATAAAGATAAAAAATATTCAAAATTACAGCCGCAATCTTGGAACGCGCTTTCGCTACCTGTTGATCGCTACTGTTTCCTCTTAAGCGATAACAATTAAATAATAAATTTAAAAATTAACGGTGAAAGTTGAATTAGTAAACCGCTAGGAGCGACACCAGCGAAGCTCAGAGCGTATATATCGCTGTCAGAATGTCAGGAAGTATTTATTTTGTGAGGTTTTCTCTGAAATTGCTACAGAAATAATCAACGGCGAGATGGCAAAGGTCATAGCTGACTTTGGGTAAAGAATAAGCACCCTCGGCATTTTGATAATTTAGTTAAAATCTTTTATACTACTTATAACTTCGACTTAAACTACTTAAACTCGACCTAGTAGGTACAGAGAGGACAAAAATAATGGTAGAAACAGCAGATGAAAACCCTTCGAAAAATCGATGGTATAATAATAATATCGTATGGCATTTTTGCCGGGGAGATCCTTTCGGATAGTTCCAATGCCAATTACATCTTTAACCCTGTTTCAAGTAACTAGTGTCTATGTACACTAGCCCAGGGGGACCGACGGCTTAACGTATTCTCCGAGGCACGGTGAGACGGCTCGTGTCATTATTGGAAATGAAAATGGTTTGTCTTTGGCAGGGATCGAACCCACGTCTACTGGCGTAAAATCGATGGTAAGACACTATGAGACAGAGGTCGAAGTACAGATTTACAACTGAGATGCAAGGTGGAGAAGAGTAATAACTGGATAAGAAACAGAGTAGAATACAATAACCACATAAGCCGAATGACAGCAAATAGTAGTATCAGTAGACAATCAGTAGGATCAGTAGTAAGACGATCAGTAGGAAGATCATGAAAACGATGAAAGGACAACTTACTGGAAGCACATTTAAAAAACAGAAACAGTCATATCTGCACAAAATGAAGAAGAAGATAACATCGTAGACGTATCCTTAAATATAAAATTTTCTACTATAACGATTCACTGTAGTACACACGCTACAAATATCGTAAAAAATGACTCAAAGCAAATTTGTATTGGCGGTTAAAATTCATTAAATTTATTGCCAATTTATTTTGTATTCAACAATCGTGCCAATAATGAGATACCGGATTTAAGACATATATTTTATGTGTTAAATAAAACGTATACCATATGAGGACAATGTTTTAACATCGAATATTTATTGCACTTCATTGACCATAGTAAATTCTTGGATTGTTTACAATGTGATACGATCGATATTTTTGAGGCAATAAAGGAAGAGAATAGTTTTTAGAAATATCTATATTACTATAACTAATATTTAAGACTTTTTAAATGGATAATTTATTTTTATAATGTGAAGAAAATTTATAAAGTCAACTAAAACACGAAGGTTTTACAAAGGAAAAATATTTACTGCCGATTAAAGACCTTTATTAAAAATATTGGCATATCTTGCAACAAAGAAAACAAAAACAAAACAATGGTATATAAGATGGAAGACAACCGTGAATAACTATCTGGTCGTCATCAGTTTGGTGTAACCAAGTTAGACTAGGACAACCTAACTTGAGAAGAGGATCACTACAGGTTCACTAAATTTAAATATTACCACCACAACTTTCAACCAAAATATACTTTGGACATATTTTGGACATACATATAACTAGAAGAAGAGAAGTCATGGAAAGGAGGATAGTTAAAGGACACGTAGCGGACCAAAGATCCAGAGGAAGATCTACAATACGGTAGTAGGACCAAATAAAGGACATGACTAGTTACTCATTGTGCAAAGTTGTGTCATTTTGACATAGATCTTGGGCAAATCATGGGAACACGATATTGATGTTCACAACGTGTTTGTAGACTTCAAACAGGCATACGACTCAGCCAAAAGGAACAAACTATACTATGTATTGGCTGAATTGGCAATACCACACAAGCTAATAAGACTCATTAAGGCCACAATGGACGAAACTCAGGCATGTGTACGAATACAAGACCACCGGACAGACTTTTTCAAAATTTCGCAGGGGCTAAAGCAGGGAGATGGGCTGGCCCCAACATTGTTTAACCTGGCACTGGAGTATGCGGTTAGGCAGATGCAAACTGGAGGAGAAAACCTACTGACCAACCGAACGGTTCAATTGGCCGCTTATGCCGATGATATTAATATTATGAGTAGAACATCAACAGGAGCACGGTAAACATACGCAGAGTTAAAAACACAAACAAAAATGCTAGGTCTGGAAATTAACACAGAAAAAACAAAAATAATGACTCAGACGAGAAGAAATATAGCCCCACAAAACATTATATATGAAGATGACATTGAAACGGTTGGAAAGTTTACATACCTGGGAGTAGAACCTCAGAATGTAACAAAAATGAAGAAAACTTCTGTTGGAGTGAAAGTAAAAAGATATACTCCAACAGAAGTAAGAAAAAAAAAGAAAGAAAAGAATAGGTATAAAAATGAAGAGAATTTGGGATGTGTAAAGAAAAGGGTGAAGTGGCTTCTACGTTGAGAAGCCGCAATAGGAAAAAATAAAAAAAATACTACTTTGCAGTTGTACTGAAGAAAGGGGGATTAGAAGGGATAGAAGTAAAGTGGGAAGAGACAGAGGCAAACTGAATAGAGTTGGCTAGCTATAGATGCAAGAGAGCAACTTGACACTCAAGGATGGATACGGCTCGTTTGCATGCCTGTCGAAGAACAGTAGCTCTATATAGATAGTAATGATGACTAAAAGATGAAATAATAAAATAAGAATAATGTACTGAAAATGAATGGAGATGAATAATGACTAAAAACGAACAAAATAAATAAAACTAACTAATCATGGGCGCCATGAAAATGATCTTCGATCATTCTCCCAGGTATCCTATACTGCTGTCAAATATTAAATATATTAAACCTGTAAAATAATGAACATAAAGGAATAATAAAAATAAATGATATACAAAATAAATAAACATTTATTAAAAATAACTACTAGATTTCTAACAATCTCCGAGTTAGACAAGCGTATATCATGTAACTCTAACATGACAAAAGTTTGCAAAAGTTATGTTCAACCTAAGATAACAACAATGTTACCTGTTACAAAATTTAATAAGCATATATACCTCTTACTAACATATAGGATGTCTTCTACCAAATGGTTATAGTACGCTTGCTACGTACGACCGAAATTAAAACCCGAAAAATATGACTAATATATATGTATAGAGGCATGAGCCTGACTAAGAGAAAATACTAAATGAAGTTGAGATAAATATCAAACGATGACCTAAATTAACCGAGCAAATGAAATGCAATAAAGTAGCGACGAATTAACCGAACAAACAAAATAAAGCGAATAACAATAAAATATTTGGGAAACAAGCAAATAATACAACCTAAATTTACATAATGACATAAAATCGTCTAAATTACCAATAAAATATAAAACCTAATACCTTTTTGGCAAATATGCCGAGCTCGACATACGATACCGCAGGTTTGTACATGAGTTTGGGAACTTAATACCATAATATACAAATATGTCATATAAAAAAAAACCAGAGGTAAACTAAATCTGGAAAAAAAACCTATTTCATTAAACCAAATGTCTGAAACGTAAAAACCCATAGTTACTTAAAGCACAACACTAAATGTTCCCAAACCAATCCCTTCATCGGACGACCTCAAGGTGAAGTCTGATGCTGCAACCCATAAAATTAGCACCAGAGGAGGTGCTGAACCATGTTTCCCGTAGATACCGGTGTAAAGATGACAAAAGTGGGACTGGAATGTCCCATCGCTTGCTCCCAAATCGACATATTCCCATGGTGACTTGACTGTGGCTGTAGTGGTTTCCCTAGGTGTCAAAGGGCTATGAGTTCACCATGTGGTTACTCCAAAATGGCTAAAAACATTCCCAGTTTTATTTCCCATTTTAAACATTAGCAAAAAGTAAAGGGAAGAAGAAATAATTGAGGAAACTTTTTAGAAGCATTAACATAGAAAAACCGATCATTAAGATGGAACAAAAACTAATCTCAGGTAACCTTGAACTATTTTGAGTGTGAACACATGAACAAATAATGATAAATGTGAAATTTGAATATGATTTATCTGAGGGAATATCTGTAAAAATATATAGAATTTATAAAAATATTGGAGGTTCAATAAATTTAAAACCTACAGAGAAATGATAATTATTTCTAATATTAATTGAGAATTGCATATGTTTGGTTATGTCTAACCAAAAAATATATTAATCTATAATTTTCCTTGAATGAATATTCAATAATCGAAATAATCTACATAAAATCCAAATAATGAGTTGACTAAGAAATTTAACAATGAACCTAATATCTCAAAGGTTCCATCACAAAAACCAAGGCTATACATAAAAAATTACTATGAAAAAGTAGATCTCACCGAATGATTCCTATTTATACTCCAACAGGAGTTGTCACCCACATGTCTCCTCACTCCAGACAATCCCTGGTGGTAACTTTTTACTTTACGTTAAATTTCTTATGTGATAAAATAAGTTGGAGGAAATCATCCGCCATTCTATATGGTATATCTATTCGACACCACAGCTCACAGTCAAGTAAAGAACGAGAGGCGTTTCTCCGCCAAGGTAAACGTCAAATTCTCTCAGAACCCGAATAATTCTCGATAGGTGGAGTACGTTCCATCACCGAGGTATGACGTCACCTCAGTGGTCCTATACGAGAATTTAAATGAGAGACCGAGGGAAAATAATAATAATAATTATTAAAGAGCTACTTTCGTAACGTGACCGTTACAAGAAGCCAATCCGTGTAAGTCAATAAGTGTTGAAAATGAGATACTAAGATGTTTCTGACAATAGTTGCAGAAATATAAGTAGTTATTAAAAACAAATAAACTGTCTTTATTTATCATAATATGGGTAATATATTTATAAATACAAACAAGGAAATTATAATAATATTATATATAATAACAAGTGTTATATATCTCATAAGTCATTTTTAGGGAGAATGTGACTTACACCGTATGACTTCTGAGGCATCCATATGCCGACGGATCAGAAGATGGAGAAATACGGAAGAGAATAACGCAGGCAAACAGAGCTTATTTTGCCCTCTCCCATATATTTCGGTCTAAAAGTGTCCACCGAAATACAAAGATGAGAATCTATAAAACCTTAATTCGACCAATAACATGTTATGGCAGTGAAGCCTGGGTCCTGAAAGAAACATTCAAAAACAAACTCGACACATTCGAAAGGAAAGTACTTAGGAGAATACTAGGACCTGTGAGGGAAAACGGAATCTTCAGAAGTCGATACAACAACGAGCTTTATCAACTCTATAAGGAAACACCCCTGTCAGACTTCATTAGAATACAAAGATTGCAGTGGGCCGGGCATGTGATAAGAATGGGAGAGGATAGGCTACCAAAAAGAGTACTGAATGCTAGAATGCAGGGAAAGAGACCGGTTGGAAAGCCAAGAAAGCGCTGGGAAGACACAGTAAACAGCGATGCACAAGCTCTTTTAGGAGTCCGTGTATGGAGAAGAGAAGCCACAGACAAGCAAGGGTGGGGGGAAAAGTAAAGGAGGCCAAGGCTCAATTTGGGCTGTAGTAGAAGAAGAAGTTACTCATTCTTAGAAGCAAAACAACAAGCACAAGCGAGAGATAATCGGACAGAAATAGTCAAACAAATTACATGACCACTACATCTATAGTCACTATATTGTTCCGCAAAAAAATACAATATAACCTCTAACATTAACAGTCTAATTCAAGTTTGAAAACCGTTTTTCTCATTTGTGGCCTTTTGGCTACTAAAACTAAAACATGTAACATTTAATTTAAATGTTTAAAAAATGCTGGAGATATACCATGACACAATAGGTCTGCATCCCGCGTATGAAAAAAAAGTTGATTAATAGCTAGCTGAAAATTTGTTAATAGCTTAAGGGTATCTAGTCGGATAAACTTTGATATATGGGAACACTGGAACAGGGGCAGTTTTAATTGTGGAACAGGATAAAAATTTGGAACGGTCAGACCACGAAAACGGCACATTTATTTTGTCCGACAGAACAGACTTAAACTCTCCGAACAGAGATTAAACTCTCATGCAAAAATCAGACTGCTATTTATCACCTGTCATAATTCCTGTTATTTGACATATTCTACATGTTCCACTCATTAAAACGCCCATTTGGTGATAAATAGCAGTCTGATTTTTGCATGAGAGTTTAATCTCTGTTCGGAGAGTTTAAGTCTTTTCTTTCGGACAAAATAAATGTGCCGTTTTCGTGGTCTGACCGTTCCAAATTTTTAACCTGTTCCACAATTAAAACTGCCCCTGTTCCAGTGTTCCCATATATCAAAGTTTGTCCGTCTAGACACCCTTAAGCTATTAACAAATTTTCAGCTTGCTATTAATCAACTTTTTTTCATACGCGGGATCCAGACCTACAAGCAAAACATAAAAAATGAGAGCCGAAATTTCAGGGAAGCTTGCCTAATTAAGACTAGGAGAATTTATTACAGAATGTAAATTTAAATACCAAACTAAACGTCAATACCTTGATTAAATATATTTTCACTGAATAAAGTACATCTGTCAGTCTAGTTTAATTAAAAGTTTAAAATGCAAATAGACTCTTTGGTTAAAAATGCTCTTATTTTCTGAATAAGTATACAAACCGCATTTTAGCATAGAAAGAGCCAATATAAACAAATAAGGATATGCAGTTGCCATTTAACAACCACAAATTCTACTAGACGTAAGTAATTTGATAAATAAGGAAGGTAATAGTATACATTTAAATCCAGTATCGTACTCAGTTTGTCTTTTATCGAGTTGCTATCAAGATACATCTACTATAATAAAAGCAATAGCTTTGAATCTGCGAAATTTTTACGGTGAGAACATTTTTTGCTTGCTTTCTTAGACAAGGCGAAAACGGCGGGTTCGTTGGAAAAAATATTCCCATGAGATTTTTTTGCATAATCATATTCGTGAGACATCCCAGAATAAGGTTCAAGAAGTCGCCCACGTGAAAAGTGGTCCAAATTTTTTTTTAATTTTTTTTTAATCAAATTGCAAAAATCAATATTTTCACCCGGACATCTTTTTTTATGTTTATTTTTTTTGACCATTCTGGACAAAAAAGGTCTCTTATAATTTTTCTCTAAAGTTGCTCGTTTTCGAGTTATAAGCTATTTAAAATTGAAAAAAACGAAAAATGGCGATTTTTAAGACTTAATAACTAGGTTAAAAATTATTATTATGAAATTCAGAAAGTGACCAAATCAAAGGTTAAAGCCTCCACTACATGATACTAAAGAAATTTGTGTCATTAATTTATTACTAAGCTGTTATTTTTAATTATTAATAACGAGCCGTAAGATCGTATTGACGCAGCTGTAAATGTGAGTGCGAGTAAGATGCACCATTGACTGCCGGAATGGCATCTCTCTCGTACTCATCATGGCGCTCATTATTTTTACTTAAAAATAACAGCTTAGTGATAAAATAATGACAAAAATTTCTAGTTTTTCTTAAATACCTCCGGAACGCTTCTATTTACAAAAACAAAAATTGGTATGCGTATTTATCTTCCAGAGATAAATCGATTCCACCCATTGCATATTTCTAGTACCAGTCATAGGCGTCCGTTTTCGGTAGGGCAACGGTTACTTTATCGCATAACTTTTTTGTCTTTAACTTTTAAGCATTTTTGACTCTGGATTATTAAATTGTATGGTATTCTTGTACTAAAAGGTACTCTTGTTTTAAGTCGACAGGATACACCATTTTCTGAAAAGATCGATTTGAAAATTTTTCGTTTTTTAAATTTCAAAAAAAATATTAAAAAAAAAACTATTTGGAAAAACGAAAACTGGTACGCTTAATTATATTCCAGAGATGAATCGATTTCATTAATTGCAAATTTCTAGTATCGGTCATATGCGTGTTTTGGATAGGTCAACGGTTATTTTATCGCATAACTTTTTTGTCTTTAATTTTTAAGCATTTTTGACACTAGATTATTAAATTATGAGGTATTCTAGTAGTAAAATTTACTCTTGGTTTAAGTTGGTAAAGTACACCGTTTTTTTTGAAATTTTCTTTTAATTTTTTTTCAAATTCAAGAGACCAAAAATTTTCAAATCGATTTTTCTAGAAAACAGTGTGTTCTACCAACTTAAATCAAGAGTACCTTTTAGTACTCGCATACCTCACAATTTAATAATCCAAAGTGAAAAATGATTAAAATTTAAAGACAAAAAAGTTATGCGATAAAATAACCATTACCCGACCCAAAACGAACGCCTATGACCGGTACTATAAATTCTCAATAGATGGAACCGATTTATCTCTGGAAAATAAATATGCGTACCAATTTTTGTTTTTCTAACTAGAAGCTTTCTGTAGGTTTTTAAGAAAAACTAGTTACAAGACTCCATTTTCAAAGAGCTCTAGCTCCCTTAGGAAGCATTTTCGGACTAGGTGAATTTGATTAAATTTTCATAAAATTACCTGAGGAATCTCTTGTCTTAGTTTGTCGGTAGAGTTTCTCGACACCCTGTAAATGGTTAAATCAAAAGTGTACAAAACGTTAACATTGAAAACTTGTTAACATTTTGTTTAACAAACTGGGTGCTGGTTATTTTCCATTTTGAAGGTTCAAAATGTAACGTGTCAATTTTGATTGAAAGTTCATTCGAAAGTATCCGTTAATAGTTTTAGAAACCATAATACATTCGTTCATTCTAGTCGACAACGTGATGTGGCTAATCTACTAATTAATTAATCTTAAAATCTTAATTTTCGATTCGATCGTACACTCGGTATCAATATACTTTCTATTCATTTAATTATAAAGTGTTTTTTTCTGATGGGAAGCCGATTAACATTAGAGATTATCTTTAGCAGAACACAAGTCATTTGATGGTTAAAACAGAGGTGGCTTGTAAATACATACATCAAAATATCTAAGGAATACCACTATTATTCCAACAAAAGTTTTTGCTCTATCAGTAGATTTTTATAGTGGTTCTCCCACTCGTCGTCTGGTATGTATTGTATAAAAGTTTTCTCTTTCCTGTTAGTTTGTAATGATTTCAAAATTTTCCAGGCTTCTGAACTTCTTGTTCCTCCCATATTCTGTTCTATACTTCTACATGACCTTTCCCATTGTTCATTTTTTTCTTTCGTTGTAATAGCCCTAACTTCTCTGTTCTTATCTCTATATTTACGGAGGTCTTGTGGATCGTTTGTGCTTAGGTATTTATGGTATAGCTCTTTTTTTTCTTTTATTTTCTCTAAGGTGTCTTCGTGGAATTCCCATTTGTAATTTTTATCTCTTGTATTTTCTATTTCTCCTAGCGCTTCCAGACCTGCTTGTATTATGCTTTCTCTTATGTGTTCGTATGTACTGTTGATATTCTCCTCAAAACGAAATTCCACTAGCTTCTGATCTAATCTTCTTTGGTACAAGTTTCTTATGGAGTCGTCCTGAAGTAAGTGTATCTTCAGTCTTTTTTCTGTTGGTAATTCTTTAGGTGGTTCTTGGTTACTCTGTGCACTTTGGTGTACCCATGGTAGTTCTAATCTTGCTATCAGTAGTCTATGGTCGCTGCCGCATTCTGCTCCTCTTTGTACTCTAACGTCTCTTATTCGCATCGTGGTTTCTTTCTTCAGTATGACGTAATCTATTATCGACTTAAGGTTTCTTGTTTCTTGAGTCCATGTGTACTTGTGAATGTCTTTATGTTCAAAAAAGCCGTTGGTGATTCTGAAGACCGTTCATCTCACATAGTTCTGTAAGTCTTTCTCCATTGTCGTTTCCAACGTCTTCTCCAAATCTTCCAATTGTTTGGTCATTTTCTTTTTTCCCAACTCTGCCATTCAGATCTCCTGCGATGATTATTTCTTCCCTTTTTTGACCTTTATGATTTCACCTTGTAGCGTATCCATGAAGTTATCCTTTTCCTTGATGTTACTGTCATCTGTTGGACCATATACTCCAAATACCACTATATTTCTACCGAATAAGGTCATATGGACTTTTATAATTCTTTCATTTATATTTATATTTTGATAACAAATGTATTGACAGTGTAGCGTTTCCCAACATTTTTTATTTCCATATTTTTATTTGTTTTATTAATAAATATTTACTAAACATGAATATAATTGATTCATTATGATTTCCAACTGCATTTTGCATGTTTCAATAAAATTATTATGGATTGTTTACATATCGTTTATTGACAGTATATAATATAAGATAAACAAATACAGATAAACATACAGTTGGGGCTGTATATATATCGTCGCTGTGAAATTAAACCAGCATATCTGCAGAATGCATATTTTTCACCAGAGCACTTTAAAGTTTTCACATGCAATATTTTTTATTTAACGTCAGTTTGGTTCACCTCAACGCCACCAAATTGCAAATAAATCGAAAATTGATTAAATTAAGAGAAATATGCAGATATGCCAGTATGACTTTAAATTCACAATATGCCGGTTTGTTTTAGTTGAAGCTGCTAGCAAGGCATGAATGTTATGTACAAACCGGATTATCTGCCAATAAGTCATATCTGGGTAATTATAAAAATGTACTATTGTGAGATAATTCAGTTTTACATACATGATGGGAGTCTTTCCTCCTTGAAGGTTTTGAAACCACTGGCGTATTGCGCACTTGATCTGTAGGTATTCGGATAGACAAAGTGGCCATTTCCACGTACTATTTGCGATCTCCCATTATGCGTTTTGACCGGATGCGGTGGAAACGCATCCATTTCCAACGCAACCGGACCGACCTGTCACACTATGCGTTTAGTCTGGTGCAGTTTGTAAGCGCGTAACGATGTTTCAAAACGCATCCGTTTCCAACGCAACCGGACCGATCTGTCACACTATGCGTTTTGACTGAATGCGGTAGAAACGCATCCGGTGAAAACGCACAATGTGGCATCGCACTAAGTGCGTACCGGCCCAACGCCATCTGACGAATTTTCGACTATGTTATGATATGGCGGTTTGACATAAAAATGGAAGAAAATAAGGACATATGGAAAGTGCTTATAAGAAAAAATACAATACTGGAAATAAAAACAATATTGCAAAAACATTCAAAACAACCAACACTCTGAGATCTACTCTATCCAAAAGCAAACCAACAACACACAGTAGAGATCAAAAGACTGCATTTATAAAAAATATCTTCTTAATGCAACAATTTTTATGTAGGATAAACCCCAAGACCACTAAGTGTTAGAAAATATGAGCATTAAGTATGAGCAAAAAGAGAAACTTCGACAGATCCCAGATATACAAGCATGCCTGGGACAATGAGTACAATGGAAGTATATATCAATAGCCATGAAAGAATCAGACAACAAAAAAATCAAAGAATAATCAAAGCCTTCATCTTACTTAAATAAGAAAAATTTCGAAAATAAATTTATCAAACTTTTTAGTATATCTCATATTATCCAGTTATTATATCTTGTACCTACTTCTTTTAATTCAAATATACCTAATATGTAAATATAATTTTAACTTTTTTAACTAATTTATTTTTTGTTACAGGTAAGACGACTATTTCTGTAATTAGTAAGTAGAAAATTATTTAATAGTTTATTTAAAAGAATAATTCTTCAGTTAAAATTGATTTCACGTATCCGGAAGTATCATTTCTGAAGTAACTTCAGATACCTTTGACTGCCTCTATGTTTCTTTCTTAATTACCTAAGTCGCGTTGCCTTTGTCTTTCCTCGTTTACGGAGCTTGATACGTCTTATTGCTCCCTTATACCACCTTCGACTTGCCTTCTGCCTAGGTCCTGACTAGGTTTATTTAAGGGATTTTAATATTTGGTCTTCGCTTGGTTAACCCACGTCCGCCCTTCCTTGAACAACTCTCGTATCTTTGGGCACTTCTTTGTAACCTTTTTTTTTGCATACATTACAGAAGTGATTTACTTTACAGATATTCGCTCTGTGTCCGTTCTCACCACAGTTCCTTGACATGTTCAGACCCTTACAGTTTCGTATCGTATGGCCATATTCAAGGCAGTGTGGTAGTATCTTATTAGCCCTTGCTCTAATTCTATAGTTGCTTCATCCAACTGTAATCCTACGTGTTCTAATTAGGCCTGTTGCAATATTTTTGTTGGCTACAAATGTAGCCGTTCGAATACAATTTCTATTTGGTCATAATGAGCGTATGGTTAGCTGATCCTCAGATATACTTGGATAATTTGTGATAATATCTCCTTTCACTTCCTTCGTTGAGGTTCGTATCTATGTCATTTACATGTAGCATCATCTCTTCTTTGTGCTTTGTCTTTTATGGCCTGTTTCAGTTCCTCTGACTTCTGTCCGTCCGCATTTATCTCTAGTAACTGCTCTTTCGTTGTTTTTTGATGTTTTTATGGAAACATCCCTTTGTCTTATCTCTAATTTCGACTTAACGTCCTTGAGTATTTTATAATGCCTGCAGGTACCTTTATAATGACTTTTTTGTTGCTTTTTTTAATTAAGCGTGACGTTTTGATGTCCACTTCAATTTCATATCTTTTCCAAGTTCCTGAAAGATTATTATTTTACACCCTGTACCTTAATAGCCATATTTCAAGCAGATCCTTAGGTAAATTGGTATATCTCTACCAAGTGCTTTTATCGCAAGTTTGGTTGACCTCTTGACTAGGCTTGTCTCCTTTAACTCCTTTTTAGTTTCAAACAACTTTGGATTACAAACAACTACATTACAAACTGGTATATCTACGTATGCCTGAATCTTGCCCATTTAGTATTTATTTTTATTTATTTATCGTATGGTATAGATACAATAAGAGCACATAATAAAGTATATAAAACGTTACCTGAAGTATGACAAACGAACATCTAATGTAGGTACTAATGTAATGTAAAACATTTTCGGTCGCATTCAGGAACTCATCGAAAACTCCAGGGTCATTCAAACTCAGGGTCAAACTTCGGGGGCATTCCTCAATAATGTGACTGACGGTCTGCCGTTGCGCACCACAGTCACACTCAGAAGTAAGGGCTTTTCCACATCTATGCAAGCTGTCAGCACATCTACCGGTACCTGTTCTTACTCTGTTCAGCGCCGTCTACGTATTGCGGGGCAGTTCAAATTCTGGCAGTTTCTGATTGATACAGGCCATTTGGTGTGCTTCCTGTAGTGAGTCACTCTCCCATTGTCTTCTCCAAGCGTTGGTGAGGTCGAAATGTTCCTGATGTAAGGTGGTGGCCCTCAGCAATGGAGGATATCTGGAGCGCAGTCTGTTCATTTCGATATCAAGCTTATCATGGTGGGTGGGTAGTTAATGATTAGCCTCGATTTTTCGATATTCTCTGAGAAGAGAATGACTTCTTCTTAGTTTCGGCGGTGGAATGTGACTCAGAATAGGAGCCAATAGTTCGGTGTTGGTCGAATTGTACCTGAGATCAGTCGCATTGTCTGGTATAATTGGGTGTCAATAATCTTCGTGTGTTTGCTATTGAGCCATACCGGCGAAGCATATTCAGCCGCCGAGTCTACGGGTCCGAGAGCGGATGATCTGAGTACGGAGGCTGAGAACCCCCATGTGGTGCCACATAGCTTTTGGATTATTATTATTTCGCGTCTTCAGTTTTTCTGCCGTTCTTTGTAGGTGTTCCTTAAAACTTAAAGTTCTGTCAAGAGTCAGTCCAAGATATTTTGGTGTTGAGTTATGAGTGAGCAGTCTGTTTTCAAAGTGAACGGACAGTTTTTTGTTGGCTTGGGTATTATTCAGATGGAAACAGCACACTTCGGTTTTCGTTGCATGGGGCCGTAGCCTCCATTTGCGAAAGTATTCACCCATAACAGCAAGGTCATCCGTCAGTATTGTTTCTGTAACATCCATGTTATTATGTCTTGCTGCAATGGCCCAATCGTCAGCGTAGCCAAATTTTTGCGAAGTTGTCCTAGGTTGGTCCGCGATGTATAAATTAAAGAGTAATGGTGCCAAAACAGATCCCTGTGGCAGTCCATTGCTGAGCTTCATTTGGACACTTTTTCAGTTGCCCATTGTGACGTGAAAAGGTCTGTCGGTGAGCATGCTATCAATGAGTTTGGTTACCTTTTGGCATGAGATGGCACGGATTAGTTTGCAGATTAGTCCTTGTCTCCAGACGGTGTCGTATGCAGCTGATAGGTCAATGAAAGCAACGGATGTTTTTTGCTTTGTTTGAAAACCTGCTTCAATATGTGTTGTTAGATATAGAATCTGATCTGTGCAGCTGCGGTTAGGTCTGAACCCTGCTTGCTCAATAGGTATCAACCCAAATATGTTGTTACTAATTCTGTGACTTTAGTATTTTTAGTTCTTGTTTTACTTTAATGGTGTGATCATGATATCTAGGTGCCCTTGAGTTTACTACAATGTGGGAGGCCACTCTGTTGGGAACTATTGGTACTTTGTCTCTAGTTGAGTGTCTGTTACTACTAAGTTTTCTAAGTAAAGACCCATTGAGTATATTTGTGTATACCCTTTTTGCCTTAGTTCTTACCCATTTTTGTTTGATGAATTCTGGCCAGAGTTCTAATACTGCTTGTATTGATATATTTTATGCATGAGCTTTTATTATTAATCTTGACAATTAAATAGGATGATTAACAAAACATGAAAATATTACGTATAGGCAAATATTCCCTAGATATAGTAAGTCGTAACCCAGTTTTTCAACCGACCCAAACTTTTGACAAGAGTTTAATCCCAAAGATCATGTGTCAGATATTCGTTGAATTAACACATCATTATAATTGACTATTGTATATACCCAACCAAACAATCTTTATCCATTAGAGATAAATAGAAATACTTAACACGGCAAAGTGTTAGGAAAACTCAACAAGTGTTTCCGGAAAATGTAGGTCAGAGTTATCAAGGCCGGACGGTAGATGGGTATTTGTGGAGATAGTGCCGTAACTCGATAAGGGTGTGGACTCCGTCATATTTGCACAAGAATATGAGCTCGTTCATACTTGCGGAATTTCTTACACTTTAGAAGTTTAATGTTTAATAATTATAACACAAATAAGTATAGACGGATAAAGACCCAATCGGTTAAATGGAGAAGACTTCTTCTTCTTAAAGTGCCTACCCGTTTTGGATGTTGGCGATTTTCATGGCTATCTTGACTTTGTTTACTGCAGCGCGGAACAGTTCAGTGGCAGTCGTGTTATATTATTTTCGTGAATTTTAAAGCCAGGAAACGCGTCTTCTTCCCAGTCTTCTCTTACCATTTACCTTCCCTTGGAGAATCAGTTGTAGAAGGCCAATCAATGTTGTTGATTTCTCATTACATGTCCTAGATATTCTTATTTTTTAAAGATGAAGTTAGTTTTCAATCCTAATAGCAAAATTAATAATATTGAAAATATTAAAAATATTACTAAAAGATTTTTAAATTGAAAACTTATTGGTACATTTCCCTGGTGACACCTGGAAGGCTTCTACAATTTGCAAGCCAAATGGATGCTGCAGTGAAGACAAAGGGAAGGAATTCTACACTATGCAATTCACATCCCCGTCTGCAGTTCGGTAAAGTTCCAACGGAAAATGCACCTGGTTACTCTACGGAGTAATACGACTATAAAATAAAAATGTATACCATTTTTATTCAGTTGCAACTGAATAAAAAATACATTTTTATTTTATAGTCGTATTACTCCGTAGAGTAACCAGGTGCATTTTCCGTTGGAACTTTACCGAGCTGCAGACGGGGATGTGAATTGCATAGTGTAGAATTCCTTCCCTTTGTCTTCACTGCAGCATCCATTTGGCTTGCAAATTGTAGAAGCCTTCCAGGTGTCACCAAGGAAATGTACCAATAAGTTTTCAATTTAAAAATCTTTTAGTAATATTTTTAATATTTTCAATATTATTAATTTTGCTATTAGGATTGAAAACTAACTTCATCTTTCAATTGCCAGATGACGTTAGTCACCTAATACCTTCACTTCGGTTGCAATGGGTGGGAAAAGCTCTCGACGCTAGTCAATTAGGGTATGGAGAACAGTGCCTACGTTCTTTCCGATGAGGCTCCAATAAGAGCCGAAAATCGCGATTCAGAGGACTGGACTGCGCTCCGTATTCTAATTGAAAAGTAAGATTGTTTTGCCTTCGCATTGCAACTGAATAAAAATGGTATACATTTTTATCTTATTTTTTAGTTTTGATGGTCATAAGAATTTCACACTCTTTCCGCATTCTACGCAGGGCTTCCACATTAGTAATTCGGTCAACCCAGGATATACATAAGATGCGCCTATAACACCACATTTCGAAAGCTTCGAGCCGATTCATAGATACAACAGTTAATGTCCACGCTTCCATTCCGTAGAGCAGAACTGTGAATATGTAGCATTTCAACAGATGGTATTTTGTTTTTAATGATATGTTTCTATTGTTGAAAAAATGGGTCTCATTCTAACGGATGCTGCTTTTGCTTTTATTATTCTCTGTTTAATTTCTGTTGATTGGTCCCATTGGCTATTTAAATTGATGCCCAGATATGTATATTGCTCGGCTCTTTCGATATTCTGTTGATTGATTGTAAGTTGAGCGTTTAGTATTGTTATTTACTAATTGTCACGGTCGTCTTTATGTTAAGAGCTAGTTCGTATATGCTTCTTTTCATGAGCATTTTTCAGTGCGTCACAAATGATAGAAAAAAAAGGTAAGTCCGTGATAATATACATTTTAGTGACATGACATTTTAGTTAAATCTGACAGTTGTCACATTTGGCAGTTGTCACAAAAACAAATCAATTGTGTTTATTGCATTTATAAAATGGTATTTTCTTTGATTTGTATAGTCTTATAAATTGTACAGATTATATTCGTAGATATATTATATAATTCGTAAATAATTTTTTTTATAGCGCCATCTATTGACAACTAGAATAAATGTTATAAATGTCATCGACGAAATGTAATCACCGACGTGCGTTTTTTTCTGTCACATGCAATTTAATGCGTTAGACAGAAATCGAAAACTGTGACGCACTGACAGATCCTCATGAGAAAAATCATATGTTGCCGACTTCTGTTATGCGATTTGTTAATATCTGTAAATCATTTAGATTATCGACAAAAACTATGGTGTCATCTGCATATCTAATGTTATTCGACCATTCACCGTTTATTAATATTCCTTTCGCACAACCGTATAAAGTTTAACACCCATTCAGAATAAATATTGAATAGCAGTGGAGCTAAAATACAGCCCTGTCGCACTCCTCGTTCTATTGCAAGTTTATCAGTTAACTGGTCTTCTATTTTGAATTTGGCCGTTTGATTGTAATAAATGTTTCTGATAATTCTTAGATCTTTGTTGTCAATTCCAATTTCTTGCATTAGAATTATTAATTTGTTATGTTTTACTCTGTCATATGCTTTCTGGTAATCTGTAAAGCATACGTATATCTCACAATGTACATCCCTGCATCTTTGAAGTAGCACTTGTACAGCAAAAATGCACTCCCGTGTTCCCAGAGCATCACGAAATCCTAATTGTGTTCTTTTTAGTTGTTGCTCGCATTTTGTATTCTTTTGTGAATGGCTTTCACAAGTCATTCACAAAATGAGCTAAATATACAATTGCACAAAAAAAAACCATTTTTTTCTGTGTATTTTTGAATACTAATATGGAACTGTTCCCGTGTCATTATAAATCATTCAAATGCAATAGATCGAAAGTTTTGGAAACAAACTGATCCAAAACAAATGGTTTTTAATTTTGTCGAAACATTTTTTGGTAAATAATTACCCCAAAACATAAAATTTTGTCAGTTGAATTCGAATGATGCTTTGACATTTCAATTAAATGAATGAATTAAAATGAAAAATTCAGTAAAAAATCTTTGGGATTCCAAGAGCACGAGAAATTATTTAATAGAAGAAGCTAGTTTAGATAGACTTTTAGTAGAGTAGAGAAAAGTACAATACCTACAAGGGCGTGTGGCTGATTTAACGAGTAACATTTAATTATACATACAGCATAATGCATTGTTTTTAAAAATAATAAAAAAATTAATGTACATTTTAACATTTTACATTATTGCATTTATAATTTTGCGTTTATTGACTATTATTTTCACCTCTTAAAACAATAAATTCTGCTTCTATTTCAATAGTAGTTGAGGCAAGGATGCTAAATTTGCAGTTACTAAAGCCTTATGGGGACCTAACGGGTTGTGAAGATTAGGTCCTTAAACCAAAGATAGTTAAATTAAGTTTTCCATTTTAGTGAGGATTTCTTATTTTTTAATTTAATTTTCCATTTCCAAAAAATCGTTTTTTCCGATCATAGCGTCATCTATCTATAATTCGACAAAACGTTTCGAAGATGAGTTATTTACTTTTACGTAAGAAATCCAAATCTGCAATAAAAACTGGGGGGCTCCTATTTAAGATTTTAAAGTAGCCTTCCACCCCACTTTCGTCGGGAGGTCGTGTTTGGAGTCACTCGATAGATTTTTGAAAAAATTTTGAACGCGTATTTTTCAGTTTTTCGATATGATGTTCATTTTGCGACATTTCGAGGAGTTCCTCGATACAACATCCGAGGCTTTTAAAAATGCAAGCCATACAGATTCTGAGACTATAAGAGGATGAGGAAATTTTTAGGAAATTGGAAATCAAAAAATGAATAACCATTTTCAACTTAGTCTTTTTTCGAAATTGAAAATGTTTATTCATTTTTAAAAATTGATCAATTTCACAAAGGCTTACTACGTCTTTCTATTATAAATTTCCACCTTAAAGAAAATATGTATCTGACAGTTAATGATTACAAAGTTTTGCAGAAGAAGAAATGAGTTGGATGGGAAATAGGGAAACTCTTCGAAGAGAGAATCAAAATATAAAATTCCGTTGGACAAAACATTTCGTAAGAAAAAAAACCAAAAATAATAGACACATCTTAATGGAAAGGCACGATATGCAAGTTAAGACTACATTATCTCCGAAAAATTAAACAACTTCGTAAAGATAATCAAATGACTAGTTGTATTACAATGGGTCTATTGAATAAAAATAAGTATTTGCTTTTACTTACAAATATTTAAGTATTTACTTAATAGTAATTGAATAAAGTCATTTCTTTAATGCTTTATTTAATTACTATTAAGTAAATAATTAAATACTTAAATACTTGTAAGTAAAAGCAAATACTTCTTTTTATTCAATAGACCCATTGAACAGTAGTTATAAGTTACAACAGTTTTAGGACGCCAGTTTCTAAAGGACAAAAATGTTAAATATTGTTTCACATAAAATATTCTGATCAATGACCAAGGAGGGGATAGGCAAAATGTCAGCTTAAGTAGCGGCTACGAAATATGTATATGTATAAATAATAATATTAATATGAAATTTTTAGACGTCTGTTTTTATTACTATTTATATTATATAAACCTTTTTTGAAATAGCTTTAGACAAATGTTGTTTAAGTACATAATTGTTGTAATATCGCAAACAAAACAGCACTAAGTAAGAATTATCAACTCTTTCTTCGGTGTTAGAAATTTATTGCTACTAATATTTGCGTACTCCCACAAAGATACATTAAAAGGTTTCTGGTTTCATACGCCTTTAAATTTCAATATTTGGATTTTAGCTAAATACTGTTGCCACATCTGGTTTGTACATTTTCCCAGGTTAAGTGATTCATAAATCATTTGGGTTTCGCAGTATTTGACTTTTATTTACTTTTTGCAAGGTTTTGTATTTTTAATTTATTTAGTCCTTAAGTTACAGTTGTTTTAACACTATTTTAATTAATCTACGCTAAAACAAAAAAACACAATTATTTATTTTATGATATATTTTTGTTACTTAAAATACAAATTTATATTTTAGACTAATAGGCCTGGATCCCCCGTACCAAAAAAAAGTTTATTAATAGCAAGCTGAAAATTTGTTAATAGCTTAACGGTGTCTAGTCGGACAAATTTTGATGAACGGGAACACTGGTACAGGGGAAGTTTTAATTGTGGAATAGGTTAAAAATTTGGAACGTCAGATTACGAAAACGTCCAATGTATTTTGTCGGACAGAAAATCTAATTGATTTGTTACCCTTTCATTAAACTCTCATGCAAAAATCAGACTGCTATTACTAACCAACATGATTCCTGTCATTTGACATGTTCTTCGTGTTCCACTCATTAAAATGCCCAGTTGGTGATAAACAACAGTCTGATAGCATGAGAGTTTAATGAAATGGTAACAAATCAATTGGAAGTTCTGTCCGACAAAATACATGGAACGTTTTCGTAGTCTGACGTTCCAAATTTTTAACCTGTCCCACAATTAAAACTTCTTCTGTTCCAGTGTTCTCATATATCAAAGTTTGTCCGACTAGACACCGTTAAGCTATTAACAAATTTTCAGCTTGCTGTTAATCAATTTTTTGTGGAAATATCTCGAGGTCGTACTTACGACTCGGTTGTTGAAATATAGGAAGGAGAGTGTCATAGTTAAAAAATTTAAAAGATTGTTTTAAAGACAGTTCCACTACTCTGCAGAGCAGTAATAGATACAGTAACGATAGTGCTGAAGATATCCAACCTCCAATTGGGAGGAAGCATTTAAAGAAGTAAGCTTTAAAAAAATTAGTAATAAACGCAGTAGTGTACCACGAATAAGAATCCTCAAAATTTCATGGACATAGCATATCTCAAACGAAGAAGTGGTGTATAGAATAAGCAAAGAAGGAGAACTTTTCAATACAGTGAAAGTTAGAAAAACATCATTAGGCCACTTACTGAGAACCAATAAGTACCAATATGCTCAACTAATAGTGAAAGGAAAGATCGAAGGAAAGAGGGGACTAGGAAGGAATAGACTATCGTGTCTAAGAAATATCCGACAATGGACAGGACTAAATTTTGAACAGCAAACAAGAACAGCTGAAGACAGAAAAGAGTTTGAAATTGTAGTACCAACCTCCATTGAGAAGAGGGCACTTCAAGAAGAAGAAGAAGTACCACGAAGGTAATATAAACTAGTATTCATGAAATGCTTCAACTATACTGATTAATAATAACCAACTCAATATTAAAAAAAGGCTGTCCACAATATGTCTACAACGAATTCTGCAATTCTTTGGTCACGTGGTTCGCAGAGGCGACGACAGTTT
Source organism: Diabrotica virgifera virgifera (assembly GCF_917563875.1). Classification (NCBI taxonomy): domain Eukaryota; kingdom Metazoa; phylum Arthropoda; class Insecta; order Coleoptera; family Chrysomelidae; genus Diabrotica; species Diabrotica virgifera. The sequence continues at coordinate 6,404,586 of NC_065450.1, forward strand.
GGAGAGATTAATTGTTTCTGGAAACGTTCCGGGAGAAGATCAAGAGGACGATCACCAACTAGATGGTCTGACCAAATAAAGCATTCAGCTGGAAACTCATTCTGCGAAGCTCTTAGAGCAGCTGAAGATAGAGACCAATGGAGAAACATTGTTAGGAATATTGGAAGAAATCGCGATCTTCAGTAATGGGGAAACGACAAGAGAGAGAGATACTGATTAATTTAAATATTGTATTTTATGGAATTAAACCACATTTGATTATAACAAAATAGCTATTTGTATAACAAGGGAGGAAAGTGCTACTTTTCCTCCCGAGAATGAAGTTTACTGCCCGACGCGTAGCGGAAGGCAGTAATCATTCAAGGGAGGAAAAGGCGCTTTACTCCCATGTTATACATATGGGTTTTCCACCTTCCTCAAATTAATAACAAGTCATTTTTCATTTTTGCTTAATTTATTTATGTAACTAACCAACAAAATTTATTAAACCTAAATCTGACAAGTAGGTACAATATAACTGTCAACTGTCAAATTAATATAAGTCAAATTATTAATTGTAAACATTGTTAAATCAAAATAACAATTTACTGTTTTTTACCATTCTGCAAAATACAGGGTGTTTTATAAATAAACGTTAAAATTTATAGATACTTACGTAATAGAAAATAGATATTGTACAGGGCGTCAATAAGTTATATTTCATGAATGAAATACCATGACGTCACTTTTACTTTTCTTCCTTAGGGAGAAAAAGTGCAACTTTGCTCACTACAATCAGGTCCGGAAAAGTATACTTTCGGTAGAGGTAGGTGGAATAGCTATTTGTATAACGAATAGCTCGGGAGGAAAGTGCTACTTTTCCTCCCGAGAATGAAGTTTACTGCCCGACTCGCAGCGGAGGGCAGTAAATAATCATTCAAGGGAGGAAAAGGCACTTTACTCCCATGTTATACATATGGTTTTTCCACCTTCCTCAAATAACAAGTCATTTTTCATTTTTACTTAATTTATTTATGTAACTAACCAACAAAACTTATTAGAACTAAAACTAACAAGTAGGTACAATATAACTGTCAACTGTCAAATATAAGTCAAAATATTAATGTAAACATTACTAAATCAAAATAACAATTTATTGTTTTTTACCATTCTGCAAAATACAGGGCGTTCTACAAATAAACGTTAAAATGTATAGATACTTACGTAATAGAAAATAGGTATTGTACAGGGCGTCAGTAAGTTATATTTCATGAATAAAAGTTCATGACGTCACTTTTACTTTTCCTCCCTAGAGAGAAAAAGTACAACTTTGCTCCCTACAATCAGGTCCGGAAAAGAATACTTTCGGTAGAGGTAGGGGAAAAATACATTTTACGTTTGTTTCTGAAGTTCCGATTTCCACTCCTGAAATCATTTTGAAAAAAATATATTTAAATATAAAAAGAGTTATTTAACCTGTGGTTGTTGTTTATTAATTTCGCGCGTTGTTTTGGCCAATTTGACAGGTTACTTACTTGTCCTTCATCTTGTAGGCGCATAGCCATGTTTTAAGTTAATGAGGGTGGTTTTGTACCCTCGTGATACAGAAAGAAGGGCAAAACAAGAAGAGTAACAAAAAAAAAAGCGCAAAATGTGCTTATAAAATATTATCCTCTATTCTAGTGTGAGATATACATATATTTTTAATAATTATGATATTATATTTTTAATACCCAATCAATAAATAAGTAGTTATTTTATTCTCTGGTTATCTTATCTTTTGCTTTTTTGAGATAATAATTTATAGTGTAATAGGTCTGGATCCCGCGTATGAAAAAAAAGTTGATTAATAGCAAGCTGAAAATTTGTTAATAGATTAAGGGTGTCTAGTCGGATAAACTTTGATATATGGGAACACCGGAACAGGGGCAGTTTTAATTGTGGAACAGGTTAAAAATTTGGAACGGTCAGACCCCGAAAACGGCACATTTATTTTGTCCGACAGAACAGACTTAAACTCTCCGAACAGAGATTAAACTGTCATGCAATAATCAGACTGCTATTTATCACCTGTCATAATTCCTGTCATTTGACATATTCTACATGTTCCACTCATTAAAACGCCCATTTGGTGATAAATAGCAGTCTGATTTTTGCATGAGAGTTTAATCTGTGTTCGGAGAGTTTAAGTTCGTTCTCTCGGACAAAATACATGTGCCGTTTTCGTGGTCTGACCGTTCCAAATTTTTAACCTGTTCCACAATTAAAACTTCCCCTGTTCCAGTGTTCCCATATATCAAAGTTTGTCCGACTAGACACCCTTACGCTATTAACAAATTTTTAGCTTGCTATTAATCAACTTTTTTTTCATACGCGGGATCCAGACCTATAATTAATTTAATGATTTTTATATAAAAATTATAACAAGCATATTTCTAAATTTTTTAATATTTAAAATTTAATAAAAAAATTTTATCCTGGTAAAAGGTATATTAGTTTAAAAAGCCTCTATAGGGCTACAAACATAGAAACAAAACATTTTCGCTCTGTAACAAGAGCATCATCAGTGTTACAAGAACATGGTGAGCCACCCAAAAATGCAAAGGTTAAAACCTTTTAAAAATAGACTAAAATCTTATATAAATGTAAACATCGAAAAATCCAAAGGATGGATATAATTCCTATGGATGTGGCTTTAGGGTAACATATGACTCAAGATTTTAACCTTTGTATTTTTGGGTGGCTCACCGTGTTCTTATAACACTGATGATGCTCTTGTTATAGAGCAAAAACGTTTTGTTTCTATGTTTGTAGCCCTATAGGGGCTTTTTAAACTAATATACCTTTTACCAGGACAAAAAATTTTTATTAAATTTTACCTGTAATTAATAGTATACAGCCAGCTACAGGAAATTCTTTCTTGTGGATTTTCATTATTTATTCTTAACCAATACAATACAATAAGCTTAATTAAAAACATTATACTATTAACTCAGAGCATAACTATCATAAGTACTATACAATTACACAGGATTAAAGGTCTTAACCCGTCGATTATATCCACCCTCGGTCCTGCTCCCGTTTGTGATGTGAGGGAGAGCTTTATAAAGGGTAACGTGAGGTATCAGATGAGATCCTAGTGAACCATGCGCGAAGCCTAGGGCCGGATTCTTGGAATTGACCTAAAAAGGTCCAGAGCAAATGAATTGTTAAATTTTCAAAATAGAGTTACTCTCGTTTCATTTAACAAGAATGGTACGTAGAAGCTAAAAGCCTTACGGAAATTTGAAATTTTACTTACAAAGAAAATTAAATTAAGGAAGAAAGAGTCATATTTTAAAGTACATATTGATGTCCTATGCATTAAGGAGAGTTGGTAATTTCATGTTTTTTGCATGTTTGTTGAATTCCCTCCCTTTCGAATATCACCCGTTTCATGCTGCTTCTTCTTCTGATAAGTTCTCTGCTTTGGATATCTCTAGTTTGTCTGGTTATGTCTGGTTTGTCCCAGTTATTGCCCCAGTCCATGTAGCTCTTAAGGCTAGAGTAAACAGTTTGAGATTGTGTCTCTTTGTCTTTAGTACTTTACCAATTATAGTTCATGGTATTTGTAAATATCAGTCCAACTGAAGTTGTTTCACATGCATTAGCATTCATTATTTGATGAATTGTTAAGGTGTTTTTTTAAATGGGGCCGTTTTTTTATTTAGTTAAAAAATCTGGTTGACCTCGTGTATGCAAGAACAATTTGTGTTTGTTCTTCTACACCACGAAGGATGAGTGTAATAAACTTTTAAATTTTTAGCCTATGGAGAAACTGGCAATATCTCTCTACTCTAAGGAAAGTATATTACTTAATTACTTGGCCCCATGAAGCAGCCTACCAATAATTTCGAAAAGTTGTAGTTCTGACAGTTCTGTAGTTCCGACTTGATTAAGGAAAGAGCCACAGGACTACAGTCTTAAAAAATATTCAAGAACAAAGAATGCAATGGTTTGGTCACGTTATACATAGAAATAAAACCTATGTGGGACCGTTAGAAGTTGATGAAAGGAGAGGTAAAGGAAAATCAAGGAGAAGATGGAAGGACTGTGTGGCAGACGACTTGAGTGAGAAAGATTACTGTAGGTGAAGAAGTCGCCATTAACATAAATGAATGGCGAAGAAGATTAAGGAACAGCGACTTTTAAAAAGAAAAGGTTGAAGGAAGGAAGAGGAAGAATTTTTTTTGAAAACAAACGCTGTTTACTTTACTAGACAAGTGAAATGGCGAACAAAATTGAAGGACTTAAATACATTAAACAAAAGGTAACAGAAGGAAAAAAGTACCACAGAAAATAGCAAAACAGATACCAAATAGGAATAATAATTTTACAAGTTAGTGTTGCCCAAACGCAAGACCAATACGAGACTTAGACAGTCTTGGTATTGGTCTTGCGCCAGTACACCTGGTCTTGGTCTTGGTCTTGGTCTTGGTATTGTGCTCCCGGTCTTGGTCTTGCAGCAAGAGCCTTGCAAATCTCGCAGTTGCCTATTAGCCTATTGCATATCTTTGAACAACGTAACAGAGAGGTACATTTTAAGCTTGAATATCATAGCCATAGTAAAGACCAGCCAAATTAATAAATATCTAGATCAGCGGTTCTTAATCTGTGGTGCATGTACCACTGGTGGTACATATCATTATTTGCGGTGGTACACAAAACACAAAAACAGCCAAAATCAGCACCACAATTATTATAGTTAAGTAGATTACCTAGCTAGATAGCTGTTTCAGTTAGGTGGTAACAAAAATAATAAAATGTATTTTGTGGTACATGACTCAAAAATATTGAGAATTACTGATCTAGACAACTGACACCGGGTGGGGTTTGAACCCATGATCTAAGTGATCCGTGCCTATGTTCTAACTAACTAAAGTTTATTAGAAACTTATATAAGTATTTTATTATCCAATATAAGCGAATGAATAAAAAACATATTGATAAGAAAATATGAGGCTATCGTTTTAATATCAGCATTTTATAAATGCTAGATTATTCCACAGAGTGATGCTCAGAGAAAAAACACAGTTTTATTGGTACACTCGGTGTACAATCACAATAACTGACCTGTCTAGCAACAATATTATTACAGCGATATTTATAAAAATAATACAACATATTAAAGAATCACTTAAATCGGCTTAGGAAATTCGAGACATTAACAATGACCCGTTTTTAAGGTGGTGCTTAAATTCCAATCAGCAAGGTGACGTATTTTTAAACAGTTTGGATACGATATTCGATATTACTCTCGGCGGCGGCGTCGCAAAGCAAGAATGTTATGGTATGATTAAAAGGCGATTATTCTCATAACATAACCCGGACAATTAATTCAGAGAAGTCGTCTGCTGGGAAAGATTGTACAAAATATTTTATTTTTACATTGTAATAATGACCTCTGAGTACGTGTCAAATGTATCAAGTGTTCTTTAAATGGATATTTTGATTCGCTATGCATGTTTATGGTATTGTTCGTAATGCGCAAAGTCCAATTTTCAAAATTTTTTTACAAATTTTTTTGTTTCTCATAGAGTACCTATCTAAGAATTTATCCGAACTAATATACTCCCTAAAACGACCCTCAGTTCTAACTGCAAGAAGCAAGAGTCTTGCAGGCTTAGTCTTGTTCTTGCTCAAGTCTTGCACGGTAAGTCTTGGTCTTGGTCTTGCTAAAATTAGGTGGTCTTGGTCTTCGTCTTGGTCTTGCGAAAACGCAAGAACAAGACCAAGACTGCAGACCAAGACCGATTTTGGGCAACGTTAATTTTAGTAGAGTCAGAATATTTTATTGGTGAAAAAATACCAATAGTAGCAAGTATACAAGCAATATAAAGAAAAAAGACGTAAAAAGGTAAACATGACATGTTTTTAATTGTTTGCAATTAACCAATAATATTAATCTCGTTTTGAGCACAATTTTAGCGCCTTTTAACTCCGAAGTGCTTCTTAAATACAATAAGTCGTAAACATTTAATAAATAAATATGTTTAAGCAAATTGACCAATATTTTCATAACCTTGCAACAACTTGCACCTGGTAATCCAAGTCTGTACTTAATTCCACTGTTTTGAAATCAAAAAACATCGCGCTATGATTACACGGATAATTTTCTTTTAAGGTCGCATTTGCGCCATTGTCAACTAGTACGAATGTCATTAATTTAGCGGCTGCCGAACACCTCTAATCACGAAGTAAAGTAAACCTAGAGGTAAATAATCACCGGTTATTTTCTTTTAACTCAAACAAAACATAAATTATGTGAATATGGTAGCCACGAGATAATAGTTTAAATGGAGTTAAACGGGAGCATTACAATTATTGCTCATACATATTAACAATTCACGTAATGCATAGATAATGTCGAGCAATCATTAAAAATTATCTATATTTTTGTAAAATATTTTCGTTCTCCCTTTTTCTACTGAGGCATTTTATGTATAAGATGCGAGGTCCTTCATCACTTTTACAATTACATCCTGCACTAATTGTCCAAATATTATACTACTAATAATATAGTTATTTTTCTACGGCCGTGCCAAAAGAGCCACTTTCACGCACGCATTTCGTTTCCGAAAGTTGCACTTTCCCGCACGGCGTGCGTGACAGTAAATTTTCCCGCACGGCGGGAATAGGTATATTCCCCAAACTAACGTGTATATAACAACACCGCTCAAAATACTCGGAAAGTTATAGTAGAAATCGCACCAGTACCGAATTCCAGGAATATTACAAAAGCGAAACCCCATTTATCTCTGTACGCACCCCTAAATTCATCCCTGCTCCCTATTATTGATCGACCAGCGAGCACAACCAGACCTTTGGATCCCAGCATCGCTCTTACTACTCTCAGTTCGCGACATCATCTCAACTGACGAGGACTCACCCCTTAACACCCCGAACCTCCCCTAACGAGTGTTTGTGTACGGTGGAGATGGGATTTGTCCCATCCGCGATGGTTGGAGCCTCTACGAAGAGGACACGGGGTTTGTAAATGTGCGCCTACCACACCTACCCCAGTAGCCGGGGGTCGCGCGGCGTTATGGGATGGACCAGTAATGGAGAACATCCGGTATACCATTGCATTGTTAGTTTGTAGCCATTTTTATTTCTGTCAAAATGTGCATGCCTTTGTTTTGGTTTAAAAAAGTGGCGCAGTCCATAGGATTAAATCCATTAAATATAATTTATGAATAGCAAATGTACGTAACGCTTCGATAATACGTAGATATTGGGTGGTATGAATAAAAACGGAGTATAAACTCTGAGTATCTTCCCATGAGTATGAGCTTAAAGTTTAAGTTTATATTCCATTTCATATAAATAAAAATATTTTGATGTGATGAGTCTCTACTCACTGTACATAAGAGTAGATAATACCACGTGGAGTATGTACTAGAAATTTTTGAGTATAAACTACATTCTCATTTTTATTCATACGAGCCACTATTTGCCTTTGTTCTAAGAATACCCTCAGTTATTTCTAGATGGTAAAACTGAGGACACTTCAAGTTTTAAACATAAGTGTTAACTAAAACTAGAACATAAGGAAAGTATTGATACGAATAAAGCTAAAAATGTACTAAATAGATACGTTGAAGCACTGTAAATACTGATACGTTGATACTTTCGTTGAAGCACTGTAAATACTGTAATTATACTTCATTGTAGTAAATTGAATACATGTTATTATTTTAAAATTATTTGTATTGTATGAAAGTTTTTTAAAAGCTTTTAAAAAGAGCAGAAGTTATTAGCAGTAATAGTTTTGAAGGTTAAAAAGTAAAAGGGCAGGTATTTCAAGACAGATAGATAGATTATAGTCTCTTTTAGCGTTCTCGACAATATATGATATCAAATCGACTGCTTTTTTAAAGTCCATCATACAAATTTTTAAGAGCATAGACTCTAAAACATTGTCAGGATACTGTATTACCCTTACCACAGATTAACATAAGTGCCCTTATGATATTGTTTTTAATATTCCAACTTTTCGTTGGTTTATGCTAGCGTTATTAAATTTAAGCCATATTATATACCAAAAACAGTAAATGTCATGACTCTATAATCCACAATTCAATAGAGTAATCCGGCTAAATACAGTCGGAAAAATGATAGAATACCCATGAACGATCCCATCAATCACATATTTTGTATTTGCTGTTTTTTTCCATAAATAACAAACGAGAGAGATAGATTATTAATATTCTGAATAATATGTGATTGCTGTGATCGTTCATGGGTATTCTTTCATTTTTCCGACTGTAGGTACTCATGAAAATTAGTAGTAAAGCTTAAAATAGGTGAAGGTTACGATTAAAATATTTTAATTGTGTTCATCAGAAACGGTATTCGTCAGTTTGATTTTTTTACACCCAATCTTTATTGCGACCTGTCCCATTTCAAACAATAAGCAATATTATATCTAAGTGACTACAGCTGTTTCGGCGGAGTGCCTTTCTCAAGTAATATAGTTTACAATGTGTTTGCCTTTTTAATCTTCAACTGAAGAGGTTAAAACTAGCCATTGAAAATTCAAAATCAATACTAAATCCAACAGAACAGAAATACCTTAATATTATGAACCCACAACCTCCTAAATTATACTCTTTTATTAAACTACACAAACCTGACCACCCAATAAGACCTGTAGTTTCTTTTTATACAGCTCCGTCATATAAAATTTCAAAAAAACTGTCAGATATTATTACAGAATACACTAAATTTTCACCTAAATTCACCGTAAAAAATACACTAGAACTAGTTAATAAAATACAACATTTTCAATTGCCCAAAAACTCCAGACTAATTTCATTTGACGTAAAAAATCTTTTTCCTAGTGTTCCTCCTACAGAAACTTTTGTTTTAGTTAAGAATCTTTTAGACCATAATAGTACAAATCCGATCATTGCATCTGAAATTTTACACCTTCTTGAAATTTGCATAAATCAAGACTATTTTGAATTCAATAATCAAATATACACAAACAACAGTGCAGGACTTATTATGGGTAATCCTCTAAGCCCATTGCTATCAGATATATTTATGAACCAACTTGAAACAACAATTTCTAAACATCCCGTATTTAAACAGTTCTTATATTGGTGGAGATACGTGGATGATATACTAGTATGCTTTACAGGAACTAACAGACAACTTGACCAATTTCTATCATATATTAATTCACTTCATAATAATATTGAGTTTACAGTAGAAACAGAACAGAATAACTCTATAAACTTTCTAGATGTAACGATTTCCAGACTACACAACAAACATGAGTTCTCCATATATCATAAACCTACCCATACTGACACAACTATACACAATTCATCATCCCATCCTACACAACACAAATTAGCAGCCTACCATAGCATGATACATAGACTGACAGAAATTCCCATGACAAAAAATAACTTCGAAATAGAACTAAACATCATTAAACAAATAGCAGTAAACAACGGCTATAACGAACAAACAGTTAACAAAATTTTAAACCAAAAACTCCATAAGAAAGCCCTGAAATTAGTGTATCCACCACCACAGAAAGAACCCAGTACCTTCTGCTCTCTCACATATACTGGCAAGATAACAACAACAATAGCCAGATACATAAAAAAGAAAGGAATAACACCAGCTTTCAGAACTAACAACAACTTAAGCAAATATATTAAGAACAATAAAAGCCGAAAGAGAAAGCAACTACAGAGTGGTGTGTACAAACTAACTTGTGGTGACTGTCCGAAAACGTACATCGGTCAAACTGGCAGAACTTTTGACAAACGGATAGCAGAACACAAAAGGGCATTCAACAATAGAAAAACAGACACTTCTACATACGCACTTCACCTTCTAGATCATAATCATTCTTTCAATGAAGAGTTTCAAATTCTACATATTCAAAATAAAGGCCTTAAGCTATCTTTTTTAGAATCTATGGAAATTAATAAACTGAAAAATACAGATATAATTCTGAATGACCAACTCGAGACAAACAGCTCCCCACTCTGTAACAAAAATGTGGGGTACTTCTGTTTGAGTAACCGTTGGGAGAAATATCTAAACTCCAACAGAAGTAGGCAAAGAAGGGGAAACAAATGTATTGGAATGAAGGGGCTTCTACGTTGGGAAGCAAATGTAACAAATACTACCTTAGCGTACAAGTAGTACTTGTATGGGAATGTGAAATGAAAAAGTCAGATGGTAAACTATTGACAGAAACAGAAGTAGATGGATGAAACTGACTGTAGTTAAGCTAGCAGGGTATAGAAGAGAATGAGCCCTTGATACTCAAGGATAGTTCGGCCAATTTTCGCGCCGTCAAAGACAGTAAATCTACAGAATATAGATGATGGATATAAAGGGAATATCAAGATGAACAAAGACTAGAAAATATAGAAAAATAACAATAAATCGTGGGCGCCAGTAGAGCGTAGACTATGGCTCTACCAGGTATCCTATACTGCTGCACTCGTACTAGTTAGTTGCTATGACAATAAAATTAGTAAAATGACAACCACTAGGTAATAAAAGAAATATTATACAACCCAATCAATAGTGTATTTAGCTTTTACTTATATGTACAAAAAATTCGTATATGTACCAACAAGGTATACCCTAAAATTAATAAAAAATATTTTACTAATAAAGTATGTACAATTTACAGTCTACAGAGTAGTTTAAACAAAAGAGGAACAAAGTCCACCCCTAAAAATTGGTTTGAAATGTCAAATCCAATTTATGGTACAAAAATGAACCGACACACTACTCGAGGTAAAACTCTAACTTCATGTGCGGTTACAATAATAAAAAAACAAGTTAAATGGTCAATTACCCTGAGGGGGACAAAAGCCAAGGTTCATTAATTATAATATATAAAAAAAAATTACCAAATTTTCTCCGGATAGTTGAGCTCAATTACCTTTACAGGTGAGAAAAGAAACAAAAGAAATTAATTTATTAGAAAAATGCAAATTTGAAGCCTTGAAGAGGAGGTATTATTTATTATTAAAAATTGAAAACATTTAAATTATTTCTTTTGTTTTTTGTTTGAAAAATTATGACTAACTTAGTGGAGTATAATGTAAACTTATTTAATTTGATATTTTTAATAGATAGTTAATGTTCCAATTATTTAGAAAAAATTAATGTTCTTGAGAATAATAATAAAAAAAAATACTTAATCACTGTCCAACACCAACTAACGTAAAGTCTTTTCCAAAGTTCCAAACAAAATAATGGTAGTCCAAAAACCAACTCAAAAGACGATTCCAGCTCCTAGGCTACCCCGTGACTGCTGCTAAAGTTTTTTATTTCATTTCATCCCTGATGTTAGTGGGATGAATATTTAAGTGGTTCCAAGTGGCTAAAAGATACAAACCCATTGTTAATTTGGGTAATCAATCTTATGGAATTAGGAAATAAGTTGGAAGTTAAACTTCCAATAAAAACTGGTCAGGATCCATTAAAAGAAGTGTTGTTTTTTTTTCTGTACCAAAAACATAGGTTCCACTTGACCTTGAATAACTTTATGGAATTTTATATAGAAACATGTGGATTTAGAGCTAGGAATGATATTAAAAATTGTATCTATAGATAGTTAGTCGAAATATATAATAAAGACAAGAAGAAATGAAAAGAATTTATGGAAATTATAAATTTTCCGGTCATCAATATGGCTTCCTATATGAATGAAGTGATAATACAACTTACCCGATAGCAATCATCCCAAATTTTTACCAAATTAATACTTTTCTTCTTCAACAAAACAAAACTTTCTCCTCCTTCAACTTAATTACGATAGCTTCCGTATAAAAAAAAAATAACTAAAAGGTGATTCCTTTTTTTGTTCAAAAAGCCACCGACCACTTGGAACTTATTTATTTGGAGGTTCAGCTAACAGTGAAACTTTTTAAAAATTTTGACAGTTCTTCTTGATACTTGCGACAGCGGCTACTCGTGGAACTAATGTCCAGTGTTGGCGGTGTTGCAAGATGGAAAAGTAGCATTTTATAAATATTAAATTATTGATTTTTAATTAAAATATTTTCATTAAGTAACGTTCCGTTACATTCCCCTCCAACTTGATGAAAAAAAAATTTTAGGTACAAAAATTTTTTTTTTTCTAAACTTAATATATCACTAACCATAGTGGTCTATTTCTTCATTACACATTGATTAACAAGATTAAGACAATTTTATCAAGAAAAGTATGGACTTCTTCAGATTCCATAAGATGACTCAAAGTCATATTAAATGTCTGTATAAACCATTAGTGAAGAAACCAAAACATTGACTCGATTATAGTAATAAATTTATAGTGACAAATAAGTGCCGAATTGGGCACTAGGTCCAAAATTGAAATATCCATGGACATCAAATTTATGATGGCATATCCAAGGACGAACAACCAGGCAAAATGTGATCCAATTCGCACAATAAGGAACTAGTAGCTATACTAAAATAAAATCATAGTAATGATTGACTAAAGGAAATGAAGAATTGAACACTTAATCCAAAATTGAACTCACAATGGACACCAGATTTATAACAGCATATCCAGAGAAGAGCAACCAGCAAGATTTTTGGAACAATTCTCACTAATACCAAATAATACTAATATAACAAGGAAATAATTAACACAAAATAAGAGCAATCGGACGCTATCCAAAATCGGACTAACAATGGACACCAGATTCATAAAAGCATATCCAGAGAAGAACGATCAGGAAGATTTATGGACCAATTCTCATTAACACTATATAAAATAAATAACTTAGGTCTACCTAAACCTTATACCAAACTAATCTATTGGATATAGATATAGAATTTATGGTTTCGAACAAAAGGACAGCCATAGATCGATTCCATCCTTATATCGAGTTACCATAGCATCCATGAACCAAATCTAATAAACAAAAAAAAAAATGAACAAAGTGTGAGGTAATGTATGTCACACTTATCCATACTAACCAACAGAGATGTAATCAATTAAACCGATAATAAGATAAATACCTAAAGTATATCGACTAAAGGAATTCGGTGACTAAATAAAATTGATTCGTGCTGGTATTCGCTAGTTATAGCATGTTGCTACAGCAGATGTATGCCAATAACCAGACACAATAATAAGTAAAAATAAAGTGGTGAACTAATATTCTGTTCTGTGATACCACTATCTGGGTAACAGAAAAATGTCGAGAACAAGCAAACAATTTTAAATAAAACTGTAGATTTATGATATGTTCTCACATATGTAGGATTATCTAGGAAATATACCTGAATCTAAACAACAACTTTTGCCTAAGGAAAGAAGTAACAATATAATGACAATAACAACTCATCTGTCTAAATACCCTAAATATGGAATCAAATGAACTTGCTAGGTATAGGGATAGTCAAAGCACAAACTCTATGAATAAGAGACATAATATAAACTAAATAAACTTCCCTATCAACCTGTAACAAGGTAACTGGAATAATTAGATAATTACACTAAAAATGGTTGTCATTATCCAACAAAAAAGGATCAATCATTTCATGATTGAACTTGGTTATGACGAATAAACATCTGTGTACTCTGCCATGAAAGACATAGATTACGAAATTTAATCGAACAGCACTGGCCACGTACCGAACAACAACTTCGAACCCACGTATTCACTAAATCCTAGTACACACAGACTAATTCTTAGAGTAAATAATATGGAAGACACAAGAATCCATACCTAAATCTAAATTACAACTAATTCCAGGTTCATACTGTATATTAATAAGGGTATAAATTATTGTGAAGTATTTAGGACATCCGTGACAACATAGATAAGGTAAACCAATAGCAAATTAAACTGTAACATCTTTCCAATATGGCAAATCCAATAACAGGATATAAAACAAATAGCAGATAATCAAATATCAAAAGGTAACACACAAGTCAAGATATAGTAGTGTACAACGTAGTCCCCTTTCAGATAAATATGAGTAGTTGTATGAGTCTACACTGCCAGATATATTATATAAACATATAAATCATCCTTCCTATCAAAAGTAGTGGATGTATATCAAAAAGAACAAAAAGAAGTCTGAGTCCCTATTTATTTTATATTGCTGATGACAGGACTAGTACCTAGTAAGCTTATTAACTGATAGTAATTAAAATGCACAATTTATATTACAAAAAAATGATGAACTCACACATATGGTACTACATATCCAATAATTACCTAATAAATTGAAGTCTCCAAAAACTGCCAAAAGATAAAAATTAATCCATGTAACTAAAACCTATCTGGTGACAAAACAACATTAGATTAAAATAACAAACCGCAGTAAAAAACCGAGCTAAAGACAACAGAGGAAGATATTAGCTTAAACAACTCTGTTTAGCTAATTTTCATCTGAAGAGGAAGAACCAACCTCGTCCATGGTATTATCAGGCAGTAAATCCTTTATGTGAAACTGACCAATTCGTTTGTTCGTCGAATTGTCCTTTAATTCATACACTAAGGGAGATAATACCCTCACGACCGTGCACGGGATATATTTCTGACAAAACTTTGCAGAAATGGCATCACCCTTACTGGATTTTACAAAATTACGCTTTAAGACCCGATCACCAACAAAGAATCGCAAATCTCGTTTCCTTAAATTATACTGACTCTGATTCCTGAGGTAAGAAGTTTTTAACCTTTTCCTAATGTCAGCAAAAATGGGGGGTAACTGTTGGAGATCTTCCAGACGATGGAGATTCTCCGAAATCTGAGGAAGAGTAGTACGATTCTCAGAAATTAATCCGAAATAGTCACCAGACAATGGAACATTTCTTCCAAAATTAAGATAGGCTGGAGAACATTGGGTGACTTCATGAACAGAAGTACGAATGGCCTGAGCGACTGAATGAATATATTGATCCCAAGCTCTATGATCCATATAAGTATAAGACCTTAGTGCAGTTACGATACTGCGATTAACACGCTCAGTATGGTTTGCCTGCGGATGGTAGGCAGCATTATAAAAAATCTTTTGGACCTTGTATTTACTCAAGAGATCTTTAAAAGCTTTGGACACAAATTGTGGTCCATTATCACATGATACTATTTGAGGAACCCCAAATAGTAAGAAAACTTGTTCTTCTAAATATTTTAAAATGGCTGGAGTTGTGGCCTGACGAAGAGGAAAAACTAAGGGAAACTTAGTGAAATAATCCACAACTACCAAACAACATGTATTACCCTTATAGCTACGTGGATATGGTCCAATAAGATCTAATGATATCATTTGCCAAGGAAAATTAATGTTCCTGAAGGAACCCATGAGTCCAGCTTGAGGTAGGTTACTTGGCTTGCAGGTTGCACAAACTCTACATCTAGAGATGTATTTCTTGACCGAATTGCGCAGACCAGGCCAGTAATATAACTCGGCTATTTTACAAAAAGTTTTATAAAACCCGAAGTGACCTGATGTCACATCATCATGAAAATTTCTCAAGACTTCTTCCCTATTAGCTGTTGGAACTACTATTTTCCAGTCAGACATATTCGACAGTGACTCTATAGGACTGATAACATGTTTATATAGGACATTATTCTCTACTCTGAAATCAGGGTACTGACCAGGTTCTTGGGTAACTTTCTCCAACATATTCTGATACCATGTATCTGGAACTAAGGTGGATAGGTCAAGAAGGTTGACATCAAACGTTCGAGACAATGCATCAGCTACTACAACACCATTAGCCTTGCGATGTACGATATTATAGTCAAACGCTGATAACTTACAAATCCAACGAGATAATCGTTGGGATGGATTACGCATAGAATGCAACCACAACAACGAACTATGATCAGTTATAAGTGTGTACTTACGACCTTCCAAATAATAACGGAATGCCTCCAAGCCATGAATGATGGCAAGGAGTTCACGCTCAGTAGTGGAGTAATTTTTCTGAGCCTTATTCAGCTTCTTGCTCGTGTAAGCTATGGGGTGTTCCGAACCGTCTTTCATCTGAAAGAGTACACCACCTGAAGCTGTATTCGAACAATCAGTCATGAGGTAAAAATGTTCCTTGAAATCAGGAGAGGTCATGACTGGAGCACTGGTAAGGGCTTCTTTAATGCGATGGAAAGCATCATCAGCCTCAGGAGTCCAGGTAATAGTCTGGCCCTTTTTCCTATTCTTAAGAAGGTCAGTAAGAGGGGACAACAAAGTAGAGTAAGAAGGCACAAACCGGCGATAGTATCCACACATTCCCAAGATCCTACGTAACTGGGTGGTGGTTTTAGGTATGGGGAAGTCCTTAATAGCAGATACTTTATCCGGATTTGTCCTCAGACCTTGACTATCAACAACGTATCCTAGGAATTTTAAATTAGGACGACAAAAATTACATTTATCTAAATTCACCGTAAGATTAGCCTCTTTAAGGCGTGAAAATAGCTTGCCTAATATTTCAATATGTAAATCAAAATCAGGAGTAACAACTAAAATATCATCTAGATAATAGAAGACATATGGCTCAAGTTGTGGACCGATAACCAAGTCCATTAAACGACACATTGTCTGGGGAGCAGAAACAAGACCGAAAGGCATGGTAACAAATTGAAATAGCCCTTTCCCACTGACAGCAAAAGCGGTATACTTCTTACTCTCTTCACTCAAAGGAATTTGTAAGAAGGCCTTAGATAGATCAATGGAAGAGATGTATTTAGCATTCTGAAGTTTGCTTAAGATAACATCTATTCTGGGGATAGGATAAGCGTCCCTATTAGCAGTGATACTATTTAATTTCCGACCATCGAAACAAACTCTAAAGGATCCATCCTTCTTTTTTATGAGCCAAAGCGGACTGCAATAACAAGACTTGGACGGTTCGATAATATTTAAGGAGAGCATCGAATCAACCTCCTTTTCTAGATCTGCCTGCCATGCTTGAGGTATGGGATACTGATATTGTCGAAAAGGGGTTGAAGTATTCACTTCAATAGTATGAGACATTAGATGAGTACGGCCTAATTTATCGTTAGAAGAAATCGATGAAAATTTAGAAATGATATTCTCTAGTTGTTTTTGTTCCCTGACAGACAAACTAGAAAACTCACGAATAGCACTGAGGGTTGACAAATTGAATGATGATATAGAAACGGAAAAGTCAGAACAGTTCAATGTGCTGTTAAATGTATTTAAGAAATCCATGCCAAGAATTATGGAGTTTCGAACAGAAGGTATGATATAAAATGTAATTGTTTTCCGAATATTAGCAACTAAGATGTCTGTCTCAAATTTACCTGTAATTGACTGAACTGTACCATCTGCAGTAGACACTTGCAAAGAAGAAATAGGCATAATAGTAATATCAGTATTTTCTAGTAACTTTAATGAATAAGAACCTATTAAAGAAATATTTGAGCCACTATCTAATAGAGCTAAGCATGATTGTCCTAATATCTCAATTTCAAGATACGGTCGGTTATCATTGTGTTTTCTGACTAATAAAGAATTTATATCAAAACCTAAAGCATCTGCTTGGTTATCAAAATTATGGGGTAACAACACAGACATATTATCATTACTAACAAAACTAGAAACGGGTATAGACAAGGGAACTACTTCACTACTACACTTACCATTATGTTCAACACTATCAACTAAAGGAGTATTTATGGATGACCATCTATGATCACTTGAACCATGTGGACTTAATATATCACAATTAGAGCTTACTGTTTTGATTGATTTTGATCTGTGGTGCGTGCTGATCTTTTTGATGACACCCCTTTCCCTTTCCGACTGGGAGATGGGTTTGTGTTGCTGGACGTGCTTGGACTTGCCGACTCGGTTGATACGGGGGCTTGGTTCCCTGATAGGGAAGTGGAAGGAGAAACGCTCAGGGGACGGACCTCCAACGTTCCGTTTCCCGAACATTTGAAACAGTTCCGTTTGAGGGTATTTTCTCGACCACAACCGTGGCAGAAAATACGATTTTGAGGGATCTCACACCCAAAAAACGTGTGACCCGGAAGATGACAATTCCAGCAGACAACAGAATTCAATGCCGAAACATTCCGTTCAGGACCCTTATTTTGCCATGAACGGGGCCTAAAAGAACTTGGCTGAGAGGAAGAAATAGGTGATTGTCGAGATGAGGAAGAAGGTGGAGAAGACCAAGATAACGTTTCCTCCAAACGTTTGCACTTTTCAGTGAGGTCTGTGATACTTTGAATGTCCATCAAAGCTAATTGCTTATGGTAAGAAGGTAACAGACATTTGAGAATGATTTTAATTTTGGCAGAGTCTGTTAGAGAAGTCTCAAGTCGACTACACATGCCCAAAATTGTGTTAATAAACATAGTCACAGGTTCATTTGGTTTCTGTTTATGGTTCTTTATTTCGTCTAAGAGATCATCTTGAAAAGAATAAGGGAGAAAATCAGATTTTAATTTCTGAGCTAACTCAGACCAAGTGGAAAAACTATTACGATTATTCATATACCAAGTAAATGCAGGACCTGTAAATAATTCAGCAGAAGCTGCAAAAAGATCATCCTCACTCACACCTCTTGAAATACGGAGACACTCCACCCTTTCCAAAAATGTAATTACTTGATCGTAGTGACCTTGACCAGAAAATGAAATTCCCCACTTATGTATATGAATAGGTTTGGGGTGTAACAAAGGGTTAGCGGCTTGAACAGAAGAAATAGGAGTGGAGGTGGCTACAGGACTTACTCGAGAATCAAGTTCGCCTTCTAACCCGAGAATCCTAACAGACATAGAGCGCTTGTAAGTTTGTTGTTCCTCATCAGCACAAGTTAGTAAATGAACACGACCAGAGATATGGGCAAGACGTGAGATGTACCTAGAATACATGCTATCATGTACAGTCCCTCTAAACTCAGATATCTTTTTAGCAAGATCCTCAATTGTCTCGTTTATCCCTTGTTGTTGTTCAGGAAAAGGAATAGCTGCAGCAGAAATTTGTCGGAAACTTCTATTCCCTTGTTCTTGTTGAAGAGCACCTCGCAATAGTTTACGTTTCGCCTCGACCTTGGCAGATTCTTCAACTTCGACCTCCCTTATCCTCAACTCATAATCCACTTCTTTCACTAAGAGGTGATCTGCTTTAAAAGCACACATGATGAGAGGAAAAACAAACAATGAAACAATCAAAATAAAAAATGTGACCAGCAAAGTATATTTAAGTTTGTAAGGGTATCTATGAAGAAAATATTAGCAACACACCAACAGAATCAACAAATCTCACCAATAATTATAATCAGGTTATCAATGTAAATGTGAGTAATGAAAATAATTTTCAGTTATGTTCAAAAATAGCTCTGAAAAAAAATATGTACCTATATATTTGGTCAACAATTAGTTGATCCTAAAAATATACCAATATTGTCTGAATGTATTCAAATGTATAGAATAATATATGTTTTAGTTATTTATTGTTAGGTTAAATATATATTATATAAACTCCTAATAAATTATAAACTCCAATATAGACTGCCAGCTGTACAACTATAAGCAAAAAATAGGGTATTTAAATATTTATCTAACAATACAGCAATATAAGAGTACCTGAAAAATAGTAATAACAAAATTAGGGATAAAATAAATCAACAACAAGATGCGAGGGTATACCAACAGAAAATAATACAGAAACTTAGATAAAAGAGAAAATATGACCTAAAGAAAATACTGTCTTTGACCTAAGATGGCACCACGTTGGGATACGTCACTGTAACAAAAATGTGGGGTACTTCTGTTTGAGTAACCGTTGGGAGAAATATCTAAACTCCAACAGAAGTAGGCAAAGAAGGGGAAACAAATGTATTGGAATGAAGGGGCTTCTACGTTGGGAAGCAAATGTAACAAATACTACCTTAGCGTACAAGTAGTACTTGTATGGGAATGTGAAATGAAAAAGTCAGATGGTAAACTATTGACAGAAACAGAAGTAGATGGATGAAACTGACTGTAGTTAAGCTAGCAGGGTATAGAAGAGAATGAGCCCTTGATACTCAAGGATAGTTCGGCCAATTTTCGCGCCGTCAAAGACAGTAAATCTACAGAATATAGATGATGGATATAAAGGGAATATCAAGATGAACAAAGACTAGAAAATATAGAAAAATAACAATAAATCGTGGGCGCCAGTAGAGCGTAGACTATGGCTCTACCAGGTATCCTATACTGCTGCACTCGTACTAGTTAGTTGCTATGACAATAAAATTAGTAAAATGACAACCACTAGGTAATAAAAGAAATATTATACAACCCAATCAATAGTGTATTTAGCTTTTACTTATATGTACAAAAAATTCGTATATGTACCAACAAGGTATACCCTAAAATTAATAAAAAATATTTTACTAATAAAGTATGTACAATTTACAGTCTACAGAGTAGTTTAAACAAAAGAGGAACAAAGTCCACCCCTAAAAATTGGTTTGAAATGTCAAATCCAATTTATGGTACAAAAATGAACCGACACACTACTCGAGGTAAAACTCTAACTTCATGTGCGGTTACAATAATAAAAAAACAAGTTAAATGGTCAATTACCCTGAGGGGGACAAAAGCCAAGGTTCATTAATTATAATATATAAAAAAAAATTACCAAATTTTCTCCGGATAGTTGAGCTCAATTACCTTTACAGGTGAGAAAAGAAACAAAAGAAATTAATTTATTAGAAAAATGCAAATTTGAAGCCTTGAAGAGGAGGTATTATTTATTATTAAAAATTGAAAACATTTAAATTATTTCTTTTGTTTTTTGTTTGAAAAATTATGACTAACTTAGTGGAGTATAATGTAAACTTATTTAATTTGATATTTTTAATAGATAGTTAATGTTCCAATTATTTAGAAAAAATTAATGTTCTTGAGAATAATAATAAAAAAAAATACTTAATCACTGTCCAACACCAACTAACGTAAAGTCTTTTCCAAAGTTCCAAACAAAATAATGGTAGTCCAAAAACCAACTCAAAAGACGATTCCAGCTCCTAGGCTACCCCGTGACTGCTGCTAAAGTTTTTTATTTCATTTCATCCCTGATGTTAGTGGGATGAATATTTAAGTGGTTCCAAGTGGCTAAAAGATACAAACCCATTGTTAATTTGGGTAATCAATCTTATGGAATTAGGAAATAAGTTGGAAGTTAAACTTCCAATAAAAACTGGTCAGGATCCATTAAAAGAAGTGTTGTTTTTTTTTCTGTACCAAAAACATAGGTTCCACTTGACCTTGAATAACTTTATGGAATTTTATATAGAAACATGTGGATTTAGAGCTAGGAATGATATTAAAAATTGTATCTATAGATAGTTAGTCGAAATATATAATAAAGACAAGAAGAAATGAAAAGAATTTATGGAAATTATAAATTTTCCGGTCATCAATATGGCTTCCTATATGAATGAAGTGATAATACAACTTACCCGATAGCAATCATCCCAAATTTTTACCAAATTAATACTTTTCTTCTTCAACAAAACAAAACTTTCTCCTCCTTCAACTTAATTACGATAGCTTCCGTATAAAAAAAAAATAACTAAAAGGTGATTCCTTTTTTTGTTCAAAAAGCCACCGACCACTTGGAACTTATTTATTTGGAGGTTCAGCTAACAGTGAAACTTTTTAAAAATTTTGACAGTTCTTCTTGATACTTGCGACAGCGGCTACTCGTGGAACTAATGTCCAGTGTTGGCGGTGTTGCAAGATGGAAAAGTAGCATTTTATAAATATTAAATTATTGATTTTTAATTAAAATATTTTCATTAAGTAACGTTCCGTTACAACTCCTCAACCTCTTCAGTTGAAGATTAAAAAGGCAAACACATTGTAAACTATATTACTTGAGAAAGGCACTCCGCCGAAACAGCTGTAGTCACTTAGATATAATAAATTTTGTGGAAGTATAGAAAACAAACGTTTTCGTGTTTTATTGTTAGATAAAATGAACTTCCATCAAGTAACGGTCGAATCCATCAATAAGCAATATGTATTGTAGTGATCTTACTTTTGAAATCTAATGATGTTCTCAGATGTAATTTATCTTAATTAATTAATCAATAATTATCTCATTAATCAAACAGATCAAATACCAATATAGTGTCAATCTCAGGGCTAAATTATAATATCAATTACTTACTTTCGTGGCTTCAAAGTATTTCTTAGTGGATTCCTAATCGGGATAGATAAAAGAGAGTAAAATAATACACACATACGGATTTCAATTAGAAACTATAAAAAAACGTTTATTTTATCTAAATGTCAATATCTGCTTAATATTTCTTATATCTTATCTTTCTATCTTTATTTAATACAACAGTTACAAAAATGGGAATCTTATTTCTTTTTGTCTCCAAATTTATTTTATTTATAATGAACTATTATGATTTATCAGTAACAAATTGATTGAGGTTTGATGAAATTTTTATATAGTGATTGTGTAGCTCAATTTTCAATGTGTTATTTAATACACAAACCATACATTCATGTCATAACAAAATAGACTGACCTTTACTGATGATTTGACAATGTCTTCACACAAAACACGTTTCCTATTGGCTTGGGTTGCGATCCAAAGACTCGTCCCAGTCTTCCAGTAATATCTCTGCTCCTTTGAAAACTAATCCTCATACAGCCCTCGTTCCTGCCTTCTCCTGATGCCGTGTTCTACCTTTTTCAAACACTTCCACTAAACCGGGATACTCTAGACTCAAGGAGTTATATACTATCTCGACTCGGTCTATCACTCGTTCCACGATATCTTACTTTTTATTTTTTTAAAGACAAAACTATCCAACCCGGCGTTTCACTTTTTTGTCACTCTTCTCGAAGACTGGACTTCGCCTCTCGATCCCTCAAAACATTCTCCCTCTCATTCCTCATTCATTCTCCTACTTCCAAAATACCCCTTCCAGCATTCAAAAATCAACCAATCCCAAGCAACTTTCAATTATCCGTATTTACCAACACAAACTTTCCTTTTTCTAAATATCTTAATGGATTTCAAGAAAAAATAATATTCCCCATTTCAATTTTACTTTCCACATTAACCCTCTTTACAAATTTAATAACCTATTATCTTATTTGCTAGAATATGAATTATCGGTGGTTATTCACACCTTTCCACGAACACTTTCTTTTTAAACATCACTCTAATTGTTTACTTGAGTCGTATTGTTCCTGGGGTTCGTAAACACTTCTCCGAAACACTTTCTTAAAAACTACCTATACATAATTTGTTTTATACAGGGTGTTCCAAATTTACATGCCCGCGGTCGAGAAAAACGAAAACCTTTATTTTTATTTGAATTTTAAATACAACTATAGACTTTTATTTCTTATGTCAAATAGGAATATAACAGTATATAATATATATGAAAACTAACCTAGTGAGCCCAGTGGTGAGAACTCAAGTGAAACATAATAATTTCTATGTAATCTATAACCTTAAAATTTAGTCTCTAAACATAACAGATATAATTATAGATAAAAGGAACAACGGGCAAGAAATATGAGTATTACATATCCAAAAACGTTTAAAAAACAAGGATTACAAACTTGTTATTTCACCGCACTATAACATTACACTGTATTTCTCCAGATTTATTAAACTTTCAAAAAGTCTGGTCTCTTTGATTTGCTATGGTGTGAATTATTGAGCAGATCCATGGTGGATTTTCTTCGCTAGCTCCGCTAATCGTATCTGTAGATCGTGCTGTATCGTGATATTCAATAGACTTTGTATCCAGAAATCTCAAGTAGGCAGTTCGAAAAAGGATTATCAGAAATCAAACATTGGATATATAGACCAGGACATTTAGAACAAAAAACACCAGAATAAACCGATTATCAAATACAGCACCAAGAGACTTGCAACTTTTTGTATTGTGTTCAGGATAATGTCAGGAAAAAGTTTGCTATACAAAAATGGGTGGATATGCATAATTGTATTTTAAAGTGCATAAAATGCACTCAAAATTTAGATATGCAATAATTTAGATATGATCTTTTCATTTCAGTGTCATTACCAAATCTTATATTGGGTATCATTTATATTATGTGATGAAGCCATCTCGGTTTTGTTTTTCAATTAGTAAAACTATATCACCTAAAGTTGTACCAACGACAGTATATTTTTTATCACTAGTTTGGAGGTTTATTACTAAAACATTAGATATCGAAGTCAAAAGCGCAAAGCATAGACAGCACCGGTACTAATTCTAATCATCCTCATGATGCAATCAGATGGAGTACTGATACTGAAAGACTAGTATATAAATAAGTCGATGTTTGTTTATATGTAGGTATACTAGGGGATTACTCAGGAAATCAAATGTAGAACTAAGCAAAATAAGTACGACCCTTTTTATTCGAAGAAAATAATAAAAAGACAAGGTAGAAAAATGTCGTTCCCTGTGCGTATTAATATTCACTTATATGATGGAAGCATGAATTAAATGGCCCTAAGCGTTTTTTAATTCTATAAGAACCGATATTTCCCATTAAAATAAAACGTTATAATCATTTGTTGATTTACATTAAACAAGATGTAGTTTTAAACAAGATGAAATTTAATGCCTGAGAAATATTTCTGCTTAATAGGTCATTGCAACACCGTTTATGTGGTTGTCTCTAATTACGGAAGCGATTGATTCTGAACAATCTGTGTGAAAAGTATGAACTGAATTGAGTCAATTGAAAACTCATGATGTCTGTATATGTATTAATCAAATGGTGTCGCGTTGGATCAAGTTAAAAATTTGTCCAATTGAACGCTGAAACGAAAACAGTAAATTTTAATTTGAGGTCGAAGTAGTTTGTTAAGATAGTAAAGTACCACATTTGAATAAAATTTAATTTACAGTGACATTAAAATGTAGCGTCTTGAATCAAGAATATAGGTATGAGAACTTCAGAAAAAATAACAATATTAGTATTACAGAACAATAATAAAAACAGGTTACCATTTTAACTATTTACATACTTGACACAATTAGAAATTGGAAAACAATTGGAAAAATGGACAAGGAGGTATAACACAAAATAAGAAAATATCACACAAATTAATTTTCTCTTGGGAAAAATGAAATAGGAAGTCAATACGAAACGACAATTTACATTTATTATATGTTGGAGATGCCAGTATTACAGGGGTATTCGAAAATACAGACAGTAAGAAGATATCTCTGATTTAGATAAAACGTAGCTCAATGAAAAAAATTTAATTTAAAAAATCTACCCAAAATCAGTCGTCAAGCTTTCTAAAAGTTGATTTGTTAAAGGTGGTTTCCAGAATTTTGGTCAACTTCAACCAAAAACTTCCGTAAAGAAGTCACTGCAGACGTCCTTGAAGAAAATGTCATAGAAATGAGTCATCGGGTAAATTACAGAAAATGTTGTAATTTTTATTTAAAAAAAAAACGCCAATAATTTAAACATAAAACCTCTTAGAGAATAGCTGATATTATAAGCCTGTTAATTGAAAAAGATGTAACAACTGTAGGTGACATTCGAATAAAGGAACTTTTCAAGGTAGCTTCAAGTGGATCACCTCCAATTGATTGATTCGTGAATGATGGTATTCGTGTTCAGCAACCCCAAAAACCCCCATGTAACCTGTTTGCATGAGTTTAGTGCCGAGTAGTAGTGGTTTAGTATAAACGGCATTCAAATTCAAAAGTATCAAGTTATAAATACTTGGGAACTTTAATAAACGAAACTGGAAACCAAAACAATGAAATAAAAAGACGTATCGAAATTGCCAGGGCCACCTTCATAAAGATGAGAAAATTCTTCTGCAACAGAGATATAAGCATCTCTCTACGATTAAGAATGCTAAGAGGCTACGTATTTAACACGCTATTATACGGTGTAGAGGCCTGGACTCTCAAACAGAACAACATAAAAAATATTGAGAGTTTCGAGATATGGTGCTACCGTCGAATGCTGAAGATAAGTTGGGTTGAAAGAATCACAAACCTTGAAGTAATACGAAGGATAGGAAGAGACCCAGAAATTTTGTTAATGATAAAACGAAGGAAACTCGAGTATTTGGGTCACCTGATGAGAGGTCATAAATACGCATTACTTCAAAATATAATGCAAGGAAAAATAGAAGGAAAACGGAATCCAGGCCGTAGAAGAATGTCGTGGATGCGGAATTTGAGAGAGTGGTTTGGCTGCACCACTAATGAACTTTTTAGGTCAGCTGTAAACAAAGTAAGGGTAGCCTTGATGATTTCCAATCTCCGATAAGAGTGGCACAAGAAGAAGAAGAAGTGCCGAAAACCCTTGAAACTCTAAAAGATGACGTGACTTGGGCACTGGGCATCAATTGCACTGGGAATCGGTTCTTATGGCGTATTCGTGCTCTGTGACTCCAAACACCCCGGATAAATATAGCCCATATAAAATATGGCCCTTAATATACTCATTTTGACACGTTTATGCATTTTTGAGTGCATTTTATGTTCTTTAAAATGCAATTATAATTATGCATTTCCACCCATTTTTCTATAGTAGACTTTTTCCCTGACATCGTGAACACAATGCAAAAGTTGTAAGTCTCTTGGTGCTGTATTTAAAAATCGATTTATTCTGGTGTTTTCTGTTCTAAATGCCCAGTGTTTAATTTCTGATAATTCCTTTTCTAACTCCCTGCTTGAGATTTCTGGATGCAAAACCTTTTCGGTGCAGCTTTGGGAACATCCATAAACTACGTCGTAAAAATTTCGGACTTTTTAATACCCTCTCCCCCTTCCGTCGTAAAGCGTCGTTTACAGTTGACCCCCTCCCCTCATATCGTCGTCGCAATTGCAACTCATGACCCCCTTTTTAGTGATTTTTTTAAAATTCCATGATATTTCTGGATTTTTTAAAGTTAGTTATCAAAGTTTATTTACTTACTATGTAGTTCATTAATATCCGCGTACTTTTTTCTCTCGATTTACTGTACAACTAATTAGCTTTATTGGGACAAAAACAATACTTTTATCGGAGTTCCGATATACTTTCTTAACTGCATCATATAAATAAATCTTGATACTTATTTTGTTTTGATTTCAATACCATTTCTTTTATTAAGTATAAATACAATGTACTAACTAAATAAAATAGAATATTCTATTTCTATTCATTCTTGTAGAATTGTTTCACACAGAGTATTCAGTAAATAAATGAACAGTTTAATATTTATTGCTTCCAGACGTTGTTCTTTAAAGAAGCGTTTGTTTAAATACGTAGAACAATGTTTGATTGCTTGTTATTCTGTACAAAACTGCTAGCCATATTATTAAGGCTGTGAGTGATAAAAACGAAATGAAAAGTATGCGATAAAAGTAATATATGATAGCTACTAGTTCTTTTTAATTCTAAAATATTGTAATTATACTATATTATAATAGGCCCCCTCCTCCCTGTCGTACACCGTCGTAATAAGCAAAGACCCCCCTCCCCCTTTTCAACAACGTAGTTTATGGATGTCCCCTTTAAAGTATTTCATCCCTCTTTTTCTAGTACATTATTGTCTTATTTGTTATACATATTTAAGTGAGTATGAAATATGAAATGTAACCACGTTTCTTTTCCATCTAATGTGCTTAATAATTTTATAAACAAAAAAAATTAGCTATCTTAACGAGCTTTTGTGCAACCACCTATAAGTCATACAATAAAATCTAAGCTAATAATATACATTTGAATATAAACAATAAGTAATCAGTCATAACGAAATCAGCAACAATAAACGGTTTTATGCAAATGAAAACGGAATTGCAAAACGAATAGCGAAAAGACATTGAGTTAAGATTAATTAAATAAGAACAATGAGACATTGTGCGATATGTCTATCTAAAAATAAATTATTGTTGCATTGGCCAAGGCCTCGTGGGCCTGCTATCTACGAGATGATACGAGTCTAAATCTTATAATAGAACAATATTTCTCAATCTAAATCTCTTGGTGTGTGTGATATTAATTGTCATATTTATTGTCAATGCGCGAGTCACTTTACTTTATGTGGTTAGTAATTATCGCACGTGATGTACAGTTGAGTCCACGAGTCTTTACCCGTGCGTCATCATTTAAGAGCACACAGTAGCGATCAACAGGTAGCAACAAACGCGGTCCAAGATTGCGAAAGTTCTGCGAACTTTCAAAAGTGAGGCAACAGTGCGTCGGTAATTCGACACTGACAGTGACGTTTATACTATCAAAAACAATAATTTTTATACACATAGGAGCGAAATGTTGCCACGGGATAAAAAAGTTTATTTGAAGAAAGTGTATTTTTTGTCTTTCTTAATGGCGGTACAGGCTCCTTTTTTCAATATTTTATTTAGTTATAGAGTAATTTCCACATACTAATATGTTTCTGAAATTTGGCTCTGTACCGCCATTCTTTATTATATTACGAATATGTGTGTCAAATATCTCGACAAAATATTCAAAATTAGAGCCGCAATCTTGGAACGCGTTTGTTGCTACCTGTTGATCGCTACTGTTTGCTCTTAAAGCATAGGAAATAAGTCGATAATAAGTCGGAAATTAATATTTACTAAACGTAACAGCAACTGAGAGTAAGTAGCTACTGCTCCTAATACGGGTTAAAATTTGAGTTATCAAATATGTGTTTTATCTCGCCAGGTATTAATGACGCACGGGTAAAGAATCGTGGACTCAACTGTACTTGTAGACCAGAGCATTTAGCACTAAAAACACTGGAATAAATCGATTTTTAAATAGAGCTACACCTAGAGACTTGCAACTTTTTGCAATGTGTTCAGGATGACCTCGGGAAAAAAGTCTACATAATTGCATTAAGTGCATACAAAGCATCCAAAGGTGCATAAAAATGTCAAAATCAGTATATTAAGGGACAGATTTTATTAATCGGGGGGTTTTTGTGGTCACTGAGAATACGAATATGTAATTAGAACCGGCCTCCGAAGCCCCTGTTGCCCAGAGTTACTGCTAAGGAACGTCATCTGCAGTTTCGAGGGTTTTCGGTACTAAATTGATGCAAACAAATTACTCGGGAAATTACTTAGAACGGATTTCCGGAGTATCTGGTGCCCAGGGTCCCTGCAGGTCATCTTCTGTAGTTCCGAGGATTTTTGGCACTAAATTGATACAGAGTACCTACTCGGGAATTTTTTTAGGGTTGCTGAACACGAATATGATATCAGAACCGACCCTTGTAGGACCTAGTGCTCAGGGTGACTGATATGTACGTCATCTTCTGTAATTTCGAGGGTTTTTGGTTTTCGGAGGTCAGTTATGATGGCGTATTTGTGTTTATTAATCCAAAAAACCATCCAAATAATCAAATTGCATTAATGTAGTGTCGGAGAGCCTCAAAATTTCAGAACGTGCCGTACGTATCAGTCACCCTGAACACTAGATGCTTTGAGGGTCGATTATGATGTCATATTTGTGTTCAGCAACTCGAAAAACCCTGGAGTAATGTGATTACATCAATTTAGAGCCGAAAACCCATGAAACTCTAGACTCTAGAAGATAACCTGTCTCAGCAGTGACCCTGGGCACCAGGTGCTGCGGGGGTTTGGTTTTAATGACGTATTCTAAAAAACCCGTGAAATTCTAGTTGACGTACCTTACCAGTAACCCTGGACACTAGGTGCTTCGGAGGTTGGTTCTGATTACATATTCGTGTTCAGTGTCCCCAGAAACTCCTCGAATAACAAAAAATATGGCCCTTAATATACTGATTTTGACATGTTTATGCGCTTTTGGATGGGTTTTATGCACTTTATAAAATTAAGTTATACATTTCCACCCATTTTTCTATTGTAGTCTTTTTTTCTGATATCATCCTGAACACAATGCAAACTCTCAGTCTCTAGGTGCTGTATTAAAAATTTATTTATTTTTTCCTAAATGCCCTGGTCTATTATTTGTCCAGTTTTAATAGTTTGACTTTATATAGTAGTTCCATTTTATTTTTGCCCATGCGTCACGATTCATTTTCAAACAAATTAAATCAAAACATAAAGTGAAACGTACGCCGATGTGTATAGTATAATAGTATACAATATACAAAATGTATATGTTACAGTTCAAGTTGATTATCCAGTTGGAGTTGACTCCAACTAGTTGGAGTCAACTCTAACGGCTGGTTTCAGTAAAAGTTGATTATAAATATAAAATGAAGATTTATATTCAACATTTACTAGTAAAAGTAGACTCCAACTAGTTAAAGTATACTCTTCCCAATGCCATTTAGTAAAAGTTGATTCTGATTCACACAAACAGCCGATTCTAGAAATTAAATGTTACTGAATATGTTCAAATTAGTCTAGGCTGTATCGTCGCCCCCGTTAGGTAAATTACTTGGATTCGAATTTTTTGCACAAACTTACTCAAAAAGAGGTCCTTATAACAAATCTACTGGGTGCCAGGCAGTACCTTGATCGATAAATTGTTTAAACAATTTTTTTAGACAAATTCACAAAAATAATTTTTTCACTTCGAACAATTTAGATCATTTGGGTTATTCTGAGCAAAAAAAGGTATTTTGTGATTTTTCTCTAAAATTGATTGTTGTCGAGTTATACGCGATTTAAAATTTGAAAAATGCGAAAATAGCTCGGTTAAAATCCATTATTATGAAAGTCAGAAAGTGACCAAATCAAAGTTTATAGCCCCCTCTACAAGATCCAGCAGAAATTGTTGTCACTATTTTATTACTAAGCTTTATCTTTAATTATTAACAATGAGCGCTAAGTGCGTATTAGGCGGCCGTCAATGGTGAGTGCTAAAGAGATGCACCATTCCAGCCGTCCAATGGTGAATCTCACTCGCACTCACATTGACGGCCGCCTCAATACACGGTTAGTGCTCATTGTTGATAATTAAAAATAATATCTTATTAATGAAATAATGACAAAAATTTCTTCACGATCTTATAGAGGTAGTTTTAATCTTTGATTTTTTTTAGTTTCTGACTTTCATAATATATAATATCGTATGGCATTTTGCCTTTCGGACAGTTCCGGCGCCAATTACATCTTTAACCCTGTTTCAAGTAACTAGTGTCGATGTACACTAGCCCAGGGGGACCGACGGCTTAACGTGCTCTCCGAGGCACGGTGAGGCAGCCCGTGTCATTATTGGAAATGAAAATGGTTTGTCTTTGGTAGGGCTCGAACCCACGTGCACTGGCGTATGAGGCCAGCAATTATGCCGTTACTCCACGGCCGCTCGCTCGACTTTCACAATAATTATCTTTAACCGAGTTATTAAACCTTGAAAATGGTTATTTTGGCGTTTTTCAAATTTTAAGTCCCTAATAACTCGACAACAGTCAATTTTAGAGAAAAAAAGGCCCAACGGATTTAAAAAAAAATTGTACGAAGTGAAAAAATTATGTATTTTTGCGAATTTGTTTAAAATCATTGTTTATCGCCAAACTTCACTAAAATCATTCATTATTGTACTCATTTGCCCTCATTTTCGGCAGTAAAGTAGCACTTTGTTGTATTGAAAGAAGAATGTTACTTTACCTGCCGCGATAATTAATCAAATTAATCGAGATTGAATGTAAGTGGTCAATGGCCGCAATCGATTATTTATTTGAGTGAAATTAAAATTTATTTACTTTAATTATTAAAAATATTGTACAAAATTTATCTTATTATTAATAAAATTTATGTCAAAAAGTAAAATTCTGTAGTGTTTCGCAATTATATTCATACAAAATAAATCAAAACTTTACAGATTTAGTAATTAGGTAGGTATACAATATTGATAACTATCGATTAAACATCAAAACTCAAAACCGCCCCTCATGCAAAAGTCATCTGTCATTACTGTCATACGAATTTTTTATTTCGTCTAAAATTAAAAAAATTTCCTCAAAGTTGTATGTAAGTGTTAATGTTTTTTATGATTGGCGATACAATTTGGTACGCACCACCTCAATACTCTTTATCGAACGCGTCTGTTCCTCTGCTCGTAATATCAGACTCGTTCGATACAGAGTCACTTTACTGACTGACTTTATTGAAATTGGTTAAACAATTTTTCGACCGAGGTACCGCGTGACACCCTGTGTATTTGTTATAAGGATGGTTATACGGATGTATTTCTTTGAGTAAGTTTGTGCAAAAAATCGAATCAGAATAATTTACCTAACGGGAGCGACGTTACAGACTATACTAATAAGTAGTTGAAACGGTCAAAACAAAGAAACGCACACTCATCAAAAATGCACCTGAGATTCTCGTATAATCAACATTTACTGAATCGATCCCGGAAGAGTCAACTCCAACTAGTAAAAGTTGATTTAAATTTTTAAAATCAACTTTTTCTGCTCGTTTCAGTTGGAGTTGACTCCAACTAGTTGGAGTCAACTCTAACTGAGAATCAACTTGAACTGCAACATATATATGTTACAGTTCAAGTTGATTATCCAGTTGGAGTTGACTCCAACTAGTTGGAGTCGACTCTAACGGCTGGTTTTAGTACAAGTTGATTATAAATATAAAATGAAGATTTATATTCAACATTTACTAGTAAAAGTAGACTCCAACTAGGAAAAGTATACTCTTCCCAATGCCATTTAGTAAAAGTTGATTCTGATTCACACAAACAGCCGATTCTAGAAATTAAATTAATGTTACTGAATATGTTCAAATTAGTCTAGGCTGTGTCGTCGTCCCCGTTAGTGAAATTACTCCGATTCGAATTTTTTGCACAAACTTACTCAAAAAGAGGTCCTTATAACAAATCTACTGGGTGCCAGGCAGTACCTTGATCGATAAATTGTTTAAACAATTTTTTTAGACAAATTCACAAAAATAATTTTTTCACTTCGAACAATTTTTTTTTAGATCATTTGAGTTATTCTGAGCAAAAAAAGGTATTTTGTGAAAAATGCAAAAATAGCCATTTTCAAGGCATAATAACTCGGTTAAAATCCATTATTATGAAAGTCAGAAAGTGACCAAATCAAAGTTTATAGCCCTCTATACAAGATCCAGCAGAAATTTTTGTCACTATTTTATTACTAAGCTTTATCTTTAGTTATTAACAATGAGCGCTAAGTGCGTATTAGGCGGCCGACAATGGTGAGTGCTAAAGAGATGCACCATTCCGGCCGTCCAATGGTGAATCTCACTCGCACTCACAATGACGGCCGCCTCAATACGCGCTTAGCGCTCATTGTTGATAATTAGAAATAATATCTCATTAATGAAATAATGACAAAAATTTCTTCAGGATCTTATAGAGGTAGCTTTAATCTTTGATTTTTTTTAGTTTCTGACTTTCATAATATACAGTGAGCACGTAAAGGTTGGAATAAATTCATTTTCTCGCGAATGGACGATTTTAGAAAGAAATACCGAAACAGGTCAATTTTTATTTTTAAATTACGACTTTTTGGCATATATACCATACTAGTGACGTCACCCATCTGGGCGTGATGACGTCATCGATGATTTTTTTAAATGGGAATAGGGGTCTTGTGATAGCTCATTTGAAAGGTAATTCAATTCTCTATTCAATAATATAACTAATAACATAATTTTTTATACAGGTGCCCATTTTTTTTTATTTTTTTGATTAAATTTACTGACATAAAAAGAAGAATGCAAGTAATTTATTTAATTCAAAATACATTTTACTGCTCTCATAAAACAGAATAAAACGTTTATTTGAAAAATAATCATTGCTTTTCGCTTAAATTAAATGTTCAAACTGTCAAGAGGAAGGTGGGTGGCTGCTTTAATACTGAATTTAAGCAAAAAGCAATATTTTATTTGTCAAATACACATTATTTCCTGTTTTCTGATAGGAGTAAAAAGTATTATGAGTGAAATAAATTACACACATTCTTCTTTTTGTCAAAAAATGTAATTCAAAAAAAATATTTTTTGGACACCCTGTATAAATAATAATGTTAATGTTTATATTACTGAATATAAAATTGAATTACCTTTTAAATGAGCTATCACGTAACCCCTATTCTCATTTAAAAAAAACGTAGATGACGTCATCACGCCCAGACGGGTGACGTCACTAGTATGATATATATGCCAAAAAGGCGCAATATAAAAATAAAAATGGACCTGTTTCGGGATTTTTTTCCAAAATCGTCAATTCTCGAGAAAATGAATTTATTCCAACCTTTACGTGCTCACTGTATAATATCGTATAACTTTTTGCCTTTCGGACAGTTCCGGCGCCAATTACATATTTAACCCTGTTTCAAGTAACTAATGTCGATGTACACTAGCCCAGGGGGCCCGACGGCTTAACGTGCTCTCCGAGGCACGGTGAGTGGGCTCGTGTCATTATTGGAAATGAAAATGGTTTGTCTTTGGCAGGGCTCGAACCCACGTGCACTGGCGTATGAGGCCAGCGATTATGCCGTTACTCCACGGCCGCTCGCTTAATATTTTCAAAGTTATATAAATTTGAAAAAAAAATTATTACTTAAATGGAGCGACGGATAAAACGGAACGGCGGATAAATGAAGGGCGGATAACCGAGACTCTACTGTATATTCTGTTCTGTATGATACGCAAGAAAAGCTTTAGAATGTTATTTAATAGACTTATAAGGCGGAAGTCCTGGCATAATTTGGCATTATTCTTTTTAGGTAGTGGTATGAAGACTGATTCAAGCCATGTTTTAGGGATAGTCCCTGTATTGTAAACATTATTAAATAGTCCAAGAAGAAGGTCTAAGTTTTCTCGTTGATTAACTTCAACAGCTCAGCTGGTTTTTCATCCTACAGATTTGTTGTTTTTTAGTTGACGTAAAACATATTTCAGTTCGGACCTCAGTATTGGAAGACCTTCATCGTTTTCGGTATTTAATGTAGGAGGTTCTCTGATGTGATAGAAGAGTTCCTTTATATAGTCTTCAGGGCTTGAAATCAGTTTGCCTTGATTAGATTATTTAGTCCTTGTGAATATGTCGTGCCTGTGAATTCCTGAGCTTCTTATACAGATGGAAGTCATCATGTTTTTTATATAAGTTTTCGATTTCTTCACATTGTTCTGTTATCCATTTTTCCTTTGCAATTTTTATTTTTTGTTTAATGGTTCTATTTAATGCTTTGTACATTGCTTTGTGCTGTTTGAATTTTCTTCTTTTATCCATTAAATCCAATATTTTCTCTGTCATCCATCTTTGCTTCCGTGGTTGCTGTTTTGTGAGCATTTCAGTTGCCGTTGCAAGGGCGAGTCGGATTTCCTCCCGAAGGCGAAAGTTAAGGATGTTTGATTATATGAAAGTGTGCTAAAAAACAATGCGAAAAATTAAAAGCCATTTAAAATACATTGTTACTTCAGACACACTTTAAGCCCTTCATGTACTGCTATCTATATTTACAATTTTCACACAATAAAACCTTTACTTACATAATATGAGATAAAGTAGATAAAAATTATTTTTGTAAATTTAACAAAAATTGGTTAAACAATTTGTCGACCGCGGTACCGCGTGACACCCTGTGTATTTGTTATAAGGATTGTTATACAGATGTATTTCTTTGAGTAAGTTTGTGCAAAAAATCGAATCAGAATAATTAACCTAACGGGGACGACGTTACAGACTCTACTAATAAGTAGTTAAAACGGTCAAGACAAAGAAACGCACACTCATCAAAAATGCACTTGAGATTCTCGTATAATCAACATTTACTGAATCGATCCAGGAAGAGTCAACTCCAACTAGTACAAGTTGATTTAAATTTTTTAAATCAACTTTTACTGCTCGTTTCAGTTGGAGTTGACTCCAACTAGTTGGAGTCGACTCTAACTGAGAATCAACTTGAACTGTAACATATACATAGCGACGTTCGTTTCACTTTGTTTTGACTTAAATTGTTTGAAAATTAATCGAAATTTTCCTTTATTGAACTTATAATAATTACCAACCAGTCTTTTATATAAATAACACCTCACTCAGTAAATTGCAGTCCTAATTAATTAAACAAGACTTTTTGACAAATTTAGACATTGTTAATCAACATAATCACTTTCTGGTGATGGTAAACTGATTCCAATACTTCTCTAACACTTTTATACCAGTTTTTTTAATACTTTAAAAAGGGAGTAAACCCTGTAGTTGGCTGTATACCTTCAATATAACAACGTGGAATGAAGTAAACACTTCTGTTGTATGTAGGCATATATGAATTTATTAAAAAATCCTTAAAATTTATCCACGAAGGAGTGGAAGTACAAAACGTTTTCGGTCAGACTGACCATCATCAGTGTAAACCTGGAAATAAGAAAAAAAATTTTTTTTCGGTTGACAGATGACTCCCTTTGACATCTTGTCATACATTTCTGGCACC
This sequence comes from Diabrotica virgifera virgifera, assembly GCF_917563875.1. Taxonomy (NCBI): domain Eukaryota; kingdom Metazoa; phylum Arthropoda; class Insecta; order Coleoptera; family Chrysomelidae; genus Diabrotica; species Diabrotica virgifera. Next base: position 6,440,952 of record NC_065450.1, read on the forward strand.
AAATTGTCAAATCAGTTGGTTCGTAACCTCTCACCTGAACACAAGTACTTACCTTGTGCAATTTTCGAGCAAGGATAAAATACATTCACATGTGATCTTTAAATCTTAAGCCATCGGCTTAATGTCGACCACTTTTTATTACAGAATGTAACAATAATGTATTTTAGAGGTTTTTATACCTATTGAAGTGGCTAGTTTCAATTACTTGTCACTGGACGTAAGTAACCACATTTTCTTAAAGTTTTTTCATCTGTCAAAATTTCACCCTTTTGCTTTTTAATCTTAGTGGTTTACTTATTTCCAGGTTTACACTGATAATGGTCAGTCTGACCGAAAGCGTTTTGTACTTCCACTCCTTCGTGGATAAATTTTAAGGATTTTTTAAAAAATTCATATATGCCTACATACAACAGAAGTTTACTTCATTCCACGTAGTTTTTTTAATCGTTTTGCCTTTGATCTTTAAATACGTCTCAGTTTCCACAATAATAGCCTCCTCGTTTGACTCAAAGGTCTTTCTCTGGAGCATTCTTTTGAAACCACCAAACATTCAAAAGTGTGTGGGAGACAAAATTGAAGAATACATATATTATGTAGAGTGCAGAAACTATTTAAAATCAAATTAAAGTACTTTGGCCATCACTCTAATCAACTTGTCACGCAGTGTATTTTTGGTGGTGAAAGGTGAAAGAGCACATTTCTGCGAATTTCGTCGGTTTTTTCTCAATAATTAATCACCAATACCGATATATAAGATTTGCTGTTGACGATTCTTTCTTTCTCAAAGTCATCAATGAGCAAAATACTTTTAGACGAGGCAACGAAGCATTAAACCTAGGATTATTGTCTTATTGTGCAGTAAGATGAATCATCATGCCACTTTTAACATTCGATTCAAGAGAGCGTCAGGCATTGATCTCCGGCAAAAAATTTTGTGAATGAGAAGATGCATTTTTAAAGTGCATCTCGAAGAGATGGAAAATGAAAAATTAGAACTGAGGAAATATTGACGGAAATGAGTTCAATTTTTATACTTGGGAGTTTTGGAGGTCACTGAGCACGAATTTCATGACGGCGATGGTTTCCGAGATACCTGGTGCCCAGGGTGAAACTCGTCGCCTGGGACGATCGAATAATTCGCAGGACGATCGAACAATTCGCGAAATGAAGATTGGATCGAAAAACTGAAAAATACGTGTTTAATATTTTTTAAAAATCTATCCAATGACACTAAACACGACCCCCCACTCCACCCTCCGGAGGTGGGGTAGGGGTAACTTTAAAATCTTAAATGGAAACCCCCATTTGTTATTGTATATTTGGATTGCTTACGTAAAAATAAGTAACTTTTATTCGAGACATTTTTTAGAATTGTTGCATAATTGGAAAAAATGTCTCCAATAAAAGCTGCTTATTTTTACGTAGGGAATCCAAATCTGCAATAAAAAATGGGGGCTTCCATTTAAGATTTTAAAGTTACACCTACCCCACCTCCAGGGGGTGGAGTGGGGGGGGCGTGTTTAGTGTCATTCGACAGATTTTTGAAAAATATTGAACACGTATTTTTTGGTTTTTTATTTTGAAGTGAATTTCTCGAGATATTAGGCCGTTTCTATAATTTACCTATGCTATTATGATAAATCGTATTTTCCGATTATAGCGCCAGCTATCCATAATTAGAAAAAATGTCTGGAATAAAAGTTACTTATTTTTACGTAACCAAGCCAAATATGCAATAACAAATGGGTGTTTCCATTTAAGATTTTAAAGTTAGCCCCACCCCATCTCCAGAGGGTCAAATGGAAGGGGGGGTCATGTTTAGTGTCATTGGATAGATTTTTGAAAAATGTTGAACACGTATTTTTCAGTTTTTTTTATCCAATCTTCATTTCGCGAATTATTCGATCGTCCTGCGAACTATTCGATCGTCCCAGAAGACGAGTTCCACCCTGGGCACCAGGTTCCTCGCAGAGCATCGCGGTCATGAAATTCGTGTTCAGTTACCTCCAAAACCCCCAAATATAAAAATTAAACTCAGTTTCGTCAATATTTTCTGAGTTCTAAATTTTTCATTTTCAATCTCTTCGAGATTCACTTTGAAATGCATTTTCTCATGCATTTTCTCATGCACAAAAATTTTTGCCAAACATCAATTTAGTTCATAAAATTGCCTGACACTCTCTCGAATCGAATCCAAAAAGTTGCATGACGATTCATCTTACTGCACAAAAATCCTAGGTTTTGGGCTTTTTAGTGCTTCGTTGCTTCGTCTATTTGTGCATCCCTAAATACAGCCAGCTAATTTGGAAGCTTTAGCGAAGTCGATTTTAATGGTTTGTTCTATTTTTTAAAACTCCCTACTAGCAATTTTCACAAGTCTTTTTAACACTTTGATATTTTTTTTCGTCGCTAATTAATCAATTAGTTTCTTTTCTGATTAATGCAAAATATAAAAACAATCCCAAAGAACATCTGAATAAATATATTCGCAACATTTCCATATCATTCACTCATCAAAGCACTTTCTCCTTGTCATTGACCCTCATATTTATCTGTTCTGGTTTTATAGTCATCTTACTAAATTTCCTATGTTCAAGCTCTCTATGGAATAGGCCTATCATCGTTATGTATATGTATATGTCTATAAGAAAGTAGGGGAGGCTGGTTAAGGCAGCGTGGCTACAACTTTTTGATTAAAGATTAAATCGGCCTCTTGTTTATGGTATGCACTGTGACGATATAATAATTGGTATATAGACCAGTCAAAGTTTTAATTTATAATACACCAACTTATCGTAAATGAAGAATTTGTTCTGGTCGGTACTTGAAGTTATAACACATGCAGCTACATATTAAAAATCTTGCCTATTTGTTAGTTCCTTGATAGAAGTAACTTTAGGATCGTGTATTATTGAATCAAAATTTATAGTTTCCTACTTATAAAACCATGTTAATTAACATATTGGTTAATTGATAAATCAGTCATTCAACCGAAAACAATTTACATATTTTTCAAGAATATATCAGTTTTCGGTTTCTTTATAAATATCTCTATATGGGATTTTATGATTATATAACAGACGTTTTACCAAAAGTAGTTTTTACGTTCTACCCACCTCCGCGTTTGATTTCACCTTGTAAATTTTGTGCATTAGAATTATTTAAATGTGATTGGTGTTTTAAAACAATTAGGCAGGAGTATCTAAGATTCTTAAATCATGTACAATATACACAAGACCACACGTAGTGATGAGCGAGACTGGTCTTGGTCTTGCGGTCTTGGTCTTGGTCTTGCAGCAGTAAAATTCACACCTAAAGCGAAATAACTAAAACAGTTGATGTAAGATGACAAGACCGTAGAAGATGACAAGAACGTGTCCTATCGAGCTATGGATAGAATTTGAGTAGGGTCAGTAATTCAGCCAATATTTGGAACTAATCACATAATGTAATAGCGACACTTCTGCCATCTTAAAGCCTTATATTGAATTATTGTTGTTGTGCCGGTATTTATGCTGAAAAGAATGTGGATTTTAACATTTAGGTACAACTATGTCTATAAAACACGTGTGTTTTTTAAGTTGTGCCACTATTGCAGCACATGAGCGATTTGTTTTGCTGAAGGAAGTGTTCTAATCCCAGTTAATTAGGTGAAAACTAAAACCATGCTTAAAAATTCCAAGCAGTACTTCATCGAGGTTTTAAATTTTCGATTTTTTTTATTTTAAATGCAAGTGCATAACTACAAGAATAAAATCTTTTATCTACTCTATGTCATATTATGTACATATAAGTTTTTAGTTTGTGAAAACTGTCATTATTGACAGCAGTGCGTGAAGGGTTTAAAGTGTGCGTGAAGTAACAATGTATTTTAAATGGGATTTACTTTTTCGCACTGTTTTTTGGCACACTTTCATATAATCAAATATCCTTAACTTTCGCGTTGTCATGATGATGACATAATGAGCAATAAATTACAACAAAAGTTTTGACAGTTTTATAGTTTGAAAGAAGTTTGAAAGTTCTAAAAATTGTAGAATAGAAATGAATTCCAGTGACGAAGAGTTACAGTTTTTTTATTTGTTTATCGTAGATAAAATATTGTGTGAAACTGTGCGTGAAGTACTTTTTGCAAACTTACGCGATGTATAGCACTCGCTCCGCTGTAGCTCGTGCTCTAAACATCGCGTGCATTCGCAAAAAGCATACTTCACGAACTGTTTCATAAATAATTATTTTGAACTTTTTATTTCCATTGTTTTGGAGGTGTCTTTAAAAATTTGCCACCCTTGGCATATTTTTCCTGAAATTTTTTTTTTGAATATTCTTTGAATTTTACTTAATATGCTTATTTAATTTAAAAATAAAATGGTTGTGCCATAGTTTCAAAAAAAAATCACAAAAATGTGTTTGAAAGGTTGATTTCAAACCATACCCTCCCCTTAGATCCAAAATATGAACTTGTATCTAAAGATTGCATAAACAGGTCAATTTTTATTATTATCATTTTATTGTACCTTTTTTTATTTCCGAGGTTTTATAACAACTATGCGATTATTGACCCATTTTTTTGTTTTATTTCTTTTTTTTTATTTTCAAAACTGTACAACTAGAATTTTAACATGTTTTGAAGACATATTCATAAATATTTATAAACAGAAGGGATGTATATACCGCTTACTGTCTTCGAGCGGTAGATGCATTATGCATCAGGCTTTATTTCAAGAAATTGTTACCATTTATATTACAATTGAGAACGTTGTATAAATATTTAAATTTGTATTCCACTTTCAATTGACGAAGAAAAATAGTGACTGTATATTTAATGTACTTTTTTAAACCTTTTTCAGTCATAAGACATAAATAAATGTAGATAGTTACATTTTCTGAAGGTGTTTGTTATTTCTTTGAGTTTTTTATGGAAGTTAAAATAGTCATATTTTGCAAGTAGAAGTTCTGATTCCTCGTAGTTTTTAATTATTCATTTATTTTTGATCTCTTTTAATTTTTTTCGTTAAATTCGTTTACCTAATTATTTCGTTGTACTCCTCTTTCATGATTCTTTAAATTTTTATATCTTCCATCGTACCTAGAATTTCCTCTGTCAGCCAACTTTTATTTGCTTGTTTTCTTTTGTAACCCAAAACATTTTGTAAAGCCTTATGAAGTGTATTTTTAATGTTTTCCCATTGTTCTCTATTCCTTCGTTTTCATTTTTTGCTGATTGAGTATTCATTTTCTAGTTCCATTTGTGAGTTCTCATCTCTTTGTAGTTATATTGTTTTTTAATGTTTGAATATTAGATCCAACGTGTGTTGTAGGCATAAATATCATTTCATCTTGTTCCTTGGTTTTAGCTTTGATTCAGATCAGACCACAAGCCGTTCTGACGATACCGAGAGGGAGAAACGTACGTAAACGGATGGTGGTTGTCAATGAAACAGAATGAAATCTGAACTGTCTTCTCATTCATGTTTTTTTAAGTTATTTATTAATAACAATTTCCGGTCCAATTTTTATTATTACTATATTAATTTTCATTATAGGTATTTAGAAATAAATTGTTTAAGTAATATACTAATAATTATTATTACATTTTTTAATTTAAAAACTAGATCGCATGGGAGCCTATTGCAATTCTGCTCATTTGTCATGGAACGTCTGCTTTCCTTATTAGTCGTTACACGATTTCATGTTATTTCATATAATATAGTCTATTTACCTCAACTTTCAAAATATTTGCCATTCGCCATAAATTTCATTTAGTAATTGGGCTCTGTTTTTGCTGGAACCATTAATCTCATGTCTAGACCGTAGAATACGCTCGAGTCCCCATTTTGTGGTTTAAACTTTGAATAGTGATATAAAATGGCTCTGATATCGAATAAAATTAATACTTATTGTCTACTTTAAAGTTTAAAGTTTGCTACTTTCCGGTTTTTAGTCCATTCTTTGACGGTTTTTGTGGTAAATTTTAAAGAACCGTTTGGATTGACTTGAAATTTGGCATACATATAAATAATATGCCAAAGAAAAAAAGTGATATTGTGCCGATGTGTGCTTTTGCTCTGGGGGTGGGTACCACCCCTTCTCGGGGGTGGAAATATTTAACCTCAAAATAACCTCGGAAATTGATGATATTTCAATTCTGAGTAAAAAATCTTATATACGGCTTTTTCGGTAAATTGATATTTAGCAAGTTATTCACGATCGAAATTGATGATTTCTTACATAAAAAATGCATGTTTTTGAGTGGATTTTCAAAAATATCTCTAAAATTATGCATTTTTACGAAAAAGTCATTATAACCATAAAGAAACCTATTAAATTAGTGAATGGAGTGGTGTTCTTTAAATTATTATAGCAATAACACAACCTAAGTTACAGCCTACTTAAAATCGGGGTTTTTTCGAATTAACCTTGAATCAAACATTTTATCATTACATAACGCAAGAAATAGAGATTTTTAGAAAAAAATTATAGAGACATCTTTCAAATATTTTACTGATACCTTTAAAAGGTGCTAGGATAAAAGTGATTTGTATAAAAAATGGCTGAGTTATTACAAAAACAAAACGATTATGTCGTTGAAAAATCAAAAGAATAATTACTTAAATTGGTGAATTTTCCACAAAAATAAAAATTAACATTATTCCATACACAATTAGGTTTATTTATAGCCTGACTACGCGTTCTGAGATTTTAACCAGTTTAAAGTGCTTAGGGTTGAAAAAAATTTCAATTTAGTATTAAATTGTTTTTTGATATTTTATAAATGTTTTCCATTTTTCCAAAATTACTTGAAAACTAAAAGAAATCTGAAAAATATATATCAATACTAAAATGTAGTATTTTTTATATTAAAACTTATTCAGTTTTTTCAATGTCTCTATGGTAAATACCGAGTGAGATATTTATATTTTAAGTTTGCACGTAAGTGTGAGAAGCAGTTTTCTAAGCTTTTTGAATCGCATGCTTTAAAAATCAAAGACCTCCAGTAAGTCCAGCTTCTAATTACTTTTAGCACTTACAATTCCCCACAAAATAAGCTTTGGAACAATGAAATATCTTGAAAATTACAGAAGTTATCGTTAAAAAACCATATTGAAGCTTATGTCGAATACTTTTTAAGCGTTGATATAAGTATTTTATTTTTTTTTCATGAAAAAGGCGCATCGTATGAAAAAAGGGAAGATATATTTTATGTCATAAATTAAATAAGTAACTCAAAAATGCTTTTTAATTTGAAATACCTCAGTGGCGTACTATTTTTTTTTTAATTCCGACTAGTACCCGTATGCGCGCCAATGGTGAATATAAAATTCTTAATAGTAAGTTTGTCAATAAATGCGTAAGAACTACCTCTTAAAACCCACCAAATTTAATTTGCATATCTCAAACGGTTTTAGAGCAATCAATAAATCTTCACTTTGTAAGAGAAATCACAACACCCCGTATCTTGGAACTTCATTAGCTACGACTCTGGTTCTACTAGGTCTCCAAACTTCATATATACACAGATTTTTTCAGTTTTTCATAATCTATATTTCTGCTCGGAATATTTTTTCGATAAAATACTCACTTTTTGAGTTATTTGCGAAAAACCATCTAACAACGTGGTTCTTTTGTTGAAAAATGAACATATTCACTCGCAAATAACTCGAAAAGTATTGACTTAGTGAAAAAACTTTATAGAACAAAAGTTGCTTAGGATTAGTCAGTTTATCCATTTTCGGACTTATTTTGGACCTATATAATTTGTTCACCCCCGAGAAGAGGTGAAACTTACCCCCAGGGCAAAAGTACACATCGGTACTATATCACTTTTTTTTCTTAACTTATATTAGCTATGTGAATGCCAAATTTCATGTCAACCCAAGCGGTTGTTTAAAATTCACAGGTTTTGCAATATTTCACCTTGAGTGAATGATCTAATAAATCTATTTGTGGGGTTAATTTATAAGGGTTGAAAATATTAAATACTTAAATAAACTAAATTGCAAACATAAAATAAAGTTTAGATCACTGCAAAATACATCATTACCTAATTTAAAGTTACAAAATATTTTTTATACAAATTCTTATTTAGAGGGTAGTTTTTAAGGGTTTAAAAATAGTTATTAACTACAAAATACATTTCAATATGAGAAACAATCAAATTCCTATATTTAACATACTATTTAACGTACCTACACATAATTTAGATTTAAATAACGCTTATATCGGCTGTTTTTAATTTTTGGTAAAAAAGGGTAGTTTTCACCCCTTAAAAATAAAAAGCACATATTGTAGTCATATCACTTTTGAAGAGAAGGATAAGATGAGCTTATTTGCAAAATTTCTTCTAAATCGGAGCGGTTCTTTAGAATTTAGAGGTCTTGCAATATTTTACCGTTAACGAACGTACTACCAAAATTCGAATTTAAGTGGTGCATTTGATGGGAAGAATGCATCATTTTCTCTGTTTCTGTTATTCTGTTTCTCTCTACATATCTTGCATGCCTTTTTATGTTTATTTTTGTAAATTATTTATTGCGGTGTTCTCTATTTAGTGCTGTTTTCATCAATATATCTAAAGCTGAGATCCCATGGAACGTGGCGTGGCACTCCCAGATAAATAGAAAATATGTGTAATAGAAAAAGATAAAAAAGAAAAGGATAAAAAGACAGGAATTAACGCAACGTGTCATTGCGTTATTTTCTCTCAAAATTTGTGACTTACGATCCTTGGGCTAGGACCGAACCCTCTATTTAAATATGAACGGCGTGGACTATCGTTTGTCGGTAAATGAACACGGTTCAAAAGAAGTCAGAAGCTGGTACAGACGATTTACAGATTTGAGTTACACGATTTCATGTTATTTTATAATATGTCTATTTACCTCAACTTTCAAAATATTTGCCATTCGCCATAAATTTCATATAGTAATTTTGGGCTCTGTTTTTGCTGAAACCATTAATCTCGTGTCTAGAGTCCAGACCATACGCTCGAGTCCCGTTTAGTGATTTAAACTTTGAATAGTGATATAAAATGGCGCTGATGTCGAATAAAATTAATATTTATTGTCTATTTAATTTAAAGTTTTCTTCTTTCCAGTTTTATATAAAAAGAAAAATTCGAATTTAAGTGATTTAAGATAGAATAACAAACGAATACTGGCAAACAGATTGGAAGAAAAACTAGATTTCTACCAGTCAGAAGAACAAGCAGGATTTAGATCATGCCACCGAACAAACGACCATGCAGTGCCTTAAAACTCTAGTCGAAAAGTCTATCGAATATAAGAGACCACTTTTTATTTATAAGATTTTTATTGACTTTAATAAGGCATTTGACTCAGTGGAGACACTCGCTATCTTAAAAGAACTTTATACGAATGCAGAATACACCACAGGTATGCCAGTATTTTTCGAAATATGTACGAAAATACGACAATTATAAACCTTCATTGCATGATAAGATAAAAATTGGCAGAGGGGTGCGGCAGGGAGATACTTTGTACTTTGTCGCAGATTTATAACAGTCATGGATTTAAACAATTAGAGTGGGACTCAAAGGGTATTGAGTTATGCTACAACAACAATAGCGAGTAGCACATGGGAAAACAAAAATGATGACAAATATCATCCCAAATTAGCTAGTAAAAATCTAGAAACCTCCCATAGAACTTGTAGAAAAATATTTGAGTCACGAAATATGCGAGAAAACCAAACGTGCGATCTACTTAGAAGAATAAGTTTTGGGTTGTACTGCATTCGGAAAAACGAAAGACGTGTTTAAAACAAAGATCTCAACCTATTTAAAAAGGAGAGCTTTTAACCAATGCCTCCTACCAGTCCTCACATACAGAACCTTATTCTTCTTAAAGTGCCCTCTACTCAATTAAGGTTCAATTTGATTCTATAATTCAATAATTCTACTTAATTAATTCAATTCTTTTGAGAGTAAACTAAATGTAAACCCAAATACTTACGATGTCGGGATAGTATCACGAGGTTTTTTCCTGGTTTTCCCTCGTGATTTACTATGGAATCTCTAACGCGAGAATTTCAGTACCACCGTTGCATTTGGTTGTCTTTTTAAAGACAGATCACATGCTATGATTTTTTGTGGCGGATATTCTTGAGTTGGGATTGATTTCATGTAATCGAATGAACTATCTTTTAGTAAAGTCGTCCCAGGAACGCAACTCATCAATATTGGCAATATCATTTTAAAGTCGTCTACTTTAAAATGTATAATACGTGTCTGAATTGCCGATATAAATGAGTCAGATTAAATAAATTATTAGAAGAATTTTTTACTAAGCAACAACATTTTTGTTTATTTAGTATTATTTTGTATTTTGACAACGACACCCGACTTGGGCGTCGAAACGTTAATAAAATCATTTTTAGGTAAAATTGTGGCTTATTTCCCATTTGAATATACTTGTTCACTACTACAATTTCAAACTCTTCTATGTTTTCAGCTGTTTTTATTCGCTGTTCAAAAATTAGCTCTGTCTATTGTCGGATGTTTCTTAGCCACGATAGTTTTTCTTTCGCAGAAACCTTAACTGTCACAAAAATATCAACGAAAAATTGAGAAGGACACAAAGAAACATGGAGAAATCGATGCTTGAAATCAGCTTAAAAAATAGAATAAGAAGCGAGGAAGTTCGTAGACGGAGTGGAAGTCTAATACTGGAAGTCGAAATGGGGCTAAAGAAGAAGGAACAGATACTCAAACCTTCTTTTGCCAACGGCGCATCAGTTGGTTGTTCGGTGAGCAGGTCGTGGAGTCGTTTTAAGGAATGAGAGGGTTTTAGAAGAACTAACTACCATTATCAAATAAACAAAGGATACTTACACTGACTAGAGGACCTTTCTACTATTTGAAAAGGACGCCGTTTAAAAAGCCCTCTGGTTCACTATTGGGTACTTACTGGACATATCACTGTACTTACTGATAGCAAATGGGGTGACATTTATGTGAGATTCCTCTTTTGGGTCTAATTGGCAACTTTTAACTTTATCCTTGGCTTCTATGCCATTTTCTCTTTTCTCCTTTACTAAAACTCAATTTCAGTTGTATTAAAAATCTGGTTAATAATTTTCCAAAGGGTTACAGAAATAAAAATAGCTACATTGTTAAAATGTTTATTTAAACCTCAAAACTTTATTTTTATTATTTAGAAAAAACATATTCTTAAACAGGAAACACAAACGTTAAAACTTTACCATGGGAATGACAATAAAAAAAAGTATAACTTTTTTATGATTTTTATAATACAAAAAATATTCAAACTTTATTGAGCAGTGTATTTCAAAACAAGATTGATTGACCTACATATTTCAAAGTCATGTAGCTGTCAAATGTCACTGGATATTATTTAATTTGCATACTGTTAGGGCTTTATTTTTAAACAAAATATTCTGATATAGCTGGAATAACAAAACAGGACAAAGGATATTCAGATATTAAACGTTTTACAATTATTCTATTTTCAAAAATTTTACCATATTAAAAGCAATCTCTATAAAAAATATTAAAAAATTTTCACCAACTGCAATTCTCATATTTACTTGAAAGTAAATCTCTTTTAAAAACAAAATTGTACAGTACCTTTTTTAAAAAACTTTCTTGTCACACCACACTAAACGAAAACTTCCATGTGTCAATCAACAGGTGAACGGGGCAGGCATTCAACCAATAACGACGACAAAGGGTTTCAGAATTGGGAAACAGGACAAAAGCTGGAACAAAACCAGACGTTTCATCGGGAACTTCAAATAGAGGATAACATTGGACCAAACTTCAAAAAAAGGGAACAGAACGTCACCACACCCGCCATAGCCATGCTTGCATCGCAATTCTGGTATTGGGTCTCAGTCTTTTCACTTTAAAATCCAAATTATGGAGTGAAACTTTTCACGGGCATTCTTCTATAGACACAAAACACATCGCAAACTATTCAATGGACTTCACATAGCGACAATATTAAATTAATGCCGGCGAGGTGTGGCAACCAATTCTGTGAGTTCGACCTGAACCTGTTGTGCATGGTTCAAATAGCCATTTCGAACTAACTTCTTCTCACATCTCTTCTTGCGCGTCGAACCGAAGCACTTTCTTTGGCCGAAGACGCTGTTGAATCATCTCTGTATCCAATTGGCTGAGACACTCAAGGGATCTTTCAAAATCTACTCCAATAGTCGCATGGGATACTTCGCGCTCAAAAGAAACTATGATTTTACAAAACCATTTTATGCGTAGCTGTTTTAAGGAATTTCTACGAGTGAAATTTAATAAAAAATTTTCTTCTTGGAAAAAGGTATATTAGTTTAAAAAGCCCTAAAGGGCTACAAACATATAAACAAAACGTTTTCGCTCTGTAACAAGAGCATCATCAGTGTTACCTAAAATAAGTATAACCACATTAATTAAGCAAATGTTAAAGTTAAAATGATGACCAAGCTAAAAGGAAAGTTTGGTTATACTTACAAGAACATGGTGAGCCAACCAAAAAATACAAAGGTCAAAGCCTTTCAAAAAACAGACAAAAGTCTTATATAAATGAAAACATCGAAAAATCCAAAGGATGGATAAAATTCCTAAGGATACGGCCCTAGGGCAACATATGACTCCCACACGTTGTAAGTGGGTCAAAAGGTAACTAGGTCATTCTGTTATAAGAGGTGGCAGGCAACTAATAGATGAGACTTCAAAAGCGAATCTGTCTGATGTCAGGACGACAATTGTCAATGATTGAAGTTTTATGAAATTTTGGTTACGCAGCTACTAAATTTAAAGTTATTTATGGTACAAGCAATGATAACGGCTAACATCCGTGTGTTGGAATTATAAAATTACAAGAACTTAGTGCGAATAAATTATCTAAGATTTATAAAATAATGGGCGAATTTGAAATTCCAAAATCATCAATGAGGTGTATATAAATTGATGAAGTGAAGATAGGCAAACCAAAATACAGGTGGCATGTTTTGCGGTTTGTGTTAAAATTAGGTAATTAATATTTTTGAACCAACACAAATGATGGTTGATAAAAAGGCTGCATGAAGATGAGACAAGTGAATAGGGGTTGTGATATCAAATGCTGAGGAATATTGTAAATGCAAAAAAACTTTTTTATAGTTAATAGGATATAGATGGATTCGTCAACACCAATTTAAATGACTGAAAAGGTTGTTTTAAAGCTTAGTCCGAATTTCTTTATTCTGTCCTTTTATGTAAAATAACATCTAGGGCAAAGAAAAATTAATAAAATTGGATAAAAGTATCTAAGCTATGTCTAACGTGAGGTCAGATGAAGTTAGGTGTTGAGTAAAATTATTGAGTAAATGGGGAAATTTTTTTTTAAATGTGTTTAGTTTAATTAAATTAAAAGGTAAAACAGAATAAAAGAACGGTTGATAGATAAATGACGTTGTGGATAAAATTTTTTTTATATCACAATTATGACAATTAATGATGATAAATTTTTAAACTAATATACCTTTTACCAAGAAGAAAATTTTTTATTAAATTTCACTTGTAATTAATGGTATACAGCCAACTACAGGAGGAAGTTCTTCCTTGTGAATTTCTACGAATTTCACAAGAAGGAATTGCAACTGTTTACTCAGGTGTCGTAAACTACGTATAAAATAAATAGATTAGAGGAGCCATGTATACAGGGTGTAACCAAAAACTTCAACAAATTAAAAAAAAATTAAATAAACGATATTACCAACACAAAATACAAGGGATAATTGTTCATAAGGCGGGTTTAAAACATTTTAGCAGATTTTTGTAATGCTACAATTATCGAACGTATTACAAGGCGAAAATAGAGATAGACTAGACATGTTGCAAGAATGAAAGATGGCAAGAATGAAAGACGGACAAAAATGTTGCTTAAGTGGAGACTACGGGCAGACAAGCAGAAGACGCACAATGCGATGGACCGACGACCTCAAAAGAATTGTGACCGATTGGATAGTAGAAGCGAAGAAGAAGAAGATCTGGAAAAGGCCTATGTTCAACAATGGACAAATCAGGTCTTATTAATGATGGTGATGATTTGATGGTAATAATAAATCATTTTTTTTGTTTGTTACTCTGTTTTCCCTCATATAACTTTTATGCCTTGTTATGTTGATTTTTGTAGATTGTTGTATATTGCAGTGTTTTTATTCAGTGCGGTTTTTATCAATATACCTAATATACGATTCTCATTCCAAAGGAATCACAAAACTAACCAAGTTCTCTTTTATTTATTAAAACCTTCACAAAGCTACAAATCATTATCTCGTTTTCTCAAATATTCCTCTCTTTTGTATCTCTACAGTTCTTGACACCGTTTTTAATTTAAACTGACAAATACGTAAACCATGGGCCTTGTTTCAAAATTTGATATCTTGCCTAACGAGTTCCCCAGACGCCATCATAATAATTACTTGGCTTTTTACAGTCATAATAAATAATTATCCTTATTTCCTAATTCACGTGCATTACCATAAAATGAATATCTTTAAGATAATGAGCTTGGGAGATACGATCACGCGAAGGGGTAAGCGTTATAGACCAGTGAGACGAGTAGGTATTTTTTATGTTGTTTTTAGTGCTACAATCTAATCAAAGACCAATCAGTAACTTTTTTATAGATCCTAACTTATTATCTAATTTAATCTAAGAATTGCCCAGTGGTGTACCTATTGTTAGCTTGTTCTAATTTTTAAAACACTTTTTCCTTGTACCCCAATCACAACAACTCTTTTACTTAACGTGCACTATGCACTAAGTTGACTAACTCAAATGGCTTTGTCCTCTTGCGCCTTATTTTTTGGCTAGAGTTATCCAAAAACTGAATTGCCTCGAAATTTTGGTGCTGTAAAAGCTTTTCTTCGTGCCTGCAGGGGATTTTTTGTATTTCTTCATCAACATACCGATCCTCTAGGTACCTGTGGATATTCTGGTTGAGGGTGTATCAAAGTGCGTTAACAATGCACCTCAATACTTTATTTTGGAAAGTCTGAATTATTTTAATGATAGTTTTGTTGACAGTTAGATGTCATACGTCCACTTAGTTTTTAGGATCTGCTTCTAGAGTAAAAGGGTGTTATGAACTAACAAGACTAAATGTCTTCCCGCATCTTTTTGAATCTGATACCAAATTCTTCCCGTTTTTTAAGTGTGCTTTCCAGTACAGCTTTGCATCTAGGGTTAGACCCAGATATTTGGTTGTATTAGCGTATGGAATTTCATGTCCGTTTATTATTATAGGTTTGTGTTCCTCACGTTTGTTAGTAAATTATGTCATCATCATTATCATTTTCTTTGCCTTATCCCTATGCTGGGTCGGCTTCCCTAATTGCATTTCTCCACACAATTCTATCTTGGGTCATATCAATGTTAATCCCCTTTACCAACATGTCCTGCCTTATCGTCTCCCCCCAGGTCTTCTTTGGTCTTCCTCTCCTACTCCTTCCAGGAATCTGCACTTCAGCTATTCTTCGTATTGGGTGATTAACGTCTCGACGTTGAACATGACCAAACCATCTTAACCTATGCTCTCTCATTTTGGCATCAATTGGTGCCACACCTAGACTTCCCCTAATATACTCATTTCTAATTTTATCCTTCTTTGTGACTCCACTCATCCATTTAAGCATTCTCATTTCCGCCACATGCATTCGTTGTTACTCTTTCTTTTTCACTGCCCAACATTCAGTTCCGTACATCATAGCCGGTCTTATGGCTGTTTTATAGAATTTTCCCTTCAGCTTCATTGGAATTTTTCTGTCACACAACACACCACTCGCTTCTTTCCACTTCATCTATCCAGCCCTAATTCTACTGCATGCATCTCCATCTATTTCTCCATTACTCTGTAATACCGATCCTAGGTACTTAAAACTATTGCTTTTCACAATCATTTCACCATCCAAAGATACCATTTTATTTGTAGTAGCTCCATCTTTAAATGAACATTCCAAATACTCTGTTTTCGTCCTACTAAGTTTTAAACCTTTTTCCTCCAGAGCTTGTCTCCACTGTTGCAGTTTTTGTTCTAAGTCTCTTTTACTATTTCCTACTAACACGACATCATCAGCATACATTAAGCACCATGGAATGTTACCCTGTAGTTTCGCTGTTATCTGGTCCAAAACTAATGAGAATAAATACGGACTAAGCACAGGTCGGACTTGTTAGTAAATTATGTGTGAACCGATTTACCTTCATTTAGGGAGATTTTACTTTCTGGTCCCGTTATGGAATTTGTTGACTGGTATTTTGTAGACTAAGGCCGGTCGTCCATTGGAAGCGTAGTCGCGCGACTCGAAGGTAGCGCGTATACGCCCGTATAGAAGCGACTAATCCTAACAAAGAAAATGTAACTAAACAACGTCCACTGCAAACGACTTTGAGCGACCGGGCTCGGCCGACCACAAGCGACTGGCGACCGATTCCCCTAGAATGGGATTAGTCGCTGGTAATCGCATGTTGATGCTACACTGGTTTGCAATAAATATCTGTGCAGGTATTTTTGATATTGTCTTTATTAATTTTAGATAATTGTGTTATTTTCGATATGAAAATTGGTAACGAAAAACTGATTAGTGCAGTTTATGAAAAGCTCCGTTGTGGAACATTAAAGACAAAAGATATTATTCACGTGATGTTCAAAGGAAATTGTGTTCGAAAGTTGCAGAAGTAGGTGCTAGTGATGAGTTTTTAATATTATTATTTTATACTATATAATTACGATGTAAACGAAAAATAAAAAATAGAGCGTGGCACTTGCAGAGTGCCGACAGAAGTGAATACTTCTTATAGTTTTAGGATTAACAAACTTTCGAAAGAATTTTTATTTGAAATTTTTACAATAATAAACATCTAAACCAAGTAAATATAAAGTTACATAAATCTTTAAATTATTTCTATTAACAAATTACTTAATGTTTTTTTTTTCAATCTCAAATGCAGTTCAAACACTGAGTCTTAAAAACCTATGTATAGTCCGTGTATGTTTCTCTAATATTTCTGGATGACTTTGGTTACAATCATTTTTATCTTTTTATTAATAGTTTATACAAAAAACTGACAAATTTGTTTGATAGCAATCTATAGTATATTCCTTTGTGATAATTTTATTCACTTAATTTATCAAAGTCTATGAGTTAATCTTATTCGTACAACATTTAAATTGCTTCTTGTCAAAAGATCAACAAATCATCCAATTTGTATTATAATGAAACTGTCACGACGATACAAAATTAGAACACGACTGTTAAAAAAACACTAGTTAACAGATCCACTGCCAAAAATAGGTTTCTGTGCTTAAAGATATAATTCCTGGGGCATTCTTCAATGCCAACGGTTTATCTTGAGATAAATTATGTAACGACTTCCTCGTTAACAAAAATTAATGAGTATGCTTTATTCAGTTGTGATAAACTTAATATTATCCTCCGATTATATAAATAGATACACCTACTGTAATTTGGATTATTAAAATCAAAATAGTTTTGTTTAATTAATCCATCGTTAGCCCAGTAAATGACCGTTTTGGAATGTAATTTTCCTAGTACGCCAGCCAATGAGAGCAAAAATAGGATACTACCTCCGAATTCTATGCTACTTTATGGATATTAATAAAATTTTGGGAATAGCGTGTACTTATCTCCTAATTCAAAGTCTACCCTATGCTAATAGGTTATTATATTTTAGGGGTGAAAACTACCCCGCATTGACAAAATTGAATGAAACTAGTTTTAACGCAAATCAATAAATTTTTTAGGCTTTAATAGCGTTTGATGAAGTTATATAAAGGTATTTTTATTTTAAGGCATTATTCTTGGTTGGCTAAATAATTTAAACCTTATTAACCAACATAAACCACCTCATAAACTCCACCACTACCAAGTTGATAATAAAATGTGTAAAAAAATGATTTATTAATATTTTTTATTCACTTAATAAATTCCATATCGGTATTTTGGGTCAATGTTATGTTTCTGTGTTTCAGTTTTCAACCTTGAAAACAACCCCTATCTCTTTGCTTACATGACATTGATACTTTTTTGTTATTTACAATAAAAATATCTGTTTGTAATTTGACATCCCTTAACACTACTCCCTATGATTTACAGGAAGATGTAGGTATCTAAAGAATAATATATAAAAAAATTAGACATTAAAAGAAAAACAGTCATATCAGTAACTTATTCTAATCTACATCACTGTCATCACTGTCGTTCGTTCATTCCTCATCGTTGTTATAGATTGGGGCACTTTTTTGGTAGTTAACACCTGCACATCCCCCATATGTAGCGTCAAAAAAAGCCACATCTTGTTGCAGATGCATGACGAGCTGCATCCTTTTTTGCAGTTGCAAAAAATTATCTTTGATTATTTCATTCATAGGAGATTCTGATCAATATAAAGCTACAGAAATAAAAATTAAACTGAAAATTCCACACCTGTAATTTTGAACCAATCAAAATACGTTATTTTGACAGATCACCATGGCAACGGAGGTATTTTATCGGAAATTTTTTGCTCGTGGGGTACCCAACAGCGAATTATAGTGGAAATTTTTTGACGTTTACAATAACAGAACATTTTTGACAGACTGGTTTTTATTTGTTTACATAATTTAGTTTTGATTCATTTTCTATCACTTGTAGTTACTCAAAACTTATGTACAATTGAAGAATATACTATTTTCTATCTTGAAATGGTATTCCCATGCAACTACAATGAGTAGAAATTACGAATTTGAAAGCCTAAATAATTGCTGACAAAGCTATGGCGCGCTATTAATCTGTTCATGCAGCTTTGGATTTTCAAATGCAAATTTGGTGTGGAATTTTCTTACCGAATACCACGCGAAGTCAAATTAATATCCGGAAATTTTTTTTTGATCATGAATATTTTTAGAAAATTTCCCTCGTCTGCGACTCGGGAAATTTTCAAAATATTCATGATCTCAAAAAAATTTCCGGAAATAATTTGACCTCTAGTGGTATTACTAGTGATAATTTTTGATAATATCCCGTCGTATATTACGTCAGATGCCCTTCGTTGCTACGAAAAAATACATTCAGTGACATTAATGACAATTAATGTTTTAAAAATTATAAATGTGATGACTTTCAACCGTCAAATATTTATAACAACTGTGTGTTTAATTGTACTAATTTGTACTTACATAAATACATTACAATAAAATTTTGGTTTTGAACAGTTTTATTCATGAAATAATCTCAACAAATTGCACTCGATCTCTAAAATTATTATCGAATTTTGGCCCTCGTGACACTTTGACATAATTTCACTCCCCTTCGGGTCGTGAAATTAAAACTGTCAAAGTGTCACTCGGGAAAAATTCGATAATTTTAGAGCTCTTGTGCAATTACTACTGATAATTCCTGCGACGCAGTTGTTTTCTACATTTTTGTGGGCTGCAAAAATATCCATTAGCATTATTCCATCCCAAACAATTGAATAAACTCTCTTAATGTGCTTGTCCAAAGCATCTAATGTAGGTACACAGCAGTGCTTTCCACCGGCATCTATAAAAATTGAGTACCTAGTCGCTATACCGAGATCCCATTCAAAATTTGTATATGCTCAAAAATTAAATTGTTTTTTTTACAATAACTCTGTTTATTTTAGAGATATCGTGTTCATTCAAAAAACATCTTATATGAAATTTAAAGGGCTATAAAACAGCATTGATCAGATCTATTCAAAATATTTTTAATTGTTGAAAGGTAAATAGTTAAAGGGCGCAATAAAGTGATACTCTCGCTACCAACCTAACTTAAAGTAGTGATATCTCTGACTGTTTTGCTACAGTAATGAAAAGTCCAACAAAATTTTTGGTAAAAAAAAACCTCCATTTTTGTATAGTATCATTTTTTGATATCTCGTATCACTTTCGAGTTACATGGAGAAAAAGGCACATTTTTAAGAACATTAAAAATACCCTATATAATTTGTTCTTATTTTTTCCAAAAAAAACCGTACATTTTAAACCTCTCCAACTTTTTGATCATAGAAATAATACTACAGTAAAAGGTATTGTAGAACCAAACACGTATGCACCTATCCACTTCAACCAGCGACCTATTTTTTCTCTCTGCAACCCCGTTTTGTTCTGGAGAGTACCCTGCTGTATATTGAATTTTTATACTTTTACCTTTTAAAAATTTCCTTAAATTATTGTTTACGTACTCGCCACCCCTATCTGACATAAATACTTTTGGAACCCTATCTACCTGATTGCTCGTAAATTATATAAACTTTTTTTTATATATTTTACCGTTTCATTTTTATGATTTAATAAATATATAGTTGTATACCTAGAAAAATCATCAATTAAAGTTAAAATGTAACATTTACCCCCTATAATAACAGTCTTCATGGGACCGCAAGGAACATGATGGGCTATGGCTAGAACATTGTAGAAGGAAAACGATGTATTTAAATTCTGGTGGATGAAGGGTTAAATATACTTCTTATTTTTTCTTAAAATACACGTCATCAATATTTTTTCCAAAATATCTCACTGAGTTTGAACGTACTCGACATTTAACAGTGCTAATTTTAAAGGTCTTTTCAGGGACTACAAATGGTATTCGTAGCATTATATCCCTAAAATCCACTATTTCTCTGTTATTTTAAGTTGAATACACCGATTTGAGCATGCACAAAAAAAATCTCTTTTCACCTACCCATATCTCTTTTTGTATTATAACTAGAAGATTTAGGAAGAAACAAGACTGTTTGTTTTTTCATAAGCTACAATAATGTTTTATATAGTCTTTTTTTTTTCGTTAGGCATAATTTTTAAGGTATTCGCAAAAAAGCGTCCGAAAAGGTGTCTTTTTTTCAATGTAAATGGCAAATTTTCAACCACAAATAACTCTGTGTTGTAAAGTATGTAGGTAAAGTATTGTGTTTTCAAAAAAAATTATAGAAGAGTTTTTACTTAGAATTAGGTTCTGTACCCACTTCCGTGGTTATTTTGACCAAAAAATTTTCCACCCACGAGAAGAGGTGGGAACCACCCCTAAGATAAAGGCCCCATAGGGTATGGGGCAGACTTTGTTTTTTTGAGTTATTCCTTACTTACGGTGAAAATATCAAGTAAGTTGATGCAGTAGGATGGAATTCGGAGTCAAATAGCTTCACTGACTGCACTATAATGTATATTTTAATTTTTATTACTTGCATGGATGTGGAAAAATATTGTGTGAAACATAATATGTTTCACATAATATTTTTAACAAATTATACATAGTGTCTCATGGAGTGGTCACCCGTTTTACTCGCGGACAAGTACCGCTTTGTGTAATTATTTCGTAAATTACTATTTCAGCGGTTTTTTTACTTTTCTGTCATAATTGCACCACTAGGAAATTATTATATTTACGATCTTCCGTAGCCTTCCTTGAAGACAACGCTAACAACTAACTGTACACCAAATCAAAAATTTCTCTTATAAACACCATCTTTAAACCAAAGATTAATCCGTATAATAAGAAATTATAAAAATCCTATCTGCGTCATAATCTTGATATCCGTAACAATTGAAACTGACCTAGAAAGTCATATCTTCGCTAAAAGAGCAAGTAATAAATATCGCTCGTTATTAAATAATTTTCACTTTCGTTGCACCTCAAAACGGTTTCTCTTTCTTATGAAAACTGATGCTTCGATGCATTTTCACGCTTTGCTGCTTTCGGACTAAATGCAATTTCCAACGAGAAATGCGTCGATTATGAATTATTACATTTTTATTCGTTTTAGTCGTAAGTATTCTTGAGTATCCTTGAATTCACAAAAAGGTAGGTTTTACGTAAAAGATAGAAAGAGAAAAAAGTACAAAAGAATCCTTGCATGTATATATGTATTATACATATCTAGGACTACATATCTGGCATCCTGCGACTCATAATGCAGGGAAAGATAGATGACAGAAGAAGCATCGGCAGAAGACGAATTTCATGGCTGAAAAACCTGAGAGAATGGTTTGGATGCAGCTCAAAACAACTATTTAGAGCTACTGCCTCAAAAATTAAAATAGCTGTGATGATTGCCAACCTCCGTAGCGGAGATGGCACCTGAAGAAGAAGGACTACGAAAAAGCTTTTGACACTATAGAACACACGTCCGTAATAAACGCAATGCAAAATTGTAGAATATACAGCAGATATATTAACTAATAAAAGAAACTATGAACTAAGCTACAGCTACATACTACCTAAATGAAAATGAATACACGAACCCTGTACCATTAAACAGGGGAGTCAAACAGGGAGACACTCTATCACCCAAATTGTTTAACTTAGTTTTGGAGAACGTGTTTAAAAATCTAAATTGGAAATATAAAGGAATAAATATCAATGGCCGTTACCTCAGTAATCTACGATTTGCGGATGACATAATCCTGATAGCTACTGACTTACAAGAACTGCAAACCATGCTTTCAGAACTACACACAGAATCTTCTAAAATAGGACTGAAAATGAATTTAAACAAAACAAAAGTCATGCACTCCGAAGAAACCGTGACAATAACAAACGACAAAGTTATAGAAAAAGTTGAAATATATACTTAGGACAAAAAATAATACTAAATAGGGAAAGTCAAACGAAAGAAATAAAAGAAGAAGAAAGTTAGAATGGGCATCATTCGGCTAACTGAACTATATACATACTTAGAAATCAGCAAATTCAACTACATCTTAGATCTAAAGTTTTTGATGCATGCATTATTCCGATATTAACATATGGGGCACAAACATGGACATGGACATTCACAAAACAGAATATGCACATACTCAGAGTCACTCAACACGCGATGAAAAAAGCAATGCTTGACATATCACTTAGCCCCGGCGCATATTGAACCTAATCGAGTCACAACCTGCGCCGGTGGGACGGATGACCTGTGCAGTTATTTTTCTAGCGTGCCGCATATTGAACACAAGCTAACCCGACCGTCGGCTGTCGCTGTAACGAATGGAGACGGGCAAAATAAGTGCAAACGTGTAACGGTTACTATTGATACCGGTTCTCAGTGGTACTGAGTACAAATACTCATTACAAAATACTGATGTATCTTATCCTTGTACTGAATTGAGTAGGCAACTAAAAAACGGTAGTTCCGTACATGTAACTAGTAACGTTTTAAAAATATCTTACACGTCCCTAGTAGTCGTAGCGGTATGACTTTCGAAAACATCGAATTTGATCATAAGCGGGTGCATAAAAAGATATCTTACCCTAAGTATTCTATTTCTACATACCTTTATAATAACAAGCATAAGTTGAACACTGCATTGATTGTGATTGCAAAAACGGTTCGCATGTTTTAAATAAGATTTTTGCTGATTATGTTTTTGCTAAAATATTAAATAACACAAAAAAAATACAATTCACAACCATCATTTAATTTTTAACGATAAACAAAAGTCTAATAAATATATAAGTTTAAAATTGATCGACTTTGTCGATAACAGTGTCATTAATAGATATTTTTTACCATGAATCATTTTCCAATGATTGTGTGGATTTAGAAATACATACTAAACAATTTTTTGATCTGTATAAAGGAGATTATAATTATGCCACATTATGGTACTCCTTATTTTTCAAATAATATGCTCTTGTAAACGCATAACTTTGATTTATTGGCTAAAGCCACACTAACTAGATACTTCACAAGAAATTAAAAATAATTAACATGTAAAAAATTCACTGTTTTAATCAGATATATTATATTCCCTACTGTTGCAATACAATATTAAAACGAATAAATGAAAACTTGTAGAGTAGTGCTGATTGATACAACAGAGCAATAAAATGTTATTCATTCAAGATAGTGTAAAATATATCGCCGCTTATTCATTTCAGATATTTCCATCTCGCAAACAAAAACACGTAAAAATATACATCTGGCGGTGAGTCACCCGTCTCAAGGCCCAGAAAACTGTACGTTGACGACAGGCCTTCCCAAGCTCGACCTGCGAACGCATGAACTGATAGTAGGATGCGCAGAACGGTCTACGCAGTCCGCCGACGCAGGTTGTGTCTGGCTTAGGATCAATTTGCGCCGGGGCTTAAGGACAGGAAAACAAACACATGGATAAGACAGAAAATCAAAGTCACCGATGTGGTACAAAAATCATTAAAATTGAAATGGGAATACGGTGGACATGTAGATAGGAGCGATCTAAACAAATGACACAGAACAATTCTAACCTGGAGACCATACCAACACAAAAGACCTAGAGGCAGACCTCCTATGAGATGGACAGATGAACGTATGTTGATGACTTATGTTGAGATGTGGACGTGAATCGCTAGACGAAGAAGAAGAAGAAGAGGACATACATACATATATCGGTTTTAAACGTTCTCCTACGTCTTCCGCTGACTAGTCGCCATTCATTTCGGTTCGTCCAAAGGTTTTCATCTAATTCTCTTTATCTCATTTCTCGATTTATGCCTTCCCTTCAACTAAGGAGGGGTCTTCCTCTTTTCCTTCTAACATGAGGAGTGCACGTTGGGATTTGTTTCGGGAGTCGTTCTTCGGACATTCTTTAAACATGTCCATATCATCTACCAAAGTTGGTTGGTACTAATTTCATCTACTATTGTGTCTTTAACCTTCATTATTTTTCTTATTCTGTTGTTAGTTACTCTCTCTAATCTTGATTTTTCTGCAAAGTGCCTCCAGAAATCCAAATCTGTTGCTTCATGTTTTCTCTTGTATCTTTCTTTTATTTACCATACTTCACTGCTGTAAGTGATTATAATCCTAACAATTGTGTTGTATATCCTCTATTTGTTATTGTTTGATATTGACTGGTCCCACAGGATTCTATTGAGAAGGGTAATTGCTTCTCTTTCCTGGTTGTTTCTCTCTTCTATAGAGGGGTCTACGTTTCCTTCTTGTGTGATGGTTATAACTAGGTACTTATATGCGTCGAAATGTTTAATAATTTCCCTATTGCCCAATGTAAGATACTGCTGTGTCCCACCGATACACATATATTCGGTCTTCTTCATTTGTATTTCCAATCTCCCTTTTTTGTACTCCTCCCTGTATGTTTCTGCATTTACGTTTCCAAAGTTTTAGAGTTTGTTCGAGGTAGATCTTAAATAATGTCGGCGAAGGATATATCTAGGAAAGATATGCAAAAATAAGAAACTAAAAAAAGGGGATAAGGAGATTCCCTCCTCCTCATTCCTTGAGTCCTTGACCACTGGTGACTATTGTTAACTAGCTGCTTCTATTGGCTGAAATATTGTGCTAAATGGACGGTTTCGTCTAGGAATTTTCCCACCAGAGTCTTTATTTGGTCTACCTATATCGTTGGAGATCTTTCTCTTGGTCTCCTATCTTCTACCTTTCCTTCTAATACCAAGAGTTCTATTGTCCCCGTTCCATAGTCCATAGATCCATAGGATGGTTAGTGATTGTTTCTTATGGATTTGGATAAAAGTTGATTTGCACCGCTCACCGACCATTCACTTGTGATCTTTATCGTGTTGCACATATCTAATATAACATCTATGCTAATCTCGCCCATTACTTTCAGAGTCTGCGCTGGTATCCCATCTATCCCTGGGGTTTTTTTGTTTCTCAGATAGTTGAGAACCTTGTCGGCTTCTGCTCGTAAAATGACTGTTTCTGCCTAATAAATTGCATGTTTCTTGTGTTCTGAAACTGATACATCATTTTCTTTGAATGAATTTCTTTGAAACCCTTTGTATAATTCTGAGCAAAAGTTTTTTCAGGTTTCTGCAATGCTCTCTACGTCGGTTTTTACTTCTTATGTCGGTGCTTATCTCTTATTTGTTCTAATTAATTTTGAATTAGATAAGATGGAGACTACAGGGTAACCTTCCATCGTGCTTAATGTACATCAATCAGATTAGTAGAAATTCTGAAACATAAATTTAGTTACAAACACATACGAAATGAATCTTATTAGAATAAAATTGAGGATCTAGGACGTCATTTAAAGATAAAGTTACAACAACAAATTCCCGATTAAACCCCGGTTTTGAATTTTGAATAACAAAATTCCTTCTCCAAAATTTTGAATAACAAAATTCTTCCTCTAACCGGGGTTTAATCGGGACAGAAAGTACCGACCCTTAAAGTACCTACTTATTCCGTCAGATATTCATTTCAGACATTTATATTTCAATTTACTGTCCTTATTTAAAAAGCACAAATGAGATTTTAAACCACCCTATGATATTTAATGTACCCGAGAATGAGGTCTTCTATACACTTCGAAAACAACCTTTATGTTCTAGTTGTAGACTATAAAATAGTTTACAACAATCTGAATGTCGCCATAAATAGAAAATTACCCCCAATTGTGCCAAATAAATAAAACAAGCTAAATATAGCACACAGCACAATAACACACTTTCACGTGCAAAATTACCTCCGCCTGGCACGTTCGCTTCCCCAATTTAATTTCAAAAAACACCCTTTAAAGTTCGGAACTCTTGAACTTTGAACTTTTCCACGTTCACCAGCAACGTTGGTAGTGACATTAGCATTAATTGCGGGAGGGGTAGTGCAACGATTTGGTTATGAATTTGGCATTCATAACAGAAATAACTCTAACCACCACTGGCGGAGAAACATTAGAAAATTTTCACTTAAGGCACGTATCCATTACGCTGGTGCTCCGTGATCCGTGTAACTGCTCCACATAGTAGATACGTTGGTGATTCCGGAGCGGCGCTCACCCTCGGCGATCCAACCAGTGGCGGCTTATTAGTAGAGGAGCGCATGCCGGATCCATTGAAGTAGTTACATAGAGCACGGAGCAACAACATAATGGATACGTGCCTTTAGACCGCAACATTTATGCCTTTAGACAGCAAGCTTTTTTATTAACTCCATTGAGTACAACAATCTGCCCATTGGGCATTAATCATTTGTTATGGTAAAAAATACAGACATGTAGAGAGTTACTCCAGTGAGTAACCTCTTTACAATTCTAAAATTAAAATTTTATTAGTTTGAATACACTTATTATGTTCAGTTGGACAAGTCGGACGGCAATTGCCTTTTTAGTCTACGCACTTCAAAAACGTCCCGCACATTTAGTTATCGAGCAAACGCATTAGGATTCACTAGCACTCGTTCACAGTATTTAGCACTAAAACGTTGTATGGCTTCTTTCACGGATTCTAGGGGAATGTCGTGTTGAATAACCTCGTTGGATACATAGTATGGCGCATTGACTATGGCACGCAGCACCTTGTTTTGGAATCTCTGTAAGATATTTGTATTGGAGACGCTAGCAGTGCCCCATAGCTAAATCCCACAAGTCCATATGGGCTTGAGGATGGACTTGTAGAGTAAAATTTTGTTATCCAAAAATAGTTTTGAATTGCGTCCAATGAGCCAATACATATTTCTCAATTAAGTCCAAGCTGTTTTCGTTTGTTAAAAATATGGTTTTTCCAAGATATTTAGCGTCCTCGGATTGAGGAATTAAACAATTATTAATATATACAGGGGGGCATGTCTATCTACGTAGTGTGACTGTAATATGTATTGACTTACTTCCATTAGATTTGATGAGCCATACTTTCATCCATTGCTGAATTCTATTTAGGTTTGATTGAAGATTTCTTGATGCTGTTGATGGATCTGTGTGGGATGCCAGGATAGCAGTGTCATCTCCATACGTTGCAACAGTAGTTATACTAGATGTTGGAATGTCCGCTGTGTATAAAAGATATAGAATTGGGCTGATAACGCTGCTTTGTGGGATGCCTGAGTGAATAGGATATATCTTAGTGTGCTCGGTACCATGCTTCACCAGGAAGTGTCTATTTTCTATGTAGGATTTTAAGAGCTGGAAGTGAGGATAGGGTAGGAGCTTCTTTAATTTTATTTGTAGTCCTATGTGCCATACCTTGTCAAAAGCCTGAGATATGTCAAGGAAAGCAGCAGAACAGTATCTTTTGGCGTTAAAATCTTTGTTTATTTGGTTGACAAGCATATGCACTTGTTCTATGGTTCCGTGTTTGTCTCGGAAACCGAATTGATGTTCCGGAACTATTTTATGTTCGTCTATTATCGGTTTTAACCTTTTTACGTACATTTTTTCAGACTTTACTAATCATAGGCAAAAGGCTTATAGGCCGGTATGAAGATGCATTTTCCGGTCTTTTTCCGGGTTTAAGGATCATTAGGATTTGTGCCACTTTCCATGAACTAGGGAAGTAGTTTAGGCGCAGGGTTGCATTAAATATAAAGGTCATTAGTTTTATGCACTTATCCGAGACTTCTTTTAGAATCTTGCCAGAGATTAGGTAAAATCCAGGGGCTTTTTTGATGTTGACTTCATTTATTGTTTGTTTTACTTGGTTGACTATAAATTTCGTGTGGGGCAGATCCATTTGAAACGATGCTGTTAGGAATCTGGTTAGTTCTGTTTCTTCCTCTGTAGGTGCTTGCAAAGACAGCAAGCAGTTATAGAGAAATATTGAAATAATTTGGTTAACTTCCTGTAGCTGGTTGTATACCATAAATCACAAACATACTAGATTTGTCGTAAAAGGTATATTTAAAATACCCTAAATAAGGGTCATATCAAAACAAAACGTTTTCGGATTAAGAAATCCATCAGTGTTTCTAAAAGCCAAAAAATAGCATGCCTGAGCCACCAAAATGTTTTGGGTAAAAACCCTTTAAATGTAAACAATTATGTTATGTTACATGTTAATATAATAGTTTAAGGATGCTGCAGATATGCCTGGATATTACCTAGGGCAACACAGGGCTCTTCCCACGTGGTAAGAAATTTTTTTGGAGGATTAAAACCTCACATATTGGATTTCAACTTCGAGTTGCTCAACAAGAGCAACTTCGGGTTGCTCTTGTATTCAGTTGTCAGTTGGTCATTGAAATCCAATATGTGAGGTTTTAATCCTCCAAAAAAATTCCAACCACGTGGGAAGAGTCCTGTGTTGCCCTGGGTAATATTCAGGCATATCTGTAACATCCTTAAACTATTATGTTAACATGTAACATAAGATAATTGTTTATGGTAGGGGAGCAAAGTATGCTAAATGTGCAGTCACTCCAGCGCTTTGGGGTCCTATTGGGTTGTGAAGAGTAAGTCCTAAAACCAAAAAAAGTTAAGTAAAGTTTTCCATTTTAGTGGACGCTTGCCATTTGTGGACAATAAAAGTTACTTATTTTTACGTAAGAAATTAAAATCTGCAATAAAAATGAGGCTTCCCATTTTAGATTTTAAAGTAACCCCCCACCCCACCTCCGTGGGGGGTCGTGTTTGGTGCCATTCGATAGATTTTTCAAAAATATTGAATAAGTGTATTTTACAGTTTTTCGATCTGATGTTCATTTCGCGAAATATCGTGGGATTTGTATTTAAAATATTAAATTTGCCCCCACCCCTCTCCGTGCGAATTCGTGTTTGGTATCATTCGATAGATTTTTAAAAAATATTGAGTACATATTTTTTAGTTTTTCGATCTGTCATTCATTTCGCGAAATATTCGCTTTTTTCTTGTGAAACTTTGGGATTTGGGACGCCCGGCTCAAATCGTCAGATTTTTGAAATATACACTCTTTTGCATGTACTTAACTTACCTTATCTTAATCTGACAATTTCGAGTTTTTTTAAGGATAGATTTTTTTTCGGGCCCCCCTTAACGAACTCCCCTGTATTAAGAGCCAATATATGGTAGAGGTACATCAACAGGGTACCAGGTTTCTCCACATATGATAATCTGACGCGCTCGAGTAACTGCAAAAATCCCCGCTTGGGCTCCCCTACCATTACATTTAAAGGGTTTTTATCCAAAATATTTTGGTCGTTCAGGTATGCTATTTTTTGACATTTAGAAACACCGATGATGGATTTCTTAATCTGGAAACGTCTTGTTTTAATATAACCCTTATTTAGGGTTTTTAAATATACCTTTAACAACAAATCTAGTATTTTTTTGTAATTTTTCCTTTACTACTGTCGTGGATGTTTCAGGACGCTGACATGGGGTATGTCATACCGTTGCCTATCCTTTGTTTTTAATATGATTTGTCTTATTGTCTTATTTCACTGTATTTACTTTTACACCAACTACGGAATGATTTTTCATTCCGCTGTAAAATAAAGTAAGGCTCCAAGTAAAATAAACTTGATTTTTTTTAAGAAAATTATGAACGCATGCATAATATTAAAAAAATGGTGGAGGTTCTTAAGGAAGAACAAAATGCAAAATTTTGACGCATGTCAAAATTTTTAATGTGTTTTAAATGTATTCAATTTTTTTCGATTCCTAAGAAAACTAATAAATATTTTTGAAAAATTTAAAGCAGAATGAAAGTTTACGTTATTACCGAGGGCGGAAACTCCCGGAAAACTTCTATTATGTTTATTTTAATAAGTTACAGGGGTAAAAATAAAAGAAAAAATTTAGTGTGATTTTTGATTGCAAATATTTCATTCAAAAGAAACTTTTTATTTATTCTAAGGGACTTTCGGGCCTCGGTAATAAAGTAGTCTTTCATTCTGCGTTTAAATTTTCCTTATTAGTTTTTTCAGGATTCGAAAAAAATGAATACATTTAAAACACATTGAAAATTTTGATATGCGGCAATGGCATAGTGCATGTCACTGGTTAAGGATTAATATCAGAGCAATAGTGCAGTCATTGAAGGTTTTCACCTCCGATTTCGTTGAACCTCCATCAACTTTCATAAAAATTGGTGAGTAATTAGAGGATACCTCAAGGAACAAAGGTGACATGATGCCAACTTGCGCTTTTACCCTTGGGGTGGATGCCACCCCTTCTCGGTGGTGAAAATTATTTTATTAAAAATAATAAAATAAGTCGATAGAGGGACAAATTATAAGCAAAATTTGCTATATAAAGTTATTAAAATAAATCAACATTTTTTGAGTTATTAAAGACCAAAGATTTTATTTTTTCGTAAAAAATGCATGTTTTAAATCGGTTTTTAACGTATAAACCAAAACTATAAGCTTTTACGAAAAAGTTATTATTACTGAAATTGAAGATAAGAAAAAATTGAATACATTTCTCACATAAAGAACTAAACTTATGTTAGTTCAAAGTGAGTTATTGGCAATTGAATGTGTATTTTTTTCGACGACTCCTCAAATCTAAGTATTCAAGCTTAAATAAAGGGAAAACGATGCAATGTATAAAATATTCCTGTTAAACATTTGCCAAAGTACTTCGGAATACCTATCAAATGAACTTCAGAACAAGGTAATAGCGTCAAAATTAAGCAAGTTATAATGAAAATAAAAGAACCGTTTCGAATTTTTTAGGAAAAAGTGAAAAATAAAACATACGCCATTTCCACAAAAATTAAAATTTATAGCAATCCTTACAAGAACTTCTTTATATTAGTATAAGTAATGTGTTCGATAATTTTGGCCGGTTTAGAAGCATATTTTTGAAAAAAATATGAAATTTAAAAAAATCATAATTTTTAAAATTATTGTAATTCTCATATTCTTTTGATAATAACTCCAAAAATACTCAATATACGTAAAAAATTATATATAACCAAATTTTAGTTTTTTCTGTGCCAAATATTTTACCTGTTTTATTATTTCTATAAGGTAAAAAATAACCGTTTAAATCTTAAATTTTGCTGTGGGAACCATGCAACCGGGGTGATGTAACCTTTTATTTTTAAAAAAGTAAGGAGTTTAAAAGATTAGCTTCAACGTGCTTAAATAGCACTTGGAATTAACTTTCAAACAGTTTTTAGGTGAACCTGATATCGTAAACACGAACGGAGTTATTAAAAAAAAACAATAACATTTTTTGGAAAAATTTTTAAAAGATAAATTTTGAAAAAATTTTGGAGCATAAATTTTAACGCTATTATCTTGTTCGGGGGCTCATGTAATATATATTTTTAAGTACTTTGACAAATGTTTAATAAGTTTATGTTATAAACTACGTCAATTTCCCGTTATTTCAGCTTGAATACTTAGAGTTTTTTACTCGCCGAAAAAATATGCATTCAATTACCTATAACTCACTTCTAGTTAACATTAAAAGATTTTTGTAGTGAGGTGTTTATTTCATTTTTCATTAGTTTCAATTTTGATAATAATAACTTTTTTGTAAAAACTTACACTTTTTGAGTTATTTATGAAAAATTGGTTAAAAACATGCATTTTTTTCAAGAAAAATTAAAATCTTTGATCTTTAATAACTCAAAAACTTTTGATTTATTTTAATAACTTTTTATAACAAATTTTGCTTGAAATTTGTCCCTCTATCGAATTATGGGGTTATTTTTAATAAAATAATTTTCACCCCCGAGAAGGGGTTGCATCCACCCCCAGGGTAGAAGCGCGAGTTAGCACCATGTCACCTTTGTTCCTTGAGATATCCCCTAACCACTCACTAATTTTCATGCAAATCGACGGAGGTTCAACGAAATCGGAGGTAATAGCTTATATCCACCTTCAGTGACTCCACTACAATGTTAATATGGAAATTAATAAAAAAATAAGCTGAATATGACAAATCACCGTAAGTACAGTTTATTTTGGCAAATATACAAACCAGTCAGAAACTTTTTAACCAGGTGTTAATAAAAGGTTTAAAAAAACATTATTTTTAATAGCTGTCATTAAAATAAAAGGAGAAGTATGCACTAACCCAAGACTGTCCTTAAACAACCAGATACAATCTAACTACATGTACAGTTACTCACACAGATTAATAGTGGTTAAGCTAGTGAGGTTATAAAAGCGTAAATGGTAAACGTAAATGACTTTTTGTTATTTCATTATTTCTTTACATAATAATTTTTTTTTCATTGTCTTTGTTGTTTGTTGCCATTACTTTAATATATTGTTTGATCTACTCCGAGTTCCTTCGTATATTTTAATTAATTTTTATTTTTTCCTTTATATTATTTAATTTTGCTTATTTTTTTTTATGTAGATAAAATATAAATACATACAAAAATATAAACACCTAACTATTGGGTGCGTTCGGACGACCACAGCGGCTGGACAGCTGAGCAAGCGGTAGCGTTTAGACGTCACCGCTGGAAGTCAGCCGCTGAGAGATTTACTAAGCTTTCCCTATCAGCTCTGGATACAATCACTCAGCTGATTTCTGCTGACAGTCAGCCGCTGTGGCCGTCCGAACGCAACCAATGTTTGGAAAGACAGATCTATCTCTCAAAATATCAAGATGAGACTGGTGAATGCCCTTGTATTCTCAATATTTCTCAATTCTTCGTTCACTTGGTTCGCAGAGATGACGATAGTTTGGAGAGATTAATTGTGTCTGGAAACATTCCGGGGAGAAACTGATTCTGCGAAGCTCTTAGAGCAGCTGAAGATAGAGGCCAATGGAAAAGAATTGTTAGGAATATTGGAAGAAATCACGATCCTCAATAATGGGGAAACGACAAGAGAGAGGCACAAAAATATAGATTATATTTATGTCAGTGTCTTGTTTTATTCTTTTCGAACTTTTTTTCATTGAAGTCTCTGTCAGACTAATTTTTTAAAGTATTTCTTTGCCAGTGTCCAATCATCCTATCTGCTACTCTTAATTTATTAGTTGTTGTAGGTACTTTTTCACCTTAGTTGTTTGAACCATATAAGCTAAATCTGACAAATGACCATGAGTACAGTTTATTTTGGCAAATATCCAAACCAGTCAGAAACTTTTTAACTACATGTTAATAAAAGGTTTAAAACATTATTTTTAAAAACTGTTATTAAAATAAAAAGAGAAGTGTGCACTCGCAAGGTTGTTCTTAAACAACCAGATACAATCTAACTACATGTACAGTTACTCAGACAGATTAACAGTGGTTAAGTTGGTGAGGTTATAAAAACCTAAATGGTAAACGTGCGTTTATAATTTTTGTATATGCTTAATAATTTCTATAAATACTATATTTTAATATTAGGGTAAACCAATCGACACAAGGCCGAGTTAAAAAATAGTTGTTAGCTGTAATTATATGTAGTTTCTTCAAGGCGACAAAAATGGTTGAAAAAAAGTAATTTGCTAAAGGAAACGTGCAAAGATATTACAATTTTATATCACGAAAAAGTACATCAAGAACGTTTGTTTATATACCTATAATTATTTTTTAAGTAGTTGTAAAAGGTATTAAGCTTTTTTAAAAAAAGTTTTTTAAAAGATAAATTAAGCTTGAAATCTATTTCTGGAACAGAAATTAAAGTATGCTGATAATGAATTTTTTAAATAAATAAATCGAGAAAATGGATTATTATTATTAAAGGAACCGACAATGAGGTACTTAGTTTGCATGCCTGTAGATGTAATGTACAACAATTAGGACGGAGATTATTCCAAATTATTATTCTTTTGGTCCCCAATGTGACATAACGTCTATTTATGTCCTAAAGGAACTATCTAGAAACTTTCAAGACTCTACGTCCTCCCTATTTTTTTTGAGTACCTATTCGTTTCGAATATTGGCGATCATTCTGGCTATAATTATTTTATTAACTGATGCTTTAAATAGATTAGTTGTAGTTGTGGAAAACCATTTCCTCATGTTCTTTACGCATGATATTCTTGTTCTCCCAATTCCTCGCTCAAGGTTTATTTTCAGTAATATGTATTTAGTGCCGTTTCTCATTATGTGTCCGAGATATTCTAACTTTCTCCTTTTAATCGTATACATAACTTCTCTTTCTTTCCCCATTCTTCGTAGTAAGGCCTCGTTAGTTATCTTGTCCGTCCATTATATCCTCAGGATTCGCCTGTATAACCACATCTCGAAGGCTTCAAGTTTTTCTCCATCGCTTCAGTGAGTGTCCAGGATTCAACTCCGTAGTATAATATTGAGAATATACAGGGTGTTTCATTGGGAAACGGAAATACTTTAATGGTGAATAGAGGTCACCAAGGCGGTTCTAGGTATACTAAATTTTTTGCCCTACCGACTTTTATATCCGAGTTACAGGGTGTTTTTATAGATTTTGTTTATTTCTTTCCTAAGCCATAACTTTAGAACCGCCCTGTATATTTTTTTAATATTTGGTACACATATCTCTCATTCAAAACCCAAACGACCGACATACTAATCACAAGAAAAATCCAGGTCCGTATTAACAAAAAATTATAAAATAATTGTGACCTTAAAACAATACCCTGTATATTGAAATTTTCAAAATCTGTTTGCATATTTGAAAAGAGCACAAAAACTAAGTCTAATAATTCGCTTAGATTTTTCGGCCAGACAATTTTTTGACTTTTATTTTGAAATTATATTGATTTTTTTAAGAACTCCACATTAAAAAGCAGGTATTATTAACTTTTAATTATAAATTATTAAATTTATTGAATAAATACTCATTTTAAATTTAATCAATATTTATTTACCACATTGGAACGACCCAATTATTAATCACAAGAAAAATCCAGGTCCGGATGAACAAAAAAACGTAAAGTAATTGTGACCTTGAAACAACACCCTGTATATTGACATTTTCAAAAATTGTTTGCACATTTGAAAAGACCACAAAAATCCGAGTTTATAGATTCACTTTGATTTTTTGTGCAAAAATTTATTAACTTTAATTTTGAAATTAAATATATTCAAATTTTTAAGAACCCTGAAATGAATAAGCAGGTTTTTAAAGCACTTTTATTAATAAATCATTCAAGTTGATGAATAAATACTAATTTTAAAAATAATCAGCTATTATTTACAGCATTAGAAGGACTTACTTACTAATCACAAGAAAAATCCAGGTCCGTATTAACAGCAAAATACAAAGTAATTCTGACCTTGAAAAAACACCCTGTATATTGAAATTTTTAAAATACGTTTGCACACCTGAAGAGAGCACGAAAAATTAAGTTTAATGTCCGTCTTTAATTTTTTGTGCAGACAATTTAATGACATTACTTTTGAAATTATATCGAGATTTTTATTATGAGTTCCCAGAGTTCTTAAAAATTTCGACATAATTTCAAAATTAAATTTATTAAATTGTCTAGCCAAAAAATTGAAGCTAACGATTAAACTTAGTTTTTTGTGCTCTTTTCATACCTATGTATGTGCAAACGGATTTTGAAAATTTCAATATACAGGATGTTGTTTCAAGGTTACAATTACTTTATATTGTTTTGTTAATCCGGACCTGGATTTTTGTTGTGATTTGTAAGTGGGTCATTCGAATGTCGTAAATAAGTATTGATAATTTTTAAAATGGTTATTTATTTAATAACGTTAATAATTTATTGTTAAAAGTGCTTTAAAAATCTGCTTTTCAATTGCAGTGTTCTTAAAATTATTAATATATTTAATTTCAAAATTAGTCATTAAATTTCCTTCACGAAAAATTAAAGCAAACCGATATATTCAAATTTTTGTGGTCTTTTCAAATGTGCAAACAAATTTTGAAAATTTCAATATACAGGGTGTTGTTTCAAGATAACAATTACTTTATTTTTTTTGTTAATCCGGACCTGGATTTTTCTTGTGATTAATAATTGGGTCGTTCCAATGTGGCAAATAAGTATTGATTAATTTTAAAATAAGTATTTATTCAATAGCTTTAATAATTTATAATTAAAAAGTTATTAATTCCTTCTTTTTAATGTCAGAGTTCTTAAAAAATTCAATATGTACAGGGTGTCCCGGAAAATAGTGCGTTCCTTCAAGGTATGGGCTAAGTGCACCATTTAGAGCAAAAAAAGTCTAATAAATTTTTTTTGTTAAGTCAACCGTTTTCAAAAAAATAATTTATTAATTTTAATGCATTTGATTAATATCCACAGAAAAGCAAATACATCCGGCAGCGCTGCGTTCCTTCTGTGTTAAAATAATTTTACTGTAACTCAACTATCATGAATCATCGATCATAGGCATAATATACATTGATAAAATACTGATAACAGTAATAGAAAAACAGCATAATATTTGTGTTTATTAAATATCTAATAAATAAGGTTTGTATAGTGTTTTAACTTACCTACATAAAAAATTTTTATTACAATAAAGCTACGTCTTCAAGAAGCATCGATAGAACATGTTGCAAACATTTGAGTAATACCTGCATTTCTCCATTCAATCTTCTGGGAAGTTCGAATGGTTCAATTAGATGATTATAAAAAATATTCCCAGCCCACAAATTCATACTTTTGTCAACCACGAAAGTTAAACACACCATTCGTAAAAATAAACTTTATCTGCACATAACACTTTACACAGAAATTCGGGTTCTCTGAAGATCTTATTTTACTTGGAGGTCTTGGAGCCTTGCTGTAAATCTTGCACTAAACGTAATTAACATAATATCATGATACACGCTATCGAAATCATGACAATATCACAACAATAGGATGTACCTATTCTGGGGTTACAGGTGATTATGATATAACTGTTTGTGTTTACAATTTGTATATTTTTATATAAGCTGTGTCAAAATAAATAAAACTGCCGTGTTGCCAGATGTAAATTTTAGTAATATACATTATTTTAATTTTTTGGGGCAACAATGACTTTAGAAAAAAAATTTATAAGAAAGTTTTCTTTTAAATGGTGCATTCTACCCACACCTTTAAGGAACGCACTATTTTCCGGGACACCCTGTATAATTTTAAAATTAAAGTCATAAAATTGTCTGGCCAAAAAATTGAAGCGAACGATTAGACTTATTTTTTGTGCTCTTTTCAAATATGCAAACAGATTTTCAAAATTTCAATATACAGGGTGTTGTTTTAAGGTCACAATTACTTTATAATTTTTTGTTAATCCGAACCTGGATTTTTCTTGTGATTAGTATGTCGGTCGTTTGGGTTTTGGATGAGACACATGTGTACCAAATATCAAAAAAATATACAGGGTGGTTCTAAAGCTATGGCTTAGGAAAGAAATTGGCAATATCGATAAAACACCCTGTAACTCGGTCATAAAAGTCGGTAGGGCAAAAAATGTAGTATGCCTAGAGCCGCCTCGGTGACCTCTATTCACCGTTAAAGTATTTCCGTTTCCCAATGAAACACCCTGTATAACATCGTAGGTGCCTTACTTTTATCTCAAACAAAAGGTTGTGGCTTTTAAAGAGTTTGGCCATGTTGTTGAATGCACTCCTAGCCTTCTCTATTCTATATTTTACTTCTTGTGAGTGATCCCAATCTGAGTGAGGACTCAGTCTTGAGTGACTCCCTATATGAGATATAAAGTTATCTGTAACTTTTACTACTTTTCAGCTTTTGTCGCCAAATTCGTTAGGGTTTCTCCTTCAACCAAGAAGATCCAAGTATTAACGTCCTGTTTTCCTCAGAAGACAGATAGATAAACGACAAATCATGACCTGATTTCAAGGAAGATCTATCTAATCCTTAACAAGTCGGGAATTTCTACCAAGAATTAAAAATATAGCGAAATATAGAAAAATTTGTGTACGGTAAATGTTTTAAGTTGCTCATATTACGTACATATGTTTCAACACGTACATAAGTTTTTATTACGAATTTTAGATGAGGATTTACTTTATTTTTTATGACATTTTAACCCTCAACGAACACCCACCACTGGCAACCCATTGTTATATTTGATGTGACCGCCATGTTTTTGGTGGCAAACAAACCAAAAACTGGCTTCACTTTTTGAACGTGTATTAAATGAGTGTTACCCGTCCTCTCTCTTTCCTTGTCTAAGGACTAAACCATACTAAACTGAAGAAGTTGGGAGGAGGTACAATTAAGGCCGCGTCTCACCATCAAATAATTTGATCAAACAGTTTGAGCAAACTCCGGAAGTATGTCAAAGTGACGTCACAATTGCAGTTTTTTTGAAATTCTAAAAATCTGTGCTCTCACAATCAGTCTAGTTTGATCAAATTTTTTGTATTGAGTTGTCTAACTTGTTTGTACTTTATTTAAAATTAAAATTTTTCGTTATTATCCACAATGAACACTCAGGATGTGACGTCACTAACTGTCACTTTCAGTTTGCTCAAACCAGTTTGATCAAATTATTTGATGGTGGGACGCGGCCTTTACGCACCACTTGAAGGTACACAGATGGTTTATACATTATACATATATGGTTTTCTAGGAATCCTTTATAAAACAAGATTTCCAACAACATATATTTTCGGCGGGGTATGGCATACACCGCATATCAGTAATTAAGGGTTAAGGATCATAAATAACAAATTTTGAGAGACGTTTCGCTATTTCATGTTACCTAGAGTCCCATCTTCAGTTTTTGTCTCTTTCTGTTACATTTTTCTGTTTCACAAAGCGCGCGTCCACACGCTCCATCGGAATTCTTTTTCAGGCATGCCTCAGGAGTTTTTTATTAAATATAGACTGTGCCTCATTTTTTTTATTAAATATGAAGAGCAAATCCGACACAAACACACAAAACCGGATCGTAAATTACTAAACCCGGTTGTGGTTGTAACGGCGTTCTTCCGAAATGTCAATAGGGGTTGCAGACGTAACAAAACATTGCTGTCATTCGCCAAACGCCCGCCGCTTTTCAACCAACTATTTTCATCAATGAAACCTTTGGCTTTTGATACACCCCCACAATGAGCCGTATCGAGCGGGTGAAATTGTTTTTCCGCTATATTTAGACTTTTCGGATATATTTCCGCATTGACAATGACGGGGGATGCGGTATACAAAGAGTAGTTCAAACGTTTTGATCTACAGTAGGTGTATAAAAGGAAACATTGATAATAAATTAAATATACACTAAAGTAACAAGCAAATAGTTCCTAAAGTAAAAACTAGAAAAGAATTTATATACCTATTCAAAAACGAAAAATAAATAATGTAATAGAGAAATCAGAAAATGGAAACGGGAAATTGTAAATAAATATTATAAATGAGAACTGCAGCAAAAGACTATAACTGCAGAAAAGAAAATTGCAAATTTTGAAATGATCATAGACGTCAACAGAGATCTTCTTCTTCTTCTTCTTCTTCTTCTTCTTCTTCTTCTTCTTCTTCTTCCTCTTTATAAGCGACTCTGTTCAATGGTGGATTGATACCTCTATGATGTAAGGTTGTCACTCCATCTTTTGCGCGGTCGGCCGATACTTCTTCTACCGATTGTTGGTTTATCTCTTGCCTTTTTGTCTAAATGTAAATGTACGTTACATTTTCTTCTAATGTCTAGTACTCTTTCGATCTCTCATGTACATATTTCCAGTAATTCTTCTCAGTACTCTACCCCATCTCGGGTCGAAAAAAGTTGGTCGAGAACACTTCATCGACGGAAAATTAGTCGACAACATTTGGTCGACAAACAGTTAGTTGAATGCACAATTCATCGAATGTACAATTCGTCGACGAACATTTGATCAAATCGATTTTTCGTCGACAAACTGTTATTTGTCTTTAGGATAAAGGGATTAATGGTGACAAACGACGGATTATTGGTTTTTATTCTGTTAACTGGAATATTGTATTATACTGTAACGTGACTATTGTAATTACTTATAATTACAATAAAACTAGCGGTTCGTATTTATTTACGACTTTATTATTTATTTATACAAGTTTACTTTACAAACTTTGGCTTAAGACTAAACTGTATTTACAAATATGCCCGTATTTATACCCAGTTGTTATTCTGGAACAATCGACGCCCATCTCTAGCTATCAGCGTGTTCCGCCTACGGGTCGTATGTTCGAGAAGTTCCTCCTCCTTTCCGCCGAGGCCTAGATCATTCGATGACGTCATTCTCGAGGTGTTTACTGTTATACGGCGGTCGTCCAAGATTTCTCTTTTGTTACACTGCTCCCCTCTTAAGATCTGAGCGTCCCGATCAGCAACTCTAGATGAAGGCCCAGGATGGCGGAATCTACACGACTCTCCAGCTCTGCATACACCCTTCAAGAAGAAATAGCAGTCTACTGTCTTTGAAGGGTATGACATCTTCGGGTTCATGCAACACACAGTAATTCGTACGCCAGTTTCTCTGAAGATCACTTCAAGCATGCTCCTCACAATCTTCCAATCCAGACTTTCTACTGCATGGCCTATTTTTGGTATAGCCAAATCTTTGATGTCATAATTACACACGATTTTCTTCAAATTAGTTAGAGCACGCCATATGTTCTCGTAGCTTGGCGTGTCCGTATAAGACTTCCTGGTCACTATATACAGCAAAGATCGAGGACCATCTTCCAATCGCAATACTCTTTTAATTTTAGGTTGTTGATTCCTTAACTCGTCCAGGCGGCCGAACTTTCTATTGAATACGGACGAGATTCCTTTAGTCATCTCGAGGTCTTGGGCAACACAGTGGGCTAGAGAGACGTTTTCTGGAACACCAAACAGATCTTGCTGAACTTCTGTGGTCACGCCGAATCTAGCACTCTTTCTTTCTGCGTAATTTGACATAAATTCCTTAAAACTTGGCTGTGGTGCATCTTTCATCTCCTGTTGGAGGACTCGGGCTTCCTCTGTTTCATTTGAGCCAGCATATGGTGCGAGACGATTTATGTGAATAACTTTTGGTTTACCGTTTGGCAACTTCTTAATTCTGTATATTACGTCATTTATTTTCTTCTTAACTTCATACGGACCTTCCCATTGTCTTTGTAGTTTAGGACACAACCCGCGACGACGTTGTGGATTATAAAGCCAGACAAGATCACCTATTTCGAAGCTTTCAATCTTGCATCGAGAATCATATTGATCTTTCATTCTGTCACTGGCTATCTGGATGTGTTGTCGGGCAAGTTCATGAATGTTGTTCATTCGTAACTTCAGGCGGTCGACGTATTCTTCACCTGCAACATGTTCCTCGGAAGGTCCGCAACCAAACTCTAGGTCGCAGGGCAAACGAACTTCACGACCCAACATCAGGCAGGTTGGTGTTTGACCTGTAGTTTCATTTACGGCCGAGCGGTAGGCCATCAGGAATAAATGAATGTGTTGGTCCCAATCTCGCTGATTTTCAGATACAACTTTGGACAAGTGTTTACCCATCGTTCGGTTCATCCTCTCGACCATCCCATCTGATTGAGGATGCAGGGGTGTTGTTCTGGTCTTATTGACACCAATCAATTTACAAACGTTTTGGAAAAGAGCTGACTCAAAGTTTCGCCCTTGGTCGGAGTGGATCTCCAAGGGAACACCAAATCGGCTGAAGAATTCTTTTACAAGTACCTCTGCAACGGTAGCAGCTTCTTGATTTGGTAATGCATAGGCCTCGGTCCATTTCGTAAAATAATCCATGGCTACCAGGATGTATTTATTTCCAGCATCAGTTTCTGGAAATGGACCTGCAATGTCGATTGCTACTCTTTCCATAGGACTGCCAACATTGTACTGTCTCATGGGTGCTCTCTTTTTACCAACTGGACCATTACCGGATGCACACAGTTCACATTTCTGGCACCATCTTCTTACATCATCTTTACAGTTCACGCAATAGAACCGTTCTCGAACCTTTTGCAGAGTCTTCGTAATACCAAAGTGTCCACCTGATGTACCGTCATGCAACTGACGCAATACTTCTGACACTTTACTTTTAGGTACAATCAACTGAAGCTTAGATTCTGTACCATCATCGTTCTCAAAGGTTCTGTACAGAAGATCATCTTTTAGTATCAGGCAAGTCCATTGGCTCCAGTAGGCCTTGACTTCCGGACTACATGCACTAATGTTTTGCCAACTAGGTCTCTCACCTCGACGCATCCAATCCAATACTCTTTTTATACATGGATCGTCTTCTTGGGCTTCTTGTAACTGTTGTGGCTGCCATTGCTCATTAACGACGGTAGTTCGTCTCACAGGGCAAAGCTGTTCATCTACTTTAAGCCGGTGATTACAACTTTCACTGCATGGCCGTATCGAGGAAGCATCTGTATTTGAACCAACTCTTCCAGCCCTCTTCATGCGTCTCTTCGGCATCGTGTCACGAATCACCCTCCGTACCATTTCCACCAAACGTTCATCTTTTCTCTTATCGCCTTTTTCCACGGTTATTACTCGATTGTTTCGTGAAGCTTGGCTAGCTGCTTCGTGTTCCAAGGCAATAGCAAGTGCTTCATCTAAAACTTTCGGTCTTGCTAGTCGTAAAGCTTTCTGTAGTTCACTATCTTTCAGCCCATTGACGAAGGTATCTACCGCAATTTCTTCTAAAATACTGTCTGGCTCCTCCGGATAAGCCAACCGCACCACACGAGCAACATCTGCTTCAAATTCTTGCAGATTCTCACTTGCCCGTTGACTTCTACTTCGCAGTTGTGCTTTGTATACTTGTTGTAGATGGGCTTCTCCATAGCGTTTTTCTAGACGAGTGAACAAGGTCTGGTAACAATTTTCTTGACCCTTAGGAATTGATCTTAATATATCTGCAGCATCACCTCGCAAAGCAGCAGTCAAGGAAACAGCCTTTTCCTGTTCGGTCCAATGATTGGCGGTCGCAATAGCTTCAAATTGTCTAAGATATATGGACCAAGAGGACTTTCCATCGAATGGTGGTAATTTGAATCTCATATTATGCGACGTTTCGTCTCTCGGTAGTTCATCTTTCACTACAGGATCTAACGCTGCTGCATTAACTGATGGTTGTACTTTTGTATCGGTTATCATGCTCTCTAGTTGTTTGATCTTTTCTTCTACGGTCTCTACACTTCTCTGCATCTTATCGAATGTTCTAGAAACTTCTTCAAATTTCTCGTCATTCTGTCTACAAACGTCTTTAATTACTTGAGAAACACTTTCAAATTTCTCGTCGCTTTTTCTAGAAGTTTCATCGATCTTTTGAGAAACACTTTCAAATTTCTCGTTGTTCTGTCTACTAACTTCTTCAAGTTTCTCGTTGCTTCTTCTAGAAGTTTCATCGATCGATTCAGAAACAGTTTTTAATTTCGATAAGATTACTTGTTCTGCTGACTGGAAGTGGAACGTCTTTGAGTCTTCTCCGTTCTTCGTGAGGACATCCTCGAGTCGTGCTTGTAGGACTATCTTGAGTCCACTGCTGTCCAGATCCCGTTCCTCTAGCTGTTCACGGAGCTGTTTTACTGTAAGTTCTTGTAGCAACATCTTTGGTCGGCACACACGTACTTTCCAAAATGTCTTTTACAGTCTTTCCGAATACCGAACAATCAACGCACTCCGGTTATTCCCGACGAATAAAGTTCAAAAGTCTTTTAAAGTCTCTCTGTAATTCACTTATTTATATCGCACTAAGTTAAGCCCACACCTGACACCAACTGTAACGTGACTATTGTAATTACTTATAATTACAATAAAACTAGCGGTTCGTATTTATTTACGACTTTATTATTTATTTATACAAGTTTACTTTACAAACTTTGGCCTAAGACTAAACTGTATTTACAAATATGCCCGTATTTATACCCAGTTGTTATTCTGGAACAATCGACGCCCATCTCTAGCTATCAGCGTGTTCCGCCTACGGGTCGTATGTTCGAGAAGTTCCTCCTCCTTTCCGCCGAGGCCTAGATCATTCGATGACGTCATTCTCGAGGTGTTTACTGTTATACGGCGGTCGTCCAAGATTTCTCTTTTGTTACAATACATATCTCAATTAATTTTTTTTTGGTTTTGTTAATTTTTTTTTCC
Source organism: Diabrotica virgifera virgifera (assembly GCF_917563875.1). NCBI lineage: Eukaryota > Metazoa > Arthropoda > Insecta > Coleoptera > Chrysomelidae > Diabrotica > Diabrotica virgifera. The sequence goes on from NC_065450.1 coordinate 6,485,584, forward strand.
AAATCTTAAATATTTTTAAATTTAATGAAAAATGTGGCTGCGGTGGGAGAGTAGACAGCAAATATAAACCGATATTTTAATTAGCGATGTTATACCGTTCTTCTTTTTGGTGTCGGCGCAATTGCGAACGGAGCATTTCCGGACAAGTCAAATTTGGGGGCACTTGTGGACAAGACGAAATATGCGAGATGCTGAGGTGAATAAATTGTTAGGGAATCGAGGCATTTCCGTATAATGTTTTCAACTGCAATAATCAGTCAATATCAATGAAAAAGTAAAGAAATCGCGAGAATAAACTTCGCTTCACATTTTATCCAAGGCTTAGGACTGGCAATCTATAAAATATTTTTTTTGATATGGTACAAGAAACTAACTTTATATATTGGCGTGTTTCCGCCATGTATTATTCCCTTTGGGTCTTTGTCGACGAAAAATCCATTCAATAAAATGTTCGTCGACGAATTGTACATTTGATGATTTGTGCATTCGACCAATTCGAACTATTTGTCGACCAAATGTTGTCGACTAATTTTCCGTCGACGAAGTGTTCTCGACCAGCGCTTTCCGACACCGTCTCATCTCTGCCGTTTCCAGTTTGTTGTCTTTGTGTTGTGGCTGTACCGGGTCTTGTTTCTGATGCATATGTCTTTATTGGTGTTACACTGGCTTTCTAAATTCTTCATCTCTGTGTTAATATGTCTGTTTCCCTCCATCTCCTGTTATTAAGGCATTCTGTCAGTTTATTTGTTTTTTGTATTTGAGTTCTCACGTCCTTGTCCAGATCTCCATAGCTGGGCTGGAATTACTTATTCCATACTGATTCCATAGATTGCTATTTTACATCTCATTGGTTCGTTGCTGATTACTATAATTTTAGTTTCTATGCGATTGTCATATTGAATTCTTTTACTAGTATGTTAAATCTATGAACTAATCTTTGCAGATTATCTTCATCTTGGGCTATCTACATTGCGTTGTCTTTATAACAGGATCATGACAAATGAATTGGTATAGAAGTGCGCGAAGACACCAACAAAATGAAACATATGTTAAGAGTTGCCGAAATGAAAACCCTAAGATCAATAGTGGGGAAAACAAGAAGATACAGAGTGAGAAATACAGACATTAGAGAGCAATGCAAAATTCAAGATATTGTAAGATGGGGAAGGCAGTGCAAGAGAATATGGTACAACTATGTAAGGCGAATTGATGAGAATAGACTCCCAAGAATAGAATACAACCCGCCCGGTTGAAGACCCCCCGGAAGATCACCTAAAAGATGGAGGGATAGTTGGCAATCTACCTCCTAGGAAATTAACTAGAAGCAGCTTCAGAATTAATCAGATCGAAAGATATCCAAGAAGTAAAAGAAGAAGAAGAAGAAGAAGTAGAAGAAGAAGAAGAAGAAGAAGGTTTTTCCCAACCCTAGTTACTGCTTTATTGATAAGGATTTTTAAATTTTTTGCAGGCTCCCGTGGACTCGAGAGGTCAATCCCCAAATATTTAAAATGTTATAAAAATATGTTCTACATTTTTCTTGTTGACCACCGGTGGGCTTCTTATTGGCTCTCTAACTATGATCATTTATTTTGTATTCTTAACTGCTCTGTTCATTTTGAGTTCGCTAATTAACTTATGAAATATATACAATTGTCTCTGTATTTCGTCTTTGGATTAATCTATAATTACCGAGTAAAGTAGAAAGCAAACCAAGCTGTTGCGCTTGTTGCTCAATCTGTAGGTAAAGTTTGTTTAGCAGTAAATGGTTGACTTCAATTAGTGCGGTCGTAAATATTTCTAAATTTATCTAACTTAGCCCATTGTTAAGACCGGTCCGGAGCGATAAGGAAACAAGGTAGACAGAGTTGGTCTTTTGACAATTAACACTGACTAGACGGTACTCCTATAATAAAGCAAAGGATACACAAAATTTACAATAATTACGACGACAAAAACAAAAAGACGGATGTAAAATATATTGCTTTGCCGTATATACCTGAAATTCATGTTTTCAAATGGGTTTTAGAATAAATTAAATCTATTTTAATTGCTAAGATTATAGAAAAACAAACATTCAAACATATCTAAATTTTACCTGAAACCGTGCCTTTTATACTATTATCGGTTGTCGGTAACCGGTACTATTTGAAGTCAACCATTTACTGCTAAATAAACTTTGCCTATCCATTTTTTAAAACGATTACTACTTCTTCTTCTTCTTGTAGTTCCTTCTCCTATCGGAGGTTGGCTATCATCACAGCTATTTGTACCTTATTGGCGGCTGCTCTGAAAAGATCTACTGAGCTGCAACTATACCACTCTCTTAAGTTTCTCAGCCAAGAAATTCTCAGCCAGCATTACTACTTATATCATTTAAGATATTCATAAATTAACCAAAAATTGACTTTCTTTTTATTTAGCCTCTACTGGTGTTATTTAGGTGTCATCTATTTATTGTTTTTAAAATATTCATTCTGTAGGTACATCATGTCGAATGCCTTGTGTAAATCTCTGAAGCGCATAAATTCAGGTATGTTGAATTCTGTCGATTTTTCTTCAATTTGTTTTATTATAAATAGGGTGTCTTCCCTGAATCACTGATACACTTTGGATATTAGTATTGAATAATACTGATTATTTCAGTCATAGGAGATTCTGACCAATAGAAAGCTACAGAAATGCAAATTAAGGTGATAATTTTTGATAATATCCCGTCGTCAAGTATATTACGTCAGATGCCCTTCGTTGCTACGAAAAAATACATTCAGTGACATGAATGACAATTAATGTTTTAAAAGTTATAAAAGTGGCGACTTTCAACCGTAAAATATTTTATGTCAACTGTGTGTTTAACAGTATTAATTTGTATTCACATAAATAAATTACAATAAAATTTTGGTTTTGAACAGTTTTATTCATGAAATAATCGCAACAAATTGCACTCGATCTCTAAAATTAATATAGAATTTTAGAGCTCATGTGCAATTACCACTGATATTACACATTTTCTGAGTAAAAGCTGTGGCGCAACTATAATGTAAGGTAAAAAGAGTAAATCTTATTACCATTTACTAAAGGATTCAAGATTTAAAAACAATTAAATTTTTATTTTAAAAATAACTCCAAAACGATCTTCTTGTTACTTTAAAAGCCACAATTAACTTACAACTTCTAAAACATTATAAACTTTTAGAAAACACCATCACGGTGTATATTCACATAAAACGCGAGAAGGTGTACTCAATTTTTTGTAAGATATTTTTTGTAATATGCAGAATGCAGCTTATATTACTGCATGTATAATGCAGTGTCAATTGCTTTAAAAAGCACAAGCTTTGACGTTTTCTATAACACTAAATGCGTGTTGTTGCGGTATATAATTGTTTTAATAGCTACAGGTAAACCATACGGTAAGACCAAAAGTCACGAAAGCATTAGAAACGAAACGGGCTTACATGTTTATATGAATGTTTCAATTGGAGATTGTAGAACTGATTTGTTAGTAGTAAGTGATATTCATACAAGAATATTTTATACGCTGTTCGATGATGTAGTTTATATGTATGTAGGTATATGATATTCCTTCACTTGACTTGTTGCTGTCAATTTTAATTATTATTTGAATTTTCTTAAAACAATATTTTCACTTATTTATCATTTCCCACTACCTTTGTATTTTGTCTTTTTACTTCTAATTTTGTTCGTTCTTACTTATATGAGCGTTTTCTAATTCTAATTCTGAGTCTGAGAGATTACTCAATTCTAGCTGATAACCAAGTTATACTTACAGATGATCAAGATGATATCCAGTACATGTTATGAAATAGTATATTATTCAACGAGCATGTAATGACGGCTATTACTCACGATGATGAAGTTTGCGACACGAGCCGTAGGCGAGTGTCGTAATTCATCAGAGTGAGTAATAGCCATTACATGCGAGTAGAATACTATACTTTTTCTACGACCTTTTTTTTTATTTTAATTAGTAAAAAATATACTGGAATAAACTACTCGATATTTAAATTATAATAATTTACAAAAATTCCTAAATGCTGTTTACCCCTAATACGTGGCTGTATTGTAAAATTCTAAATTCTGTTTCTAAATTCTTATGTATTGTAAAAATAAAACAAGAAATAGTCAATCCAAGTTCTAGTCGTTTCAGAAAAATTATAAGCATAAATTTGTACCTACCATCAATGAATCTAATAAATAGCAATTGGCTATTATCGGTGGACGTATTTCATTAAAGTTATAATGTATATTTACATTTACCTATATAATATAGTAATATAACTATAAATACAATATGTTATCACATATTTAACACAATATGGTTTAAAAAATAAACACGATATTAGTTAATTCCAATTAACACAAACAAAATGCGCTAATGTCACTGTCACTAAAATAAATTAATGATAAACGTCAAAATTTTTAGTAAACAACGATATAAACGTAAAAAATATACTGACATTGTTACAGTTAAAATTCCTTTAAAAATTTTTCGAAGATAATTATTGATATAAATTACAATAATTATTGTATTAAATAAACAAGTTTAAGTAATTTTATTTGCAGTTTATATACGATTAATATTAAAAGTGGCATGCGCCACTTGCATCTAACTTCAGCCCGTGAGTAATGACCCGTGAGTAACTTCAGCCCGTGAGTAATGAAATATTACTCACGGGTAAAGTAATGGGTGCTATTATCTATGAAAAAATAGCGAATAATGAGCAGATTATTAAACGGTCGTAGAAAAAATAGATTAACAATATACCAAGTGGGGTTTAGCAATAAATTAAACAGAGCATGTAGTCGTAGGAGGTGAAGGGAGGCACTTAGAACTAAGAACTTAATCGAAAATACTGACAACAATACGTATATCTGAGTAAGCATTATAAACGATAATTGCAATGCAATAAAAAAAAACAAGCAATTGACTAATGACTTCGTAAGTCCTAGGTTTTCACTCAACGTGACCGGAAGTAGAACTGAAAGTCGATATTTGAACTCTTCGTGTAAATTTGCTTCGATTGGTTTACGATTTCACTAATTTTGAGTCATTTTTGCCAAACTTCCAGTCATAAATTTTTAACCGGAAATGATATCCAAACAGGAACTAAATATTCGATCTCATCTTTTCAATACGAGATGTCCCGTGTACTTTTTCTGCGACTATAATGTGGCACTTCCGGTTACGCCTTTTTAACCGAAACTGATATAAAAACCGGAAATTAGATTTATTACCGTCTTGCTAAGGCGTGTCGAGTACTATATCTCTTGAACTATTTCGACGACTTTAACATAGTACTTCCGGTTGCAGCTCTGGAACCGAAAGTCCGAGGTTAAAGTTTCTCGCCTTTAATACCATTCCTGAGTTTATAAGTTCTCATTTGACACCTCTTGTGCCCTTCTATCTGTTTATAAAGGAGGAGTTATATTCACGGACATATCGACGGACGCACAGGCATGAAACCGGAAATTAAATTATGAAGGATTCATTAAAAACACTCGTAAATAAAAGCCCATATGATGCTTAATAGTTTTAATTAATTACCAGAGAACGGCAGTTCTCGTCAGTGGCGCACACCTACACCCCCTACACCCCCTACACGCGACCCTATATTATATATACGAAATTTTCGATTTTCTAAATCTGACTGAATTGAAAATTGGGCCAACTCCCATCTTAAAGTTCAGGAAAAGACTCACCCATTCATATGTCAATCATCCATTTTGGTCCAAGGGTGTGGATTTTACGGCCCTTCCTATTTAGGGTCTGTTTTTCGTTCTTATCCCCAAAACTCCCAAAAACTTCGAAAATTTAACTCCGACCTTTGCGGCTTCTAATAGTACTGATCATTACCTTTCCAACGCATGTCTAATTTTGAAAATCGGTTATACCGTTCAAAAGTTACCGAGGTTAGAAATATGAGTCAATTTTTATTTAAAAAAGGGAAAATGTTTGTGGATATGTACATAATACGTATGTATGTATGTGTGTGGAAAAGTTAAACCGATCTGAATTATTTTTTCTGTGTTTGAAGAGTGGGTGAGGGTCGATTCAGAACCGGTGTAGTTTGTAAGCTTTGACTACCCATAAGCCAGCTATAGGACTTGGTAGGTACAAAACGGCATACGAATTACGCCAATAACTGAGCGTTTGTAGAAGGACTCTAGACGAATCTAACGGTGCATACCTTATATCCGGGAAAATTCGAATTTTTAAGTTATAGGCTTCATAAGTATGATCAAATCTATTTCTTATGGGAAAAACGGTTTTTCAAGCTCAATAATTCCTGTAATAGCTTCAGTTATCATACTTGACCTTATATCTATCAGATACTACTCATGTTTACTGATCAAAATCGGTTAAGCCGTTTAGAAGTTATTAAGATACAAAAGTATAATCAAATTAACGTTTATTCCCTAAATTGTTTATGTAGTTGTAGTGGTTACGACGCTAATTTGATCTGGCAACGGGCAATCCAAGTTCATTTACCGGCCATCCCAATATTTTTTTCAATGTATTTCGAATATAAAAAAAATCTAGTGTTCATTCGATAGACTGGGAGATAATGCGACAAAGGCTACCATTTATAAAGCTTAACGTGTAATCGAGAAACATTGCATTCAACTTTATACATTTAATTTATAAATAACTTTGAAAAACTCCTGATACAAGAATAAAAAACCGCTAAACGCCGTAAAAATGAGTGGCGCATACAATATTCCAGCTGCAAAAGACCTGATATGAATATTACGTGGCGCGAAAATGTATTTTCATTTTGATGCAAAACAAAATTCTAGTTTTATTTTAAAAGATTTTTTCATAATATTTGCTAAATTTGAAGTAAACGCGACACAAAAGAGTTTCAAAATTCAAACTGTATCAAAGTTACTCTTTTGTGGCGCGTTTTACTTGAAAGGCAAATATTATGAAAAAATCTTTTAAAATAAAACTATAATTTTGTTTTGCATCAAAATCAAAATACATTTTCGCGCCACGTAATATTCATATCAGATCTTTTGTAGCTGGAATATTGTATGCGCCACTCATTTTTACGGCGTTTAGCGGTTTTTTATTCTTGTAAAATAGACAACTAAATTAAAGATACTGATAAATTGCCGAAATGTAAAAGTGTTTGTGTAATTGATCTCGCTAGCGTAGTAATCCCTGTAATTCGTTCCACCTATCTGGGCCGACGTATGTCCATATGCGCGAGATCTCGTTTCGTCTTCAGATTAATAACTATTAAAACATTTATACAAGCAACTTAAAATCTAAGATACAATATTTACAAGCCTATATACAATATATTTGTGTGAGTCTTGCTAAGACGCGTCGAATAATATATTGCTTGTACTAGTTTTTAAGTCATCACTTCCGGTTGCAGCTCTAAAACTGGAAGTCAGAGATCAAATTTCTTAACTTTAATACCATCCTTGGATTATAAGCTTTCATTCGACACCTCATTTGTCATTCTTTCTGGTCTAATGACTAAGGAGTTTGTGTTTACAAAGTCTCTGGAACAGATGGACATTGATAATATAATTCAACGTTTTTATTTATTTTTTTTTTTCAAAATGGGTAAAAACAATAGAAACCGGAATTGGACAAAGTAATTCAGCAATACATCAACTGAAGAGTATACTCTGAAATAACATCACATGACTCGGAGCACAAAAAATAGAATTAAAAAAGAGTCACAATATATAAAGGATCGGAATCGTGTAAACTATAAAATTAAAAAGTCTGAAGTGGTATGGACCATCTCCAAAATATGACTTATCATTTGTTACTCTTGTATTTTATTTTCAAGTGTAAATTTTTATTCAGATGGACCAAAATATACATAAATATACGTTTCCATTTGATGTCCAATTATTAGAAAGGAAATTCCCTGAAACCAAATCTCAAGTCTGTGCTTTCCGCCGTCAGTCTCGACTGGTCAAAAGGAAATTCAACATCACCTCAAATAGCACCTTACTAGAGCACACCGAAAGGCGATATACCTTGGAGTCACACTATAGCGCTCATTACAATAAAGATTCCACTGCGAAAAAACTAGAAAGAAGGTGGAAAAAAAACTATGCAACAACCTTTTAAGGAAATTTAGCAAAGGTACATGGGGCACTAAACCCACAGTACTAAGATCAGTAGCACAGCCGCTATGTTTCTCAATTGCGGAGTACGCATTTCCCCGGTGTATTTTTATTATAGTCATACGCTTGTTTAAAATCTACAAAAATTCGATGTACCTACATCTTTCTTGTATTACCAGCTCTTATCTAAAATTTGACAAAAGATAAAGATCTGGTCTAATGTTGACCTTCCCGGTCAGAAGCCGCACTGGTAATTCCATTTTGTATAGATCGGTTGTCGACTTTTTGTATCCAGAAATTCCACAAAATTAAATTGTTCGTCAAAATGCTACTCTGTTTATACCTAAATAAAACTAATATAAGTAAATATAGCTTTGAAAATTAAAATAGAGGAGATACAATCTTCGTTTAGTGAATAACCAAACAAAAGCTCAATTTAGAGTTCATTATGCTGTTAAACATCTATATTTTATATTAATTTTTCCTGAGTCTACGAATAAAATAATGTCTCTAAATTACTTGTGCAAATCACGTTAGATAACATCTTCCCAATTTCACGATGAAGCCATTAACTCTATAGATTAAACAAAATTGTGAATTAATATATATTAAATTGTATGACATGCAAACAATAGGCCCAGCTGTACAGTTTTCTTTTGGCTTTCTAAATTTAACGGAAAACCACCTCTACTATCTTTTGAAAATTGTTTCGTAAAACATAAAAAATCAAAAATATATTTGCCAACATGTTTAACCTCGCGTTAATACTTGCAAAAGAAGCATCACTATAATCACTGTAATTTGTAATATAGTCCTATTGTACATTCCCCTTAATATGTAAGTAACGGCATATATACAGTGAGGACGTTTGAGTTGGAATAAATTTATGTTCTCGAGAATGGGTGACTCTGGAGATAAATCCCGAAACAGGTCGATTTTTATTTTTAAATTATAATTTTTTGGCCTATATATCACACTAGTGACGTCATCCATCTGGGCGTGATGACGTAATCGATAATTTTTTAAATGAGAATAGGGTCGTGTGATAGCTTATTCAAAAAATTATTAAATTCTCTATTCACTAACATAAACCTTAACATAATTATTTATACACGGTGCCCAAAATTTAGTTTGAATTAAATTAATTGAGACCAAAAGAAGAATGTATGTAATTTGTTAAATGCAAAATACATTTTACTGCTGTCGGAAAACGGAAAAAAATGTTAATTTCAAAAATAAACATTGTTTCTCGCTTAAATTAAATGTTCAAACTGCTAAGAAGCAGGTGGGTGGCAGCTTCTTTAGCAGTTAGTATGGTATATATGTCAAAAAATTATAATTTAAAAATAAAAATCGACCTGTTTCGGGATTTATCTCCATAGTCTTCTATTCTCGAGAAAATGAATGTATTCCAACTTAAACGTCCTCACTGTATAATTACGCCGAGTATTTATTGAGTGATGTGTCTAATCATAAAGAAGATTCTAAAATAATTGAATAAAACATTATAATAATTTTCATATAAAAATCTTTTCTCAAATATGTAACACAAAAAAACACTATTTATTACATGTATAAAAGTATCAAATTCGTCAAATTTTTCTTTCATCTTTTCAAATAATTTATGCATTTTTCTTTTATTATTTTGAGCTTGAACTTTGGCTACCCACTTGTCAAGAACATTCTTGGACGCATAATGGATTTTTATCTTTTGCTTTTTAACTTTCGTCTCAGTATTGTTGAATTTAGGACTCGCTGTCCCTAATTTCAATGCCAGATCTCTGTAATTTTAGATCAGTGAGTTTTTTGAATTTGCATTTTTATTCATAATATAAAGATTAAACGAAAAGTTGAAATATAAGGATTCAATAATTTATCTTCAACTGTAAAACGATTAGTATTAAGCATCTTAAGTAAATGTATCAAGAGCAAAAGATCATTTTTATACATTAGTAACACTTAATGAGTCCATACTAAAATCTAGAAGACTATTAAAAAAAATTTAACTTTCATAATTTTTGACAAATAACCGAACAAATTGGAACATATTCCGAAGTGCACTAAGTGAACAAATAACAAAGGTACCTTAAGCTAGCATGGCCACATGAGCAAAACCCAATTTAACCTATGCCATAAATTTTCACCAATTTTTCACTAATTTATTACCACCCTAATAATTTTTCACCCCTTAACCCCACTTCAGGAGAGATGTCACGCTAGCTTAATATTCAAGCTAGCAAAATTCTCGATAAAACGGCATTGCATGAGCGGAATCCAATTTAACCTATGCAATAATTTTTCACCCATATTAAACTAATTTATTACCAACCTAATAATTTTTCACCCCTTAACCCCGCTTCAGGAGAGATGTCACGCTAGCTTAACATTCAAGCTAGCAAAATTCTCGATAAAACGGCATTGCATAAGCGGAATCAAATTTAACCTATGCAATAATTTTTCACCCATGTTAAACTAATTTATTACCACCCTAATAATTTTTCACCCCTTAACGCCGCTTCAGGAGAGATGTCACGCTAGCTTAACATTCAAGCTAGCAAAATTCTGGATAAAACGGCATTGCATGAGCGGTATCAAATTTAACGTATGCAATAATTTTTCATCCATTTTAAACTAATTTATTACCTTCCTAATAATTTTCCACCCCTTAACCCCGCTTCAGGAGAGATGTCACGCTAGCTTAATATTCAAGCTAGCAAAATTCTCGATAAAACGGCATTGCATGAGCGGAATCCAATTTAACCTATGCAATAATTTTTCACCCATGTTAAGCTAATTTATTACCACCCTAATAATTTTTCACCCCTTAACGCCGCTTCAGGAGAGATGTCACGCTAGCTTAACATTCAAGGTAGCAAAATTCTGGATAAAACGGCATTGCATGAGCGGAATCAAATTTAACTTATGCAATAATTTTTCACACGTGTTAAACTAATTTATTACCACCCTAATAATTTTTCACCCCTTAACCCCGCTTCAGGAGAGATGTCACGCTAGCTTATTATTCAAGCTAGCAAAATTCTCCAAAAAACGGCATTGCATGAGCGGAATCAAATTTAATCTGTGCAATAATTTTTCACCCATGTTAGACTAATTTATTACCACCCTAATGATTTTTCACCCCTTAACGCCGCTTCAGGAGAGATGTCACGCTAGCTTAACATTCAAGCTAGCAAAATTCTGGATAAAACGGCATTGCATGAGCGGAATCAAATTTAACCTATGCAATAATTTTTCACCCATGTTAAACTAATTTATTACCACCCTAATAATTTTTCACCCCCTAACCCCGCTTCAGGAGAGATGTCACGCTAGCTTAATATTCAAGCTAGCAAAATTCTCGATAAAACGGCATTACATGAGCGGAATCCAATTTAACCTATGCAATAATTTTTTACCCATGTTAAACTAATTTATTACCACCCTAATAATTTTTCACCCCTTAACCCCACTCCAGGGGAGATGTTCCGCTAGATTAATATTCAAGCCAGCAGAATGCCAAAAAATGGCACCTCGTGAGCGGAATTGTTTATAATAGGTATTACTACTGATGAAAGAAATTGTCTTAACAGCATTGTGTTTTGTAAATAAAATTTGCTATTTTAGTAGCCGATGGTATGTTAGTGATAAGCCCTTGAAAAACGTCAACCTCATCACCCAAAATCATCATCACCTCCACTTTTCACCCTCCGTAACTCCGGAACCGTTGATTTTATAACAATTATGTATAGGACCTTTTTTTATGAATTTTTGTTAAATTTTATGTAGAATATTTTTATATAGAACATTGTTTATCCTAAAGCATAGATTTAGAAATATTGACGAAAAACGTAAAAAACTACTAATTTACCGACTTCTCCCCCATCTCCCCATCTCTCCCCGCCCCAAACCGGACGCTCAAAATGAACAATATGTGGACCATATAGAACAATTTGGTATAATTTTTTAAAATAAGGTCACAAACAATTTTTTTCCATAAGTGGTTTCCACACATTATAATTTCAAAATTTCACCCTGTATTATTCATAATATACCATACATGATGTAGTTCGATGAAATCAGGTTGTTTAGCAGCATCTAAAAATATAAAAATATATAGGGTGTTTCATTAAAAATAAAGCTTATGGACTATGCTAGACTTGCGTGAATCACCCTGTACAATCAAATTTAGGTTTAAAAAGCGTATATTTATATTTAAAAATGGACGGGTCTCGGCGTTTTTTAAAATTGTTTAAAACAAGGACAGAAATAATTTTGTTTCATAAGTGCCTTCCACCCTATACAGGGTGAGTCATGAGTAGGGAGCGGATTTTATGCTAAATGCATATTGCATGCATATTTCACATATTTGAGAACTTTACTAAATTTTGCATATTTTTAAAGAAACATGTTATTTTGTGCCTATTTAAAAACATTTAAGTCCAAAAAAAATTTTTAATTTTTTAATTCAACACAAAATATTTCCCCGCACAGGCTATGAAGGGCTTAATGTGAAACAATGACAAGCCACACATGATTTCAAAACAAGTTAGTGTTATTCTTGGTTAAAGTAATAGCATAACAAGCCACTAACAAATTATCTCAACCCTTCGTTAATAGATGGCCCGATAAATCTATGGTCACACAATTGCATAGGTCTAGTTTGTCTCTAGTATCTACTTGACATAATGACAAGTCACATCAAAATGGCGAACATGGGCGGAAGCAATTCGGATAATTATTGAGTTCTGATGATTCTAGCAAGAAAAATAGTAAAGTTGACTTGACATTCGATGACAGTGACCGTAACCCTGACTATGTACCGGGTATCCCAATAAGAATGGCTCTCGGCCATATCTCAGGAACCGTTTATACTACAGCTTTGGGAAAAAAATTTTATAACAAAAGTTGTCCCGAGAAAAGCCTGGAAATTATTTTCATAATTGTAAGTCCACCGCTAGAGGGCGTAATTGAATATCAAAAATTAAAAAAACGAAATTTTACAAAATTTGCCTAATGAAAGGGCACTAGAAATCCAATCATCGTATTCTTCCAAATTTACCAAACACACCCGTCAAAAATTCCAACAAGTTGATGGAGACAAAGAAATAAACACTGTTTAACACGTATAGGGTTAAAACCACCATGAACTCAGTCAATAATAGAAAATTCTAAATCTACATAACTAAAACTTGGGTATTTATTATTAATGGAATAATGTAACATGCCACATTTTTTTTAATAAATGCTGTTTTTTCTCGAGTTTCAAGTAATTTTATCAATATTGTTGTCAACTATGATCTCATAGGGCATGATGCATCGAAATATCTAAACTAAAACAATAAAAGTTGTTTTTTACTGGATTTTTTAATATTATTTTTAACATTCAAAGTCAAATATCTCACTTTTACCTTTTTGAGGCTTGTCATTGTTTCACATTAAGCCCTTCATATATATTAATTCGAGAACTACCTGAAGAGAGACGGCTCATTCACTGCCTTTCATTTTTTCTTAGAAAATACCCGATGTTTACACAAAGTACTTACTAGTGCTTATAGTACGCCATTATAAAATGATTGTCGGTTGTAGTGATGAAGGATGGTTTACCCGGAAATCCGAATTTTATTTACTTTTATTATATTTAGTAGGTACCTACAATTCTGGTAATTCTTTTAAATCCTCTATTGTTAAGAGAATTTACACCTTTACCCATAGTTTTACGATTTTCTAACGGAAATTAACAAGTTATTTTAAATACGCCCCAATTACTTCTACTGATTTGAAATAATAATATAATAAAATAATAATATCAAGAATAATAATATAAAATATTTTATCTGATCAAAGAATATGTTTCCTCGTAAAAAATTTGGAAATAGTACATTGTTTACCGGGTAGGAAAAGCTTAACATTCCTGGACGACTGTGAAGATTGCTAAGTCGAGGCGCAAGCCGAGACTTAGCAACACAGAGTCCAGGAATGTGGCTTTTCCTACGAGGTAAACATACTATTTTTCCGCAAATCGTTTAAAATTCGACAGATATTGATTGATTTAAAAAAAACGCGATAATTTTATTCCCAAATAAATGGTGCTTTGAAATTCCTAATAAAATTACTTGGGTTACTATGGAAACGTATTGAAGTTGAATTGTCAAACTTGACGCTTATAAATTTAATTGCTGGTGTTCTCGAAAGTAAAATGATAAGTGATGATGAAATTTCCATTCCTGGGACTCCTCCAGAGCTGGTTGAGGCAGTGAATACTGCTTCATTAGAATTATTGCCAAAGAAATCAAGAGAAAAGTACGAAAATGCATACAGACGTTTTATGGATTATCGCATGAGTAAAAATACGAGTTCTTTCTCAGAAAATGTTGTAATGGCATACTTCCTAGACCTTTGTTTAAAGATGAAATCTTCAACATTATGGGCCAATTATTCAATGCTGAAGTCAACCCTTGCACTTAAACACAATGTAGATATATCTACATACTCAAAACTTCGTTCTTTATTGAAACGGCAAGCTCAAGGTTATAGGGCAAAGAAATCTAAGATTTTAACGAAGGAAGAAATTGAAAAATTTATCCAGGAAGCTCCAGATAAAGAAAATTTAATGATTAAGGTAATTTACAAGGTTTTAATAGCAATGTGTTTTCTATCATTTATGTAGAACACTAACAACTGTACGGAAATATCATTTCCTTACAGTAAGGAAATGACATTTCCTTACAGTAAGGAAGTCCTGACTTTTTCTTCAAGAAATTTTGACAGGAATGTCAAAATTTCCTGGCGATTTGCGGAAAAACACATTGTAGTGAATTATAATCGAAGATAATTTATAGTGATATTGTTGTTTTATTTTAAATAGGTAGGTAACTATTGGTAACAGTTTTTGTAAAAACCGTGAATAAATTGCATATACATATAAAAGGATTTTATTTGAAAGATAATAAATAAGATTGCCACCCCTCTATAAAAGAACCCCTTAGAATAGAATAGAACAGGAAATTTGTGGTTTCTCGAAATGCGTATTTTTGGAATTTTTTTGCATATATGCGCATATTTCATCAAAATTGATCGCATATAAATCCGCTCCCTAGTCATGAGGAACTGTACATGCTCCTACCTCGTATAGAGGCGGGAATACCAAATGACCATTAAAATGTGTCTGTTCCCATTGTTTAATAATATACAGGGCGAGTTTCGCATTTTGACAGAAATTTGTATTCGTCATAATTTTTGAACGGTAAGGTTGATGTGTCTCTTATTTTAGTCAATCGTTACACTATTACCACCTAATCAACTGATTTATTCAGACTAGAAAAAAATCAGGTCCGGCTTTAAAAAATTAGTTCGTTTGGTTCTTAGAAAAAATTTCACCCTGTATACGCTTTTTGAAAACTTAATATGAATTTTACAAATTAGACAAGTAGGCAATTATGGCATATTTATTTTTTCCCCACACGATTACTTAATTAAAAAAAATCAAATTTGACTATGAATTAAAAGTTTGGTAAAGTGAACCATAGATTTAAAAAAATTAACTTTTATTACAAAAATTAATTTTTTTTAAACAAATATTTAATTTATGGTCTTCGAAAAAATTTCACCCTGTATGTGCTTTTTGAAAACTCTAATATGAATTTTACAAATTATTGTAATTATTGATTCTTATTTTACTTATAAATATAGTAGGTATAAAGAAATGTACTATTTTATTTGTAAATAAGCCACAATTAAAATTAAAAATGAAATTTTATTGATGTTTCGACTTCCACTTCGGAAGTCGTCATTGAAATACAAAATATTAATAAATTAAAAATATATTGTTTGTGTTGCTTAGTAAAAAAAATTCTTCTAAAAATTTAATTTAATCTGGCTTAAACTATATTTCCCAATAAAATAGTAAATTTTTTCCAAAAAGATTCCACAAAGAAACAGCTTCAGAATAATATTAAAGTACAGAGTAAAGTAAAATTATAAAAAATGATTTTTTGTCCTTAAATCTTAACTCCTTTACCAAGCTCCGATGTAAATCAAGTTTCAGTGGCGATAAGTACTTAATTGCTGAATTTATAAAAAGTTATCACAAGTCAATATGATAAATAAAAATAATAACACCAAGTCGGTATCGACAAGGTGTTATAGGCCAGTTCATAGTGCACCAAATTCTGCCTAAATTAGCTTAACATGGGTGAAAAATTATTGCATAGGTTAAACTGGATACCGCTCATGCAATGCCGTTTTATCGAGAATTTTGCTAGCTTGAATATTAAGCTAGCGTGACATCTCTCCTGAAGTGGGGTTAGAGGGTGAAAAATTATTAGGGTGGTAATAAATTAGTTTAACATGGGTGAAAAATTATTGCGTAGGTTAAATTGGATTCCGCTTATGCAATGCCGTTTTATCGAGAATGTTGCTAGCTTGAATATTAATCTAGCGTGACATCTCTCCTGAAGTTATGTTAGGGGGTGAAAAATTATTAGGGTGGTAATAAATTAGTTTAACATGGGTGAAAAATTATTGCATAGGTTAAATTGGATTCCGCTTATGCAATGCCGTTTTATCGAGAATTTTGCTAGCTTGAATATTAAGCTAGCGTGACATCTCTCCTAAAGCGGGGTTAAGGGGTGAAAAATTATTAGGGTGGTAATAAATTAGTTTAACATGGGTGAAAAATTATTGCATAGGTTAAATTTGATTCCGCTCATGCAATGCCGTTTTATCGAGAATTTTGCTAGCTTGAATATTAAGCTAGCGTGACATCTCTCCTGAAGCGGGGTTAAGGGCTGAAAAATTATTAGGGTGGTAATAAATTAGTTTAGCATGGGTGAAAAATTGTTGCATAGGTTAAATTTGATTCCGCTCATGCAATGCCGTTTTATCGAGAATTTTGCTAGCTTGAATGTTAAGCTAGCGTGACATCTCTCCGGAAGCGGGGTTAAGGGGTGAACAATTATTAGGGTTGTAATAAATTAGTTTAACATGGGTGAAAAATTATTGCATAGGTTAAATTGGATTCCGCTCATGCAATGCCGTTTTATCGAGAATTTTGCTAGCTTGAATATTAAGCTAGCGTGACATCTCTCCTGAAGTGGGGTTAAGGGGTGAAAAATTATTAGGGTGGTAATAAATTAGTGAAAAATTGGTGAAAAATTATGGCTTAGGTTAAATTGGGTTTTGCTCATGTGGCCATGCTAGCTTAAGGTACCTAAATAACAACGAACTTGCCTCTTAAAACAAAATAGTCCAGGCTGGGTCGCTTTTGAATTGACTTTCAAAGAATTCAACTTTTTCACTGGTGTCACTTCAAGATGTAACGTTCATCAATAATCATGATATCCACCAGTCACAAATATTGTGCTTATTTTTATATTAACCAAAACTTAAAAACATCCAAAAGTTTTGCTTTTTCGTCCATATTTTGGCCCATAACTCGAGAGACATTGCTTCTATAAAAAATGATATATGTACAATGAAAGTTTCGTTTTCGAATTTTACATAATATTTAGCTAGAAATTGAGAATTTCATGTTTATTGTTTTAAAAAGAGCATTAATTGGAACAAAAGTGAACAAAAATAGAGTTATTCCTTTAAATTTTTTAGACCCTTTAAACATAACTTACGATCTTCATGTTCCACCTAGGAAAACTTTATAATACGACTGAAATGTGTTCTAAATTTTAGTAGGATCTCTCTAATAATTTTTGCGTAATGATTTTGTAATCCGGGGTCCGAGAAAAATTTCAAAATTGTAAAATTAAGCTGGGTCCAAAATAAGCAATTCAAATACATAGTCGACGTTTTTTATACGTATTATAAAGAAAAGCTTATATATCTATCTAAATAAATAAAGTACCAAAATAAAGTACCAAAAGTAAAAATGCTTTAGTTTTGTTATAATAAATTAATTTATGTATAACAAAATAAAACTATGTAGGTATATATTTTTTCCTATATTGGACTTTTTTTAGAAAAACTTACCACGCGTGTAACTTTTAACACTCTATATGTAAATATTCTCATTTAAAAGCTATATAATTCTTTAAATAATTTTTGTTTTAACAAATTATGATTGTTTTTATCGGATGCGGTGGACTGAACGGTTCGAACGGCTTTAATTTCGTTCCTGAACAATATTCATCTGCGATCTTTTTGCGAACGCACGCGATGTTTAGAGCACGAGCGACAGCGAAGCGAGTGCTATACATCGCGTAAGTTCGCAAAAAGTACTTCACGCACAGTTTCATACATTATTTTATCTACGATAAACAAATAAAAACACTGTAACTCTTCGTCACTGGAATTCATTTCTATTCTACAATTTTTAGAACTTTGACATTTACAAATTCCTACTTCTTTCAAACCACAAAACTGTCAAAACTTTTGTTGTAATTTATTGCTCACATGTCATCACCATGACAACGCGAAGGTTAAGGATATTTGATTATATGAAAGTGTGCCAAAAACAGTGCGAAAAAGTAAATCCCATTTAAAATACATTGTATCTTCACGCACACTTTAAATCCTTCACGCACTGCTATGTATAATGACAGTTTTCACAAACTAAAAACTTATACATAACATGACATAGAGTGGATAAAGACTTTTATAATATTAACGTTAGTTTTTTTTTTTGATAATTTTTACTGTGATTTATTTTTTTTTGTAGTGATTATTTCATTCATAGGAGATTCTGACCAATAGAAAGCTACAGAAATAAAAATTAAAGTGATAATTTTTGATAATATCCCGTCAGTCAAGTATATTACGTCAGATGCCCTTCGTTGCTACGAAAAAATACATTCGGTGACATTATTGACAATTAATGTTTTAAACATTATAAAAGTGATGCCTTTCAACCGTCAAATATTTATAACAACTGTGTGTTTAATTGTACTAATTTGTACTTACATAAATAAATTATAATAAAATTTTGGTTTTGAACAGTTTTATTCAGGAAAAAATCGCAGTAAATTGCACTCGATCTCTAAAATTATTATCGAATTTTAGAGCTCTTGTGCAATTACTACTGATAATTTTTTAGTGAACAATGGTAGTGATATAAAAATTGAAGAAGTTATTTTCTTATTTTTTTAATCCGATTTAATATAATTATTATTACTGAAGTTATCACACAACTTTTTTGGCAAAAATCCGAATGTCAACTCTCACGCCCTCCTCAAAACAGATCCACCCTGGTTTAAAGAGCTGCTACTCCTAAAAATTGATAAAAAATTCGAGGTTAAGAGGAACGAAATTTCATAGACTGCATTATAACTTTTCTCCACAAGTACATATAAAAATTTCAAGTACATACAAGTAATCCATATTAAAAAGCAAAAAGCTACCACTAAACAAATATAATCTGACTCTCGACTCCCCCCAAGAGAATTGCTCGTTAACGTAGTTTCATGACGTCACGTGGTCTTTACTGAAGCTCAATGTCGAGGGTGTATATGAAAGCGCCAACTGACGGATAATTAAAAAGAAAATCCTTGAGTTAGAGCACTGCGTTGCGCGTAGGCTACATGTCTAAAACGCTTTTATGTATTCCTGCCATAGAAAAGCAGTGGTGGGTGCTTCATTTTTTATTCTGTTTAGTAGTGTACCCATAAATTATAGAACACAAACTTTCTTCTTTGGTTAACTTGGAAGCACAACCAAGTGATTCTTCTCTCGGTATAAACTGTTATGACATATATAACAGATTCTTCTTCTTAAAGTACCCTCTCCACAATGGAGGTTGGCTACTACAATTGCAAACTCTTCTCTGTCTTCAGCTGTTCTTATTAGCTATTCACAGTTTAGTCCTGTCCATTGTCGGATATTTCTGAGCTACGATAGTCTTTTCCTTCCTAGTCCCCTCTTTTCCTCGATCTTTCCTTTCACTATAAGTTAATTTAATTTCATCATGATTTTTGTAAATATGACGTCTGTCGATAGAACGGATGAATTACGGCTTTGTTTTATTCCTTCATTTGTAGTTATTCATGCGATAATTACTGTACCTGAATATTTAATGAATAATAAATATAATTCGCAACTTTAACTAAATTGCATTACAACCTAGGAACGACACTGTATGTAAATAGAAAAACGATTTTGCGTGGGTGTAGCTCAAGCCTGTAGAAACACTTCAATAGAGCAAAACTGCTATTTTAATTTAAATTCTGAGTTCAATTTAAGACAAGTTAAATCAGGTTTCCGTGAACGAGTAACCCGATTCCTTCAACAATTTTATACCGTTTTTATTTTAAGCACAGAAATTTTCTGTCTGGATTTACTGGGACTCAAGAGGGTAGCAAGATGTTTCTGCGTGGGTGTTTGTAAATGATATATTTACAAGGGCATACGCAAATTCGATCAGACGGATCCTATGTAGGCCTCAATAAGGCAGAGTTGCCATCATAATTCTTGAAAAGGGATGTTTATTTGATAATAATTTTACGATTAGGCATATTGAACATCTAGCTAGGGACTTTATTATTTGTTTTATTGCGTTCACGAAGAAGATAAAATCGATATGTATGCTTGTTGTAGAAGGTTTCTAAGCACTTAAAAATGTCTTTTTAGTAGCTACTATAAAATACCACGCACTTAAAACACTTTTACGAATTATAGAAAACCGTGTATTCCCTCTGTGCGAAAGTACAATGAGTAATAAGCAATTTGGATTTAGAAATGGTCTAGCAAATAGAGAGGCATTATTTTGTATGCGCCTTCTCTTACAAAAAATTTGCGAGTTTCGAAAGAACGTCTGTGTTTGTTTCATCGACTTCAAGAAGGCATTCGACCAAGTACAACACAATACACTTTTCGATTGCCTACGGGCAGCACAATATAAGACTGCTAAAATACTTATATTACAATCAAGTAGCCTCTATCCAAATTGGAGATAGTCATACTGAAAAACTACCCATCAAACGTGGAGTAAGACAGGGTTAGGTTTTGTTACCCAGCCTTTTTAATCTGTACTCTGAAGAAGTATTTAGGGAGGCTTTGGATGACAGACAAGAGGGAGAACGACTAGGTGAATAAGTAATCAACAATATTAGATACGCTGACGATACGTCATTCTTACAGAAAATTTACAAGGAATTCAGACATTCTACTAAGTTAAGCAATTTTTCGGAACGGCCGTAAAATCAATATTTCAAAGACAGAGGCAGGATGACAGTTGGAAAGATTAAAATAGATCAAATCCTGATTTCTCTTAATGGAGAGGATATAGAACGGGTAAACCATGGCAACTGGTTAAATGTAAATTGTGACTCTGATGACGGCATAATAACCAGGATCGAAATATCATGTAAGGTTTTATGACCTGGAAACCACTTTTATGTACCTTACAGAAACCTGTTGATGTATATTCGCAAGAAGGCCTTGAAATGTTATGTGCAGTATATTTTATTGTATGGTTGTGCGACATGGACATTAAAAACCACAATGCTAAACAAATTAGAAGCATTCGAATTGTGGTGCTATCGACGGATCCTAAAGATATCGTGAGTTTCGCATACTTCCAATTAAGATGTTCTTCAAATAATGAATTCAGAACGTCTGCTCATAAAAATCATAAAGATGAGAAAAACAGAATAATTCAGCCATATATTTAGAGGACTTAAGAACCATCTACAATACAAGAAAAAGTGGAGGGAGAGAGAGATGAATTGGTGACAAAAGAAGCTGTCATGGTGCTTGATATTAGACAATGGTGTGGCTCCCTAGTAGAAGAATGATGCTCATGCAGCAGCTGATAGAGAAAAGTTTCAGGAGATTGTAAACATGATGACGGCGGCCAACGTCTGAATACGGACACGGCGCTTAAAGAAAAAGAAGATAAAATATGGCCTATCTGTTACATTACTTGAAAGTAGTTCTTGTTCTCTTAGAGTGTTCTCAGATATTTGATTGATTCATGTCGTGTCATTGTTTTTAGACTTAAAGTTTAGACTAACTAAATCTTCATAGCTTTATTAAGTTACTCTTTTATATAAACAGTAAAAAACCGTATTTGGCATAACTTTTTCAACTCAACTTCTTTTTCAGAGTCCTGCTAATCACCACCAAAAGGAAGTTTTATCTTCTAAACCCAGTCAACATTTAGTAAAAGTATCTTCCCGAAATGGACCACTTACGTCAAAAGCTTCGCTCACGTACTTAAAGGTAAGCAACTTTTTCATAGAAAAAAATGATGTATACAACTCAAATTTAATTGCCATTATGATGCTTGTATTCGATACGACATTCGGAACCATATAAATATTCAAAATGCCTTTGGAAAATCTATTTTCTTTTTTCAATAATGCAATTTTAATTTTGTCATTATCATTTTTGTTCACAAACTTTCCTAAGGCTCTTACTAATCGAATGCAAAAAATGTTGCATGAGCAGACTACGTCGTACACATTCTTCGAGCATTTGGTTGGGTAGATAAAACCAGATAACCAGATATGTGAGCTCCAACGTCGCATAGGATTAAGCTGGGTAGTGTTTGGGAAATTAAACTATGTATTTAAATCGGACCTACCTACTTATATGCCAAAAGAAAAATCTTTGGTCAGTGTGTGTTACATGTTCTCGCTTACGGAGCAGAAACATTAACACTCATAAAACAGCAGTAAAGAAGATTCGCGTGACTCAGAGGGATAAGGGTTCCCAGAAGTCGGGGTCTCTCTCTCTAATGCCGGGATCCAAGAACCAACGCAACGTGGAATGCCATTCTTCGCCTCAATATTTGTGGTTTACAATCTGTGGAATAGAGCAGATTTGTCGGTTTATGGTCGGCGAGTGCAGTCCCTTCATTTGTCGGTAAATCAGCACAGTTCAAAGGTGCTCTCTTTTCTTTTCACTAGTATCTATTTTCTACGTGAAAATATTAGCCGTCGTGAACTGGCGAAGAGGTTCTATACGTTCAGTGGAATCCCAGCTTAAGAGATCTGACCGAATCCTTAACGAAGAGATACGTCGTAGAACACAAACAACAGACGCTTTCGAAAGAATTACGTCACTAAAATGGGATTGAACAGGGCAAATCGCCAGATTATCTGACAACCGCTGGATAACACGTATTGTCGAGTGGAGGTCAAAACAAGAAGCACTACTGAGCAGAAGTCACTCGCCAACCAGAAGAACTGTTATATATTTATTATTGATATACAAAGTTGGGATAAAGTATGGAACCAACTAAATATCTTTGGAATAAAAATACGACGTATCTGACGCCATATTTTGTTACTACTCTCTTTCCGATTTCACCGGAAATACCCTCAACTAATTTAAATAAGACCGCCTGTATATTTTTGCAGATTATAAAAGAACTTCTTATTCCTAATTCCCAAATTTGGTAGAAAACAATTTTTAAAACGAGAAATAAATCACTTTACAGTTAAATAATAAGTCAATTTATTTACTAATACCGATGGGAAGAATAATTTTAGAAATCACTTAAAATCTTCAAAATGCTCGCCGTTCACTTCCTGATAATGTGCAATTGTACAAATGTGCCTATTTTAAATTAGTAAGTCCCTTTTTCCAAAACGTCTATACGTGTTACTGAATACTGTCTGAATAGAGTCAGATAAAAAAGAGGAACGACTGGATAAGATCAAAAACAAAAACGGCAAACTCAAATGATAGTCCAGAGAAATAAGGTTTTTGTCGGGACATTTGAGCAGCCAGGTTGCAAATGGGTTTCCTAGGTACTATATACCTACCTAATACATTATAAATACAAAAATGCCCGTCACAGTTCGGACGAGAATTTTAGTTATTAACAAATTGTTTATTAACAATTTGTTTATCCCAAAGAGCTTTTTTCTCAACGTTATTGTTCAGAAAATAGTAATGATATGTGGAAACCACATGAAAGAAGAATACTTATCTTTTCAAAGTATTTAGCAAAATCAATAAATAGTCATATTTATAGTCATATTTCCGAAAACATTTTAATAAAGTAGTCATTTTTGGCTTACAAATAATTTGAATAGATTAGTTAATATCTACTGTAGAGTAAATCTAATTTTGTATTTCAAAAGCTGGTATTTTTAAACGAATTTTCAAAAGAATACTTTTCACCTAGGTTACTTACGGTCAAAGTTAGCCACTTTTATTATTTAATTCACAGTTACTTCTATATACTTAAAATTCTCCTGTAACAGTGTTAGTTACCATACTTCTCCGAAACGGCTTGACCGATTTTTATGAAATCTTACACGTATATCCAATATAACTGAGGTTAGGTTATAATCTATTTTTCATACCCGTAAGTTATAACGGGGGTTGCCCCCCTGACATTTTTTAATTTTTTTGGACAAAATTATCTATCTTAATTTTATATGATGTAGAATTGAAAATATATACCAACATTAATTTTCACTCGTCTATCACCAACCCCTATTTTTTTATAGCCTATATATACAGTGTGTCCACGGTTGGGGTGCACAAAACGAAAAATTTGTTTATTTTCAATTTTAGCGAAAAATTTCATGGCTGATAAAAAGTTTTGCTTGTTTTAAAAGCCATTAAAACAAAATTAAATTCAAGTTTTTCAAATCATGCTTAATTTTGTAGCCAATTTTATGTAAATCCCTATAAATACTGTGTTAGTTACCATACTTCTCCGAAACAGCTTGACCGATTTTTATGAAATCTTACACGTATATCCAATATACTGAGGTCAGGTTATAATGTATTTTTCATACCCGTAAGTTATAACGGGAATTGCCCCCTGACATTTTTTTATTTTTTTGGACAAAATTATCTTTCTTAATTTTATATGATGTAGAATTGAAAAATATATACCACCATTAATTTTCACTCGTCTATCATTAACCCCTATTTTTTTATAGCCTATATATTAGGGTGGTCCAAAAAACTCAAGTTTTTTTTAGAGACCTAGGGACCCTCCCATTTTGTTATATCTAATAAAAGAATAATCTATGCCAAATCTTAACACTCTAGAACAAATGGAAGGCGGTGCTCAACAACATTTAGTTTTCATAAATTTCCGTAAAACACTTAAGTTTAGAAAAAAGTTAAACAAAGTTTTAGACGGCAAAAGCGAGGACGTTTATGAACCAAAGGCTAAGAAGAGCCTTTTGACATGAATGTGGCAGCGGCTTTAGACAGGAATAAAGTTTCCGATCGTGATGTTGTAAGGCTTATCATTCCTATTGCTGTCGCACTTAGACATGATCCTGCGGAATTACCGCTTTCAAGAAGTTCTGTAAAAAGGAAACGAGAAGCAGCCAGACAGAATTTTTTGACAGAGATTTAATCAAACTTAGACATCAAAGAACCAATTGTTGTTCATTGGGACAGCTGTCCTGCCCGACATTTTAGGTTCACAAAAGGTAGATAGACTACCAGTGCTAGTTTCCTATGCTGATGGAAATGGGAAACTACTGGGGGTGCCAAAATTGGCTAGTGGAACAGGTTTGAACACCGGAGATGCAGTACTTAAAACTCTTAAACTCTTAAAACATGGGATCTCGATGATAAAGTCATTGGTATGGGCTTTGACACAACAGCCGACAATACTGGTCTTAAGAGTGGTGCATGCACTTTCCTTGAAAATAATCTGAATGAAGAACTTCTATGGTTGCTTTGTCGCCATCACATAATGGAAATCATTTTGAGCAAAGTATTTGCATTATGTTTGGGACCATCAAGCTCTC
Organism: Diabrotica virgifera virgifera; assembly: GCF_917563875.1. Lineage (NCBI taxonomy): Eukaryota > Metazoa > Arthropoda > Insecta > Coleoptera > Chrysomelidae > Diabrotica > Diabrotica virgifera. The sequence goes on from NC_065450.1 coordinate 6,511,377, forward strand.
CTGAAATTCCCATATTTAGAAGGTTGATGGAATCATGGAATGCAGTTGATCGATCAGATTACACACCATTAATTTTTCTCCCTGGAGAAGCTGAGTTAAAAAACAGTGCTATCGAGTCCTTGCTACATCATCTTCGTAAGAAAGACCAGCCTCGAGATGACTACCTCAAACTTATTGAACTGATGCTGTTGGTGTTGGGACAATCAATGGGAAAAATTCACTGAAGAGCACCTGGGCCTATACACCACGCTCGGCGGATGGCTAAGCTTATTTATGCATATAACCTTTTCCTAGGTCAAGGAGTTTACCATCTCACAAACAAGAAGAAAAAAAACTTGGACATATTTATCCGTTTCGGTGCACTTTTGTTTGTGAAAAACGGGTTGAGGCTCCAATCAGCGCCAATGCAGCATTCAACGACCTAATTTTTTGCAAAGAGGCTGGGAAATACAGCGTCAGTGATGAAGATATAGCTAAAACTATCAAAAAAGCCTTGCAGCCACATTTGCGGTACCTATCTGACGAAATGGACGGGTTATCACTTTTTTCCAATAAAGTGAGCCTTGAAAACAAAGCGAGCATAGTGAATAAGATGTCTGTCCCGGCACCGCCAAGGATGATTAGAGGAAATGCCGATTTCCTAAGTGATGAATGTGAATTGGCCGATTTTGCTAATACCAGAACGATGTTGTTGTTTACTAAGCTAAACATTATGCTTTAAACAATCATTTAAGTGAATGGGAACAGGACCCTGAGTTTAAAGAGGCAAAAAATACAGTAAATAAAATCAAAGTGGTCAATGACATCGCAGAAAGAGGTGTAAAACTATTTTAAGATTTTGACAAACTCGTAACAAATGATGAGGACGAAAAACAGCTGTTACTGCAGATTGTAGAGGCTAATCGAAAACAAGTCCTGACTAAGCCAACAAAGAAGGCCGTTTTAGAAAGCCTACAGAAATCATCCATTTCCAAAGACAAAATTTAAAGAGTTCAGTTTTATTATGGTCTTCACTATAAAATATACTTATTTTAAACATGGGTTCCAATGTAAAATAAACAAATAAATTAAGTTTTTGTATCCTAACATGTCTTGTAATTTTTTTAAAAATCGATAAAAATATTCCCGTTTTCATTATTTAAACAGTATTGAGCACTTCCTTCCAAGTGACTTATGGCTTTCATATTTTGGTTCGTTACTTCTTTTATCAATTAGAAAAGAATTGGAGGGTCCCTTGGCTTTTACATTCAACTTGAGTTTTTCACATAAGATCTTGAACCACCCTACTATATATACAGTGTGTCCACGGTTGGGGTGCCCAAACGAAAAACTTTTTTATTTTCAATTTTAGCGAAAAATTTCATGGCTGATAAAAAGTTTTGCTTGTTTTAAAAGCCATTAAAACAAAATAAAATTCAAGTTTTTCAAATCATGCTTAATTTTGTAGCCAATTTTATGTAAATCCCTATAATAGTCCTGTCGCCAGGGGGGGTACAACGGCCTCCTTAATTCAGATGGACTTACCCAAGTTTTTTTTTATATATTTTGACCCGCAGAATACGAATTTTTTGGGTAACAGTTGATCCGGATGTCGATAAGATTGTTATAGACAAAGAACTTGAGGAATTACATAACAGCGATTTCTCGCAAAACAAAACATCTTTTTGTATTTTTTGGGTCATTTTAAGCAAAAAATATTCCTACAAGTTTTTTCGTAGAATGCATAATTTTCGAGATAACCGCGGTTGAACTTTCAAAAAATCGAAAAATTGTAATTTTTGAACCCGAATAACTTTTGATTAAAAAATAAAGTAGCAATTCTGCTTACCGCATTTGAAAGTTTAAGTCTAATTATATCGGTTTTGATTATTTGCATTGCTAGAAATTTATTATTTTATTGTTAAACAAAGCTATAAACACCTAGTATGTGAGTGGTGTTTTCAATGATTTCTCATTTAAAATCGAACGAGTAGGTAGAGTAGCTACGAGTGCAAGCGAGGCAATTTCTACGTAGCATGCGTTAAAACGCATGTATTAGGCACGGGAAACATTATGTGTTTATAGATTAGTTTAACAATAAAAAAATTAATTTTTAGCAATGCAAATAATCAAAACCGATTTAATTTGACTTAAACTTTCAAATGCTGTAAGCAGAATTGCTACTTTATTTTTTAATCAAAAGTTATTCGGGTTCAAAAATTGCAATTTTTCGATTTTTTGAAAGTTCAACCGCGGCTATCTCGAAAACTATGCATTCCACGAAAAAACTTGTAGGAATATTTTTTGCTTAGAATGACCCAAAAAATACAAAAAGATGTTTTGTTTTGCGAGAAATTGCTGTTATGTAATTCCTCAAGTTCTTTGTCTATAACAATCTTATCGACATCCGGATCAACTGTTACCCAAAAAATTCGTATTCTACGGGTCAAAATATATAAAAAAAACTTGGGTAGGTCCATCTGAATTAAGGAGGCCGTTGTACCCCCCCTGGCGACAGGACTATAAATTTTTGCACTAAGTTCGAAATTGTAACAATAATAACTTGGGAGAACAACCATTTCGCTTCTTTGGATTATGAAACCAAACTTTCTCGTTCTCCTTGAAACATCAAATTATTTAATAATTAAATAATTATTAATCCAATAAATTTAACAATAAAATTGACCACAAGATAAATTCTTTTTTAAACGCTTAACATTGTCAAAAAAAATGACAATTCGCAAATTATTTATCGGAGTTGACAGTTACTAAGGTACATTGTAGCTTGGCAACACTAGATTATTGTTACGATTTCGAACTTAGTGCAAAAATTTATAGGGATTTACATAAAATTGACTACAAAATTAAGCAGGATTTGTAAAGCTTGAATTTTATTTCCTTTTATGGGGTTTTCGAACAAGCAAAACTTTTTATCAAGAATGACATTTTTCGTTAAAATTGAAAATAAAAAAGTTTCTCCTCTTGGGCACCCTAATCGTGGACACACTGTAGATATATAATCTATATATTTACATCTATAAAATTCTCCTGGCACAGTGTTAGTTGCCATACTCCTCCTAGACCGCTTGAACGATTTTTATGAAATTATAATATAATGAATATTCGGTAGGTCTTAGAATCGGTAGTAATCTACTTTTCATATCCCTGAGTAATAACGGGGGTTCCCCCTAACATTTTATAATGTTAGGTGGGGATATGTTTACATAACGTACTCTACAAGACTACGAATACATAAAAATTAAAAAAATTACGATCAAATCCGTCAACAGGCTCCGGAGATATTAATCGCAGCATATGTTTGAAGAACATGGACGTTCACAAAAGCGAATATGGACAGAATTGCGAAAACACAAAGAGCAATGGAAAGACAAATGATCAACGTAAGACTGTCAGATCCTGGAGTAAGGAAAGGATCTGACAGTCTTACGTCTAAAGGATTAAAGGAAAGGATAGAGTAAATAAGGAATTCCTGGGTAAGAAATATCACAAAAGTTAAAGATGCTACTCGTCAAACAGCTAAACTAAAATGTAAATTCGCGGGTCATACGATTAGACAAAAAGACGAAAGATGGAATAAAATTATTACAGAGTGGAGACCATGGACATATAAATGAAAGAGAGGGAGACCACAGATGAGATGGGTAGATGACCTAAAACACCAAGCCGGCTCAAAATGGATGCACATGGCTCAAGATAGAGAAAGATGGAGGAGCGAAGGGGAGGCCTATGTCCAATATTGGATGTCGCAAGGCTAATAGAATAGAAATAGAATATGTTTGAAGAATCAATTTCATTTTTTGAGTGCACGGATTTTAATAATTCCCTCCACCGACCACGAATCGATTTCGTTAGGACGTCAGTTTTAAAGCTTTATTAGCCACTCTGTTGAAATTCAAAGTTTATTCAAACTTTTATCCATAAACTATATACCTTGAACTTCAAAATGGCGGTAGTAAGGTTGCTTAATTGTTATAAACAAAGTAGCTGTGAATTAAATAAAAAAAGTGGCTAACTTTGACCGTAATTATTCTAGGCGAAGAGTTTTTTTTAAATCCATGTAAAAATACAATTACAAATCCCAAAGTAGTTTTAGTCTACAGTCAATATTCACAAAGTTATAACTTGTTTATAAGCCAAAAATGACCCTACTTTAGTAAAATGTTTTCGGAATCATAAAAATTACTTTTTAATGATTTTTTTAAATACGTTGAAAATATAACTATTCTTCTTCCATGTGGTTTCCACATAATTGCTATATCATTCTTATTTTCTGAACAATAACGTTGCAAAAAACTTTTTGGGAAAAACAAATTGAATAAAATTTAAACCAATTGACGAATCATCTTGAAATTTTTTGTGCATTATAGGGACTGTTTGACCGTTTGACTGTTTTTGTATTAAGAGCAAACAGTAGCGATCAACAGGTAGGAAAAACGCGTTCCAAGATTGCGGCTGTAATTTTGAATATTTTTGAGGAAGAATGACGGTACAGAGCCCAATTTGAAAAATATATTAGTATGTGGAAATTACTCTGTAATTAAATACAATATTAAAAAAACGAGCCTGTACCGCCATTAAGAAGAACAAAAAATACACTTTCTTCAAATAATTTTTTTTAATATTGTAGTTAATTGCAGAGTAATTTCCACATAATAATATATTTTTTAAATTTAGCTCTGTACCGCCATTCTCTATTATATTACGTATACGTGTGCCAAATATCTCGAAAAAATATTCAAAATTACAGCCGCAATCTTGGACCGCGTTTTTGCTACCAGAAGATCGCTACTGTTCCCTCTTAAGTATGTAGTACCCAAAAAACCCATTTGCAACCTGGCTACCCAAGTGTCCCGAACATGGTATATTTTTGCCATATTTCCCTGGCGTATCAAGCTTCGCAGGCCACACTTCTAGACAAAAAGGCTAAAGTACTGTTTAGACAATTTAGACAATTTATTGTGACGATAAATTGCTACGATTTATTGACGCCGTGATATATTGTCGCCATTGATTATAAACTGAAACAACTCGATCGTTACAATGAATTGATGCAATCCGATACCAACTCCAATCCAACTCCAATTCCGATAAATCGCTGCGATGCGATGTACCGTTTACACACAACGATAAATTGAAACAACTCGATTGATATCGATAAATTGCTCGGATTTATTGCGGTGTCTAAACGCTGCCTTACGTTGCAACGTCACAATACAATATTGGAGACCTTACAAAGGTAATCGACCAAGGGGAATACCACAGATGAGATAGGTAGATGATATAAAAAGATTAGCGGTAACAAATTGGAAGTATGTTGCTCAAGATAAAGATCGATGGAAGGAGTTGGGAGAGGCCTATGTCCTAGAGTGGACTACAGAAGGCTAAGAAAAAGGAGACAGTATCAAATTAATTTGAATTTCAGGCGCACAAAAATTAAAAAACTTGCAGACTGATTAAAAAATTATTTTTGAAAATTTCAAGTCATTTTGCAAAAAAAATGTTTATTATGTAATTCAGGGTAATTTAGTTAGGGCTTAAAAACACATTTACAAATCAACAATCACTACCATGTCTATCTATTGAACGACATTCAGAATATGGGTTTTGTTTACTTATTTATTATAGTCTTCATTGAGGAGATGTGTTCTAACTGTCTAGACAGTTGATTAAAGTGAAAAGCTTATCTTTATGGGCTACAAATTAAGGATAAAGGGATGTCAAAAGTCCATTATTGATTGTAAAATGGTGTGAGCAGTAATTGTCAATACGACAATCTTTATCTGACGTATTTTCGACAATATCAGTATCTAAAATTTTGATGGATATTTTGCAGTATACAGAAAGCTTTTGTTATTTTAAAATCCTTTGTTATTATCTTTTATGCGTAACCAGACATCTCGTAACGCAACAGTTCGTAACCGGACAACTGGCAACGGACAATTCGTAACAGCGAGAGTTCGTAACGGCGACAGTTCGTAACTATACAAATTCGTAATGTCAAAATTGAATTATTCTGTTTATTTTTGTTAACGTGGAAACTAACTGTTATTACAGTTATAATTAAAAATATGTTTATGAATTTAACGAATCCGTACCGGGATAAACATGTTTAACACATTTTATGTTTCGTGTTTCATAATATATTAAAAGTCTTTAAACACAAACAAATATTTAAATACATACAAACTTTTAACAATATTTTTAAAAGTTTATCATCCCTCTTATTGTTCCTTAAATTTGCATATACCTAGACAAACGAATAATAAAGTAATTCGTGAAATATTTAAGCCAACAACCGTCTTTAGACATTCCCAATTTTCTAGTAAACATTTTGTAAAGGAAATATTATAATTACCTGTTATTATAATAAACCTTGTGATTGGTTATAGCGTTGGGGTATTCATTCAACGGTTATAGTTGATACGAGGGATGGCTTTTAATATGTACTTTAATACTTGGTTTAAATACTTTATTCTACAAACGTATTAAAAATGCAACTCCATAGGAGCGTTAAAAATGTTCCTTTAAAGTATTAGTGCTTTAAAATTTTAAGGCACTGCAGTTAAAATTGAAATGTCCAATTTTGAAAACAAACGTCAAAATATTTTTTATATTTTATTTATTAACATTAATATTAACAGTACAACTTGCGCAATTTGAAAAATGTTTTTTCTACGGCCGTGCTAAAAGAGCCACTTTCACGCACGCATTTCGTTTTCGGAAGTTGCACTTTCCCGCACGGCGTGCGTGAAAGTAAATTTTCCCGCACGGCGTGCGGGAAAGTAAAATACCTTGTAATATGGCATTATAATTATTATAATACATGCAATCAACTAATATTTAGATATTATTTACTAATTTATTTCAAATGTATCTTATTATGTTCATGTTTTAATGAAATTAGCGCAATTATTTCATTCATAGGAGATTCTGACCAATAGAGAGCTACAGAAATCTGAATTAAATCGATAATTTTTGATAATCTCCCGTCGTTAAGTATATTACGTCAGATGCCCTTCGTTGCTACGAAAAAATACATTCAGTGACATTAATGACAATTAATGTTTTAAAAATTATAAAAGTGATGACTTTCAATCGTCAAATATTTATAAAAACTGTGTGTTTAATGGTACTTACATAAATAAATTACAATAAAATTTTGGTTTTGAACAGTTTTATTCATGAAATAATCGCAACAAATTGCACTCGACCTCTGAAATTAATATAGAATTTTTGCTCTCGTGACACTTTGACATAATTTCACCCGCCTTCGGCTCGTGAAATTAAAACTGTCAAAGTGTCACTCGGGAAAAATTCAATAATTTCAGAGCTCTTGTACAATTATTACTGATTATTTCATTCATAGGAGATTCTGACCAATAGAAAGCTACAGACATGCAAATTAAGGTAATAATTTTTGATAATCTCCCGTCGTTAAGCATATTACGTCAGATGCCCTTCGTTGCTACGAAAAAATACATTCAGTGACATTAATGACAAATGTTTTAAAAATTATAAAAGTGATGACTTTCAACCGTCAAATACATATTTATAACAACTGTGTGTTTAATTTCACTAATTGGTACTTACATATATAAATTACAATAAAATTTTGGTTTTGAACAGTTTTATTCATGAAATAATCGCAACAAATTGCACTTGAACTCTAAAATTAATATAGAATTTTAGAGCTCTTGTGCAATTACTACTGATAATTTGATGAAATAAAATTATTTTGACATAATATTTAAAAGTCAGATCAGTAGACAATTACAATGGTTTTGAATCGTCGTCATGGAAACCAATATCGTCGTCGTGGTAAACCATTATATTGAAAGTTTGGTTTTGACAACCTTGTCAAAGAATTAGTTTGTCTATTTTCACTTCTAAATAAAAATTGACATAACTCTATTTTTTGTGGCTCTTTTCCAAACGTACGGCCCTAGAAAAAGTATTGTTCCTAACTCATGCGGAAAGTGTCTTCCCCGCACTCGACTGCTTGTCCGAACTCCGCTATAGCGTCGTCCCCTATAGTCTCGTGCGTGGAAGTATCACTTTCCGCACTAGTTAAGAAAATAACTATTTTAGAAGGTTTTTTAAAGTTTAATTTAAACTGTATTATTGCATTTTTAACACGTTTGTAGAAAAAAACTATGAAAATTTGTTAGAATATACAACAATAAAAGTAGATGTTATTCTATAGTTGTTATGATTTCCGTATTGACAGTATAGGCAGTTTTGATGTAATGGCAAGAAAAATATAAAAATGGAATGTCAGTCAAGTTCAAGTAAAAGTTTTTGTAGGTATTGTCCTGTAATTGAAAATGAATAAATTATAATTATTGATATATAAGACGTTTGTAGAAAAAATATTGTATGATATACGTGTTAAAATTACATTTTTAAGGCACTCATGTGAATTGCAGAATTCGCTTCGCTCATTCTGCAAACCTTCACATGCGTGCCTTAAAATTGTATTTAGTGCAGTCACTGAAGGTGGCTATTAGCTATTACCTCCGAATTCGTTGAACCTCCATCGATCTGCATGAAAATTGGTGAGTGGTTAGAGGATATCTCAAGGAACCAAGGTGACATGGTGCCAACTTTTATCCTAGGGGTGGATGCACCCCTCTCGGGGGTGAAAATTATTTTATTAAAAATAACCCCACAATTCGATAGAGAGACAAATTATAAGCAAAATTTGTTATATAAAGTTATTAAAATAAATCAAAACTTTTTGAGTTATTAAAGATCAAAGATTTTAATTTTTCATGAGAAAAATGCATGTTTTTAACCGATTTTTCATAAATAACTCAAAAATTATGTTTTTTCAAAAAAGTTATTATCAAAACTGAGGCTAATAAAAAATCAAATAAACTCCTTACTAGAAAAACCTTTCAATGTTAACTAAAAGTGAGTTATAGGTAATTGAATGTATATTTTTCTTTCGTCGAGTACCCAAATCTAAGTATTCAAGCTTAAGTACCGGGAAAATACCGGGCAAAGTTCTTAGAAATATCTATCAAATAAGCCCTCGAACAAGTTGATAGCATTAAAATATATGCACCAAAAATGTTTAAAAATTTATCTTTTAAAAATTTTTACAAAAAATGTTATTTTTTTGTAAATAACTCCGTTAATTTTTAAGATATCAGGTTCACCTAACAACTAATTAAAAGTTGATTCCAAGAGCTATTAAAAAACGTCGAATTTAGTCTTTTAAACCTCTTACTTTTTTAAAAATAAAATTTTTTCTTCTTCTTCTTTTTGTGGAATTTATGGCTTGGGGGAGAGCCAATTAGCTTTAATAATTGTTAGAAATAATATTTCTAACATAGCAAGTAAATAAAAATATTAAAATTGTTGTAAATTCGTATTGTGAGATAAAATCTAACACGCGACTGCTCCCGGGTTTTAAAGACGTACATTTGATTTTGATTTTTTTAACAATCATAAAAAGTGAAAACACATTTTTGACTATAAAATGTTTTTATACATTTTAGAGAAAAATTGTTAAAATAAAAGGAATTACTTAAGTAATCTGAAGTTAACTAAGCGACTAGCTTACTTAACTAGCTTACTTAAGTAATCTGAAGTTAACTATTTGCGAGTTTCTAATTCATAAAAAATTAATCGAAATAATTGCAAAACATCTAGATTTTTGCAGTAATTTATAAATAATGTTAATGTTTTATTATCATATAATATAATAAATATGTTAATATCATATAATCATATATTATAATAATCATCTTCTTCTTCAGCCTTAATTAATGCAACTTTGGACATATGCCTTCCCCAATTCAATTCAGTGTTTTCTATTTTGCGCCATTTCCTTCCAGTTGTATAATAATCATAAGAAGTGAAAAATTAATTTTTAATGTTGTTCTGAAGCTATTTTCTTGTGGCATTTTTATAATGAAGTATTTTCAATGGGAAATAAGCCACAATTTTACCAAAAAAATGAATTTATTAACGTTACGACGCCCAAGTCGGGTGTCGTTGTCAAAATACAAAATAAGTCGAAACGTTAATAAATTCATTTTTTTGGTAAAATTGTGGCTTATTTCCCATTGAAAATACTTTATTAATTTTTAGATACATACAAAAAGTTTTTTTTTATAAATTTTAGAGGAAAATGATTCAAATAAAAGTAAATAAGTAATATTTTAATTAAGCTCTTTAATTTGCGAGTTACTAATTCATAAACAATTAACATTTCGTGCGTTGCAATTTGAGACTGGAAGCCGGGGATTATTCTAGTTCAGTCAGAGAGGGCTGCATATGCACTCCCTGACGAGAGACTGATAAGTCTCGAAACCGGTAGAGGTGCTTGCGGCACTCTCTGATTGAACTAAAACATAATACAGCTGTAGTTTCATATTGCAACGAAATTGAAAATGGTTATTCATTTTTAGTTTGCATTTTTACTCCAATTGGAGTACGGGGGATCCATTTTCGTTGGAACTTTGCCGCGCTGAGCAGATGGGACGTGAATTATAAATTGTAAAATTCCCTCATCTTCTTTAGTCTCAGCATCCGTTGTGGCTTGCATTTTTAGAAACCTCGGAGGTGTAACCGGAAAATTGTCCTCATAGTTTTAATCTGGTGGAATGTAAAATAAATAATACCAAATTTCTTGTAAAAGGTATATATTAAAATACCCTAAATAAGGGTCACAATACAAAACGTTTTCGGATTAAGGAATCGATCATCAGTGTTTAAAAGCCCTAAAATTAAGTATAACCTAATTAGATGAGATAAAAGTTAAAATTGACAGAGGTTTTCAAGAACAAGAGGCCATACTTACAAAATTTGCATGCCTGAGCCACCAAAATGTATAGGGTAAAAACCCTTTAAATGTAAATAATAAAGTTATTTTACATATTTATATAAAATTCATCGGATGTTATAGATAAACCTGGATGTTACCCAGGGCAACACAGGACTCTCCCCACGTGGTTGGAACTTTTTTTGGAGAAAACCTCACATATTGGATTTCAATGGCCAACTGACAAGTGAATTCAAGAGCAACCCAAAATGACATCAAGAACTGTCAATGTAACCTAGTTGTAATATTACTTCAGCCACAACGTTAAAGATTAATTTAAATGTTTTAAGATAAAAAACAGTATCAAATTTACAAATAATAAAAATAAAAGATGTTCACAAAATATGAAAGATTTTTTTTTCTTAAAATAATGCATTAATTAAGTATTCAAAATAGGGAAATGAAATGTTTACGTTACAGGAAGTTATGCAGTCAACAATACCAATAGGTGTTGTATTAGTGGTATGAAATTGTCAATACGATTAGACAAATAATGGTAAAGGCCTTATACTAGGAACACAAAATAAGTGTACATATGTGTACGATTTTAAGAGTATTGATGAAATGATAATTGTTTAATGACTGATAACTTTCTTGGTAGTCGACCCAACATAAATTGTATAATGATAGAAAAAGTGATATGATAATTGTAAAAATACTGTTTTGTTTTTATCTGATTGAAAATGAGACTAAAGTAACTTGATGAAAATGAGTCCTCCAGAGACCCGACATCAAATTGGTTAAAAATGAAATGATTGTAAAATATGGGGGGGAGTAGGACGGTATGAGAAGTCTGACAGAGTATGTTGTGATATTGGACCATGGAAGATGTGTAGTGTGTTGTTATGAAATAAGAGTTATCTAATCTATAAGCTATGAGATGGGGATAAGAAGACAGGTGGCTGGAATGAGACTCAATTCTGATAGATGTGGTTGTATATGTGATGTAGGAGCTAAATTTTGGAAAATTAAAGCTGGTGTGAAATAATGAGGATGTAAGAGGATAAGGTACAAATGAATATTAGAGAGTTAAAGTAAGATATTGCTTATCGACAATTGGGAGTGAAATAGATGTATGTGGTAGTCACGAATGGTGTAGCAAAGAAGAGGAAATTGTATCTGATGTGGTTTATGAAAAAAGTTGACGGTGTAGGGGTTGAAAATCTCGGTTAAATGACACATGGCGATTGACACAATTAGGACTTCTCTGCTTCTCTTTAACTATTTCTAAGTCTTCATACGGGTCCAATTTTAGGAAGTTTTTTTGTGAAATATTATGTAATAACGAGACATCTTCTGGGATATTAAGGGTATGTTTGTTTTGTACAAGATGTTGTGAGAAAGTAGAAGTGTTTTCTCTTTTGGTGTGCTCTAAGGAGCGTGAAGATAGGGATCTACAGGTCCTACCTATATATGTAGCGTCACAATCAGAACATTGTAATCTATACACACCACTACGATCCATGTAGTTGATAGGGTCTTTGGAATTGGTAAGACACTGTCCCAGATTGTTGGGCACTTTGAAAGAAATATGAGTATTATCAACTGCTCTTTTAAGAATATATCTAATGTCTCCAGAAAGACGTTCATGAAGATATGGTAAGGAAGCATATGAGGGTTTGAAGGTCAAGTCTCTAGGGAAAGCAGACTCTCTCAAGACTCTAAGGTGTCTCTTTTGAATAAGTTTGTAAACAATATTAGGATCGTAACCGTTGTTGAACGCTATTTGACGAAGAATATTAAGTTCTTTATCATAGTTTGATGGTGATAAAGGAATAGTTTCAAGTCTATGGATGTAACTATGGAAAGCTGCATATTTATGTGACATAGGGTGGTTAGAAGATAAAATAATATTTGTAAATAATAATATGTGTAAAATAATATTTTAAATTTTATGCTCTATTAGATTGGAACTTAGACTTTCTTCTGGCAGATGTCGCTAGGACATCCCTAATAAGCTACTTTGGTCACATAGGTACTAAGAAATGAAAAATATGAGTTAATGCTATAAGTTATACAAGGGAAAGTGCAAGGAGAAAGAGGACCGTGGAGATGACGCAAGTCCTGGTTAAAAATTTTAAAGCAGTGGAGTGGAAAAACCACAATAAAACTCTTCAGAACCGCTGCAGACAGAGTAAAATGAAAAGAAAAAGAACAAGTTGTATGTTATAGATATATAGATGATGCAAATAATTAAAGTGTGAAAAAATATAAAACTACTAATGGATATAAAGTATTCGCGGTGTGCAAGTACTTGGAGGGGATACGAGAAAATGATCGTGCGAGAATAGCGGAGAAATATTGCAACCTTCTTAAATAATTCATATTGTCAATTGAAATTGTCAAATTGACTTATATTTCATACGTACTGTCATTGAAGAAGAAAAATTATATATTGCTCCACAATATTGATATGATATGCAATTATCATATAAAGGTAAATTTAATTAATAATTGTATTTTGCTTGCAGTACTGCATTTTAATAACTAATTTTATTTACTACATACAATTGTTTACGTTTTAATAACATAACCTGAATCTTATTTTTTCTTCTTATTATTTTTTTGGACTATGGTCTTGACAATTATACAGTAACCAGTACTAATATAATTGGCCAATATAATTAAAAGTGCGAATAATATTTCTGAGCGTAGAAACCAAGTGTCGCTTTGCCGAACTTGCACGGTCCCAAATACCAGTTCTTGATACCTGCCTTTTATTTCTAAAATACGTTTATTCGAGCATTCAGCATAATTCTATTTTATATTGACAAACATTTACAGAAAAGAATTAGTTTCCTTGGCGGCCCTCTTTTTCGACAGAGTTATTGAACGTTGAATCCAAACAAAGAAAGCATTGTTCTTTAACTTTCTTCTAACACTGATTGACAAGCAACTTTTCCGAGTGATTTTTTGCCCGATGTCTAATAGCAAAGACATTGTTCGACCTACACAATCACTTGTTCGTGCCTTATACGATCGATAAATGAATTAGAGTAACTACCCACACGATATACTACACGCAAAAAAATTACAGTTTATTCGAACCATGGCGATTTTTTTAATATGCCGGAAGAATTGGGTTGAACGGTAAAAGTACTCATAAGGATTGTAACGAAATTCTGAGATGGGATAACATCTTCGTGTTTATATAACAGCAATTTTTTTAAGTAATCGTTTCGATAGTCTTCCTACGTACGAAATGTCTGACAAAGCCTGTAATTTTCTAAATAAAAAAAATGCTGTTATGTTCTAACGTTTTCTTAATTTGGGTAAATAGGTTAGATAAAGGTATTTAATTACATAATTCTAACTTATAACGCACAAATTACAATTTATTGATAGTGCTAAGTTCCGAGAATCGTGTGAATATGTTTAAAAATCAACGCCTTTGCAAATTATTTGATCATTAGCAATCCTGTATGAAATACTTCAAAAAATTTTAGGATCAAAACACTACTTTTTTATTATTGCACCACCTCCTTTCGAATTTTGGCGATCAAAATGGCAAGTTTGGCTTTGGATACTGCTGCAGGAAAAATGTCTTGCAGCCTTTCTTGCAGCACTGGACAAATCATCTCCTCAGGTCTTTTAACCAGGAGTTCCGGGGTCTTCTTACTGATCTTTTTCCCTGTACTTTACCTTCCGATATGATTCGTAGTAATTTATATATTTTACCTCTCAACACATGCCCAAATATTGTATTTTTCTCTCGTGATCAAGCTTAGAAGTTCACTTTGTTTACTACTCATGCACCGAAGTACCTCATTGTTGGTAACTTTTTGTTCCATTTAACTCTCAGCATGCGTCTGTATATATACATCTCAAAAAATGCATCTATTCTTTTTTCTGTTTCAGAGTGCATTGTCCAACTTTCATAGCCATACATCAAGACAGAGAAAACGTAACATCCGATCATTCGGATTCTGAGCTCTAAACGGGTTAGTCCATTAAAATGTTACATTTAGGTTGCATTTCTTAGAGGAGTCAATTTTATTTTTTTAATGTGTAGGGGGGTTCAGTAGAAGCTTAAGTTCAAGTTTTTGGGGTCGACACTCTTGTCACCCGGCCGCCATATTGGAAAAAGAGGTGCAAATAGCTTTCGCGGTGTATCTTCTAAACTAGCAATCCTACAGAAAACTTAATTGCACATAAAATGTAGCAAATTAAATTTTCTACAATTTTCTATCTATTACTCTTTATCGTCAAGTGACCAACAAAAAAGTTATAAATAAAAATATGAGAAAATTTTGTAAGAAGTTTCCTTTTGGAGGTTATAACTTTTTTCCGTTCATTTCACAATAAAATAACATCATAGCGATTTTGTAGAGGATTTTTCAATGAACAATTTTCGCTATAAAGTTGTTTAATTTTATTTATTATCTAGGTTTTACAGCGCTCCAATCTTGACCATATTCTCGAATTCTCATAGGAATACAATAAAAAAAATACTTTTCTATCTATATATTAGTCGATCGACAGCAATCGTTATGCCGACCACGAAAATCAAATTTAAGGTAAATGACCAATTTTGGTCTATTTTATGTTTTCGAGGTCCCTGAATCCGAATATGAAGTTTATTTTTATCTAGATTTGGTGGAACATGTTCAAAAATCAAATTTTATACAAAAATGCCAAAAATCAATTTTGATGATTTTTCAAATTTACCTTGCTGTATCTTTGGTCGCTGTAAATATTTCCTTTTGAAATTTTTACTGTGTAATCTTTGAAGTATGTAGATAACAATGAAATTTGTCCTAAATATTTAAACACATTATAAAAGCAGTTATTAGTTTTTAAACATTTTGTCATCATATTTCGTTAGTTTCATGTTTACTTAAAATAAGTTGAGTGACAAACTTTTTAGTTTATAATATTAACCAACACAACAATAAAGTATAATTCATGAAGAAGTTTTTTGGAAAATTTTAAGTCAAAATATACAATAGGAAAAAAGTTATGTTACTTCATAAACAAGCGGCACACCCCAAAAAAGCTTATATCTCGAGATCCTGACCACGGTGTGGTGAATGGCTAATTTTGATCATACTTTATGATTTTGATATCAAAAATTCGTTTTTTGCTCTTCTTAAGAATTTTGCAATATGTGGTTGCGTCATTCTTCTTCTAAACCGGCGAATTGGTCCTCAAACAACTTCTTGGACCGTTTCTATATATGCTTAGGGTTATAAGTTTTATAGTGGGGAGAAAGGTCAAAACAGATTAATAATAGCATAGGAATGTTAAAATCATAATAAATTGTATGAATAAAAAATATATATAAATAGAAAAGTAAAATAACTTTTGTTTTTATTATATCCCTATGAGCATTCGAGAATCTGGTCAAGTTTGGAGCGCTGTAAAACCTATA